>NC_064853.1:131376124-131976124 GCF_024139225.1 Suncus etruscus | reverse complement strand
TGGCTATCCTGCCAACTGCCATCACTCCAGACGAATGTAGCAATGAGCAGAGCTGCACCCTGAAGCCCATGGACATGAGAAGGTACATGGAGTGAGAGTGGAGTCACTGGGTTGCCCACCCTCTGACCCATGCTGAGCAACTCATGTGAATCCCAGAGCAGCCTCCACCCGTCCCAGTGGCAGAGTCCTGCAATGAATCTGTCTATTCCAGTCAATAAGGCTATACAGCTTGTGGTGTAATCTGAGGAGCGATTAATCACTGGGAAATGTTGGACTCCACAGCCGAGAGGAAACGGAAACAAAGTGCCAGCCCTGTCACATGCTGTGCACCCTAGGGCCTTTTAAGGACTTCCTGGTCGGTTATAAATATTTCTTCTTTGAGATTGGGTTTTGCAGAAGTCCTGAAAGCACCCAGAACCCAAGGTGGTGGATGTTTGGTGCACACCACCACGACAATGTGTGGTGGTGGGGATGGCTCAGGTCCCACTTGGGTTCTGAGGGTGGTGAGAAGCTTTCCTATCCTCGACAGGGCGATGTTCAGAGGCTGCACATCAAAGCACACAAATCTCTCAGCAGATGCTTTATGTCTCTTTCTGAGGACGCACATGGTATCAAAGAGCCCACTGGTCCAGGGGGCCATGAAGAAGCCCTGTAGTGCACAGAGATGGGATGGTGCCTAAACCCCTACATCCAAGCTTCAGAGTTGGATAGATATGGCCAACTTCTCCGGCAGCCTGTGGACAGGCTTTATACTGTTGGAAACAGGATGATGAAGATATTCAGAGGCAGAGGGGGTCACTGTAGCTAAGCCCTCTGACTGGTGGGGGGAGGATGAAGGGATTCTTCGCTGCTCCCCAGTGCTTCCTGTGCACTGGCCTAGCTTCAAGGGTCCTGGGGGGTGGCCATGGGGAGGAGCCCTCCCCAAGACCTGCCATCTGTCGTGGTGGAGCTCAGCCTGACCAGAGCCTGGCGCAGGGCCGGGCTGATAATTACCACTTGTGAACCGATTCCTCTGAGCCCTTTTGAGCAGGCTGAGGAATGCTGTGATTAAAATGATTAAAAAGCTGCCTCCTCTTTCACAGCTTTTAATATTTGATAAGATTTGGGAGATAGGGACAAGAGTAAGGACTCAAGCTGATGGCTGACATCCCAGAGTGAGACAGAAAAAGAGAGAGAGGGAGGGAGGGAGGTGAGGAAATGAAGGGAGAGGAGGGACGGAGGGGAGGGGAAAGAGGAGGGGAGCTAGGAGGGGGAGGAGGAAGATGAGGAGGGAGAAAAAAGGAGGGAGGTGAAGGGAGGGGGTGGGAGGGTAAAGAGAGGGTAGGAAAAGTGAAAGGAGGGGAAGAAGTGAGGGGGTAGGAAAGAGGAATGGAGGGAGAAGAAGGGAGAGGAAGGAGGGGGGATGAGTGGGGGGGATGAGGTATGGGGAATGGAAATGGAGAGCCAGGAGAATGAGGAGAAGGGAGGAGGCTGCAGAAACTCCTCCTCTTACCTGGAATAGACTCTCAGACTCAGCTCCCCCCCTGCAAACATAAAGGACAAGGTGCAGCAGGAGAGAGAGAGGAGGGACCAGAGAGAAGCTCCATGTTCTGACAAACCCCCACTCACACTGTGCCCACCCAGTGCCATTTCCCCGTGTATATTCGAGTCAGCCTCATACTCTGCTGTGGCCTTGAGCTTGAAGCACATCATCTAGTTGTTCCTCTATTGAAGCACATCATCTAGTTGTTCCTCCATCACTGACTGCAGGGGATGGGGAATGGGATGAGGGGAGCCATAACCTGGAGCAGGTGATAACCATAACATGGAGCATCACATGGAGCAGGTGAAGAATTCCAAGCTATCAGGTCCCACAGAAGCAGAGATGCTTGTGGATACCAGCTCTGAGATAGGTGGGAGATGGCACCTTCCCTCTAATACAGCTGGGGTGGAATGAGTCCAGTTAAATGAAATGAATGAGAAAGGCAAATCCTGGGTGGTCTTCTCATTGATGGTATGGAAGGAAACAAGTGGAACAGAAAGTATTCTAGGAAAACAAGCCCAGAATTGAGAGGAGGGCAAAGGACTCCTGTACAGGAGGTTGTCCAGGCCCTGGGCTGATGAATACAGTGGTCTTGCAACATCCTAAAAGGTAACCTTGTTCAAATGAAACCTTGTTCAAATGAAACAAAGGAGTCTCAAGGGGGGCTCTGGCACGACTGGGTTCATGGTTCCTCCTTATAACACACATGACTTTATTTATTGTTTTTTGGAGGAGCTACACCTGGTGGCTCTCAGGGGTTACTCCTGGCTCTGCACTCAGAAATTGTTCCTGGCTTAGGGGACCATATAGGATGCCAGGGATAGAACCCATGTCCTTCCTTGGTCAGCCACATGGAAGGCAAACACCCTACCACTGTACTATCACTCTGATCCCCAAACATGACTTTAAATATATAAGGTTTCTCATTCAAGATTAATCCACCCGGGCCTGGAGAGAAAGCACACCAGCGTTTGCCTTGCAAGCAGCCGATCCAGGACCAAAGGTGGTTGGTTCGAATCCTGGTGTCCCATATGGTCCCCCGTGCCTGCCAGGAGCTATTTCTGAGTAGACAGCCAAGAGTAACCCCTGAGCATCGCTGGGTGTGGCCCAAAACAAAAACAAACAAACAAACAAACAAACAAAAGATTAATCCACCCATGAGCTAGCTTTGCCTGTGCAGAAACGCTGGATTCGACTTCTATATCACATGGTCCACTGAACACCACCAAAAGCAAATTGCAAGCACCACCACGTGTAGCCCCAAATCTTCAAAATCAAAGAATGAACAGACTGAGTGACCCAGTTATCCAGGTTGCTGAGAAGTGTCCAGCACACAGTAGGAACTTAGCAAAAGCTTGCCTCTTTTCTCAGTGTGGAGGGCGAGGTGGGTGAGGAAGAGAAACCAGGGGCGCTTACAACACCTCCCCCCACACCCTAGAGGAAGGATGTGTTCTGGTGCCTCACTTCCTCTCCTCAACAGGTAGCCAACAGCTACTGATGACTTCATTTTTTAAAGTGGTCCCGGGACACTTGCACACCTGGAACACACTGTCCGCTTGTCCCCGGTGCTAATAAAGATGCCAGCATGGGTCTAATTGGCAGGCAGAGGCTGTACTCCCCAGGAGCCAGGGAAAGAAGGACGTGCTCAGAACACTAATGTCTTCTGCAGCTTGCACTTGGGCAGGGTGTGGGGATTTGAGAGGGGATAGGGCAGAAGGCCAGAGGCTAACCCCAAGTCATATGCCCAGCTCTGCTCTCCTCAGCCACTGCGGAGAAAAATCTTGAGGTTAAAAACAAGAAAAGACAGAATTCAGAGCCAGGAGAATGGCTTAATTCTAATTCTGGGGATGAACTTGGTAAGTCTCTGGGTCTCTCATGACCTTGTTTCTGCATCTTCCAAATGAAAATATAATGATAGTAAGTGTAACTTGCTAGTTTCAAAAAGAAAAATCATTCTATGAATGAGACTGGCTGGAGTTTTCACCGTGATGAGACACCAGTACTTCTGTTAGAGCATAAATAGAAAAAAAAAAAAAAAAAAAAGGTAGGGCCAGGGAGAGATGTGGAAGGGCTGGCATCTAAGGTTTTACATGTAGCAGCCCTGGGTTTAATCCCCGAGCTTGCACAGTCCCCTGAGCATGCTGGGCTTAACCCCTGAACACTGAGTTGGGAATAGTCCCAAAGTTCCCAAACAACGTCTGATATGGCCCAAAATGTATAACCAAACCAGCAATGAGCTACGCACAAGCACATGGATGGGGCCAGATCAGAATTTGCACCATGTCTAGCCCTGTGGTGTCCACATATACAGGGTTGATCATCTGAGATGCTTCAAAATATATGAACCAGACAGGGACAAGGAAAACCCAAGGAATTGCTAGTCATCCTGTGATCCCAGCAATTTAGTCTAGCGGCAGTGCTGGTTCAGGATCTCTCTCTCTCTCTCTCTCTCTCTCTCTCTCTCTCTCTCTCTCTCTCTCTCTCTCTCTCTCTCTCTCTCTCTCTCTCTCACACACACACACACACACACACACATACACACACACACAAACACACCAAGTCTCCTGCTAGTAGCACCTTTGATCAACCAAATGCTACAGATTATTAGGAAAGAGGAGGCCGCTCAAATAAATGTTCTTGTCCCCACTTCACCCCTTAATGCCCGTAGAAGCATTTTTAAGGCTATACAAGACAAGGATAATAATCAGATAATAATTTTTTTAAAGTACAGAGCTATCATTTTGAACAGCTCCAGAACATGCAGTTTTAAATATCTTTTTTTTTTTTTTGGTTTTTGGGCCACACCCAGCGGTGCTCAGGGGTGACTCCTGGCTGTCTGCTCAGAAATAGCTCGTGGCAGGCACGGGGGACCATATGGGACACCGGGATTCGAACCAACCACCTTTGGTCCTGGATCGGCTGCTTGCAAGGCAAACGCCGCTGTGCTATCTCTCCGGGCCCAGTTTTAAATATCTTAATAGCATCAGCTAGTATGCTAACAATGTACCATGCATCTTATAAAACATGCATAATTAGACAAATTAAGAATATTGATATAAACATTATTCATTGAAGGCCAGCAGTTTCCTTCTACATCTACAATGACCATTCGTGGACCCCTGGAATGAGGCTACTTCTTTAGCTGATGACTGCAATTCAGCATATGCTGGATGCGACTAGTGTCATACAGTGTGGGTGATTGTGTGTGTTTGTGAAAGCGGGGAATAGCTGAGGAGGACTCTATGAGTCTGCCAGTTTCTGGAGAAGAGGCTGTGGAATGTGTGTGTGTGTGTGTGTGTGTGTGTGTGTGTGTGTGTAAAAGAGGAGGAAGAAGAGGAGGTCACAAACTCTGAGAGAAGAAAGGGGTGGGTTCTGGAGGTGTGAGGGGTGTGAATGTATAAGTGTGGGTGTGTTTGCATTTGCTTGCGTAGTATATATGAAGAATGTTTTATGTGTGAATATTAGTGTGTCTCTAGTATAAAAACAGTCTATAGTGTATATGAAGAGTATATGTGTGAATAATGGGTGTACATAGTGTTAATAATGTATATTATGTGTGAACAGTGAGTGTATGTCTCAGAGGCCACTTAGAGACAAGTGTGTCAGAGGTGGGGCCCTCCCTGATGAGGCTGCCATGCCAACCCTCCTTCTGAGCTCCCAGCAGGAAGGTTTATACTGGTTTGTTATACTGAACTCTAGACCTCTTTGTGCCAAAGTAGGGGACCTAAGTGGGAAGAACAGGGGAGGAGGTCCTTCAAGAGTCCCCCAGATAATATGGTGGATTCAGCACAAGACTGCAGAATGTAAGTCAATAGCACCCCCAAAACAAGTCACATGAGCCCCTGAGTTTATCAAAGTGATGTCTGCACTATGCTAAAATGCATCATCACTCGGACTGGAGAGATAGTATAATGGGAAGGGTGCTTGTCTTGCATGTGACCAACTAGGGTTCGAGTCTCAGCACTCTATAGGTTTTTCTGAGTACCACCAGGAGAGATCCCTAAGCACAGAGCCAGGAGTAAGCCCTGAGAACTGTAGGGTGTGGCCCCAAAACAAACCTAATAAAAGGAACCAATCCCTATGGGCCCCGCAATAGCAGGTACCGCACTGCAGACAACTGAGTTTCCTACACTAAAAGGTACAAATGAGGAAGACCCTCATGCCAGCCCCTCAATGCCCATCTACCTACTCCCTTGCAGCTAAGTAGCTTCTGCTGCAATGCCCCCACATGGTGGGAAGGTGCAAAGAGCAGAGTTGCAGACAGCTGGGGAGATTTTATGATTGGAGGGTTGAGAAGACTCAACGTTGGCAGTCCTGGGGGGATCCCAGCTTATCTCCATACACAAAAGGGCTGAGAACTGGCTCTCAGGATGTGAGGGTATGAGTGTGGGTGACAAATGCTCACAGCACCCCAAACCCAACCAGGGGTCAGTTTGCTGCCTGCCACTTTGGGCACCCCTTCCAGCATAGTGGAGCCCACAAATACGTGCTTTGAGGTTCACAGCTATGGGAGAGGCATGACACATGAGCTGGCCTGGATCCTCACCCCATTTCTGGGAAGCTGTCCCACTGTCACCCTCTCCTCCTGTGCTGGAGAAGTTGGAGAATCCAGGCCAGGATTCTAGAAAACCCAAAACTGCAAATGTGTCCTCTGCCCCTAAAGGCTATGTAGGAAAATGGGCTATAATTCTCAAGCTGGGGCTGGCAGCCTTGACCAGGTAGGGAAGGAGTCTGTTGAAATCATGGGGTACCTGTTAGGGACACCTGCAGGGATCCCTGCACAAAAATGGGGTGACTGCATCAACCTCTATTCGATGGTGGAGCTGAGAGCCAGGCATAGCTCTGCTCTCAAAAAGCTACCCTGTGGCTTCTCTGTTCACCCTCTGTACTCTGAGCCTGATGCATATGCATGACATTCCTTGGTCCCTCTGTCCCCAGAGTCTCAGTTCTAGTGGCAGCCCCCTGTGGGCCGGCCCTCTGCCTGGCCTTCATGCACCATTTCTCCCTGCTCATGTCTGTAAAGCCTGTGTGATTCCTTGGGCGGTTTCTGGGATTAGGCCTTATCTGCTGAGACCTGCATCATCCAGATGGGCCATGAGAGTATGCATCTTTGGGGGGAGGAGTAGGGATTATGCAGCGCCTTGTGGCAGGACCAGAGAAGGCCAACATGGTCCCATCTTATGTTCCTGCTGCTGGATTCTCGGCACTCTCTCCTGCCTCCGCTGGGACTTGCTGAGCTCTAGCCACCAGAGAAGTCCTAGCCCACCCAGGGATCATCATCTCTCCAATGGTGGTGTTGGCAAGGTCACCCAGAGGGCACTGCTCCTCTTGAGGCCAAAGGAGCCAGCCAAGCAAAACGGGGACTTTCTAATTGACATTTAAATGCCACTGCGCCACATTAAACATAATGAGCGTTTTGGGGCAGCATGGAGAGGAGCATAAACATCCCAGCTCCTGGATCACTGCCAAGGGTAATGTAGGATGGACAGACACCCTCTGCCAATAGGGCACTAGCCCACTGCAGATGACTCGGAGGTGGAACTCGGGGTGCCTTTGCAGAGCAGCAGATGCTGGGCCTGTTTTGGGGGCAGGGACGTCCCCCTGAAGAGAGAGAAGCAGTGAGGAGGCAGAGGAAGAAAGGGGAGGGAGGAGGATGAGGGAGAGGACAGGTGAGGAAACTGGAGGGGGCAGTGGTGTTTGGAGAGGAACCAATAGAAAAGCAGAAAGCAGGCAAGGACAGCTCAGTGCATTGAGGGTTTGAGCAGTAGAACCCCCAGGAATGAAATATTGCTTAGAAGCCTTTGAGAGACCTATCTGGCATGGCTCCAGGATGCCTTTTTTGAGGTCACCCTGTCAGAACACACCAGCTCCAGCTTCTGTCCTAGCTGGTGCCTCAGGGTGTGGGTTGTGGAGGTCTGTGAGCTTGTTGCCCTGCAAACCTCATTCTTCTATTTCCCAGGTGAGCCAGGGAATCCCCCAAATCCATTTCCCACCAGCTTTGGCCACTGAGTCAGACCCAGTTGTCACATCGGTCTTCTGTAATGGCACAGCTGAGATGCACAGAGATGTATGACTCTGGCCAAGCTGAATGAGATGATGAACCCCAACCTCAGCCACAGAGGAGCGAGCCAGTGGCACTTAGATTGGGATACAAGGGAGGAGCAGGAAGCAGGGTAGAGGGATGAAGGAGTTGGGGAGAGTGATTGTTTAGAAGTGCTCTAGGACTAGGGCTGAAATGTTTATAGTTATGGGGTATTTCTAGGTTATGGGGTTCTGGTCTCCCTGAGGGGACTTTATTCAAACTCCTGCACATCTTCTTAGTAATCTTACCACCATCGGCCAATAAACTCACTTTCCCTAACTAGTTACTAATTGGACTAAGAATATTAAGAGCTCAGGGGAAGGGTGCTAGGGGCCTTCTGTAAGGCACCAGCTAGATGGAGTGCTCTATAATAGAAGGGCCCAGAGGACGCCACAAGCAGAATTCACTTAGGCCAGAGAAGGCAAATTCAACAGATGGAGATTTGGGGTTGGGCATCAAGGAATGCATAGGTTTGCCTCTGGTCTGAGGAGAAGAGAGGGACCAAACCAAGCAACAGACAAAATAGAGATGAGAAGCTAGCTCTGCTTTCAAACATTTCCTATGGAAGAAACCCAGAATAAGTGGCAATTAGGCATCCATGCAGAGAATGGTGGATCATGGTGGTGCTACATTAGGATGGCATGAACAAGGGGCCAGCACTCTAGAAGTAGGCAACTTAAAAGGATGCACTTCTTGCCTGCCAACTGTGTTAGGGGATTTTAAGTGACAAGTGAGAGCAGTTAATTCTCTCTAGAGTGAAGGCAGGTGGAGCCATGAGGAGGGGAGCTGGGGTTGAAACTGACACTGGGAATGGAATTCTCAAGAGCAGAGGGCCACAGGGTGGGCCTGGCCAAAGATGTGCTGACCAAAGCCTCTGAGGACTCAACAGAACCTGGAGTAGGGGAGATTTTGGCATCTTCAAGCCTCATTGCTACAAATGGGGAAACTGAGGCTCTGAGAGGTGTGGGCTACATCCGAGGGTAGACATAGCCAGCCCATCTGTGGCTCTGCACTCTCCCACTAGATTTACTTTGTGGGTTAGATTTGTGTCATGGTCACTGCTCTAAGGCTTCTGCTTGTGCTCTTCCAACTTATTGATACATAATAATGGACTTGGGGAACTAAGAGTGTTTGGGCTCCTGCTGCAATATGCACAGGTGGACAGGGCAGATTCAACATGGGTCTACACCAGCAAGCGAGGACCCCACACCCATGTTTCTCCAACTCTTCCATTCTACATGCACCAGCTCTGCTCCCCTCAACCCTGGAGATACCCTGGGTAGCAGGTGCTCCCTCACTCAGACTGAGCTGGCTCCTGAGCCAGGTATGGTGGTGGTACCTTTGGATTCTGAGACAGTCTACATGGAGCCCATCTCTGGGGTAGGGGCAGGAAGAGGGGCCAGGAAGAATCTGCACAGGAAAGAACAGCTGCAGGGAGACAAGGCAGCAGGTGGGATCACAGAAACGTGAGCAGTTCTCTGAAGAGGCCGCTTCTTCCTGCTTCAAGGGGAAACCGGCCACCAGCAGTGGGCCTGGCAGATGGGCAGGCAGGGGGCAGCACTCTCAGCTGTTGGAGCAGCTGCCATCCCTGTGCTCAGCCTTCCTCCTCTTGCTGTCTCCTCTCTCACCACCACCCTGACCAAGTTTGGCATGCAGGCTTCTTCCTCAAACCCCATCCCAGAATGGCTGAACTGGATCACAAGCTTTGCCCAAATCCTGGTGGCCCTCCAAACAGAGCCAACCCCAATATTGAGTCTGAAGAAGCCAATAGGCAGCATGTCACCCCTTCTCTGAGGATTCCAGCTCATTGTTACTAGACCACAGGCCTGTGCACTTCCTCTAGGGAACTCCCACATTGAGTTTTTGGGGAAAAGTTTCACAGAGTGGTCAACCCGGCTGACAGCTGCACACCCAAGGGTCGAGGAAACTGCAGAGGGCCCCTGTGGGACAGGATCTGCCCTGCACCATCTATCTGTCTGTCCCTCTTATGTAGAAGGTGGCTGGAGAAAAGAGTCTTTATATTCCCTATCTTCACCACTATCTACCTGCCAGACCAGGGCACACTTGCTCCTTCTGGAGATGAAAACTTATTGAAGCCTGGCTATAAAGGCCTCCTTTTCAGTCTTTCCAGTCTCTAGACTTTCCAGTCTTCTAAACGTATTTTGGTTTTTAAATTGTTATAGAAGAAACACTGATAAATATCATTGTTTTAGTTTCCAATTATCAGAAGGGAAGTGAGCATAGACTATCACTGTACATGACCGCTGCCTAAAGTCTTTATACTCACCATAGAGAACTGACCCCTCACCACCTCCCTTTACAAATTTCACTCACTCTCAGTCCCCTTCCCTTTCACTGCTTTACTCTAGGGATTCACTGTTGTCCATTGGCTTCGAGGGAGCATACGTTTGGGCTTCACTTAGAATAATAACCTGATGGTGCATCCATGCTTTCCAAATGGCAAAATTTCATTTTTGCTAATAGTCGAGTCATAGTTTCCTTGTGAATTCCCTCTGCCTTTCTTCTCCAGTCTTCCATGGAATGGGAGAAGGCATTTGCGAACTGTCCAGTGACAATAACTCATCTCCTACAACATACAACAAGCTTAGAGAATTCACCTCAGCTAGGAAAAGAGAAACCACAGACTTACAAGTAAGTGAAAGAGCCAAGCTGCTCTAGAGGTGCCTACAGGTGGTCCGTGAACACAGGAAAGAGATTCACACACTCTCCTGATGAGAGAAACACATGTCAGGCTGCATGAGTGAGAATGTTCAAGAAACTATGAGGCCTATGATACCAATAAAGAAATCAACTCAAAAAAGAAAGTGAGAAGAGCTGGTCAAGGGCAGTGAGCAGGGACTCAATGGGCACTGTGGGTTGGGGTGGAGGTAGGTGTAGCCACATCAGACACGTGCTCTGCATGTCCAAGGTCTTGGCTCCACCCAGGCCACCACATAGCCCCTCTTCATAACTAGCTCACTCTAATAAAAGATGAAAACTTCTTAAAATACTCAGAGGTCACCTACTGTGCCATTTCCATTCTGGGTGCCCAACTGAAGGATGCAGGGATGCAGATTTGAGAAGCACCCACACTCAGGGGTCCAGATCTGGATTCCCACTGCTGAACAGCAGTGAAACCGTCTGGGTGACCCATTATTGACCCCCATTATCTTACTGGCTTGTGTCCCTGAGTGCCATCAGCCTCCAGCTCACACACTCAGCCACCACTGAAAATCCTCTGAACGCAAGCATTTGGCTCTGCTCCCTCTCCTTCAGTTCTAGCTCTCCTTCCCTCAGCATGGTGCAGGGGATATGGCTGACACTCAGTAAATATTTGTGGGATTCAGGGCTTGTGAGGAGGGTCTTTTGTTTGAGATCAGAAGATGTCCCCTGACCCCAACACATGGGGGTGGATGCTGCTCTGAGAACCTCCTGTAATGAATGCTCTCTTTTGAATCCTATCCTGAAGGCTGGAAAATGCAGTGTCCTTGATCTACAGAGCAGAGGCTTGGCTTTCCCTTCAGCTCACCACCCCGAATCCCTTCGGAGCATACCTGCACACACCCTTGCATGCATGCACACTCAAACACCTTTCTTTGTGCGAGTGATTGATGCTATGCGGGTAAAGGAAGAAGAGAATGCAGCCTCACACTCTCTGGAGTTTAAGCTCGTTGATGCCCTAACTGAGGATTGTAAAAACAGGGGTCACATGGAATCTGCAGCTGGGGAGCCAGAGACTGCGCAAGAACCACTCCAGGGGGTCCGGGTAGCCTGTGGTGACAGATTAGGTGGTCTGCATGGTAGGGGGGCACAGCATCATGAGTCAGCTGTCAGCTGTGTAGGCGGCCTCTCTGGGCAAATGGGAGCATAAATACATGCCCCTGTGTTGTCGTAGGTAATAAGACCCCAGAGATGAAGATAAAAAGCGAGGAGCCCAGCTGGGGCATTTTACCATCCCTTCCTGGGCAGCAAATACCAGAGGCCCATGCAGGCCCTGGCATGAGCAAGAGGACAGAAAGGACAAAGACAGACAAGGAGAGGAGCACAATGGAAGGCATCCGTGTGTGGTGGGGGGCAAGGGCATGAGAACGTCTGACGGAGTGATGCATGGCGAGAAAGAAGGAGCTGCCAGCATTGCTTGATGCTGTTGGAGTACTCAGTGGTCTTTGTGGGGGTGGGAATGGCTCATGGGGAGGGCCCTGGTCTGGCATCTAAGCAGCCTTGGGTTCTTTCCCCAGGACACACACACACACACACACACACACACACACACACACACACACACACACGCGCGCGCGCGCGCACACACACACACACACACACACACACACACACACACACACGCACACCAGAGGCATCACTTGGTACCAGGGAAGTGGCTCAGTCATGGAGCACTTGCATGAGAGAGGCCTTGGTTTGAGTCCTATCACTGCCAGAAATCATTGGATTAAGTTGTGCTTCAAGGAAATGGAATCTCAGAGGAGAATGAGAACTTGACTACTGCATTTTATTCTGTGAGAAGACTCAGAGCTCAGTGGGTCCCCAAATGGTCATGCTATTAATTGAAAAGGGGGAGCCAAAAATTGTAGCTCATTATGACCACTGCCTTTGTTATCACCATCAGCACCCTTCCTCACATCATAATCACTATTATCATCCTCACTAGCCTCATTACTAAACCATCATCATGATTATAAACACCACTATCATGGCCATCACTTTTATCACCATTATTACCCTCCCTTTTTACTTATACCACTATTAAATCATGATCTCACCCTTGCCATTATATCACTGCCACTGTGACTGTCGACCATTATCTTCATCACACTGACAATCACCTCGCTGTTATCACGATCTTCACCATTATTGCCTTATCTTTATTACCATCATCATCATCAATGTCATCACTACTGTTGCCACCATGATTGTTGCTATTTGGGGAGGGGCATACTCAGTGGTAATCAGGGTTCACTGACAGCTCTGCACATAGGAATGACTCCTGGGAAGGTCAGTGAGCCCTCTGGGGTGCTGGGGATTGAACCCAGATTGGCCTTGTACAAAGTAAATGCCCTCCCCATCATCATTTTTGTGACAGTCTCCACAAATAGACACCACCAACACCATTATCACCATACTGACCTTCACTGTTATCACTTCCAGCATCACTGTTGTTACCAGCATTATCACTATTATTGTCATCACCAACACTGGGTTGGTTCAGCCAACACTTAGCAGACAGGAAGAGAAACCAGGCAGGATGTATTTTGGAAAAAATTCTCAGACCCATCAGAGATTCTAGAAGCTTTAAAAAATGTACCTGCTTGTTCTGCAATTATCTCCCAAACTTCTTTTCCCAGACACATTAATTTCTGTGTGTTTCATGGTCAGTCTTATTTATGGCTCTCTTGAGGATGACTCTGGGGTCAGTTAGTATCGCATCTTCTAGGCTAGACATGAGTTGAGCATCTGGTCAACTTCCCATGATTATGGGCTTGTTCCAGGGCTGTGGTTCGATTGCTTGGAGAGACAGGGAGCCCAAGCACTTGATTCTGCTCTCTGAACACCTCCCATGACAACCCGTCCCAACATTCCCATAGGCTCCATAAGCAGAGCTCGTTCCCATCAATTTGCCAGTACCCCCATGGTGGCAGACAGAAGTGGGAATTCAAATATTTGTTCAATAAGTGCTATTTACCTCTCTAACCCACTTTCTAATGCTCACTGATAACATGAATTTCTGTGACAGAAGTGAATTATATTTGAAAAGTGAATTACCGCTGTTCTAAATTCCTTTTATTTGTATGACTGAATATGATTTAAAAATAGAATCACACAATTTTATTATTTTTTAAAATCCAAGGGTTTCTATGTGAGTCCATGTTCTAAGGTACGGGAGATGGTACCAGGGCTGCTTTGGGCTCTGATGTCCCAAGGATCAGTCATATGGTGCTCCGGGAACCATGAGTCATCAGGGAGAGTCGAGGCCTCCTGAATGCAATAGCCTATGCTCCAGCATCTCTGAGCTCCTACTTTAAAACAGAGACTTAATTGTTTTTGTTTTGTTCCATTTTATTTGTGGGGGATAGGGTCACACCCTGTGATGCTCAGGGCTTAATTCTGGCTCTGCACTCAGCAATTACTCTTGGCAGGCTCTGGGGACCATATGTGATACCTAGTATCAAGCCTGGGTAGCAGCCATGTGCAAGACAAGCATCCTACCTGTTTACTATCACTCTGGCCCCTAAAATAGAGACTTTAGTCCTATCCTTAGACCCTGGTGTGTTATTGGTAAAAAAAAAAATAGGCACACACACAAAAAAAGCACACACTTTGCTCCAATTTAAGGAGTTGATAACACACAAGCTTATTAATTGTATCAATGATCTGCATCCTGACTGTATGAGACGCAAATCTAAGGAAACTTCGGCTAACAGTGGCTGGGTCATTGCACACATCTCCAGATGCTTGCTTTGACTGTGGTATTTCTGAAAATATGTTCCCTGAAATGCCAGATCATGCAAAAGCTTTTTGTTTTAATAAAGCTTAAAAAATCTTATAAATCTGAGACTAGAGAAATAGCACAGTGGGTAGGGCATTTGCCTTGCACGCAGCCTATTCCAGTTCAATCCCTAACATCCTTTATGATCCCCCAAGCCTACCAGGAGTGATTTCTGATTTCACAGAGCCAGGAGTAACTCCTAAGCACCACTGAAAAAAAAAAAAAAAAAGAAAAAAAAAACCGAAATGTTATAAATTAGAGCCCTCTCTCAGAGTTTCCCCACATTCATTAGAACATGCACTGCATAGACAAGTACGCTCCTATTTGGGGGTATTGGCATTTGGGCAGAGTGCTCACATGGCAGAGCACATGCCAAGCAAGCAGGAGGCTCTGAGCTCCATGCCTGGCATGGCAGGGATGTGCCGACCCTCACCCACCCATCCCCACCCACCCCGAGCACTGCTGGTATTCCCTAATGGCCTCTGAGCACTGCCAGAGTGACCCCAATAAATAAAAATGAGATAAAACATGAGGGGGCACCCTTAGAAGCTCTATTCTAAAATCGTTTCAAGATCCCTGTCAGTGGCTCACAATTTCACAATAAAGGCATCAACGCAGTCTGGTAGAGGATTAAAGGGCTTTTCAGCACTGAGACATCTGCTAACAAGCCGACGGTACAACATTTAGTTTACACACAACTCCAAATCCCCAAGAACACATTTCTTCTCTTCTCCAAATCTAGCCTACAATGCCACCCATCCTCTTCCTTTCCAAGTGTCTCAAGATACGGTGGGAACTTCAGGGGAAACCGAGGGCAGGGATGGAGGGAGAGGAGTGCAAATGTTACAAGGAACCATCACAAAGGAATTTATTCACAAATGTCACAAATTATCACAAAAGTATTTACTGAGCCATTGGGATATTGAGGAGCCCCTGCTCACACTGCACAGCAAGGGACTAGTGGCGTTATACAAACCAAGAATAAAAAAAAAAATCTACCAAGGCACCAGATGTTTCATGAGAATAATGTTATCATCTGAGGATTAGGAAATGGCCTTTGGAAATCTGATAAACCTCTGGAATATTTGCACAAAATAACCCTCCTTAGTAACATGCTTGAAAGGCAAATTCAAAATGAGGTTGCAATTGTGTAAGATACAATTCCCTCTGGAAATTTTCATCTTCCTCAGGACATGGTAACTTGCATTTTTGCTATTATTTCTTGTTGTTGGTTTATTTTTTTGCTTGTTTGCTTTTGTTTTGGAGGCCACATCTGGCTGTATCCAGGGTTTTATTCCTGATTCAGTGCTCAGGGACCCCTCTCAGGCTGTGCTCAAAGGACCACATGTGGTGCTGGGGATCAAATTGACTTCTTCACATGCAAAGCAAGAGCCTTACCCCTGCTCTTCCTTTCTAGTCCTATAATTCCTATTTTTCAATGAAGAAGAAAAGAAAAAGACTTTACAGAATATATGACAAGCTCATTGCCTTCCTAGAAAAAGGCATGAGTCTCCTGCACAACAGCTTCGGGGCAGCCTGCATCTGTTTGTGCTCCCCGCCATTTGGGTGACTGCCATCATTGGAAGGATGACTATTGACCACCATCACACATGGGGCAACCACGGTACTCTCTGCCAGGGAAGCTGACCCAGATGCCCACAAGAGTAAATGCTAGAAGCTATGAGAGAGCTAGTGGAGACCAAGCTCGAGCTTCTGAAACTGCCCCAGAGAAAGTGCAGTTCTGCCTTCCTCTCAAATCTTGCCAGAAACTGATTTCTGGGCATTTGCATATTCAGGAAAGCTCATCATCCAGTCTGATATGTCTGTGACACTCCAACCTACAGCAACTTTGCAACTCCCTTGCAGGATCCACACCCATAGTCTAAGAAGCCAATGACCTGGAGTCTGTATATACCCTCAGATGTGGATTTGAATCCCAAGTCTGCTACTTTCTTGCACATTGTACCTTGGAGCCAACACATTCATTATCAGTCAGATGCCATTTGAGATGCACTGTAAGGAGAGACAGAAAGAGACCCAAGACTACCCAAAACCTTGCTCCAAACAGAGATGCAAACAAGACAGCCTTGTGCCAGCTTGGGCCGAGGTTGGGGTGAGCCTGGCACAGTTGTGCTCTTCCACCTGGGAGTGCTCTCATCTGGCCTTGCTCCTCTCTCCCTTTCTCTAAGACCCCAGCAAGGATTCAAGGGGCCTTGAATACAATACATGTTCCACTGCAGACCCACCTGCAATGGAAAAACCGAGACTGATCCTTTAAATAGCCAGGGAGGACAGGGACCAGACAAGTGAACCCAGAAACCTTTTGTTCACTCAGCAAGTAGGTGAAGAGGAGACAACACAAGTTTCTGGGTGTTATGAGATAGCTGAGGAAACACCTGTTTTGGACTCAATAATTCCTGGAACCTCTCTTGTAGCCTGCCAATGTTCTCCACCTACAATAGAGCTAGGGTGGATCCCCCTTCCAAGGAAAATTGGAGCCCTTGAGTGTGTCTGAGTGTGTCATGAGGCCCATGAGCAGAGAGAGGGAGCTACTAACCCTGATGCTGCCTCAAAGCTTTCACCTTTCCAGAGCAGCTGGTCCTGGCACCCTGACAATACTGGTCTCAGCTTATCTTCCGGACCCTGTTGAGAGACCTGTCCACTCAATGATGCCTGCCTCACTAGGCCTGGCCCTCATTCCTGGAGGTAACCATGCATCAGGTGGGGGTGGCAGAACAGAAACTTGATTCCCCCACCCCTCACCCTTCTCTCTGCCCCAGTCAGAGAGTCCTGGGGAGGGGTGCTTAATTCTCAGAACCCTGCAGCCTGCCCACCCCTCAGGCTTTCTTCTGACCAAAGGGTCTGGTGACCTGGACAGGCCCAGAGAAGGAGAGGAAGGGTGTTGCTGAGGAGCAGAGCAGGAGTGATTGACAGGGAGAGCTGCAGGCTTCCTCCAGGGCAGGCCCTGGGGCGCAGCTCTTCGTGAATCCTTCCTCCTCTGCAGAGGCAGAGAGAGCGCCTCAGGCCTGCCCGAGCCTGCAGTTCTGCCCCTGCCCTCCCGCCCTACCAAGCAAGAGTCTGGCTCCTATAGAAGTAGACACTCTGTCACCCAACTTCTGGGGAAGACTGAAATCTGCCCCTCATAGCAGGTCTCGAGCCATGAACTCCTTGTTCTTCTGCATACAGTTCTGTGGTCTCTGACATTGGAAACACAGCCAGGATTCAGGAAGTGGGTGGGGGAAAGGTGGTGCCACATCTGTGCTATCAGGGATTAGGGGCTGTGATCCCCAGTGTCTACTGACCTCCCTGCTGACCCTTCTGGGAGGCAATAACCCAGGAGCATTTGGATCCTGGAAGACACATGCGAAATTCCTCTCCTGCTCAGTCCTGCCTGGGTACCCGACTGCTGCCAGGCCAGGTGGCTTCCTCCAGAAAGCCACAACACTGGGAGGCCCACGCTGAGGCTTGGTTCCTGATATGCCAAGCCCAGGTCATTTCTCCTGGTGCCCGCCTACACTTCCCCCACATACTGCAAACAGTCCCTGGCCCCAAGTCATTTGTTCAGTAAGGCAGAAGGCAGCAGTGAGTGGACTAATGCCCAGTTTTATTAATCGTCTGCCCACTGTTCATCATTTACAGGCCACATGCGGGCAGCTGCCTGACCTGAAAAACATGACTTGTAGCCTGGTCAGCTTGGAACATGATTGAGCATTGGGATAGAGAGAAGACCAAGAAGGCTTCCTGAAGGAGAGGTGCCTCTGGGGAGTTTAGAGGATAGGAGGTGACAGCAGATGAGAGGAGCTTAAGGGGGCCCGGGAGATAGCACAGGGATCAGGGCATACACTTCACACATAGGACCCCAGTTTGATCCCCAGTATCACATATAGGTATATTCCTGGGATCCCCAAGCATTATTAGGCCTAGAGGTGGCCCCTAGGCTCTTTGAGTATCATTTGGGAGGCAGGAAGATGAAGGGGGCTGTTCATGCACAGCGCCCAGATAGAAGGACCCTCCATCCCTAGTACCATAGTGCCTCTCCTTCCCTGCAGAGCAGGGGTTACATGGTGGCCACTGATAGGGGTGGGACAATTAATGAGCACACATGGCCGGGGCCAGCCCTGCAGTCTCTGAGCCACTCCAGAGAGCAGGCCTGAGCAAGGAAAAGCCCATGAGCACACCCTGGTGTGACCCCAAACCCCAGTGAGGAGGCAGGTGGCACAAGCTGGGTCTGACTCCAGTGCTGTAGGGCTGTGGGACTGAGCCTGCAGGGGAGCTGAGGGAGGGGCCTGGAGGGAACTAACCCCATCAAGAACATCAGAGACAGATGATTGGTCACCAGGCAGACTTGGGGAGTCAGAGCCCTTCCCTTTGGGCAACAGAAGCTTTTTAGAACACTCTGGTCTCTCCTCTTCTGCCTGGAAAGGGGCTGTCACTGAGGCACAAAGGGCACAGCACTTGGGGACACTCGGAGGGTTTTTAGGGGCATGTGGCCCTCATGGACCCACACTCAGTTGACATTGCATGCATCACATCACACAATATACATGTACCATATCCACTCCCACACTGCATGCATTCACATCCACTCCACACTCTTACAAACTTGCATACACTTCACACATCCACACATATATGCATTCGTACATACATATGCAAACACACCCACAAGTAATGCATGCATAAACAATATCCATACGTTCACATACGCTCTCTTTCTCACACACACACACACACACTCATACACATATGTGCCCACTTCCCTGGCCTGGCTGGAGGCTGTACCATTCATTCACTGCTTCCCCCACCCGAGGCTCTGAGCAGCTCCAGTCCTGTCTCTGCCTCTGGCAGGCCCAGCAGCTCCAGCAGGTTCTGTGTCGCACAATTATCCCTGTGATCATCATGCCTGGCAGCCAGTTCCGCACTCCTGAGGAGGCTCCCCAGAGCCCCACCTACCGTCCAAGCCCTGCTGTCTGCTGGAGGATGCCCCCTAAGGCCTGGCTCCAGCTCCTGAGCTCATGGCTCTGTCCAAGGTACTAGGCAGCAGAAAGGCCATGCAGACACAGGCGTGCATCTGTTAGTCTATCCACACAGCCTGGTTCCACCTCTAGGAAGCCTACACAGCTCCCTCCTCAGACCCTCCCACCTCTCACAGGGTCCCATCCAG
Organism: Suncus etruscus; assembly: GCF_024139225.1. Lineage (NCBI taxonomy): Eukaryota > Metazoa > Chordata > Mammalia > Eulipotyphla > Soricidae > Suncus > Suncus etruscus. The sequence continues at coordinate 131,956,854 of NC_064853.1, read as the reverse complement.
GTCCCCGAGGAGGGAAGCTCTCAAGTCAGAGCAAGCAGCTAATCAGTTTACTCGGTTGCCTGGGGTCTTGCGTGTAATTATAATTCCTACTAAGGCAGGGCTGAGCGTCAGATTCCTTTTAACAACCGTTGCTGACAGGATCATCCAAATGCCTGAATCCTTCTGTTTCAGACCCTGCACGAAGAATGTGCTCAAGGTAGCATCAGAGTGAAAACCACGTTCAGAATTATTATCCTCCCCACCCTGGCTTCCCTCTTCCTTCCTGCCTCCTTCCTTCCAGCAGTCAGAAATGAAAGCAGCAGGTCTCAGTATAGGAGGAGACAGACGTGAGTTGTCTGTGAGTAGGGCTGGGACTGTGCTCCTGTTCCATTCCAGACTAGCCGAACGGGGACAGGATGGTCCCCAGAGAAGGCACCCCAGACACCCTCCAGGTGGCAGACACCTGGTGGAGTTCTGGCTGCCAGCACCCAGCTATGCTCAGATCTTCCCATCTGCACTGCATTACCCCGGGGGACCCATCTGTCTGAGAACATTCCCAGGAGCCCGATCAGGAGAGTGCAGAGTCAGGAGCAGGGTTCTGATGACACATGGCTGAGCTCTGGGGAACCCAGAATGATCAGGAGCTGGTTGGGGATGCGCCATCTCTGATGACATCTGGTCAGCCAATGTACCAACCCTTTCCAGGAATGGTTCCAGGTTGTGGACGTTGCCTGCTGACCTCTATTTCCCAACCTCTCCCTCCTTGTGCCCAAGAACAGTGTTTGGACTCATAGTCCTTATCCAAGCAGGTCACCCACTCACTCTCCGGCTCAATTTGGGGCCCATCAAAAGATCATGGTGATGAGGGACAGCACTGGCTGCGCTCTTCCTATTGCCCCCACCTTACATCCCTTGATTTTTATCCAAAGCTGCTACTGGCCCAGTCAGAGCCCACTCATCATAGTCCTGTACACCCAAGTGGGTCATGCCCTCTCCCAAGGAAACTTGAGCCTCCCTCCTTAACAGAGCTCTATACATAGACTTAAAGTGGATGGAAAAGAAACCAAGAGAAGTGGCTGTGGAGACCTCATAGCCTGGAGAGGAGCTGAACACAGGTGAGCTCACAGAGAAATGCATTCATACACAGCAGCCTTCTGGAGGCAGGGCAGAGTGATCCGGGGCTATTCAGAGGGAGCATCTGACACAGCTTTGTAGGGCTGCACCAGGAGACTAAGCTTGTCTCATCCCCCTGCCAACTATAATTGAGTGTTGCCAGGTTAAGGATCCTGAGTCATGTTTCAAAATCATGTTCCAGTGCAGGAGGAAGCCACAAGTGAGAGGCCAATCACACATGCCATGAATGGTCACATCTGGGCAGAGGCAAGACAAGACTATGGGAGACTCACAGGGCAGGAGCCCACTCCCCAGGATGTGTCTTTCTGTACCTTTTCCTCTGATCCTCAGTGCTACCCAGGAGGGAAACGGGGCCTGTTTCACCCAATGGAGCAGAAGTTCTGGTTCTGAGGGGGATGGACTCACTCAGGGAGAGCTCTCTCTCTGTCAGGTGTCACAGCCATCCCAGGGAGCCTCTGCCTGCAGGATAAGGGCTGAAGGATGAAGTCAGCCTTCTAGCCTACCTGCTGCTAAGGGATAAGGAGAGCCAAATATCCCCCCAAGCTCTGAGGAAACCATGGAAAGGACATTTTGGCTCTGGGTTTGAGCTTTATACATCCTTCCTCTAGGTCTTGTGTGGACTTACTGCTGTGCCAGGTTCTGCCTCAGGTAAAGCAGAAGAGGAGGATGGAGATTCCTGAGCCATGCTCATCACTCCCACCCATAAGAGCCTAGGGGGAGAAGAGGCAGCTGCCTGCTGTCTGCTCAGCAATGGCAAGAAACTTCCCTAAATCTCAATTTCTCCAAGAGTCTGATGAAGTCAGTGCCAGTGCAGCCACTCCTGCCCCAGCCCTACCTCCATGCATGACTTTGTATGTGACCCTTCAGAGGCCTGCGGTCAGTGGCAGTGCATAGGGCAGTCAGAGACCACACTGATGTCACCACACAGAGCTTCCTGGCCTTCAATCTTCTCATTAGTGCTCCTTTTATTGGGCCCAATTCCCAAATGATGCCTGGCCACAAGAGACCTAATATCTAGGACTCAGGAACATCTCTGATGCTTGGTCCAGAGGTAGTACAACCTTGCTTCTCTGCTTCTAAGACACAGGCAGATGAAGATACCGTGCACCAGGTATGGCACTGTGCCACAGAGGGGGCACAGCCTTGAGGAGTCCCAGAGAAAAGAGAGAGAAACTATGGCTCATGGACTCTGAATGGGAGAAGAGAAATCAGAGAGAGAAGAAAGTGGCTGCTGGCACCCCTATATCACCATCATGCTAGCCAGCGTCACCATAATCCCAACACTTCCCCTTGTCTGTCATCAAATTGCAGTGTCCTCCCCACAAGCATTGCTGTCTCCTCAAGTACCAGTGTCCACAGAACCAAGAACACCATCCCCCATCCTGTCATCATTATTGCAAGCCTGGTAGGTCCTCTTCTTGGTGCCATTCATGAGTTACTTCTGTCCTACCACCCATGTGTGCCATCATCATGCTCAAATGCAAAGCCCTGACTGGCTACCAGGCTATTTATTCTTCCACCCTTCACTGAAACCTGAGTTTGCCTGATTGCCTCCCACAACCTGTCCTGACCCCTTTTTTCCTTCCCCTATTCCAATCTGATATAACATGCAAGGAATGCAGACACAGAGACTCTCTGGACAGTCTGCCTAACCATGCCGGCTTGCAAGCCTTTGGCTAAGGCAGGCCCTGGGCTCTGCTGTGCCAGCACTACTTCTTTTTTTTTTTTTTTTCTTTTTTTTGGACCACACCCGGTGACGCTCAGGGGTTACTCCTGGCTATGCACTCAGAAGTCACTCCTGGCTTGGGGGACCATATGGGACGCCGGGGGATCGAACCGCGGTCCGTCCAAGGCTAGCGCAGGCAAGGCAGGCACCTTACCTCTACCGCCACCTCCCGGCCCGCCAGCACTACTTCTTACCTTTCCTCTGTGATCAGAAAGGAAGCCAGAGAGGGAAAGGCCCAAGGCCTCCCATGCCTTGTCATCTGCACTAAGTCACAAGCTCTGATGTTCAGATTCTACGGGTTCACTATTAGGGAAGCATGTGGGATAAGGGCACTCAAAACTATGCCCCATTTTTCTTTGCCACAGAACCCCCCATGGTGTCCTGAGTCCGTCTGCATCTCCATGGACATTCCATCACTCTATATCCTGGTGGGTCCTGAGTCCTGAGGCATGCATTCTCTCTCCCATCCTGAGTTAAGGCTGGTTTACAGTGGGCGATTACTAAGCAATTCCAGGTAATCAATGGCTAAGTGACACCGGTATTTAGTACAGGAGGGCATTTTTTATAGACTATAAGAGGGTAGGCAAAAGAGCAGATGAGCCCTGATGCTCTCTGGGAAACATTTCAGTAGTAGGAGGGTAAGGCAGAGGGTGGCAGGCCTGATCCCCACTTCTTAGCCCTCCTAGGGCCCTGCCCATCTTCCACCCATGCCCCTTCTACTCAGTCTGTGCTCAGTCATTCCCCCTTGGAACCCCTCACTTCTCCCTTCTTAAGGCTCATACCTGCACATTCATGCAGCCCTGAGTGGCATGGCCTTGCTGTCCCTCCCACTGGCCCTAGCAATTTGGGCCTTCTTCGCTTCCAATCACGTACCAGACAGGTACCAAGTTGTGCCACAGTGCTGATATGCTCCCCATGAAATCTTTGCCATGGTGCTGACTAACCTCTATGAAACCCTTATAAACCTGGGGGTCTCAGCCCTGCCCCAGTCTAGGACTCTGTGCTGCATCCACAACATGGGAATAGCTGAGATGAGGACCCAGAACCCCCCTGGGTGTACCATAGCATAGTCCAGGTGAGGACACTGGAACCCAGGGCTCACACGGCTGGAATGACACCTGGCACAGGAAGTGAACACGTCTGGAATCCACTTGCCTTTCACTTCTGTCTCATTATCAAATAGGAGACAAGCAGGGCTCATGGCCAAGATGCTTCCTGGCTCACCCCACCTCCCCACTCCTTGACTAAGAGCCAACCATGTGCTCTACTATCTCTGGGGGAGCTGGAATCTGAATTCCATCGCTGTCTTTCAGCTGAGACTCCATCTTGTGACTGTCTATACATGTGAATTGCAACCCTGTGACCACCACAGGTTCCTTCACTCACCCACAAAAGACAGTCTGACTTGTGGATATCTGTCCAGCTACATCTGCTGCAAATTATGACCCGTGCTTGAGGCATTGGATGCTGACACTGCAGTGATCACACCACAGTGCAAAGTATATGTGAATAGTGTATATGAATAGTATATGGGAATGTTAATACATGTGTTATGTGGGTGGGAGTGAGAGACAGAGAAATAGTTTGTGCATAAACAATGGATTTGGTCACATATGGCAAAGGTCAAGGGAGCAAGAAAACCACAGAGTGACTATATGAGCAAGTTCCCTTCTCCTTGGCTGTGAGGATCTACTCACTGGAGGCCCTCAGGGGTCCATGATTCAATAAGCAGGAGGGGGCCTGATCCCTCCTCAGAGGCTGGTGCTGAGCTCCTACAAGTATTTCTGCCTCCACCTCTACCCAGCCATGATGGTCCTAATAAATACAGCAGCTTCAGCTCCATCAATGGTGAGACCAGGGCTGCAACTCAGTCCTATGAGCGAATCTGATAATTGCCCTTCTGCCCCCATCATCTCATCACAGGCTTCTGCCATGTCAGGCTAAATGGAGACAGATTTGAGGGAGGCACTTTCAGTGTCAGACTAATGGAGACGAGGGTGGAGGAAGGTGCTGAGAAGAGGGTTTAAAGCTCCATGCTCAAGGCAAGGAGGTTGGGTTGGGGCTAATGAGGGGATTCCCACCCCAAGTACCTGGACTGTTGTAAACCTTGGATCCCTGAGCATGGGGTGAGGGACTTATCTCACACTAAAGGGCCCCCACTGCCTCCAGAGCTGGGTTCACAAAGGGCAGTCAGAGGCAGGTGTCCCTTAAATGTCTCACACAGCTCTGCTTCTCTCCCGCCTTCCTTTCAGCTGTCATCTCCAGCTGAAACTCCAGAAAGTGCTTTGGTTCCAGCATTGGGTCCTGGAGGGACAGAGGAGAGGCCACCTGAGGGGTCAGAGTAGCTAGTAGCAGTAGTAGGGTAGTAAGGGAAGGGTCAACAGAAGGGTCCAACAAAGGCAGTAGCATTTCTAATTGACACTCGACAAGACCATGTCACCCTGAGCATGTATGTGTGTTTGTGTGCATGTGTCCATGTGTGCATATGCATGTCTATGTGCTTGTGTGCATGTGTGTGTGTGTGTGTGTGTGTGTGTGTGTGTGTGGGCGCGCTTGGGGCTCGCCCCTGCCTGACTTCCTCCAGATGTTCCCAAGGACATAGAGGTTGGATTAGAGTCTTGGCGATGGATACCAAGGCCCAAATGCTCCCTTTAACAATGCCAACAACAACACGATTGGAGTTCAGGCTGCCCTGGCCTCGCCCCACTGGATGCCCAGGCCAGAGATGATGCCATCCTCCACTACAGCCTGGAGTAACCTTGATGCCAAGTTGGGATCTCCCTCAGGCTGGCCTAGACAGAGCTCCTGAGAAGGCAGTACAGCTCCCCAAGCATCAGGGCTGGTTGTCCTGAAGGTTCCAGGACAAGCAGGGGAAGAGTGAGACAGCTTATTTCCTGCCTGGTGAGTGGCCAATTGCCCCCTGGGCTTGGAGGCAAAGCTCTGCCCTGCCCTGTCCATTACCCTGGGCTATTTCCTGTCAGCCTGCCCACAGCCCACCCACACCATCTCTGGGTGAAGAGATGACACAGCCTGACAGACACAACCTGACAGAAGTGTTAGGTAGTTTAATGAGGAATACATAAGTCTACCGCCACATGACAGGAAGGTAGGCGATACAGGAAAATGCTCTGTCTGCTAGCAGGAGCAACATGGGATGGGTCTGAAAGGATATACAGGAGTTCATTAGGTTAAAGAGAGTTTGAAGAAGTCAAGGTGTTCTGGGGTGGGTTTGAACTCAGGGGCATAATGTTGGGTGATTCTCAGGGAAGAGCTCAGTCAGCACACAGTCTCCCCCAAATGAGGGGCCAGTGAGCTTGAGAATCTTGAGGAAAGAATAAAAGTGGATGCACATGATCCAAGGAAGCTGCAACTCACCTACTGGAGTGTGAGAGTCAGTTCTCAGGAAGAAGCAGATGCTTCTTCTGGCTCCCTAAGGGTGTCCCTGCTGCAAACTGTCGCTGGGCCTTGGGCACCAGGCTTCCTGCTCTATTGAGTCCTTCCACCATTCCCAGATCCCTCCTCACTCATTTCTCTCTCTCTGTCTCTCTCTCTGTCTCTCTCTGTCTCTCTTTCTCTCTCTGTCTCTCTCTCTCACTCACTCACTCACTCACTCACTCACTCACTCACTCACTCACTCACGCTGGCTGTCACAGCCGCAGCAATGACAAAGCATCTCTGGGCAAAGCCCTTTTGGGTGAAGCAACAGGCTAACAGTGGGAGTGGGGCGAGTCTCTCCAGCCTCCATCCTTCATTTGCCTTGAACTCCCTGGGGTTCAAGTGCTCAGATCCATGCCTGGTACACGGGTGTGTGGGATGCCCATAGTTTTGGGATGATGGAAGTGGGGGGTGGAGAGGGTGTGGGAAGGCTCCTCTCAGCAGATCCTGCTGCACAGTAAACAGACAGTACATTTCACAGATAAAGCCAATTCAAACCCAGCAGACCCAGACACGGAATTCATTCCATGCAGAGTCTAACTCCGGCGGGAAGCAAACTTTTTCCTGCCAGCTCTGCAATTCTAGGAGATAATAGAGGGCAGCCAAGCATCCCACGATTGATCGCCCCCACCAGGAACAAGGGAGCGCCCCAACCCCAACTGTGTGCATGGAAGGTGCTGAGGGAACATGGGAAGGGTGCAGAGCTGCCCCCCATTCTACCCCACCCCCCGGCAGGAACAGCTGTGTATGCTGTGTGGATACTATTCCCCTTTGCTATGTCAGAGCACGTGCTACAGGAGAGCAACAGGCAGGAGAGGCCATATGAAGCCTTATGAAGCCATATGAAGAACATGCTAACAGCTGGGCATGGAGGTGGGATTAGAACCAACAGCTAAGGAACAGAGAGTAGACAGGGCACACTGGTTGGGGCTCCACCAACATGCCCCAGCAAGCTGGCACCCCTTTCTGGCAGAGCAGGGAACTGACTGGCCTTACTAAGATGCAATAATGCATGATTTTCCGGACCCAGGTCTGCCCTGCACTGCCTGGTGAGTCCCTGGGTCTCTGGGTGGTGACACAGGAGAAGAGGGGACATCAGTGTGGCGGTGACTGCCCTTGAGTGCTCTGCCTCTAGGAGATAGATTTTATGTGCAGATGCTGCTCAGCTGAAGGCTGCCATAGCACGAGTCCCTTCAGCAGAGGCCTCTGACCCTATCAAGGACCAGAGATGCCTGACCATGACCTCCTGACCTGTCCTTAAACACACTGACATTACACACATATACATACATCTCATAGCTACCTGCCAGGTGAAAGGCTTCATCCTTTCTGCCCTAGGAGTGCATATCAAACACCAAACACTGCGTTAATGACATGTGGGCATCAGAATGGCGGAATGGAGCCAGGAATTCAAGATGGGCAGCCAGATGACATGAGGCCACATCTAGGTGCCCTCATGAATGCCTCTGTGTGGAACTCACCAGCCCTTACCAGACCATCTATAGTTGCCGCAGTAACCACAGGAAGTAACCAGCTTGAGTCCATTAGACCACCTCCCCCAGACCCTTTCCTGAGACCCACACACATTCCACCCCACAGATAGACCTGTGGAACCAGATAACTGCATCAAATGGTGCTGTGCTCTGGAGTAGACCTATGCTCTCACTGCCAGTGTAATCTCTAATTACCCATGTTTTGTTCCTGCACTAGAAATCTTTGATTTTTTGGCGGGAGTTTTTGGCTCCAAAACATGCTCAGGAGTCAGGGCCATTCTCAGCCAGCTAGGCCATGAGGCTGTGATGATGCTTTTGGTGTGGGGTGCAGGGATGGATCGGACCTGTGGGAGACTGGGGGCCATGTGGTAGCAGGGCTGATGCTCTGGGATGGTCCTGACAGGCTTCAGGGGCTTTCACTAGGGATCCAGAGGATAGAGTTCCCTCGCCTGCTTGGGCAAAGCTCTGCAGAGACAAACCTCAGCTAGCAAGGGTCTCTCACACTCTCTTGCCACCTCTCAACTGCCCTACTCCCCCATTACCTTCTCCCTGCTCCAGCTGGAAACTGTGTCTCTGTCCTCCTGAGAAGCACCTGCCAATTCTTGGAGTAGAAAATCTGTTTCCAGCAGGTCACAGAGGGCAGTGCCTCACAGTTACAAAGACCTCCCACCCCCATGGAAAGGAGGCATGTTTCCACACAGTGGCTCTTCCACATCCATCCAGCTCTGTCCTCTCCTAACTGCACTCCACGATCTCAACCTGATTGGGCGGATGGCGTCCGCAGATGGCCATCTATCTGGGTGATGGTGATGGTGATCTATCTGGGTCATGCAGGTATTGAGCCCCCAACAAGGGCTGGGGGTTCTGGGATGAGTTGGCAGGATGTTCTTCAGAAGTCGCCTTTCTCTGGGGGTGCAGGAGAGGAAAGTGGCCACTAGCTGAACTGGTTGGGGTTCTGAGACACAGTGCACAGGCCTGCTGCAGCTATTTTCAGACATAACTACCGCTGTTCCCTCCTCACTTGCAGGGGGGAAAAAGAGGCTTAGTCACACAGCTAAGAGGAGACACAGCCAGGGTTTGAACTCAGCAGGGCAGTGCCACTCCACTCTGAGCTGGAGATCTGTCCCTCAACTTCCATCCTTTGACAGTTGTCAACAAGATAACCCACCTCACCCGAAAGCCTGTAGCGAAACCTCACAGGTTCCCCATGAAGGACCTCAAGGTTCAGTCTGGGGGAACACACAAAGCTAGCATGCAGGAGGGGGGGTGACTAGCCCAAATTCCCCATCGCCTCTCACCTCAAGCATTGGGAGTATGAAATGAATAAGTAAGCACATAGACTGCTATGCCTGCAAGGCAGGAGAAGGGGGCTCCTGAATTCTGGCACCCCCTTTTCTTCTCCCCACCTGAGAGAAGCACTAACCACAGGGCACTGGGCACTCCATAAGCCATGGAGTGGGTGGCCTGGAGTGAGGGTGAGGAGATGAAGTAGGGGACAGTTATGGGAATATCCCTCCCTCTGCCACCTTCATTTTCCCTCACCCCATGCATCACAAGGCATCACCTTCCCTGGGTGCCCTCATCACATATACACCAGGTTCCTCAGAAGCCACACAGAGACTGCTAAAGTGGGGTCCTCTCACTCCCCCTCCACTTCCCACGCCCCTTTCCCAGTGAGAGGCATAAGGAGGGAGGACAATAAGGCTACCTGGGTTCTTGCCAGTGCCACCGAGAGTGTCATGGGCACAGGATGCAGTTTGCCATCAGCTTCCGGGTACCCACACACCATTTTCTGGTTGTTCTTTTTCTCTGGGTTATTTCATAAGACTCATAGAAGCCCAATAAAGCAGGCAGGACCTTGGGACCTCAACCCACCAACCAACCAACCCACCCACCAACCAACCCAACAGAAAGTGAACCTTCTCCCCTGCTTTTTCTGGCCCTTGTGTCTCCTAGTGGTCAGACAGATTGGAGGAGAGGAGGGGGAAGTGTGGGACTGAGGGGCTGAATTCCATCCCCTATAAAGAGCACCTCAAGGGCCTGTGGGTGAGAATGGGGTTCGAAATGTCAGAGGCATGGAACTGGTAGGCAGACTAGTCCCTGGGCAGGCTGAAGAACTGAGCCTCTGCCATGAGCCCCACCCAGACATGGCTAGGACCTCAGGTTGCCCCTGCTACACCAGACCCTAGCCCCTTCATGACAGGCAACTTGTTGGGAGCATTTGTCATGCAGATGCGCACCCACATCTTCAGGGGGCGCTTGAGGGGCTCCAGCAGGAGCCAGCAGACTGAGCAGTGGGAGATGGACCTCCACCTGTGATAAAGGCTGGACACCCCTCTCCTCCGCACAACTGGGGTTGTGTGAGGGACAGGCAGCTCCAAACCCTCCCTCCGCCCGCATAAGCACACTTGGGCATACCCCAACCGCAAACTGGCTCCCCCACGGATTCCCTTTTCTATCCGCATATGGCCTCATTACTGCAACAAGCAACTTTCTAGGTGCCAGAGAGAAGGAAGCCTGCAGGCAGGGGGCCGATGTGGTGCCAGCTCACCCTCATTCCAAAGGACCCAGCCGATGGCCTGGGGGTGGTGGAGGAGGAGCTGTGCTGGTCTCAGCAGGACTTTACACTTTCTAGTCCTTGACCAGACCCCCCCCCCCGCCTTTTGCCTTGACACCCCAGCCAGGGCCCCTGCACATGCCAAGCCCTCAGCCTGGCTCCTGGGACCTAAGACACGCGCCACCTGCAGAGGCTGATTCCTGTTGGCTTGCAGAGGGTCTCTGAAGGGGGGCACCGAGCTCTGTGGAGGGTGGATTTGGGACTGCACCAATGCCAGCTGTCACCGGAGTGAGGAGAGCACCCCAATGTTTTCACCCAGACAATCCATCCCCCTGCCCCCCACCTGTGAACCAGCAGCCTCTTTCCTCTGCTTCTGCCTAAGGGGTGGGTGGTTCTGGCACCCCATTCTTGTGGGGACCACAAGTGAGTCTGGCTGCTTCCTCCCCAGGTACGCCTGGGGTGGGGGGGGGGTCTGTGCCCAGGGCCCCCATGCGGGTTCTTTGGCTCTTAATGAAGGTAAGAGTGGTCTCCTCTGCTTGAAGACAGGGTTCTGGGCAGAGGAGGGAGGAGGCAAATGCGGGGGGATCTCAGCCTGGCTGGGCACCGGCACCCCCCAAAGCCCAGCAGGGGGAACAAAAGGACGAGGTGGCTTACCTTTGGAGGGCCGCCTTTGTTTGGTCTGCAGCGAAGAGAAGGTGCCCATCACCGCCCCCATGGCTGCCAGGACTCGGGGGGCTCAGGGAGGGCAGGCGTCCCCGCGGGGCGGTGGGGCCCGGGGCTGGCGCGCGGGGGAGCCCGGCGGCTTCTGCCCCTTCAGCCCGCGCATTCACCGGGCGCCTGGCGGGGCCCCGGCCGCTCCGCTCCGGCCAGCCTTCCCCGCGCCGCTGCGCGTCCGCGTCCTCCTGCTGCCCTCCGCGAGGCCGCGGCCGCTGCGCCCCGAGCCCGCCCGGAGCCGGACGGGGTGGCCCTCCCGGTCCCGCTGCCCACCGCCGGTCGGCCGGCCGAGGCTCGGGCTCTAGCGTGGAGCTGCCCGCCCGTCCCGCTGCCCGCCGGGCGCTCTCAGCTCCCTGCGCGGCGCCCGTGCCGGCTGCCCGCTCCGGCTGGCTCCGGGGGGCGAGCGCTGGGCATGAATGAACGCGGGCGCGGTGGAGCGGAGCCTGCCCACCGCCCCACCGCCACGTCGCTGCCTGCCTGCTGCCCGTCCGCTCCGCTCTCCCGCCCAGCACCGCTGTGAGTACCCGGGGAGGGGCGCGCGGGGTGCCCCAGGCCAGCAGGAGCAGGAGGAGGTGGAGGAGGACGAGGAGGAGGAGGAGAGGCCGGGCACCCCTGGGACCTCGCAGCTGGGAACCCATGTGTGGTGCAGGGGTCCAGGCCAAACCTCTGCAGAAGGCAATCTCCTCGAACCCCAGTGCCTGAACCCATGCGGAGGAGTTGGGGGACAGGGTGTGAAAAAATAAGACTACGGAAGACCCTCAACTTCCAGCCAGGGACAACTTCTAAGATCAGAAAGCTTGGGGGTGGCAGGAAAAGGGCCCCCCATTTCTTTGGTTCCTCTTTCCCATCCCTCTGGCTCTGTGGGGCTTTAGCGGCAGGACAGAGTGGGGCTTATACTGGCCTGGTCCCTTTGTAGACTCCCTGGGGCACCCCACTTTCCCTGCGGTAGAGAAAGAGCCGTGCAGCCCCCTGGGGTGCTGAAATGCTGCAGGACTTGCTCCTGGAGAGGCCTGACAGGAGCTCCTGCACCCCAAGTCCCTACAGCCTCGTTCAACCCTTCACCACATAGATTTTGGAGCCCCCATATAAGGCCTGCACCCAAAGAAGCTGCTCGTTCAGTCCATGTGTGTCACACACACGTGTGTGCTCACACACATGCACACAAAGGCAGCTCCCATCCCCCCAGGCTGCAGCTCCCGCAGAGATGCTTGTAGACTCTGCATGCAGACCATGGAGGCTCCTGTCTGTGGGGCTCACCTGTGCCAGAGGCTCAAAGCCAGGCCCCTCAGACGACGGCCTATCAGCTGCCCTTTGGGAGAAACTAGCCAGGAACCTGAGCAGTGTCTGCTACTTCACCCCTGGGACCTGCCACACTCGCTCCACACCCACACATGTCAATGCCTGCCTGTGCCATCTTTGCCTGGCCTTGTGCCCTGTGCATCATCAGGTGAGACAAGCCTGATTATCAGACAGGGTGGGAGGGGGCAGGGAATGAATTTGCCTGTGGGGCAAGCCTGGAATCTCAGGTAGGGAGCTGTACTGGTGGACCCCCACCCTCCTTTCCTCCTTCCTATGAACTCGAAGAATAGGGTGGGACATGGCTCCCACAGGGGACTGGCAAGGACCAGCAGGGACTGGAGAGAGAAGGATAGCTCTGACCACCACTGGCTCAAGAGAGTTGATGACCACAAATAACCAGATGCCTGGGGATGCTGCTCCCGAAGCCCCGAGCAATCCCGCCCTAAAGCCCCCAAGCCCCTAAAGCCCCAGGCCACCCAGACAGCCTTCCCACTCCCTCCTTTACCTACAACATCAGGGCACTTCCTCTTCTCCAGGAAGCCCTCCAGCCACAGTAAGTGTTCTAAGCAGGAAATGCCTTGGCATCTGGATGAGCCAGACTAGCAGAGGCATAGAAAGACAAAACTTGCATTCCCTTCAGCTCATACCCCTGAATCCATCAGCCACAAGACCATGACCCTGCCCTGCTCTGCCCAAGAGACTGGTCCTGTGGCCCATGTATCGAATGGCACCCGAGGACCCAGCTCTGCAGGCACCAGGATATGAGCAGGGGGAATGGAGAAGCTCCCAGGCTTCAGAGAAGACCTCAGCTGTAACCTATGCCTGCCTCTGTGTGGTCAATGGCCAGCATGTGTGGGCACTGTCTGGTCCCTCATAGCACACAGAGGCCATGTGGACACAGCCAGGGGCCTACTGGTCAGACACCCCCAGACAGCCAGCCCCTGACCTGGGGCCGCAGCTACCCTGCCTAAGGACAGATATACAGCTCCACAAAATGAGTCTGCACGTCACACTGGTTCATCTCCAACCCTGGTGGCCCAACTCTCAGATGATTCTGGAAGACAAGCCCCTTCAACTTCCCCAACATGAACATAGGCAAAAAAGCCTTGAAGGCAGGGGTGCGTGGGTCAGGACCTGCATTGATGTGATACCAGCCAACACTCTGCCCACCCTGCCTCCCTCCCTCCCTCCCTGCCTTCCTCCCTCCTTCTGTCCCTCCAACCCTGGTTGCTGGTCTGGCTCTAAGGGTCTCAGTTGTACAATCCGAATGGAGCACAGACCTGGTATTCTGTAGCACCCTCTTCTGTCTCAGGCTCTGGCACAGGAACTTCAAAAGGTCCCCAACAAGACCCCAGTGGGCCCTCAGCCTGGCTTTCGCTTTTCTCAGGAGAAAGGCACATTCATGTGTGTGTGTGTGTGTGTGTGTGTGTGTGTGTGTGTGTGTGTGTGTGTGTAAGTGTGTAAGTGTGCGTGTGAGGCAAGAAGCCAAGGCTGGGTTGGGCTGGTCCCCAAAGTGCTCTGGAGACTCCGCATTCAGGCTCCTGATTCGGGCAGCTGTACCAGCAATTAAGAAACAGAATTGCTGGAGGGGTCCCTGCCTGGAGGCTGCTGGTGCGGAAGACAGCTGGCACCCCTCTGGGCTGGGAGGGAAGAACCCCATCCCAGAATGTATTCCTAGATCTCCCCCAACTGTGCCTCTCAAATCTCCTCCCGCATGTGTCCATGTGCTCAGGAGGAAGGCAGGAGCCCAAGGCAGCGCTGGACTGGGCTCTCCTGGATGCTGGGACAGCCCAAGGCGCTGCAGCAGGGCCCAGCCTGGCCTCTGCCTCCCAACAGCGGATTCCCCCTGGAGCCTGGATCCAGCCCTGGGACAGCCTCCTGCAGGGGCAAGCAGAGTTCAGCCACCCACGCAGAGCAGAACTGGCAGTTCCCAGGGCTGGGGAGGGAGAGAGAGGGAGAGGAGAGGAGAGGCATTGCTGCATGCCAGCTACCTTGGCAGGTGCACTCCTGTGGAGTGCAGAGGGATGAGCGGCCAGGCAGAGACAGAAACTGGCTGATCAGGCGCCCCCTACACACACACACCTACTCTCGACCCGGCGCTAAGCTTTAGGGTACTCCCGAGGGCCTCCCGACCTCAGAGCATCTTCAAAGTATCAGCAAAGACCCCAGGTGGGGAGAGCAAAGACACCTGAGCCTTTGAGTAGGGCAAGGGGGTGAATGGGGGAGTTGAGCCCAGCCTCAGTGGGCTCAGAACACGGGGGCCTTTGGGGACCCCCTCACTGCCCTTGGCTGCCACTGCCCATGAGAACAGATGCAAGATCAGCTCAGTACCCACACCAGCTCATGGCGGTACTTAGTGAAGAAACTAGCCTAGCACAGTAGGACAAAGGAGGAGGGCCAGGGAGTGTGGGGGAAGCAGATGGGGAGAGGGAGCTCTGGATGGTTGCACCCTAATGCTAAGACTGCTGCACAGTCTGGGTATAAGTCCAGGAGTGAGGGGGGTTCCCCCACCACCCTCTACACTCTCAGAGTTTGGGTCTATACTATTCTTCCTGTGGGCCTGTTCCCACAAAATCATTTCGATAACCTGCCCCCGTACATGTGCGCGCGCGCACACACACACACATATAGGTAGGGACTTTCGATGTGGGGCAGCCAAAGCAGAGAGGTTGCCAGTCTGCCCAAAGCCACACAGCAGGGAAGTGGCAGGAAGGAGGGGAATTAGCCTGGAGGTGGGGTGTGGCATTCAGTGTTGAGGAAGGGGTAAGGCCCAGGCCTGCATGGCTGTGCCTGTCAGGTCAGCAAGGAGGCTGCCCTCTCAGACTATATTCTGACAGCAAGGAGGCCCTGAGTAAAAGAGCCAGGATAAGTCAGATCCTTCTTGCCTAGTCCTGCGCAGGGTTGAATCAGATCCTGAAAGCCACAGCTATAGACTGTCATACCCAGCCCTGCTGCAGAGCTATGGACCCCACTGTGCAGATCCACACAAGGAAGCCTGAACCGTTCTACTGCAGCCTGAAGGGAAGATCCGATCCTGGGACAGGAAATACACAGGGATTGGATGCAGAGGGAGCACAGGTGGACACTTCTCCTGGAAAGAGGGTGGGCAAGCTGGGGGATTGGCCAGAAAGTCAGGTGCCACTGCTTAGAAACGTGCTAAAATCAGGGTCACTGCTGTGGCCCCAAAATCATAGGAGTTAGCATGAGCCGTGAGCCACCCTTGGGACTGTCACTGAAAAGGCCCCCCTCCCTGAGCTAGAAAGGCAGAAATGAGGTATGAACTCATTCTTTATTTTTTTTTGGGGGGGCACCCCCAGTGATGCTCAGGAATTACTCCTGGCTATGCACTCAGAAATTGTTCCTAGCTTGGTAAACCATATGGGAAGCCGGGAGATCGAACTGCAGTCCATCCTAGCTTAGTGGTGAAAGGCAGATGCTCTACTGCTTGCGCCACCACTTCGGCCCCATCAACTCATTCTTATAGGGCCTCTAAAATCCTGCATATGAAAAGTCCCAACTTCCAGGGGGCTTGTAGCCCAACTGTGCAGGGATGTCTGCAGCAGAAAAACTTCTGGAGACACTTGAGAACTGTGGCTTACCTTTTTGTTATATATTTGGAAGGAGATATACTCTGCAGCACTCAGGGTTTACTCCTGGCTCTGCACTCAGAACTCACTCCTGTTAGACTCAGGGGACCATATGGATGGCAGGGATCGAACCTGAATCAGCTGTGTGCAGGGCAAACACCCTACCCACTGTCACTCTGGCCCCCCACTCTGTCCTGTGTTAGGGTAGTGAAAGACCTTAACAGGGAGCAGGAAGGGAGATAGGGAAGATGCAGAATGGGAGGGATAGAAGTAAGGAAGAAAGGACAGCAAAATTCTCCTTCCTGCTGGCTTGCCCTGGGCAAGTCTGTGACCCAGTTTCTTTCCTTGAGGTGAGGATTAGGGCTAGAAAATGGTCTATGCTCAGGGGATGACTTATGGTGGTGCTCAGGGGTTCATATGTACCAGGGATGGAGCTGGGGTATATATTGCACAACTCAGCCCACTGATTGCTCTTGTCCTTGGTGAGGCTCCTTTTCTTCACCAGAAACCTGTGGGCATCAGAGGTGGTGGGTGGCAAGAGAAAGGCAGAAGTCTGACACTTGGAGGAGTCCAGCTGAGGGTGGCCAGTGTCTTTCTCTCCTTCAGAATTGTTTGGGTCACCTCTTTCTGGCTTGGCTCTCTCCAAGATACAGAGCTGCCACCAAGATACAGGGGCTTAGTGGGCCAAACAGGGTAGCTGCCCCACACCAGTTTGGGGAATCAGGGCCTCTTCTCCCTCAAAGTAAGGGTCTCTGAGTCATCCAGATCCCTGGGCCCTTGGGGACCTCCCCACAAGGACCCTGAGATCATCAAGGAGAGAGACTGGCCCTGGTGCTGTGGCAGTTCAGATCTCAGAGTTTCGTGCTGGGACACGGTGACCTCTGAACCTAGATTAGCTAAACTCAGCCTCTGGCAAAGGAAGAGATTTTCCACAGGCAAAACCAGGATACCAAGTGACTAACACTCATCAGGGGTCTTCGGAGGAGTGCATGGACTCGGGACAGTTCTGTGGGGCTTGAAGGAAGATTCCAGTTCTACAGTGAGGCGAGGCAAGGCGCAGGGTCTGTGCAGGGTCCACCCAGGGCTGGGGATGCAGAAGTGGGACTGAGTTCCATGCAGGGCAGGGGCGAGAGGTACTGACACTTCCAGCCCCCCCCCCCTCGGTCTCCTCTCCTCCCACCTGGCTGACAGGCGGCCTCCAACGGAGAAGTGAAAAATGAGCCATTAAATGTATTATGACTTGTGAAGCTGTCTTAATAATTAAGTTTTATTAAAACGAACACCGAGAAATTTCCTGACACGGCCTGCCTGCTTGGTAGAGCGCATCAGAGGTGCTGAACACGTGGGTTCTGGGGCAGGAGAGGTGGGGAGGGAAGAATAAGGATGGGGAAGGGCCTGGAGTGGGCCAGGAACCCCCAGGCCTGAGTTGCTGCCTCTGCCCCATTCTTACTAAATGTACGACGAAGTGGGGGGGGGGGCATGATTGCAGATCTCCACTGGCACAAATGCTATTCAGTCAGGCATTAGGAGTTGTGGATGACCTGGGAGGCCCCCCACTCCTTGGCCCCAGACTATACAGGAGAGGAAGCCTTATCCCCACATGGAGGACTTGCCCTCTCTTCCACTCTGCCCCAAGACCCTGCTTGACAGTGCTTTCCTCTGGAGAAGGCATTGGTGTGCAAGTGTTTGTGCACACGTGTTTGTATGTGTGAGTTCATGTGTGTTGGGATGACCCACTTGCCATTTTTTTACTGCTCAAGAAACCAGACCCTCGTGAGTGGCACAGGACATGCCTGAGACTTAGGACACGGCAGCTGAGAACTGCCCCTGGGTCATGGTGAGCTCAGAAGCCTTCTTTTCACATAGTCTGGTCAGGCTGTCCATGGACCCAGGCTCAGTGTCGAGGTCTTGCATGAGGCTGAAGCAGCCAGTCTAAGTAGCCACGATTCCAACCTGCTCAGTCCTGGGGCCTTTCTACCATACACAGGCTGCCTTTTTGTTTGTGTTTGTGTTTTTGTTTTTAGGCCACACCTGACTGGATTTAGGGGTTCCTAGTAACAGTGTGTTCAGAAATTGCTCCTGGCAGGCTCAGGGGACCATATGGGATGCTGGAAATAGAACCCAGGTCCATTCTGGTGGGGCGTGTGCAAGGCTGCTTTAATTATAGAGAGGGATATATGAAACAGACACACATGCAAACGAACACATAAACAAACATAGACCCTGAGGCTATGTGGAGAGTAAACTGAACCTGAGGGGGACAGAAAATAAAGGATCAGAGGCAGGCAAGGGAAGGTAAGGGTCAGTAAAAGAGCAGAAAGACAGGCAGGTAGGTCATCAGATACCCAGTAGGGTGGTGTCCTAATTTGGTGGAGGTCCCTGGCTCCACCTAGTGTGGGTATGAGGCTTGCATCCCTCACCTTTCTCGCTGAGCCAGGGAGAGCGGAGTCCTGGGGTGGCAGCATGGCCATCTATGGAGGTCCCAGCCCCTTTCACCCTGGGATGGAGCCAAAGGGCCCTTTGGAGGAAGAATGGGGCTGGGCAGACTACAAGGTCAGGAAGAGCTGGGTCCATGCACACTCATTCATGGAACATCCAGGTCCCTCAGCAGACTGCAGAGCAGTGAGGTGATGACACCATCTGGAGGTGGTCACAGTCAGGGGAGATGGACAGCCTGGTACTGACTCAGAGACAAGCTAGGTGTGACTTACTCCCCGGCCCTCCCACACCAATATACAATAAAACCAATAAAACCTCTGCCCATGGTTAGGGGAAAGAAGAGATAGGAGAAGACAAGACAAATGTGTGAATTACTCACCAAGTCTTTGGACACTGGGGACTGTGGACATGAATGGGAACCAGGAGCTGAAACTAGGTAAACACCATAGATTCCATTATAGCAGAACAGGGCTCAAAGTTGCCTCACCTTCATCTTATTTTTTAAAAACTCTTATTTATTCACGTATTTATTAATTGACTGATTAGTTTCTGGCCCTCACCCAGCAGTGCTCAGGGCCTACTCCTGGCTTTGTACTGAGAAATCACCCCCAGCAGGCTGGGGGACCATATGGGATGCTGGGAATATAAGCGGATCCCTCCTGGGTCAGCCACATTCAAGGCAAACATCCTACTGAAGTGCTATCTCTCTGGCCCCTCACCTTTACCTTAAAGAAACAAGAAATATCTTTTGAAAAAAAATTTAAGCAAAAAGCAAAGAGAGCAGACTATTAGAATCAACGATGTAAAACTGGAGGTGGCTGGGTAAGTGCAGGGGAAAAGGGAACTTCTAGGAGGATAAACTAGAGAGGGTCAGTCACCTGAGAGAGGAGAAATCTGGGGTGGGGTGGTCCTCACTTTCCTTTCTAAATGGGTTGCATTTTTCCTGAATTGCAACTTTTTTTTAATTAAAAAGAAAAAAATGTCTCCTAGAAAAGCTCTTGGCATCACAAGTTCTACTCAAAGGCTTCTCTGGTTTTGAAAACTAATATTCAATTTATTTATTAAAGTTACAAATTCACACAGATCCAAGTTCTTCTAAAAGCTTTCAAGTTTGGTTTAGAAATGTTATTACTTATTTATAAGTCTAGCAATTTTACCAATCAGTTTTAAGGAGACCTTTGAGGAATGTTTCTCCTCATTTACAAATGTGTTTAATTAAATTACTCTAAACATTGTAAAACTGCACTTACTGGTTTAATATATTTGAATCTCTTTTTAAGTACTTCTATGGTCGAACAAACCTTCTCAAGTCTTTAACTACTTTCTATCTAATTCATTCAACTTATAAATATAGAAAAGTTGATATTCTTTTATAGGTTTCAATACTTAACTTCGGTAATATTTTTAAACAAGATCTGCAGAAACAATTGCTCCGTTAAAAGATTTTACAGTCAAATGGAAAGTTAAATTTGAAAGAAATCTAAAAGACCACTTTTTCTTTTTTTCTTTTTTCTTTTTTGTTTTGTTTTGTTTTTGGGCCATACCTGGTGATGCTCAGGGATTACTCCTGGCTGTCTGCTCAGAAATAGCTCCTGGCAGGCACGAGGGACCATATGGGACACCGGGATTCGAACCAACCACCTTTGGTCCTGGATCGGCTGCTTGCAAAGCAAATGCCACTGTGCTATCTCTTCGGACCCAGGCCACTTTTTCTTAAATATTATAAAATACATACATACATACATGTATATTTTTCAAGCCTCAAATATTTTAGTGCTATGAGTGTGATTCTCCTCTAGGTTTCTCTGACTCTAACTCTTCCCAGGGTTAAAACAAACAAACAAACAAACAAACAAAACTAAATCCAGTCCCACTGATATTTCTGGCTGGCCACTAAGCAGCTTCTAGGAATGAACAGATGGGACTACATTTCCCAGTCTCCTTTGCAACTAGGCAGGACCATGTGAGTAGCTTTTAAGCAACCAGAATGGAAGGGGTGTCTTTCCACTAAACACCAGATCTGTTGTTCCTGCCCTTCAGATCTCCCTGAGAAATTCAGACTTTATCTTATTCTCTCTGTCCTCTGTTGGTTTCCATGTTAACAAGACTCAGAAAACTTAAGACTTCAAGCCAATTCATCTGAGAACTTGAATTGGCATTTAAATATGTCAAAAAGCTAACCCCTCTTTTGGGTGTGTTGACTTAACCCTCTTCACTTGCTATCTTCTAAATTTCTTAAAAGACTGTTTAAAATTTACCTGAGAGACTGAAAGAGACAGCATAGTGGATGTGTTCTGGCCACTAGCTCTGTGTGCAACCAACCTCAGTTTGATCACCACACTGCACATGGTATCTGAGCTCCATCAAAATTGAGCCTTAAGCACAGAGGCAGGAAGGAGTAAGTCCTGAGCAGCACCAGAAGACCCAGTCCTCTGAATCCGACAGAAGGTCTCTGCCACTTGCAGTTCTGCTGCTTGAGGACTGCATACCTGAGTCAACTTGCTCCCTCAGGACACCAGAGCTATATCTGCACCCCGACACCTCTCCTTCGCTGTTTCCACAACCTTCCTCCCTCTACCAGTGTTGTTCTTGGATCCTAGCTCTCAAGGCCCCCTCACCCAACTTCATGACCAATCTCCATCTTTGGCCTGGGATTAAGCTGGTGCCTCCATGGGTATTTCCACAAGGGGGGCACAAATACTACTCCAGCCTCAGGGGAACCCTTCTCAGCACCCACCACAGGCCACTTTTCTCCCCTGCTCCCACCTGGCTCATGAAAGACAGACTCCCACCTGCTTTGCTGAGATTCTTGCACTATTTCCACCTTCCCTATCCTTCCTCCATTCAGACTCAGTCCCCATACCAAGCTATTCAAAACAGGTCTACCTCTCTACCTCTGAAGATGGTACCTGTCCTGGGACCAAGGCACTTGCTTTGATGTTCATACCACATCTAAAAACGACAGGTGATGTGTGAGCACTGAGCTGACATCATTCAAGCTCCATTTGGTGTCTGAACACACACCTTACCCAGCAATATCACCAAAAAAAAAAAAAAATTGCTGACTCTGCCAGAATGGCAGAAAGGCTACCAAAGAAGGCTCAAAGGACTTGGCAGAGGGTACAGAGGGCAAAAAGGGAGGCAGAGAAGGACACACTGAACAGATAGGAATCATGCCTGGTCCCACTATATAAACTGGCATGAGGTCAATGGCCAGTAGAGTTCTGGGCACCTACAGGAATGAGGCCCGAGGCTCAAGGCCTAGACAGAGAAAGTGGAGAGGAAGGGTCACAATCACACTCACCTGCCTCAGCATAATGCACCCAAGAAGCAAGCAGAGAGCTGCACTTGGAAAAAGAAAAACACAAATTGGGATGTGGTGGGTGGCTCAGGACCCAGAGTCATTTCATCATTGCTCCCATGACGCCCTGGAGGACTTCTCAAGATCTGCTAGGAGAACTTTTAAAAAAGCAAACTGAGACTGTGAGAAACTGTGATTGTTGCCTGTGCATGTTTTTCCACTGTCCTGTCTCCTAAACTTCTTGGGAGTGGGACGAAAAGGGCCCAGAAAAATAGCTCTCCCATTAGGTCATTCACGAGCCAGAACGCCAAGGAACTGTGTCTGACCATGAAAATCGGCTATCCACAGTATTCTTCAGAAAGGCAGGTCCCTTGTTTGTGACGTCAGGCTGGGAAAATCTATGCCTGCCCTGTCATTCCTGACTGCGAGAAACTGTGAGTGTTGCCTGTGCATGTTTTTCCACTGTCCTGTTTCCTGAACCTCTTGGGAGTGGGCCGAAAAGGGCCCAGAAAAATAGCTCTCCAAGAGGCTCCAGGAGAGCACGGCTGCTCAGCTTCGCTTCACGGCCATGCGCTCTTTCTAATGAAAGAACGCCACTGCAACAAGAAGAAAAAAAATCACACTAGGAACTGTGCTGGATCTCTGAAGCCCAGCATCATTCTCCAGACAATCTTCTCTGCTGCGTGCTCATGCCTAAGATTTGATCCTGTGTGAGACTTCATCCAAGGAGGGCTCACCTTCCTTGGAGGAAAGTCGACCCACCCAGGAAGGGTGGAGCCAGAGGAGCATGGTCACGCACACCATTTAGCCAATGATTACCACCACAACACGTAGAAAAACCCACAATACAAGTGTGACAATGGGGAAACAAGGCAGGCCAGCATCAGACATAGAGAATGAAGATGGCAGCTCTGATGACTGGAAAATGGCCAACCAACTAGTAAATTTTTCAGATAAGGAGTTTAGAAAAGAAATATGCAAGATGCTCAAAGAACTCAAAGAAACTATGTATCAAGTTGAACAGAATACTAAAAGAACCAAGAAAATATGAAGACAGAAATCAGAAAACTCCAAACTGAAATAACAGGTCAAATAACAGGTCTGAAAAACTCAGTAAATGAACTGAATCACAAAATGAATAAGCTCTCCAACAGTGTAACAGAAGTGGAGGATAGAATTAATGCTCTGGAAGATGAGATAAACAACAACTCCATACAGCGGGAGAGATTGAAAAAAAAAACTTAAAGCAAATGAACAGACAATGGAAAAATTAGTCAAAGAATGGAACAGATGAAAATAGAAGTCTATGATAAGCTCAACAGAAACAACTTAAGAATCATTGGAGTCCCAGAGACCCAGAAAGAAAATTTCCAGGAAGAATCAACAGTCAAGAACATCATTAAAGAGAAACTTCCAGAGCTAAAGAATATATGTGATCAAATTCTGCATGCCCGAAGAGTACCAACCAAAAGAGACCCCAGAAAAAATACCCCAAGACACATCCTAGTCACAATGATGAATCCCAAAGACAGAGACAGAATTCTGAAAGCAGCAAGATTAAAAAGGGAAATTACATTCAAGGGAACATCCTTGAAATTTACAGCAGACCTGTCACCAGAAACACTCAAGGCCAGAAAACAGTGGTGGGACATAGTGACAAAACTCAATAAAATAAAAGCTTCGCCTAGAATACTGTACCCAGCAAAATTCACTTTCAGGTTTGATGGAAAAATACATGGTTTCACAGACAAAAAACAGCTCAGAAACTTTACAGATTCAAAACCATTCTTAAGAGAAAAACAGACCTACTTTAAGACAAGACTAGCCAAAAGACACATCAAACTTCAATATAAAGATGGCACTAAATCCCAGGACAATTCTTTTTCTCAATGCCAATGGACTAAATACACCAGTTAAAAGACACAGAGTGGCTAAATGGATCAAAAAACTCAATCCAACCTTCTGCTGCCTACAAGAAACGCATCTGAATAGTCAGAACAAACATAGACTCAAAATTAAAGGCTGGAGGAAAATCATCCAAGCAAACAACACCCATAAAAAAGCTGGAGTGGGCATATTAATATCAGATGATGCAAATTTTATACTCAGGAAAGTTGTAAGGGACAAAGATGGACATTTTGTATTAATCAAGGCATACATACAGCAGGAAGAAATCACTCTTCTAAACATATATGCACCGAATGAGGGGCCAGCAAAATATTTAATACAATTGTTGACAAATCTGAAAAATAATATCAATAATAATACAATAATTGTAGGGGACCTCAACACGGCTTTGTCAACACTAGATAGACCAACCAGACTGAAACCCAACAAGAATATACTAGACCTGAGAAGAGAAATGGAAGAAAGAGGCCTAGTAGATATATATAGGACACTCCACCCCCAGAAATCTGGATGCACATTCTTCTTCAATGTACATGGGGCATTCTCCAGGATAGACTACATGCTGGTACATAAAACATATCTCCACAATATCAAGAGGATAAAAATTTTGCAGGTTACTTTCACTGACCACAAGGCTCTGAAATTATATGTGAATTCCAAAGGGACACAGAAGAAAACATTTAACACCTGGAAGTTAAACAGCTTCATACTGAATAACCAGTGGGTCCGAGATGAAATCAAAGAGGAAATAAAAACTTTCCTGGAAACAAATGATAATAAAGACACAAACTATCAGAACTTATGGGACACAGCAAAAACAGTACTGAGAGGAAAATTTATAGTTTTGCAAGCACACATCAGGAAGGAAGAAGGGGCTTACCTGAATAGCCTAATGACAGAGCTCATAAAATTAGAAAGTGCTCAACAAAAGGAACCAAAAATAGGGAGACAGAAGGAAATAACAAAGCTGAGAGCAGAAATCAATGAAGTAGAAACCCAAAAAAACAATCTGAAAGATCAACGAATGTTGGGGGCTGCTTGAACCCTGAGCATAACTGGAACCTCTGAAACTTCAGACTCTACATACAACCAGAGGCACTCATGCCCTGAGGACAAAGGAAATAGCTAAACTCTAAAGTATATTCAGAGCAGCCATCCACCCAGCCAGAGGGAAGTTACCCATATAGAACAACTTGCCTTTGTGTTAGCAAAAGATTAAAGTGTTTACAGCTGATGTTTTATTTATGCTTGCTGAGTAAAATTTATAAGATCCTGTTTGGTAACGTTTTACATGACATGTGCTTTCAGTACAAACAAGGTGTTTTTTGAAGATACTGATTAGCATTTTACATGTGCTCATGTCTACCTCTTTACCCCTCCCTATTTCCTGCCCCCAGCTTATGCTGATAAGTGCTTGCAAGCTGTAATTGGTGGAACTTGTAACACCCCCCATGACGTATTTTGCCTATAAATGCTAGTCTCCCCGGGCAATAAATTCTTTTAAACAGCGTGAGTTGTCTTAAGCCCTCTTTTTACTAACCTCTCAAGTTTACTTCGCAGATCGGCTCTGCTCGAGAGAACCCACGAATTATTAGCGACCTTCATTCCCACATCCCCATCGGGGGTCGCAAACGAAAGCAGAGGTTGGTTCTTTGAAAAAATAAACAAGATTGATAGACCTTTAGCAAAAGTAACAAAGAAAGAGAGAGAGAAAAACTTGATAACTCATATTAGAAATGAAAAAGGGGGGGCCGGAGAGATAGCATGGAGGTAAGGCGTTTGCCTTTCATGCAGGAGGTCATTGGTTCAAATCCCGGCGCCCCATATGGTCCCCCGTGCCTGCCAGGAGCAATTTCTGAGCCTGGAGCCAGGAATAATCCCTGAGCACTGCCGGGTGTGACCCAAAAACCAAAAAAAAAAAAAAAAAAAAAAAAAAAAAAAAAAAAAAAAAAAAAGAAATGAAAAAGGGGGAGATCACTACTGATATTGCAGAGATTCAAAGAGTAATCAGAAACTACTTTGAGAAACTCTGTGCCACTAAAAATGAGAACCTGGAAGAAATGGATAAATTCTTGGACTCTTATAACCTTCCATGGTTGAATAAAGAGGATGTAGCATATCTAAACAACCCCATCACTAATGATGATATTAAAACGGTAATCAAATATCTGAAAAAAAAAAAAAAAACAAAAGCCCAGGCCCAGATGGATTCACTAATGAATTCTTTCAAACCTTCCAAGAGAAACTACTACCAATCCTGGCAAGACTCTTTCATGAAATCGAAAAAAACAAAAACACTTCCAAATAGCTTTTATGAAGCCAACATCACCTTGATACCTAAACCAGACAGAGATGCTACCAAAAAAGAAAATTACAGACCAATATCACTGATGAATGCAGATACAAAGATCCTCAACAAAATCCTGGCAAATAGGATTTCAATGCCTCATTAAGAAGATCATCCACAAAAAAAAAAAAAAAAAAAAAAAAAAAAGATCATCCACTACAATCAAGTAGGTTTCATCCCAGGAATGCAAGGATGGTTTAATATATGTAAATCTATCAACATAATACACAACATCAACCACAAGAAAAATAAAAATCACATGATCATATCAATAGACGCAGAGAAAGCATTTGATAAGGTCCAGCACCCATTCTTGATCAAAACTCTCAGCAAGATGGTAATGGAAGGAATCTTTCTCAATATAGTTAAAGCCATCTACCACAAGCCAGTGGCTGTTGTGTATGTAAATATTTTAGGGGATTATTATGTTACTGACCCTAACCTGATCGGTGATTGTGCCCTACCCTAGGGTGTGACCTGGCATTCTGCCCTCACCCTAGGGTAGTACCTGATTCTGCTTCCACCATTGGGTGGTATCTGATTCCACCATTGAGTGGTACCTGATTCTGGGGGATAAAAACAAGGGTCTGTGGAAGGCGAGAGGCTTTTTGCTGGAACTGAGGCTGAGTCTTTGGACTTCAGTCTTGTCCACCGAATAAAGCTAATATTTTCACAAGCCTGACTGTCTGCGAGCTGTTTACCCACCATTTCACCTCAGAACTGTCAGCTAGACAGGGTGGGAGATGCGTGCTCCGAGCTGAAGGGAAAAGACCTCATCCTCCATCCCTCCATCAGTCAACCTCTTCAGGGGCTGACTTGCAACAAGTGGCAAATATTATCCTCAATGGAGAAAAAATAAAAGCCTTTCCTCTTAATTCTGGCACATGGCAAGGCTGTCCTCTCTCACCACTCCTATTCAACATAGCACTGAAAGTCCTTGCTCTAGTGATCAGGTAAGAAAAAGATATCAAGGGAATCCAGATAGAAAAGGAAGAAGTCAAGCTCTCCCTGTTTGCAGATGACATGATACTCTACTTAGAAAACCCTAAAGACTCTACCAAAAGGCTTCCAGAAACAATAGACTCATATAGCAAGGTGGCAGGCTACAAAATTAACACACAAAAATCAATGGCCTTTCTATACACCAATAATAATAAGGAAGAAATGGACATTAAGAAAACAACCCCATTCATATTAGTGCCACACAAACTCAAATATCTTGGAGTCAACTTGACTGAAGATGTCAAGGGCCTATAGTAAGCTATAAAACTCTGCTCCAAGAAATAAGAGAGGACACACGGAAATGGAAACACATACCTGCTCATGGATTGGCAGGATTAACATCATTAAAATGGCAATACTCCCCAAAGCATTGTACAGATTTAATGTGATCCCTCTAAAGATAGCCATGACATTCTTCAATGAAGTGGATCAGGCAATTTTGAAATTCAGTTGGAACAATAAAAACCCTCGAATAGCCAAAGCAGTTATTGGGAAAAAGAATATGGGAGGCATTACTTTCCCCAACTTTAAACTGTATTACAAAGCAATAGTTATCAAAACAGTATGGCATTGGAATAAAGACAGACCCTCAGATCAGTGGAATGGACTTGAGTATTCAGAGAATGTTCCCCAGACATACAATCATCTAATCTTTGATAAAGGAGCAAGAAGTCCTAAATGGAGCAAAGAAAGCCTCTTTAACAAGTGGTGTTGGCGGCCGGGAGTCTAGCAGGAGGGGGTTTGGCTGGGTAACCCCAGCACTCCTCTACCACCTTGCTCCAGATCTCCAGGGCTTCCCCGGGCCACATGCCTGGGCAAGCTGGTGAGTTGGGCCCCTTGGTGGAGCTTGAAGGTACTCTAGGCTTTCCCCCATCATCCATTCAGCTCCTTAGGGAGGGTCTGGGTGGGGCCCTGAACTTCTGGCCGCTCAGCTTCTTGAAGTCACTGGTAATCTCTGTCCAGTCTATATTTTCAAAAACGCGCGGGGGCGACAGCCCCCGTGCGCACAAGAAACATTAATAGTACTGACTATCATTAAATTATGTTTTTATGTATGCAGAATGTCCATTTTGTACTCTGCCCTTTTGCATACCCCTCATAAGATCATATTTGTCTTTAACTTCCTTAACTCCTATCATCACTACTCCTCATTTACCCTTTCTAACTTAAGTACTGTAGAGTCCTAAGTCACAAATCAAAGTGGTGCCCTGGAGTTAACACCCACCCAACAATTTTAAAAGGCATAAAAGGGACACTTAAGTCTCTTCAACATTTTATGGGTGTTTTCTTTGACGGCTATAACTTTTGCTGGATATTTTCTTATACAGTGACGATCCCCCCCCCACCATGTTTTTTATCTTCTCTTTGTGAACTGCTCAATATAAAATTTGGTGTGAAAGAATCCCTCAGTTTAATGCTTATGTTTGAACCAAGTCATGGGTATTGTTGGAAATGTTCTTACGCCCCCATATATCTGATAGCACCACGTGGCTTTATTTCTTGTTTGCTTAGGCACACTAAAACGAGAAAATACTATACCTACCAATAAGTTCTTATCTAATAGAGATGGGAACACACAAATCTTGTAGTGCAATGAGACCTTACACCCTGAACATTGACATAAAGACCTGGTACAGGCCTCAGAAGAATGGGCATTCTCCATTCACCCCTGATCTAGAGAAGACATCTACAAAACATCCAAGGTTGTATATAACATTACCTGGAGGCATTCCTCTACCAGGGAAGACCCTACAGCTGCTCTGACATCGATCTACTCAAAAAAGACTTCCCTTAACACTAAGAAGACTTAACAAAAACAATGACCTGCTTACTGGACAGTGCTTGCTGTATTGCCCCTTAATTGTGAGGTTTGTTTATAACATCACCTGGAAGCAATCCTCTACCATGGAAGACCCTACCACTGCTCAGACATCGTCCTGCTGAAAAGAGACTTCCCTTAACAATGAGAAGACTTAACAATGACCTGCTTACAGGACAGGGCTTCCTGCATTGCCCTTTCATGGTGAGGTGAAACGAGAAGACACTCCACATCATGACTTCAATTTAGGATATGCAGATTCCAGAATCTTTAATACAGAAACATGATACCAAAACAGAGACTGTGTGAAAAGTGTGTTGGCACTACGGACAATGTCTTGGATCAGACGATAACTTGCCTGAAGCCTAGAGTTGGTCTTATGCCAGGAAACTTAAGGGGTAGGATCTCTTTGTATTTAGGCCAAGGTTATTCCTTTCCATGCCTCTCCTTTTTGGTGGGCCTATGCAAACAACAATTGCCACTCTAACACCGTTTTTACTGTGCTCCTTTGACTCTAATCCTTAAAATGCACCTACTTAAAATTTGAGGTTAAATGCACCCACTTAAAATTTGAAGTTAACTTAAGCTAATATGCATGTACATGAAAATGTAAAAAATACTATGCCTCTAATGTTTAAGGAGTTACGTAAGTTTTATGGCTTTAGATTGCCTTGTGTGCTGTCAAGAAATATTATAATGTGCTACAATCTGGGGACTTGAGGGACAAAGTAATTGTACATGGATTCTGTTTTATTTATCTTAATGTTCTTTAGCTGAAAGTTCAAAGTTAAGATATCAGCAAGGGGATTCTTCTGAGAATTATGTTATGGCTGATTGTCCTTCCACTGTAACTTTATCTTGTCCTCTTTCTTTGCATCTTTTGTTCTCATAATTCAAAATAAAAAAATTAAAAAAAAACAAGTGGTGTTGGCACAACTGGCTAGCCACTTGCAAAGAAGCGAACTTAGACCCCCAGCTAACATCATGTACAAAGGTAAAATCCAAATGGATTAAAGACCTCAATATTAGACCTGAAACCATAAGGTATATAGAGCAACACGTAGGTATAACACTCTATGACATTGAGACTAAAGGCATCTTCAAGGAGGAAACTGCACTTTCTAAGCAAGTGAAAGCAGAGATTAACAGATATATATATACATATATATACATATACATACATACATATATACATACATACATACATATATATATACATACATACATACATATATATATACATACATACATACATATATATATATATATAAAGCTGAGAAGCTTCTGCACCTCGAAGGAAATAGTGCCCAGGATACAAAAGCCACCCAGTGAGTGGGAGAAACTATTCACCCAATACCCATCAGATAAGGGGCTAATATCCAAAATATACAGGGCACTGACAGAACTCTACAAGAGAGAAACATCTAATCCCATCAAAAAATGGGGAGAAGAAATGGACAAACACTTGGATAGAGAATAAATACAAATGGCCAAAAGGCACATGAAAAAATGCTCCACATCACTAATCATCAGGGAGATGCAAATCAATACAACTATGAGGTAACACCTCACACCACAGAGATTGGCACACATCACAAAGAATGAGAACAAGCAGTGTTGGCGGGGATGCGGTGAGACAGGAACTCTTATCCACTGTTGGTGGGAATGTCGCCTAGTTCAACCTTTCTGGAGAGCGATATGGAGATTCTTCCAAAAACTGTAAATTGAGCTTCCATACAATCCAGCTATACCACTCCTAGGAATATACCCTAGGAATACAAAAATACAATACAAAAACCTCTTCCTTACACCTATATTTATTGCAGCACTATTTACCATAGCAAGACTTTGGAAACAACTAAGATGCCCTTCAACAGATGAATGGCTAAAGAAACTGTGGTACATATACACAATGGAATATTATGCAGCCATCAGGAGAGATGAAGTCATGAAATTTTTCTATACATGATGTACATGGAATCTATTATGCTGAGTGAAGTAAGTCAGAGAGAAAGAAAGACAGAGAATGGTCTCATTCATCTATGGGTTTTAAGAAAAATGGAAGACATTTCTCAACAATTTTCAGAGACAAAAGAATGGAGTGCTGGATGTTACAGCCGACCTCATGAACCTCACCACAAAGAGTGATGAGTTTAGTTAGAGAAATAACTACATTGCGAACTATCCTAACAATGAGACTATATGAGGGAAATAGAAAGCCTGTCTAGAGTACAGGTGGGGGCGGGGAGGGGAGGAGGAAATTTGGGTCCTTGGTGATGGGAATGTTACACTATTGATGGGGGTGTCATCTTATATGACTGAAACCCAACCACATCATGTTTGTAATGAAGGTGCTAAAATAAATAAATAAATAAATAAATAAATAAATAAATAAATAAATAAATAAAGCAACTGAAAGGGCTGGAGAACTAACCCAGCAGGCAAGACACTTGCCTTGCAGTGGCTCACCCAGGTTCCATCCTCAGCATTCCTTTTGGTCCCAAGCCCCTTAGCGAAGAGTCAGGGGTCAGCTTAGAGTACTACCAGCTGTGGCCCCAAACAAAACTGAAGCAGGAACTAGCATGGTTCTCTCATGCCTACACATGGCCCTGTCGTCGCCACAGGGACTCAGACACCTACAATAGGTCAGCAGAGACCCTGCCTGATAGCAGGCATGACACAGCCCCCTCCCCTGCAGGTGGACCCACCCCTCCTCACCCATCCCTTCACAGCTCAGCCCAGAAACCAGAGGCCAGACCCTTTTCATCGCCACTGGGTGTAAATGCATTTTTGAAAGTAAATGCTCCTCCAGAAAAGATCATTTAGAATGTGTTTTCAGATTGTCGATTTGGAGGGTGAAGGGGAATGTGATTAGAAGACCAAAATAACAGCGCATTCAGGACGGGCAGAAACACTCACTGCTGGAACGGG
This sequence comes from Suncus etruscus, assembly GCF_024139225.1. Classification (NCBI taxonomy): domain Eukaryota; kingdom Metazoa; phylum Chordata; class Mammalia; order Eulipotyphla; family Soricidae; genus Suncus; species Suncus etruscus. Next base: position 131,925,183 of record NC_064853.1, on the reverse strand, counting down.
TGCTAGAAGCTGCGGCAGGGCCGTGGTGCCAAATATACTTCCTTCCTAATGAGCCCGGTCTTCGAGAAGGCTCCTCATTTGCTTTATTGCTGTTTCACATTTGTCCCCTTTCATTTCCTAAAATACAATCATAGCCGGGTGGCCCCATTAGCGTGCAGGCTGGCAGCGGGCCCCAAGTGCCCAGCAACCGGCCATCCCTCCGTCAAGGTGGCTGCCATTGCCTCATTGGAATTCATGGTTTCCAGCAAATCCGATTATGTTCGCAATTTTATCAGGAAATTACGCAGATGAATAACTGAACCAGTCACAGTTTATTTAATGGTCAGCAAAGAAGCAAACAAACGTGTGTGCAGAGGGGAGTGGGGGTTGGAGGGGCTAAGCAGCCATTCCCTGGATGGATAGCACCATGGTCACATGTGTCCTACCTCAGAGATGAAGTGTCATGAGTAGCATCCCAGGGGCAGAGGTCAGAATGACACTTCTGGCAGTGATCAGGTTGGGTCCAAGGCTCTCTCTGAAGCAGTGGCTGGCCTGGGCAGATGCCTACCAGGGAGTAACCATGGCTCCAGCCCAGTCCACACCATTCAGCTTCCCACTGCATTGTGTCTGGCCTGACCAGGACTTGACTTCTCCCACCTCAGAGAAGAACATCAACCTCCAGGCTCAGAGCTATACCTTGGCCCAGGATTCAGCCCTTCCTGGCAATCACCACAGCAGGCCCTGGACCCCAGCATCTGTGTTGTGTGCTAAGCCCCACTCTACTTTCCACACTCCCTGCAGAGGCCCACCACATTCTTCTGGAAGTTTTTAGGGGGAGGAAGCAGAACTGAGGGCAGCAATGTCCAACAAGAGACATTCACATTGGATTCTGTCCACATAGGCAAGTCAGTGCCCATGACCAGGGACACCTACTCTGGCCTCTGAGGGGTGTCTTGGGACAGATGCTCGCATCTATCTCCCAGGAGGGTGATTGGTGACCCAATGATCTGATCTTCTCAAAGAATGGGGGCCAGTGAGCTCTGGGGAAATCAGCCCCTCTGGGACAACAGGCAAGACTTCTGGGGCCAATCAATGAGTATTAATTTCTCTGTGCCCATTTATTTACAAATTATTTTAAGACAAAGACAACTCTTCATTGGTGGTGATGGGAAATCCAGGAAGGAAGGAAGCTAAAAGACCCTCAACATCCTCACAGCAAAGTACAGTCCTCTGCTCTGAGCAAACAAAGTTCCTCTGAGCCCCTCATCACCACCCAAACAGCAGCTTCTTTGCCTGATTGACAGCCGCTGTGTTCCTCCTTGTCTCTTCCTGAAACAGAGGCTCTGCTTGAGGCTGGAAGCTCTGCTCAGGCAGGGCCACACTGAGCTCTCCCTGTCCTGGGGGCTGCTTTGTTGTGCACACCCTGGAGCTAGCTCTGTCATGTGGAATCACAAAGCCTCCTACAAAGGAATTGTTTTCTCTGCTGCCAGCCCTCTGCTTTACTCAGCCACAGCTGAGCAACAAAGGGTCCAGCACACAGGTGCAAGCAACATGCAGGGCCCAGCTGTGGCAGTCCCCCAGGGGGCTGCAGAGAATCCCCATACCATAGCCTCTCGCCTATGGATGACAACATTCATCCAATAGCCTATACCCAGTGCGATGCTGGGACCCTTTTCTGCTCCTCCAGACTGAGCTGATCTTGCAAGGATCCAGGGAGCGGGCCAGGCATGCCAGCTGGGCTCTGTGCCTACACTCCCAGCAACAGCCAGGCCATTTGGTCTTTCACTTTGATCCAACCAAGACAGATCCATTCTGACCCCCAGCCCATGCAGAAAGTCAGACGTGCCAGTTTATATGCCCAGTGGAATCCTTACTGACCTGGGGCCTTCTAAACTACTCTCACCACACCCCAGTAACCAATCTACTCCTTTCTGTATGTGACGTGCAATTTTGCACAATAGGTTAAAGAAATGGATAGTGGATGAATGAATGGATGTGTGGACAGATGGATGGATAGATAGAGGGCTAGACAAATAGATGAGTGGTGAAATGGACATATAGATGAATGAATTAATGGTGGATGAATGAAGGGACATGTGAATGGGCAGATGAATAAATAGAAGGATGAATGGATGGGTTGATGGGTGGATGGAATGGAAAGATAGAATGGATGGATAGATGAATAGAGGAATAGAAAGGTAGATAAGTAGATGAACTAATGGGTGAATGGAATAATGGGTGAATAGGTAGATGAAAAGATAGATGAATGGATATATAGATGGGTAGATATATAGACAGATGTGTAAATGGATGGATGAATGAGCTGAAGTGGACAGTGGAGTTTAAGGCTTGGATCTACAAGTACTTCTGTAAGAGATGCTGTGTGCATTAACAAATCCTTCACCACACTCATGACAAAAAGAAAAAAACACTAGTAAATTAGGACACAGATGAAAGAAGAGATGTTACAGCAGACATCAAGAAATAGTAAAAGAAGACTGTAGGAGTTACGAACAATTCTGCTCCACTAAACTGGAAAAAGAAGAGGCATTGGATTAGTTTCTATGGGGAGGTAACGGGCAGACGTCAGGCTCACACCTTCCCTGGTTCTCCTGACATTTCCGACAGGAGCTGCAGTGGCAGATGGTAGGGCTTTCTGGAAACCTGCCCTGGCCAAGCCACACACTCCTTCCCTACCTATGCCCCGCGCGCCCAGAGCTCTGTGAACTGTGCTCTGCATGACCACAGGCTCTACTGAACACCAGCTGGGGTCTACAGGCAGGGACTACAGGAGGGACTGTGGGCAGTTAAGGGGACACCAGTGAACCTGAGGGTCCTCCAAAGTGGACAAAAGAGCAGAGGCACAAGTGCAGAATGCTGTGTTCCTCTCTCCTCAAGATTTGGAAACTCATTTTCCTTGCTTCATCTCCAGAGCCAATCCAGTCTATAGCCTCTCTGCCCATTCCAGAAGCTGAATGCAAGAGAAGGAAGGGAGAGGGGAGTGGAGAGGAAGGAACGGGAGTAGAGAGATAGGAGGGGATAGGAAAGAGGAGGTGAGGGTGTGCCTTCCTGGAGGCCCTCATGCTAGATAGTCCCTAGTCACATTGAGGACCTCCGCTTCCAACAGAAAGAGGTGTGTGTGTGTGTGTGTGTGTGTGTGTGTGTGTGTGTGTGTGTGTGTGTGAGTCAGAGCCAGTGGACCAGGAAATCAGAGACAGGCCTTGCACCACCCCATCAACAGAATTTAGTGTCAGCTCCCACAGTCCGTGCTTCCCCCACCACCCAGACTCCTCTGTCCCCTTGTACTCCTTCCGACTGTCCCCAGTACCCAGAGACTCTACTATTAGGAAGAGTGAGCTGAATTCCCAGTGAAGTATGTCTGGTTTGGCTTCTTCGCTTTGGGGTCCTGAGCCCCAAAGCCTCAAATCTGGTCTGAGCCATTTGGCCCTCCAGGCACTGAGGCGTTCTAAAGCTCATTCTGCACCCCGTTTAGGTGAGCAGGTGAAAGAGAGTGTGGGGTCTGAGGGTTGGGAGTGGACACAGGACCTGTCCAGCTTGCAGGGACCAAGAAGGAGACCTTCAACCCAAGGCTGAAGTTGAGAGAAACCTTGGGTGCTAGCATCCTGTGCTGCCCTCTGCTGGGTATAGGTGGTAATCACAGGTGGCCACAGCTGACCCGTGCTGGAACCCAGGGTTGGGGGCATAAGGCCTTGCTTGATTCTGGCTAGTTCCAGTTCATCCTGACACGCTTAATCAGGAGCTGTCTGCTCCCCTCTTTCTTGCTTTTTGGGGGGACTGTGCCTGGGCTACTTTAGTGCCCCCATCTGAAGCGGCACCTTCTTGCTTCTGGGACTGGGTGACAGTAAGCGTGTCTACCCACAGTCTTCCCCAAAGTTGGTGTCACTGACCCCCATATCAAGGGTGCTGAAAGTATCCTCAATGGCAAGATGGGGTTCCTGTGGGGCTGAGTGATCTTATTTTCCTGGAACGAGTGCCATGGGCCGCCTATGAGCACCATCTTGTCCGGCTCTCTTGCATCACCCAAGCAGCAACAGAGCCTGGGGGGGGGGGGTCTGATTTCCAGCACACAGAAAGAAAATGGCCCTTTCCCATGCTGCACTCTGAAGAGGGCAGGAAAAATACTGCAGCTACTTTAGATGCTGGCTGAGGTATCGAGGCGGGGTGGCTCCTGGCCACTCAGCCCACACCTGCCTCTCGCACATGCACCTGTCTGCTGAGAGCTGCCCTTGCCACCTTCATCTCCATGTTGAAAATGCAGGGGGCTGGAGAGCTAGCATGGAGGTAAGGCATTTGCCTCTCATGCAGAAGGTCATCGGTTTGAATCCCAGTACCGCATATGGTCCCCCGAGCCTGCCAGGAGTGACTTCTGAGTATAGAGCCAGGAGTAACCCCTGAGCACTGCCGGGTGTGACCCAAAAACCAAAAAAAGAAAAAAAAAGAAAATGTAGCCCAGGTTCATTTTTGAGCCTTGAGGTCATAAGATTCTCCACTGCCTGACTGGGCAGACATGTGAGCACTCCAAGCATCACTAGAAGTGATATCCAGCCCCCTCATGACCTGTAGATCTGCAGAAAGCCCGTGAGGACAGCTGCCATCCTTTTGTTTCCTGAGGAACTAGAAACTGTACATCCTTCTCCTATCATACCCACAAGACATGCTTTCCAGCACCTCCTTCACTGGCTTTTCACAGGGGGTTATTGTGGGCAAGCAGGCACAGAGTGCACAAACAGGTGCAAGCTACAGAGGGTGCTGCCTTTCAGAACCGCTCAAAGAAATAACAGTGTGATCTTCGAGGGGGAAGGGAGTAGGCAAATTAGCAGGATTTTGAAGGGTGCATAGGAGTTTGCCATCTGGAAATGGAAGAAAGGAATATTGGGTCAACTGAAGTACTTGGAAAAGAGTGTAGAGAGATGAAGAGATTAAGAGCAGTAACAAAAAAGATTAGGAAGAGAAATGAGGCTGGAAATGGGACCATGACTACCATCTAACAACCTGCCAGAAGTGAAATTATCTTACAGGTTTTGGAAATACATTGATGGGTTTTGTGAAAGAAAGAACATCATGCCCAGTTCAGCCCAGCATGGAGTGTACAGGGAGACCCAGCCACTAGAGGACAATGCCAGGAAGACAGGCCACCAGAAAAACTATCTGAGTTGCCCAACAACATTGTCATGTTCTGCCCATCTGGCATCTAAAATAACGGTACAGTATCTCCCTCATTCTGTGCCCTACAACAAAAAAGTACTGGAGTACTCATCACTTTGAAGCCTACTGAGGTCCTATCAATGATTCTGCTGAGAAAAGGGTACTGGATCCCCATTATTCTGAATCCTGTTCAGAGAACACTATTGAGGTCCCTATCACTCTGAGTCTGGCTTAGATAAAGTTACTGAGTTCCCTGTAATTCTAAGCCATTTCAAGTAACAGTACTGGGACCTCGTCACTCTGAGCCCTGCTGGGATAGAGATTCTGGGGTCCCTTCTTTCTGAGTTCTGCTGAGATAAAAGTACTGGCAATGAAAGTACTGGTCCCTGTTACTCTGAGCCCTTTTGAGATGAAGGTACTGGGGTTCCCATCACTCTGAATCCTGCCGAGATAAAGGCCTAGTGTCCCTGTGACTCTGAGTCCAGCCAAATAAAGGTATTGAAGTCCCCATCACTCTTAGTCTGGCTGAGATGAAAGTACCAGGGTCCACGATACTCTCTGCTCAGAGAAGGTGAAGCCCTCATTCTGAGTCCTCTGTCCCCAGTGCTTACTCCAGGCCAACGTTGGTGAATCCTGCATCTAATTCCCATTTGGGGACCTCCTTGTGGGGCCTGGATACCCTTCTCAGGTGCGATGTGGTGCAAGGAGCCTGGACATGCTGTTCTGATGACTGGGAAACAGCCAGAGGTTCGGGTGCAGCACAGAACTTGGTCATACAGCAGAGGGGGGCGTTGACTCAGGTTACTGGGAGGGTCACTGGATGAGAGGTGAAGGCTCCTGTACACACAGAAGTGCCTATCCCGTCCCCCCCCCCCACCAAAAAGTATGTACAAGAACACATAAGCTCTGAAAGAGAAGTTCATACATCTGAGGAGGGCCAGGAGGCCACTGAGGTTTTTACGTTGGGGATGGCCATGAGTCCCAGTCCCAGGTCCACTCTCATGCACTGATCATGAACCTGGTGTGGGAGTTCTGCTGTCTGGAGACTCCCAGGGTCTCAGCCAGGCATGTGCAGCCATAGTGAGGGACTCCCGAGAACATGGGACTGTGAGCCCTGCAAGTATGGGGCCTCCAGTAAACACGAGAGTAGCTGCCACAGAGGGGACATTAAAACAGAAATGAGGTGAAGAAGCTCCAGGATGGATAGAGCTGGGAGAGGGTGAGTAAACTCTCTGGCAGGGTTAGTGCCAGTTGGGCCTGGTGCACTGGGCCCTGGTTGTTGTTCTCCACTCCTGTACACATGGTGCGGCGTGCCAGGATAGAAAGGTGTAGTGTTGATTTAATATAAAATATAAAGTCTAAAGTCCACGTGTTGGTTGAGGCCTTCCTTTAAGCCCCATCTGCCGGGAGGGTCTGAAGAAGGGTCATAATTCACAGTCAGCCAGCTTTATTCCAAGGCCCTATCCGCCATATGCTTTTCCTCACATTGGCTCTATGCTAAGTCTATTCCAAGCAGCTTCCTCTCTGCTGCTTCTCCTCTGGCTCTCGGATCTTTCTGCTCCCTTTCCCTCAGTCAGACCCTTTTCTTGTCCTCTAGATTCCCACCCACCAGGGTGGGGGGCGGCCCAGTAATCCAGGTCCGATTAACATTTCAACAGAAAGCTTGGGTGGATGTTGGGGGAAGGGATACCTTAAACTGTGGGGGTTCAAATCCAGCCCCTTCATTGCCAGGACCCTGGGTACCTTCTTGCCTTCATGAGCTCAGCGGTGACCTGTGCACAGAACAGGGACAGGAGCAGTTAGGCGGGAGTACCACACTCCCCTGGTGCTCACAGAAGTGCCAGCCCATGCACCAACCGTGGGCCCGTTGCTTCCTACCAACCTCTCAGCCTACCTGCAAGCAGGCAGGGAAAGAGAGAGCGCCCTGTGCGTGTGTGTAGGAGGAGGGGGGCTTCCTCAAGGTCTCCCCACCACCCGCCCAGGCCACAATGCAAACCAAACTTCAGCACTACAAGAAGCTGGTCTGAGTGCATGGATGGCGATGAATGATTTATGTCCCGGGTAATGGTTACATAAGCAGCTGTTAGGTTTTCAAAGCATCACACAAACAATATGAAACATTTAAGCGTTTCCACACTATAGGGAATTTGATTTAATCAGCCTTTATTTCTGTTCTCATTAGAATGAAGTCTGGCAATGCGCACAGACGGCCCTACCTCCGCTCCATCGCTTCTAGCGACCGAGCGCAAATATTTTCACTCTGCAGCCATGAAACATTGATGCGGCACCAGGCTCCCCATCTGGACTGCGAGGGGAGGGCTTTGCAGCCAAGGCGGCCGTCTAGATCTGTGGGAAATGGAGCCAGGAGAACCCTCAAACACACACAAACATTAATTCTCATTCATGCATATTCTCTCTCTCTCTCTCTCTCTCTCTCTCTTTCTCTCTCTCTCTCTCTCTCTCTCTCTCTCTCTCTCTCTCTCTCACACACACACACACACACACATACACACACACACACACACCATGAAGTGCATGAGGAATCCAGGGCAAAAGCTCCCTCACCTATGAAAAAAGAAGCAAGCTGTTAAGTATGCCCTCAGACTCCAAGGGAAGGATAAGGATGCTGCAAGGAGGAATAGGGATGCCCTCATATCACCCCAACTCTGGCCACATGGGGGAGCTCTTGTTTCCAGTTCTTAGATTATCGCCCTTTACATACCATGGAGGGTGCTCAAAGGCGCCTAGAGAGGGAATGTGAGTTAGTGTTGCTGTAATTCACGGGCACAGCCGGGGTGGGGTCCCCCAGGGAGAGGAGGGGGAAGGCACGGGGGCTGGGAGGAGGCAGTGATTTTGTTTTTCTTAAGCTGGGTGGCACATGGCTCTTTTGGCAAATTCTGCACAAATGTTTGCCCATCTTAAAGAGTGCACCAGACAAATGGGAAAGAAAAAAGCAAACACAGTAATTCTGGGAGTCTGAACCTTTAAACTCCACTGCAGGGGAGCCAAGGATTTGCCTCCAGCTTCTGAGTTTCACGGTGTCTAAAAAGGCGGCAGCCAGCATGGAGTTAGTTCCTTTCAGTGTTCTCTTTGAAATGCTCCCTAAGCCTGGGCCCCTGAAAACCAAAATCTTCCCTCATTCTGTGAGACCACAAAATGGTGTTCTTCTCAGTCCCCAAGAAGCAAGGAAACCATGAGACACAGCCGACACTGGTAAGTCATGGGAAGGAGTGTGTCTGGGGCCAGAGATGTGGCTCAGCAGTGGAGCATTTACCTTTGCGTGTGTGGGGGGCCCCGGCTTTGAACACCAGCACAGCCCAAAAACCTAATAACAAAATCCATTGCTTACTTCACCTCTATTATCTCTGTGAGGTGCCAGCACTCTGGACAATTATTTTGCATACTGCCATTTTGGATTTTTTTCTAAAGATACCAACTGAAGGTCCTAAAATTGACAATTTAGGGCCTGGAAAAAAGTCCAAACTCCCTAAGCACTTCTAGGAGTGATTCCTGAGCATAGTCTGGAATAATAACCCCTGAGCACTGCTGTGTGTGGCCCCCAAACAAAAATACAAAAAAAAAAAAAAAAAGAAAAGAAAAGAAAAGAAAACATCAATGAAGTCGACAGTTTCAGCCAGTTTCCTGCATCTGCACCCTTAGGACACTTAGGAGAGACAGGACAGCTCAACTGGCCACTCCCAATTAACCTACCCAGCTTCCTTTGGCCATGTAGCTCAATTTTCTGACCAGGGCTCAGGACCCCTGCAGCTGAACTTTGGGATTTCAGATTGGGGGTATCTGTTCTCTGGGGCTCCCTGCTCTAGAAGCATCCATGCTCCCTGTGAGACAGAGATTAGGTGACACTCAGCCTGGCAGGGCTGAGACAAGACCCGAGTTGTTGGCTCAGAACCCCGGATGCTGGGCTCTGTGTCCACACTGCAGTGGGCCCTGGCTGGAGTGTCCAGGTGGCATGTGGGCCCATTCACTCTTCCAGTCAGGCTCCACTGATTTGGAGGCACACATACCCTTTAAATCATGAGGTCCTGCAAGACAGAAATGACCTCTGGGTCTGCAGAGAATCCCCTGAGGACTGTGAGGAATGAAAATGACACTGGCTCTGGGGCCGGAGAGATAGCATGGAGGTAATGCATTTGCCTTACATGCAGAAGGTCGGTGGTTCGAATCTCGGCATCCCATATGGTCCCCCGAGCCTGCCAGGAGCGATTTCTGAGCATAGAGCCAGGAGTAACCCCTGAGCATTGCCAGGTGTGACCCAAAACCAAAAACAAACAAAAACAAACAAACAAAAAAAAGGAAAATGACACTGGCTCCAACTCAGACAACCTACTTACACACACGTGCACACATGTATATCCCATACGTGCAGGAACATACACCATACATGCACACACTACAAACCAGAACCACTGCCTGCTGCCTTTTCATGGCACAAGAGCGAGCAGGACCAAGGGACGCTGAGTTAGCTCTCCTTGAGGATGACTCCGCTCTGGGGCCAGCTCCTGCAATCAGAAATCTGTGTCTGCCTCAATCCCCCTATAATAAATTCCCCTTTCTGGGGAGCCAGGCAGTAGGCAAGCTCCATCCACTAGGTGGCATTGTGCCAGGTTCTTGCTGTATCTTGGGACAGTCCCTGGCACCCCACCACAGTCATGCAGAATCACTGAGCTGGGGGAAACACCCAGAGGTCTCAAGGTCGTCACAGCCCGTGGAGAGGAGGAAAGAACGTACAGTACGTCATGGACAATGGCCCCTCCTGGTCACAGCCAGTGATGCTCTTTTGAATATACTGGATTAAATGAGAAATGGCGAACAAGCAGATCTATGCCTCAGAGGGAAGGAGCCCAGGGTTTGACTCTGTGCGCCACGTGGGGTCCCTGAACACAGCTGGGAGCGAACTCTGAGCACCACCTGCCTCCCACCACGAACCCCGTCATTTTATTGCTTCCACTCTCTTTTTAACTGGCTCTTCAAAATCTGTGGCCTCGCTAGCTAGCCCTCTATTGGGCTGCAGAGAGGGAGGGTGGGGGCAAGGCTCACAGCTGTGCAAGATCCGAGATAGGCCTCATCTGTAGTGTCAGTCCCAAAGGCCCCTCACCCTGGGGTGCAGCCAAGCTTCCCCACACCCTGCCCAGCTCTGAAGGGCCCCATCTCCCCTTGATACAAGCTCGTGTCATCCAGGCTCCTCCTACTCTTCCATTGTCCATCTGCAATGGGGGGCTTCCTCTTTGAACCCCACATTCAGAGATTCAGGCACCTCCCTGGATATAGGAGGAGCAGTGAGGTAGAGGAGATGCTCCTGCAGGCAAATGGCTCTATGGTACGTGGGGTGGACGCTGGTCCTTCCTTACTCTTTCACCCTTCCTTCCACAGTCTATGTCCGCTGCTGAAGACTGCAGCTTCCTCCACCCTGGAGACCACACCCTCTCTGCAGATGCCTCCAGTCTCACTCCTGAACAGCCGCTGCGACTGGTCCCCTATTTTCCCATCTATTCAGGTGACACCTTTACCTGGCAAAGCCAAGGGTCCCTTCATTTGGGGACTTTCTGTGCCAGGGCAGAACTCAGGGGATCCAGTAGAGTTCAGCATAGCCCGTCCTTGACACTTGGCCCTGCGTGCAGATTTGTGGGTTCTCCAGAAAGATCATTCAGCTAAAGGGAGGCATCAGACAACAGCCAGGGCAGATGTGAGCACATAAGAGACTGAGGAACAAGCAGGGAAGAAAAGTAGGGGACTCCAGGAGGCCCCAGACACAGCAGTTCAGGCTAGGTGGGGACAGGGCAGCCTTGAAGGTATGTAAAGATCCTTGGGCCTCTGGTCTAGAAGTGAGAAATCAAGATTCTGGCCAGCTCTGGCAGCATCTGGACTAGGCCCTCTGGAGTGGTTTTGGAGTTGGAAGTGCAACTTAAGGAGTCTGCATGAGAAGCGGGTCCCCTGTCCGACCTTCAGGTGCTTCTGAAATGGTTCCTCCAACCGCCACCCCTGCCTGCATTCAGACCCAGGGGCTGAGGCGCTGATGCCCAGCAGTATGTAGGGTCAGTCCTGGCTGGGCCAGCCTGAAGGGGATAGACTGGATCCCAGAGCTCCCTCTCTGTGCCACCTACCTCCAGACCTCACAGGAGTGACCAAGGCCAGTCCCTCTTCCTGCGTTGGGCTTGCTCAGGGAGTCCCCAGTGAGAGCACAATCACATCTGTGGGTGGGGAGCTCCTCCATCCAATCAAGTCTCACAGCCCAACTCAGGTCCTAGCCCCACAGCCCAGGAGTGGTCCCCAATTTGCAGATGAGGAGACTGAGGCTAGAGGGGAAAGAGATGGGGAGATCAGGGCAGCCTACAGCTGCAGCCTCAGCGTCCGGCATCCTAATTGCAGGGGCTATCTTTGGAAAGGTCTCATTACGATAGGAAATGATCCCTGAGAGCCCAAGCTGAGCATGAGTCATATCTCAGTGACCGTGGCAGCCCGCCCTGCTGACCCCAGCCAACGGCCCTGCGGAGCTCAGGCTGGCATGATCTGCTCAGGGGAGCTCAGGCCTCCATGCACTCACTCTCCCCAGCCTTGGACCTACAGGGGCCCCTCTGCTAACTGACCTGGGGATCGGGACCCTGGAACTAGACCGCCATGGATGGTGTGAGCCTGAAATAAGTCAGATATACAGAATGCCAACTGGGAAGGGGATCCGAGGGCATGGGGTGGTGGCTCTTAACTGGGGTGCTCAGGGGCAGTGCCCTGACAAGGGGCACCCCAGCGACAAGATGGAGAAGGGACAAGCACACTAGGGCAGGGCTCAGAGGCCAGTGGCCAGGAAGTGCAGGAACGCACTCCTCCAGCAGAGGGCGCTGCAGCTCAGGTTCTCATGCTTAGGTTCTATGCCCATTGCTCCCCTAAATCAGAGAGAGAGGGAGAGAAAAGGAGAGAGAGGGGGAGGAGAGGAAAGGGGGAGAGAGAGAGAGAGAGAGAGAGAGAGAGAGAGAGAGAGAGAGAGAGAGAGAGAGAGAGAGAGAGAGAGAGAGACAGACAGACAGACAGACAGAGAGAGACAGACAGAGAGACAGAGACAGACAGAAACAGAGACAGACAGAGACAGAGACAGAGAGAGTCAGAGAGAGTCAGAGAGAGACAGAGTGAGAGAGTCAGAGAGAGAGACAGAGAGAGGGAGAGACACTAAGACACACAGAGAGAGACAGACAAAGACAGAGACAGGGAGACAGAGAGACACAGAGACAGAGAGTAGGGCATGCTGTTCTAGAGGCTGGCATGTTGAAGTAGGTGGAGTTACACTTCCTGGCACCCTTCCATGACTTGAGTCTCTTGTAGGGGGAGCTTCTGGGCCTTTAGTGCCTTTGTCCCCTAAATTTCAGATTTTCTCAGACCCTCAAGTCCCATGCAGCTTTCTGCCCTGACCTTCTTTGCCTCAGTCTCCTCCTCCCACTGGCTTTTGGCCAGAGATTGGAAACTGGTTTCTAATTGTTCTGTGCCTGTCTCACCTGGCCTGCAGGGGGCAGAGCATAGGAGGACTCATTCTCACTTACCACTTTCTGCTCTGCAAATGGTTTGTAAAATCTAAACTCCTGCTGCTAAGAAATATTATGTACTACAATCTGGGGACTTGAGGGACAAAGTAATTGTACATGGGTTCTGTTTTATCTTTCTTAATGTTCTTTGGCTGAAAGTTCAAAGTTAAGATATCAGCAATGGGACTACTGAGAATTCTGTTTATGGGTGATTGTCCTTCAACTGTAACTTTACCTTGTCCTCTTTCTTTGCATCTTTGTTCTCATAATTAAAAAGAAAAAATTAATAAAAAATATTCAAACTCCTTAGCATGGTGTGCTGGTTTTTTCCTAATAGAGGCCACAAAGTAACTACCTCCTTAAGGAAAACTTCCAGGACTGCTCATCTCAGGTTGCTGCGGCATCGTTTTGGTTCCCATGTGCAGTCTTCTCTTCCTCTTCATCTTAGCTACCCTCAGTGTCTGGTGGATGAGATCATGACCTTTGATTCTAACCCATGTACGGGGCCCCATCTGGCTAAGGGGTAGTCCCCACCCCTACTCCAAGCCACAGCACCCTGATCTGTCATGAATTTGCCTCCTGCAGGGGGCAGGCAGAGAAGGGAGGCTGTGGGCTGCTGTAGGCAAATGCATAGGTGTGGGCCACTGGGGCAGAACAAAACCCTGCTTACCATTGTGGGTTCGGGCATATTCTTTGCCTTGAGAGAAACATGAGCAACACTTCCAGGCTGCCTTTCTAGAGCCCATGGAGGGACCCCTGCACAAAGGGGTCATCTTGGGTCATCTGCTGGGGGCCCCATTTCAGAGCCTCCTGTGTCCACACAGCTGTGCTGGGCCACTTCCAGACCCAGACAGGCACCACTGAGTCCTCTGGATTCCATCCTCCTCCTAATCTTCACTTCTCAGAAACCGGAGCAGGCAGCCCCCTGAGACCAGCCAGGCGGCATTTATAGCACTGTGATTAACCCCGCCCTGACCTCCATGTCCATTCTCGTGGGGAATTCCACACACAGGCAGCTCGAAGAGCTACAGCCGGGTCTCTGACTTCCTTCTCCACGTCAGGGCATCACAAGGACGCAGCTGCCCACTCCCTGGTCCCCAGCGAGGCACAATGGGAGGAGAGCTGGGGTCTTGTCTGCTGTGTGAAGGGCCTGAAGTACCAGGAACAGTTGCAGACGTGGCTCACAGGCCCTTGGGACGCCCATCCTAGGTGTTGGAACAAACACACTAACACAGTTGGTATGCAAGAGGGCTGAGCTCTCTGATAAGACGTGGTCTCCACCGTAACAGAACCCCATAATCACTGAGGAGGTGCCCCTGAGTGGCCTGCAGCTGCTGAGGAGGTCATAACCCAGTGGGTCTGCCTTAGATCCCTGCCCCATCTGACTAAAGCACCACCTCAATAAAGAGCTTTTTAAATCCCAGGAGCTCGGAGAGGTGCAGAGACATGCCGAGGGTCCCACAGAATGGATGTGGCTGAGTCAAGAGCTTGATTATGGGGTCTGGCTGGCTGCCCAGGGGATGGACGGCCCAACCCCTCAGCCTCAACTCCTTCCCCATTCCCAAATCAACTCCAGAAAAACCACTTCCCACTTGTGTTGCTCTGAGGGAGAGGCAGTGAGCAGTGAGAAGCACCTTCCAGGAGTCCCTGTCCCCACAGCTGCCAGGGTTTCTTGGGAGAAGGAGCACATACTGCAGGTGAGGGATGATGGCCGCACCCCCCCATCCCCATTGCACTGGGCTGCTGCCTGCAGGCCTGGCCGAGTGCACAGACGTGCCCATGTTTGGGCATGAGGCTCGTCCCAAGGCAGAGCTCAGCTTCCTGTGGCCGCTCCAGCCGTCTCCTGGGAAGGGTTTGGGTTGAGCAGAGAGTGTCCAGCAGCAGAGAATCTGGAGCATGGAGACTGTGAGTATTGCCCCAGAGCACCCAGGGAAGGGTTTTCTCCCCAGACAGGACTCAGGGACACTGTACTGGAGGAGGCTGGGAAGCAACATAGCTGGGCTTCCCCGGCCTGCTGGCCAGTCCTGAGGGTGGACTGGGCTGGGCTATAGGACTAGATCCCACAAAGCACAATCCTGGCTTAGTGAATGGGGAGCTTAAGACAGCACAGTGTAACCAGAGCAATGCACATGCTGGCAGGTACCCTTGGGCTTTCCTCAGAGAAGCCTCAGCTAACATCACCAAGTGATACTAGGCCAGGTTGCATGCCACTACCTGGGAGACTGCCAGGAATCGCAGCCCCATCTTTCCCACTGGCTACCTTCTGGCCAGTGAGACTGGACAAGCGGCCTTCGGGCACAGTGGGGCTGCCTGACTATCTTTGGCCAGTCCCCTCCTTCCTCCAATTGCTCTCTACACAGCTCGGTCCCCTGAAAGGTCTTTAACAGGTGTGGGCAGTCCAGGTTTCCCCTTCCCCAGCTTTCACATGCTACATTGCACCATGACAGTCACCAACGGCTGAGTCCACAGGACACTGTGTGTGCCCTGGGCCAAGCCCACATACCACTTGCCTCTTCTCCCTCCCTGCTGACCAGTGCTATCTCCCTCCCCCCTGTCTGCATCCTTAACCCTAGACATGATCACAGTCACCTGGAAACATGGGCAAGAAGCTGGTGATGGCCCAGAAGCGGGGGGAGACACGAGCGCTGTGCCTGGGCGTGGCCATGGTGGTGTGTGCGGCCATCACCTACTACATCCTGGGCACCAGCCTGCTGCCCCTCCACCAGAGAAGGTACTTTCCAGCCCAGGGTTGTGAGCTCAGAGCATGGAGGCACAGCAGGACTCGGGGGAAGAGGCACAGAAGGCCTGTCCACACAAACAGCTCTGGGGTTTTTCTTGGGCCAAGCTGAGACTGTGACCAGCCCTGACCTTTTTCCAGACAAACCAGGGCTGTGCCTCAGATCCTCATCTTGGGGTTCCTGCTACTGTGGGCAAGTGGAGGGTCACAACTCTACCTGGTTTCCCATTCACATCTCAGTGCTGCAGCCACCAGGCCTGAATATGACCCATGTGCCCCTATCCCCCCTCACCAATGTCCCAGGTTCAGGGACACACACTCAATGGCAATGCTCTGGGGAAAAGCAGGCTCTGAGCTGCAGCTGCCTCCTGCTGCTATCACATGGAGAGGTGGTGGCTGAGGGATACTACTCTGTAGTATCATGGGGCCAGGAGGTCCTGAAAAATGTTGCTACAGGCCTGGAATGATAGGACAGCAGGAAGAGCACTTACCTTGCAGGCAGTTGGCCCAAGTTTGATCCCCAACATCCTAAATGGCCCCTTGAACCTGCCAGGTGTGATTCCTAAGTGCAGAGATGAGCACTGAGCACTGCCAGGTGTTGCTCAAAATTTCCCCAAATAAAATGAAATCATACCAGGGCCTGAGCTCATCTACCCCAGAAATTCTGGTTCACGTTGTTGAAGTGTGACCTTTGAGTACCTTGAGTGAACCTGGAGGGGCCCCTTAAGTGCCCCCGTGGATTTGGGCTGAGTAGCTTTGATGCAGGGTGGCCCCAGAGCCCCATGTTCCCAAGATGGACTGCTCTCATGTTCTGGCATCCCACACCTATTAGTGGCTGCCAAGGGCCAGATGAGGGGTTCTGTCTGGTCTCTGTAGTCTCCAGACATGAGCACTATGCCACCCAAATCTGAATGTGCCATGCGTTCATGGTTTCCCCAGTGTGTGGACTCAGAGATCAACATGCCAGCTGCTTGAGACCCACATCCGGGACCAGGAGGAGCTGAAGGGCAAGAAGGTTCCCCGGTACCCATGCCTATGGGTGAATGTATCAGCGGTGGCCGGGTGGGCTGTGCTGTACCACACCGAGGACACGCGGGACCAGAACCAACAGGTAGACTGGGGTCAGTAGGCAGGAGCAAGCAGCCAAGGGGCACAGGGAACTGCAGCAACAGGTGGGCATCAGAGGGAAGCTGTGTGCCCCGCACTAGGTGCTAGGAGCTAGGAGCAATGGGAGAAATCAGAACTGGGGTGCCACTTCCTCATAAGGATCCTGAGGGGGCAGAGCCACCGGTGGAGGGACCAGTGCCACCAGCCCCAGGAGGCTTAGTCAGCCAGGGCAATGCTCGCTGACTTTTCCGTCACTGTCCCCACCCTTCCAAGCCTCCTGCTGGCCAAGGACCTACCCCTGCCAAGGACCTACCATGGCCCCTGACTGCCAGGCCTCTAAGCAGGGCATTTGGTATTGGGGAGCAGCAGAGCCCAAGAGTGGCCAGACCACCACAAATAAGACTGCCAGGTTTTCTTGATCCCCACCAGCATCAGGAGCTCACTCTGGCCCCTCAGGCTTCTCCTTCTCTCCTATCTCCAAGGCCATGCTAGGGGTGACCGTCTATCAGGAACCTCAGAGGCCATGGTGGCCCAGCCTCAGCTCACTTCAGCTTACTGGGCTCTGTTTGATCATTAAGTGTGTGTGTGTGTGTGTGTGTGTGTGTGTGTGGTGTGTCCAGAGGACACACATAGGGTCCAGGGGGCCTTCCTATAGCCACTGCCCCTGGACACTTTGCTATCTACAGTGCTCCTACATCCCAGACAGCCGAGACAACTATCAGACAGCCCGTGCAGAAGTGGAGGAGGCCCGCACCCGGTTCCACACGCACACAGTTTTCTACTGCTTCTCAGCTCCGCAGGGCCAGGCCAGCGACGTCCTATTCCAGCGGCGCTATGGGCCACAGGCGCTGCTGGATGCGTTCTTCTGGCCCAGCTTCCTGCTCACTTGTGGCCTTCTGCTCATTGCCATGGTCAAGCTCAACCAGTCTCTCTCTGTCCTCGCTGCCCAGAAATAGACCCCTGGTAGTACCCCTGGTAATAGTACTCCTGATAGCTCCTTTCTCTGTCCCATCCACGTGAGCAGAGGGGTGCCTCTGTAACAAGTGGGTCCTGTTTACCAGCTCTCCTAGCCTAAACCCCACAAACATGCTTCCCTCTGAGACTGACTTCTCCCAACCCGTTCTTAAGGCAAGGTCAGCCCTGGCATAGCTAACATACAGGCATGCACTTCTCTGTGCTGGCATGTGGTAAATATAGCACCAGCAAGAGCTAGTGTGGGAAATCTGGGAACAAACCTATAGGAGCAAACAGAAGGAATCCCCAGAACTGGTAGAGGGAGGTGTATTTTCTCCTGGCCTCTGTGCCGAGGCCTCTAGAAGCAGCAGTGGACACTCTTTGGGGGGCAGCAAGAAAAGGTGAGCCCCTCATGCTCAGGCAGGAGGAAGTTAAATTAAAAAGGGGTCCACCATCATAGGTAGTGTCTCTTACAGAGGGGTCACAGATGGGGCTGGGGGTGCAGGACACATCACAGGGAATGCAGGTCTAGAAGGGTCTCGCTGAGTGGAGCATCTCAGAGTGGGTTACCTGCACCCTTGGTCCTGGTGACACACACAGGCTCTCTCCCATACATGTGGTTGTGTGTGTGTGTGTGTGTGTGTGTGCTGTGCTCACACTGACCCGAGAGAACTAAGGCATGGAGCACACTTTGGTCTCTGTAGAGAGAATCCCAGAGCATTTCTATCCCAGGCAGTCTCCAAGTTTCTCGAGAGTAGAAGCACATGCACAGAACAATCACTCCTGGACCTGAGAGCATGGATGGGATGAGCCCACATAGGTCACCCTGGCTGGGAGTCTCTGAACACCGCCCTTATGGCATTGGTGAGAACAGATGTCTTGAGCGTGCCAGGTGAAGAGTGGCAGGAGAGACAGACAGGGAGTAGCAACAAAGCAGGTAAAGCACCCAGAAGGCTGGCCCCATGGGTAGAGCATCACAAATAGCAGGGGGTGGAGGACCGACTAGGAACAAAAATGGCTGATGGTCACTGCTGGAGCTGCAGGAACACCAGGCAGAACCACAGGTGGCATAGAGATATTCAGCAAAGTCTGGGGGTCTGGCTCCCCATGTGCCATTCAGGAAAGGACAGTGACAGATGCATACATATAAGGACAGTTTTCTCCACCATCCCAATTTGAGGCATGTCACTCCTCTCCTTGGTTTTACAGGGTTCCTTCCTTCCTTCCTTCCTTCCTTCCTTCCTTCCTTCCTTCCTTCCTTCCTTCCTTCCTTCCTTCCCTCCCTCCCTCTCTCCCTCCCTCCCTCATCCTCATGCTCATATTTCATAAAGCTGTATTTAAAAAGACAATATGGGACTTGAGTGATAGCACAGGGAGGAAGGGCTCTTGTCTTTCAATACCACCTACCTAGGCTTGAACCTGACATCACATATAGCCCCCTAAGCCCTTTAGGAGTGATCCCTGAGCACACCCTCCAGGAGTCAACCCTGAGTATTGCTGGGTACAACCCAAAAATCAGCAATAAAATATTAAGAAAATCTGGTCTATCGTACTGTGTAATAGTACTTAGCTTTTAAAAGAAGTGAAATTCCAGCCCAGTCTCAACATGGATGAGTCTCAGAAATATGTGTGCAATGAAATAGACCCATGACCATAGCCTCATGTGACTTGATAAGGTGACTTGATCAACCTCATGGTCAGAGGGAAATGGTGATGCCAGAGGCTGGGGAATGGCAAAGAAAGAACATAGCTACTGGGTATGGCTATCTTGTTTGTAATGGTGGCAGATGATGGAATGTTTGAACTTCCATATAACCTAGCAATTCCACTCCAGGAGTATGTAGTGAAGCCTCATGCCCCAATCCCAGGGACTGGAGGAATGTGGGTCTGAAAGCTAATGCCAATGCAGAAAATAATCCATACATGGTTAAGGGTATCCCTTAACAGGTTCAGAAATTTTCACATGCAAGCCTTCCCTCTTCTAAGAAGCAGATAGCTCAGTCGTGGAAAACCAAAATCGCAAGTGTATTTCCCCTGAGACCCAGGGTCTTTATTGGGAATCTCAAGACCACAGCCTGGGGTGGAGAACAAGTAGGGTGAAAGACCAATCCAAAGGATCTTCCAGTCAAGTGCTTCCAATCAATGAGTAACAAACATATCCTGAATAAGAATGGAAACTGGTTAGCCCAACAGAAGTGAACACCAAGAGACCAAAATTGACATAAAAAGAGATCTTTGTACTCCTATGTTCACAGAGGTCATAATCTGGAAACAATCCAAATGCCAGGATCATATGAGTAGATAAAGAAGCTACACAAAGGATATCTACACAATGGAATACTACTCGGCCATAATCAAAGATGAAATCATATAATTTGCTGCTACATGGATCTCTCTGGAAAATATAATGCTGGGTTAAAGGAGTCAGATAAGGACAGATAGAGATTTCTATCTGACAGAATGATTTCTCTCATATGTGGGATATAAAAGAGCAGGAGAATAATGCCCAAAGGAAATAGAAATGAAGAGCAGGAGAATTGGTCTTTAGGAGGAAGTTGGCCATGGGAGGCTGGGGTGGGCTGGGCTGGGGAGATGTGAGAGGGAAAGGGTTAACTATAACAATGATAGAGGGAAGAAGCTACTCGGAACCAAAACTGGGTGCTGAAAAGAGGTAAAGTGGGATATAAATGAACACTATACATGCATGATGAACTCTTATCAGTATAGTATTGCAAACATATTCCTAAAATGGGGCATTGGAGGGAAGTATCAGCTACAGAGGAAGATGTGGGTACAGGAGAAACACTGGGTATGCTGGTGGAGGGAAGTAAATGCTGGTGAAGGGGTAGGTACTAAAACATTTTATGTCTGAAGCTCAATCACCAATAACTTTGTAACTTAATAATTCATGGTGTTTAAATTTAAAGAAAAATAATGAAAAATATGAAGGTGCTTTTTACTGTGAACCCAAGGACAGAATGTGGACAAGTGGTATTCTCTTTTGGGCCACACACACCTTGGGAACACCACCCTGATGTTTTAGGCGATGCTCTCTTCACATGTCCACCATGTCCTTGCATGGCCTCTCCTCTTTATCTGACCCCCCACCCCATTCTGTATCATTCTCATCTCAATCCCCCTTTTAAGGCCTGCCCCTATGTATAGTACCAGGACAGGCAGGGACTTTAACACAGGAACATGGGGGTGTGTGGCCCATCAGCTCATTTAATGGTGAGAAAGACAGGGGTAGACAAAATTCCTGCTGCTTCCCCAGACTCCCGAGGACTGGGTAGGTGGAGGCAGAGACCTGGAAGCACATGATTCCGTGTCCTCAGCCTCTAGCCAGGCACAGATGGGGGCTCCCCTCTTTATAGGGTGACTGTTCTTGGGACTCTAGGCAGCAGCTCTATCTAGCTGTTAGCAGACAGCACATGGCCATCCCAGGCAGGACCACAGACAGATAGAAATGCCTTCTAGAGCCGCTGTGGGTTTGTCAAGAGTTTGCAAAGAACAGACTGAGATGGGGGAAATGAACCCCAGTGTCTGCGCAAGCCTCCATCCCACCCATTTCCAGACCCCTGCCAGATGCTGGAGATCTTGAGTCTATGAATGCATCCCCACAGGAAGGATGCCGGTGGCAGAGGGGGTATGTCCCTGGAGGAGGTAAAGTGGAAGGGAAAAGGGGAGGTGGAGAGGAAGAAGAGTTAAGGTAGAGGAGGAGGAGGAAGCGATGAAGTGGAGGGGTGAGGTGAAGAGGATGAGTTGAGCTGAAGGGGAGATGAGGTGAGGAGGAGGAGCAGGAAGAGGTGAGAGGGAGGAGGAGAAAATGAGGGGAAGAGGAGGGAATGCGGCAGAGGTGGAGGAGGTGGGGGAGGTGATTCACTTCCTTCCCAGCTCTTCCTGTCCAGTGCCCTGTGGATTGTTTTCCTCTCTGCTTGTCTCCCTTACAACCCGCCTCAGAGCCTTGGTCTCCCCTTCTCTTCTCATCAGGGGTCAGATGGCTCTGAGAAGACCTTGGCCACGACTCTGCATCTGGGCTAATTGGAGATGCTGCCAAGACCCCAATCAATGTAAGGGAAAGTGTCTCCGGCCAGCTTTGATGCATCTTCCAGATCCTGCTGGCCAGTCCCTTCCAGCAGTTCTCCAGAACTGAGATGGGGTGCAGGTACCCCAGAACCAGCCTGCAACCACCAGGGCCCCATGAAGTTTGGGGCTGCACATCCCATGTTGTAGGTAGGGGTCTCTGGATGCCTCACACTCCCACCTCCATGTTCCTCAAAGCATGAGGCCTTCCTCCAAAGAGAGCCATATGTAGGGAGGTGAAGATGAAGGGTGAGGGGACAGCCAGCCATAAAACGCCAACGGATGGTGTCCAAACACAGAGCTTGTAAGCAGAGTGGCTGGGGCAGGAAGCAGGCACCGGGAAACCTAAGGGCTTTCCTAAAGTGGAAATGGCTGCCCTGGTTCCTGAGGCATGGGGGGGTGGAGTGTGGGGTTAGAATCAGGCTCTGCCTGTCTGGCCTCGGCTGTTCTTGCTCCGCTCCTGTATGCCAGCCCTGGCACTGCCACTGGGTTCAGGTGGGAGGCAACACCCTGGGAGCCCTATGGGTCGGAGAGCCACGGGGACCCCTAAGAGATCAAGCAAGGGAGGCTACAAGAACCTGGTCATGCCCTGCAGCACCCACCCCTTCTACCTTGATGAGACCATTTCCAGCTCCTTTTAATTTGGGGCAAACGAGTGTCTCCCCTGCGGACCCGCAGTTAATAGAGTGTGTGAGCAGCGGCGGCGCCAGAATAAACAGGCCTGGATGGACTCTGCTGACTGCCGCAGGGGGTGTGCAGAATAGCCGAGGGCGGGAGGTGGGGGACACGCACAGGTACACATGCAGGACAAGCCACTGGGGGTGGGATTGGGGACTGGGGGAGTCCAGACTCGGGCCCTCGCCTGCAGATAAATGGATGGGGTCAGCCTGTGGGTGGCCAGCACAGAGATTCTCCTGGACAGGTTTCTTCCCTTCAGCTCTGGCCGTGCCATCTGCGCCTGGGGTGACAGATGGGGCCCAAAGGGCAGAAGGAAACCGCTGAAACCTCCTGTTCCAGCCAGTCTGCAGAAGCTCTCCTGTAGTCCTCCCCCAGGGCTCTGCAGCAGGGAGTGGAGAAGGGGCTGGTTGCAGTGGGGGCAGGAGGCACCCCCAGGACCAGCAGCAGGTGGCCCCCTAGGAAAGAAACCAGGTCTGCACAGTCTGTCTCAGCACTTGCCTAAGTAAAGCAAGTTCTGGGGCAAGTACAGACTGTTCTAGAAAGGCTGCTTAGAGTCTGGCACCAAGAAAGAGCAGCATCTTCTAGGCTCCTAGATCCCCCACTTTATTCAGGGGGCTCTTTGCTGCTTCTCATGAGGTGTCCACATGAGATGCAACCCCCCCCCCCCAATCCTCTACCCTGGGCTGTAAGGTTCTTGGCACACAACAATCAGGCACAACTGTCTGGCACAATAGCATTTCCCACTCAAAGCTGCTTTGCAAACTTTCATTTTTAAGTGAGAAAGTGCATGACATTTCAGAGAAACCCAGCTGCAAAGCAAAGCAGTGCTAAAGGAACAGAACAGGAAGCCATAGGCCATACACAAAGCTTCCTCTCCTGGACATGGCAAACGTCCCCTGAAGCCCCCAGAAGCAAAGCTCTGAAGGCTCCTCTACCCACACTCCAAGGTCCCCAGACTTTTGTTTTTGTTTCCTTTTTTTGGTCTCACCCAACAGTGCTTCAGAGGTTACTCCTGGCTCTATGCTCAGTAATGATTCCTGGTGGTACTCCAGGGACTATATGGGGTGCTGGGAATCGAACCTAGGTTGGTTGCATACAAGGCAAGTGCCCTACCTGCTGTACTATTGCTCGGGTTCCCAGCTTTACCTAAGCCCTGGACAATGTCCGCCATGGTTGGCATTGTGCCTCTCCATACTCAATTCAGGGTCCTGCTAGGGTACAGACCATACACAAACTCTAAATTCTCCCAAATGCAACTTTCAGTGAAAGTGAATCTGAGAGCTGCATGCTAATCCCACACAGAAAGTCCCCAGAGAGACATTTTTCTATTATCTACTTCATGGCACAGATAACATCACATTTTTGCTTGAGACTCAGGAGTTCCTTCCAACTTCAAATCCCTCACTCCAGTTCAGGGTCACTGGGACCAAGTCTATCCTTGCACTTCAAGGTGAAGGGGGTCTGACCCAGGAAACAAGACTCCTGTGATCTGCATGCACACAGATGCACTCACTTTGCATACGTACACTTGCAGCACTCACACACACGCACATGCAGGCACACAAAGGCATGCGCACAAAACACTTGCCTATAAGCATACTCACATAGATGTACACATAAGCATGTGCAAACATAACCACACACACGTATGCACACACAAGCACAAGGCTTCACACTCATACCTACATACACTCACACAGGCATGAATATGTTTCCAGTGCATATTCCTAGGTGGCTGGTTGGGGTCAGACCCTGCATGTGTTTGGATACAGTGAAGAATGTGGTCTCAGGATGAATCCCATACATTGAGGGGTACAGAAAATTGCAGCCAGCCCCTCCTCACCCTACCACCCTCTGAGGAAGAGATATTCAGGCATTCCTGATGCAGTCCCCTATCATGTCAAGCCCCTCTTGAGCCCTGAAGGAGATAGCCCAAGGACCACCATGAGTTCCTGCACAGCCAAGGAAAGAGAGGCTGAAGATGATGCTAAAGGCAAGCCTGGTAAGAGCAGGTTCGCTAAGTGCCACTATTGGTATGATCAGTTGTACTTTGGGAAGCAGAAATAGCGCAGAAGCAAGCACTATGCTCATCTGAGCACGGAGCCAGATACCTTGAGGCTGGCTCTAAAACCCTCCATCCTGGGGGACCCAAGATGGGGCCATGGGAAGCCCCACATGCCCCAGTTTGCTCAGGGCAAGCAGGTCTTGGAGGCTATATGGAGAGATCAGTGTTGGATCTCTGAAGTGAATAGGAATTACACAATGGCCACTCTCTGCAGGCTGGGACCTCATTGCCCACTCAGACCCCTGAGGCAGTGGGCACTGGATTAGGACAGCAGGACAGCAGAGCGGACTAGATGTGGCTGGCCTTGCCACCCGACTAGATCTCATGGTTCTGGGGGCCTCCCCAGACCCTGTTTTACTACCAAAGCATGTCCCATAGACCCTCTCCTCCTGCCTACACTGGACTATGAAAATTTAAGCAAGCATCTGAGCCCTTCTTTCTGTTTTTCTATCCTGCCACTATATTCCCCACACCTTCTCCCCTGTAAGCCCCCCCCCCACTTCTCAGCATCACCTTACTCCCTCATCACAAAGGAATGGGGTCCTCGGGCAGAAAGGCCTCCCAGTCGAAGAGCAGAGCCAGGCATGTGTAGTTCAGGGTCTAGTCCCCACTAGTCGTTCGGGGCTGTCTAGAAAATAAAGACAAACTGCTTGCCTTCACCCCGCTGCAGTTCCTGGAGAAGTGAAGAGGAACCTGGAATGGAACTGAACTGCAGAGACTTGGGAAGCAGCAGGATGACTAGAACCCCAGAGTGGCAGGAGGTGGACCCCAGAAGGAGTCGCAGGGCTCATCCCCCAGAGCATGCAGGGTTCCAGCCCTTGGTCCCCCATCTCTCTGAACCAGTCGCATACACCAGTTTCGCTCTCATTCACTCACTGCAGCCACCCACGCCACTTGGGGAACTTCGTGAAACTTGGATCACCTCACACTGTGTCCAGGGCTCTGTCCTTCAGCCCAGCCACACACCACCAAACCTGTTT
Organism: Suncus etruscus; assembly: GCF_024139225.1. NCBI lineage: Eukaryota > Metazoa > Chordata > Mammalia > Eulipotyphla > Soricidae > Suncus > Suncus etruscus. Next base: position 131,899,905 of record NC_064853.1, on the reverse strand, counting down.
GCAAAGTTTCAAGACATTTCAGTATGTTGGCACAGTGCCCATCTGCTCGGAGCTGAGATCCAGGCTGTTGGTCCCTCCTCGCACCGAATGCCAGCTCCCCAGGCCCACCCAGAGATCCTGGCACAGCCAGGCTTTGTGGAGACAGGAGGGAGGATCCGAGGCTGCTCCCTACCTTTGCTGAGTGTCCCGGTGATGAGCTTAAAGAGAGTCTGGGCGAATTTCACCAAGCCCAGCTTGCATCTCTGGGAGCAGCCGCTCATGGTGACAGGGGGAGGGCAGGCTGTGCTGTGCTGGCAGTGCCCCGGGAAGAAGGAGAAGGTGCTCAGGCAGACCCTGGATGGAGCTCTCTGCGCCGGGGACACTCGAGCAGCACAGCTGCCTTCAGCATCCAGTCAGCCTCAGGCAGGGCATAACGCGGGTTCCCCAAACTCCGCCCTCCACTGCCTGCTACGGTCCACGCTGTCTGCCAGCCACGAGGTGAGAGGCTGGGGAGCTCTGCCCGGGTCAGGGATGGGGTGTCCTCGGAGGCTGGGATGGGTCAAGGAATGAAGGGGAGCAGCGGAGCCAGGAGGAGGGTGTAGGAGGAGCAAGAGCTCAGGGTCTGCTGACTGTCTTTCTTCCTAATCTGTGGAGGTGGTGGTGGCTTTTAATACTGGAGTGAGAAGGGAGGGGACTAAGGTAGGGCACTCCCCTCACTGCTGCCTGCAGCCCGGCTCTCCTCACTGGCTCTTGCGCCCCTCTCTCTGCTAGCCAGCCTCTGACCTGGGAGAATTCCCCGCAGAGCTAATGCGAGAGGAAAAGTTTGCAAGCTGCAGCAGGCTGCTCGGAGGCAGGTTCTGCAGAGAAGTGGGGCTCACTCAGCCATCCCTCAGGCCCCCTAGCCTCCTGCAGGATGGTCTCCTTCCCACCCTGAATCCTGAGCCTGCCCACTCGAGGTGGGGACAAGGCCACTAGGCACCATTCCTGAGCTGGAGAATTTCTTGGTCCTACAAGTATGCTGCCAGGCTTTGGTGGAAGCCGGCCATGGGACATCGGGGAGGTCAAGAGCAAATGGCTTGGATGGAGCTGATAGAACAGGCAACCCCCCAAGAGGGCAAGGGCCTCTGAGCTGGAGAAATAGCTCCCCAGAGTTTTCAGTCCCCACCCCCTGCTTGGTAGCTCCCTCGGTGACAAACAGGGGACAGTGGACACAGGTCAGTGTGCACTCATCCTACTGGTCAGTGTTCATCACACACAGACATGCCAGAACAGTGTTCAAGTTACCATGGAAACCACAGACTTGGCCGCATGAGGTCAGGACCTCTGACTTCTATAATTCCTACCCACTAGGAGCCGTGGACCAGAAGGAGCAGGAAAGTCAGAGATGCTGAAGCTGTAAAAGACGGCTCAGACAGAGGCAGGGTCCCTGGTCCCCACTGCCTACTCCTCAGGGAGTGTCTGTGTACCTTTCCTCCTCAAATACTTGGTCACTGAGCTTCGCCTCCTCCATCCTCTGAAACACAAGCTCACTCTGTCATGCTCTCTAGAACCTTCTCTGAAGGTGAAAACATAAGGGGAGGTGGGGAAGAGGATTCCAGGTCCACTCCTACTTCATCAGAGGGACCCCAAAGGACCCTGGGGGTACTGCCTTCTCCAGGGATGTGGCTCATCACCCAGCAATGCTCACTGTTCTTAGGCTCAGCACAGTCATAACCGCACAGCCATAACCTGGTAAGCCCCTCTCTTGACATTCCTTTCTTTGGGGTGCTGGGTCTGTATTAGGGAGTAGGGATCTCTGCTAAGGTGCTAGCAGCTAGCACTTGCATCCTTATTGCCTTCCTAACTCAACTTTTGAGTTGAGTTAGACTACAAAGCCAGATTTGGCTCTCACTAGAAGATGTGAGTCCTTCCCTGGCCTAAGGGGCTCAGGCCTGGGGGAGGTACGAAACCCGACAGACAAGATCCTGGTGGCAGGAAGCTGCTGACCTGGTGATGATGGGTCACTGCCAAGTGTGGAGGCACTGAAGGTCTCTGGGAACCAATACCAGATGTCAGGGACATCACTGGCGCTGGGACATTTGTAAATGCCAGAAGTGCTAATAAATATTAATAAGCAGGTGTGAACCTTGTGGCTGAGTGAAGCATGCTCTTTCTCTGCACTCACACAATAGAGTCCCTTGGGGAGTGGGTGCAAGGCAGTAGTAGGGTGCATGCAGCAGGGGGAGGCACTCAGAGCTGAGAAGGCAGCAGGAGTCTCTGAGGCTCATAGCATTGCTTCCTGCTTCAGATTCTCACACATAGGAGGGATACTGGAAATGCCCATCAAGACAAGTCAGGGTGGGTACTGCGGTGATGACAGCCTTAGGCCTAAAGGGTGGGTCAGGGACTCCATTGCCAGAGGAGGAAAAGAAACACTATGAGAGTTCACTGGGTTCAAGCTGAAGAATCCAGGGCCAGTAGGGGGCAGGCAATGTTGCCTGTCATTTGAAGGATGTGGTGCAGTTAGAATTTCTCCTCACTCCTCTGGGCAAGAGGTATGTATATGTGTGGGGCAGACTTGGCACCAGGAAGCCCCTCTCTCAGGACCCATGGAAATGCCAGGGGAGGAAGTACCACGTCTACAGTAAGCAGAGTGCAGCAGCTACCAGCACCACACTGATGCCCATGTGCCCATCAGGAAGGGGCATGGAGACAGAGAGAGCTGAGAGCCAGGGGTATGGGTAGACAGACAGGAACTTCGTTCCAGGCATATTTGAAAGGACACTAAAACTGAGACCCTACAGCAGCCAGATGACTTTCTGGGGAAAACTATGGAATACAAAGAACAAAACCCAAGGGGGCCAGAGATAGCACAGCATGGAGGGTGCTTGCCATGCATGCAGCTGACCCTTATTCCATGCCTAGCATCTCACAGCACACCACCAGGAGTGACTCCTGAGTTTAGAGTCAGAAGTAAGCCCTGAGCACTGCTGGGTGGGTGTGGGGAAAATAATAAATAAATGAAAAACAAAGAATAAAGCCCGAGACCCAAAGGGTCACACCTCTACAGCTGAAGAGCAGATGGGCCAGGGTAGAGTAGCAATAGGGTCTGTGCACCAAGTAGGCAGCAAGGAGCATGGGTGCCCTGTCTGAGTGGCTAAGAAGACATGTATGGTCCTTTAGAAGACTGAGGGTGTCCTGCCCCACACACAGGGGTGCATCCATGTCTGAGCATGGGTTTAGCCTGTCCCTCAGGGACTGAAGCATGAGGAGACAGGGGAGGACAGTAACCTGTTGGCAGCAAGGCCACTGTAAAGAATTTGAGGGCAAGACCACTGGACTCTCAATGCATGGAATCCCCTTCAGACCAGGGTCCACTGGCTTTGTGATGGTGGTGGGAGGGGTGGGCTTTTTTAGTGAAGAAGCATGATGCCCCTTTGCCACAGGTTGTGATGCAAACTGGCTCTGTGTCTATGAAAAAGGGTATGGCGATCTCTCAAGAAATTAAAAATAGAACCACCATATGCTCCTGCAACTCTACTCCTAGGGGCCCATCCCAAGAACACAAAAACAAAGTCAAAAAGATACACACAGGGGCTGAGGACATGGCATGAAGGCCAGAACAAAAGGCTCCACAAACAGGATCTCCAGGTTAAAGCTCCACTACCACATGGTCCCTGAGCAGCACTGAGGATGTGTGGACACCCCCTGCAGGATACTGGAACCCCTGTTTTTATTTCTAGGGCTGAGATCTCTTGGAGACAACCTGAGGGCCTGATAAAGGGAGAGATATATTATGGACACCTATTCAACTCTAAGAAAAGATGAAGTTGTACGCTTTGCAGAAAACATGGACAGAACTGAAGGGGTCATGCTGAGCGCAAGTCAGAGGGAGAAAGACAAACATTTGATGATCTCCTTCATGGTGGGATGCAGATAATTAAAGCAGGGAATAGACTCCACTCAGTAAAAAACAAAAACAAACAAACAAACAAAAACAAACCTCTGAACTGACTACAGAACTGTACTTGCCTAAGTGGGGAAACAGTGAGGGGGGGTACTTTGGGAGTATGGCAGAAGAAATTTATTGTTTTTCTGAGGTGAGTGTGTGGGAGCACTGTACCCCTAAAACATATTATACATCAATACTCTTGTAAACTAATGCTACCTTAACAAATTTGGTTTGTTATATATACAGAATATATAGGATTGGGGCAGGAGAGATTATTCAGTTGCTAAGGCTCTTGCTTTGCATACAGCTGAGCCAGGCTCAATTTCTGGCACTACATAGTTCTCCTAAGACACTGCCAGGTGGGGTTCGAGCACAGCACAACACAGCAGGGTAGGGCATTTGCCTTGCACATGGCTGATCCAGGTTCAATCCCTGGTATTCCATATAGTCCCTCTGGCAGGGCACAGAACATAGGGCCAGGAGACAGTCTTGAACCATTTGGGATGAGAGGATGGTAAAAGAACAAAACCATCAGCCAAAGGCCCAAGAGAATGCTCAGAGTTGAGCATATGCCTGAGCCTGAGCAGTGAGCCATATCCTAACCAAGTATCCCTGGGAGTCTCTCAACTGGGCCCTAGAGCACTGATTGGTAGTTCCCTCACCTGAGAGATAGGAAGTAAAAGGAAAATCAACTGGGTTTGTTCCCATTGCCAGCTTGTATTTGAATGGTGCAAGTGTGCTTCACAAGCCATGGGTTTAGGGACTATTTAATGATGCATGTTTCAGAGCAGAGGTGAAAGTCAGCTGACCTGGTCCAGGTCCAACAGAGGGTATGGGCAGGACAGTACCACCCAGAGTTCTGAAAGAAACCAGAAGGTGAGAGAGAAGGATCACACTCATTTGTGGGATATTAAAAAGAGTAGTGTGGTAGTAATACCCAAGAGACAGGGGCAGGAGGACTAGTCCATGGTAGGAAGTTTGCCACAAAGAGCAGTGAATGCAGTTAGGTTAGAGAGGAAATCACGAGGACAATGAGAGTTGAAAATGATCGCTCTTGACAAGATCTAGGTGCTGAAAGGAGATAAAGTGGTATGTATCATATCTCTTCAGTGACAATATTGCAAACCTCAGAGTCTAAAAGGAAAAAGAGGAGGGGAGAGGGAAAGGAGAAGGAGGAAGAGAGAATGAGGGTGATAGGAAAGGATGGGAGGGAATAGAAGCACGAGGGGTGAGGAATGGGAGGAAACTGGGGAAATTGGTGGGAAATGTGCACTTGTTGAAGGGATGGTGTTGAACGTCGTACAACTTAAACTCAATCATGAGCAACTTTAAATGTATCTCAAAGTGATTCAATTAAAAATTAACTTAAAGAAAGAAAATTTATTAATGAAATAGAGTCTGGAGTGCTTCTTGGGGGAGAAAAAGGTGCGACTAGTAAAGGAAAGTGGGGGCCCAGGGAGTGGAGGCAGCAGATAGATTTCTCATGAATAAATGGCTTTCTGCTCCTGCTTAGGAAGGGAAATAAATGCAGCTTCCCAGCAGGTCCTAAATATTAGCATTTAGATGTAGGATCACACAGGTAGGTAAAGAAAAGGCAATTCTCTAGGAAGCAAATCTGTTGCCTCAAAGTCTTGGGAGGGGCCATCACAGGTGTGGACACATGGTGGGCAGGTGGCACTCTTCTCCCCAGTCTCCTTCCTAAGAGTATGCGCTCTTAGGGCAGAGACGTCCCTAGAGCCACAGCCTGAGCTCTGCTGACTAGGAGGAGCACAGGGCAGTACACTAGGGCCTGGCCATTCTCATTGAGGGCCCGCAGCTGGTGGCCAGGGGTGGGGGAGCCATGGCTTTGGCTGCAGATGCCAGGAACCTGAGACTTCCAGGGAAGACTGGGCACCCCTAGTGGCTGCATGGTCTGGGCCAGTGGAGCAGGAGTTAGGAGGCCTTTGTGAAGCCAAGGTCTGGACAGGAAGCTGCAAAGGAGACTCAATGCTTTGGCATCCACTCAGGACAGGAAGCGCTAGACAGGGCCTAGAAAGCTCTGATATCAGGTGGTCAGCTGTGCCCATGTGTGCCCCTTAGAGATGGGGTGCTGAGACCCCTAAGAGCCACAGAGGTGAGCAATGAGGGTTGGGGGCCTTCTGCATCAGAGCCCCTTCTTTTCCTCAATTTTTCCCAGCTGTTACCCTTTATGAGTGGGGATTCCAAGAAAAGATGAAAGGGCAGTGGGAAGCAATGGCCACACCACGTCTGAGGGAAGGCTCTATCCTTTCTGTGTGGAGGTCTGGACCCTGGTGGGGACTCCAACAAGCAGTAGCGCCCTGATGAGCAGGCCAGCTGTGATGTGGGCTGAGGATGTGTGTCAGGGATTAGAGATGAGCAGCAGTTTTGTGGGCCTAGGAACCAACAGGTGCAATGTTGGCCTCTGCACCAAGCAGCAGATTAGAAAACCTTCTTTGGCCTTCTCGAAATCCTACACCCCTAGCCCAGGGCCCACAGTATGTTTTTTTTTTGGGGGGGGTGTCACACCTGGCAGTGCTCAGGGGTTACTCCTGGCTCTGCACTCAGAAATCGCTCCTGGCAGGTACAGGGGACCATATGGAATGCCGGGATTCAAACCACCATCCTTCTGAATGCAAGGCAAATGCCCTACCTCCATGCTATCACTCTGGCCCCAGTATGCATTTATTTTTAATGAAAAACAAGAGAAGGAGCTCTTTAATCTAGGTCAGGTTCAGGGTAAGGAAACCAATTTTGGGAAATAGATGCTGGGAAGGTGTGGGGAGCCTATACCTGTGCTTCCAACCTCCAGGTAATAGATACTGAGAGGGGGAAGAGCCCCAACTTCTTGAACCAAAACTTCAATGTCTTAAATGTCCTGCAGGTAATGCCATCTCCACTTCTGTCTGAGTTCAGACAACAAAACTACCCTTGGGGCGAGAGGTGTCCCCCCATTTCTGGCTTTGATCTAGTCTGTCTGGGAGCTCCATACTAAGGGTGCCCTGACAGGGTAGGAGAGTAGTTGGGAACCTGCACCCATTATTAATTGCTTGTTTGCAATAAGGATGCCATGGGCTCTCCAAGTCCCAGAGAGGGTTTTCACAAAGATTACAGCCTGGCAAACCAAGGCTGGGAGAGGAAGTGAACATGTCTGGTGTGGTGGGAAATGGGGGAACAACCAGAAGGGGGAGTACAGGGAGGCATTGACATCCCTAGATTGCCCACACACAGCCCAAGGAAGTTACGAGCCAGAGGCCAGAGTCCTCCAATTTGACCACTGTCCAGAGGGGCCAGGTGCAGTAGGTACAGCAGACTGGAGTGCTGGTCACATTCACCAGGGCCAAGGTCACCTCCACAAACCTTCACATCGATCAAGGAGATGCTCAGAGATGTGGAGAACATGCACAGGAGCCCCAGGAGCTCGGCTTTGGGAGGCCCCCAGCACAGCTGACTGTACCCCCACGGGAGCAGACATGGGCTCTTGGAGAAATGCATCTGGGCCTCCTATCTACTGCCTTTCCTCGGGAAGGACGGGGCAGCCAGACCCTGTCAGAGCTAGCCACGGAATCCAGAGCCCACTAGAGCACATGGCACGGTCCATCTGATGGATGGACACCCTGTCCCCCACATCCAGGCCACATTCAGTTCTGGAACCTTCCCTCATCTCGCTTCAGAGCTTACCTGAGCTGGTGATGTGCAGTTGGGAGTCAGTGTGCCCTTAGCAGGGCACAAAACACCTTTGGGCAGGCACTCCCAGGCCCCCCCCCCCCTCACATGACACTGCCTCCCTATTTCATGCTGGTGGTGACGCTCAGAGGCTTGCGGTGGACATGGTGCAGCTATTCTCGAGGAAGGTGGTGTTGACCTGTAAGGGTGGATTAGAAGGAAGCCTTCTAGCATGGGGTCTGGGAGGGGCAGTTTGGCAAGAGCAAAGACCCAGGAAAAGTCCAAGTCTCGTGCTTAAGAGGTGGGGGGTTACTCCTGACAGTGTGGGATCCACAGAGGCTCCCCCATGTACAATTTGCACACCTGCTAATGAGGGGTCTCCATCTCCAGTACCAGAAAGAATCCGGGGCAGTGTGACTAACCCCACTGCTTTGCTCTCCAGTCCAGGTGCAGCTTTATATTTGGCAGAGTTGGGGGTAGAGAGGATGCTCAGAGCTTCCTCCTGGCTCTGCACTCAGGGATTACTCAGTGGGCTCAGGGATCCTACAGGGTGCCAGGGGATTGAATCCGGGTCCTAGTGCCCTAGACCTTGTACTATCACTCCTGCTCCAGATACAGCGTCTTGCCCAAGGTATTTAGGGTGAGGTACTTAGCCAAGTGTTGTGATCTGATGGTTTTGAGCAAGAAAACAGGCCTCTGAGAGGTGAGAGGTGTGGTGTTGGGTTGCCCAACAGCAGAGCAGAGTGGAAATAGGATGAACTCAAGGAGGGAAGGGCAGAGGCCTCGACTGTCCTGCAGGTGTCCTGCCAGGGAATGGTGGCACTGCCCACCCTTCTACAGTCTGGCTGAGACTAGGGGCCTGAAGCCTTCATAAGCACTCGGTACATAAATCTGCAGCAGTGTTCTCCTTACTTTGGGGAGGCTGTAAAGACAAAATCAGATCCACCAAACAGTTCTGAACCCGAACCCAGGTCTATACGTGGCACAGAGGAGAGAGTTGGTTCTGTTTTGGCTTTTCAAGAAAGAGGGTAGAGTCTGTGTAGATCCTCACTCACCCACTGCTCACCCCAGTGCCTTCAGGGCTCCCCCTCAAGGGAAGTGTTGAGTTGGCTGGAGGCAGCCACCAGCCCAGCCTGGGATCAATAGGATATTAAGCAGAGACTACAATCCACCACCTCCATCTCCCTGCCCCATTCCCCTCCTCCCTTCCCTTCCATGGAAAACAGAAAATTGCCAAGTAATTGCTCCTTGCCATCCCCTGCTGGTCCTGGGTCGTTTCCTTCTTGCTGTGTTTATAATTAGGGATCAGTCATTTAAATAGAAAATCCATGAGCCGCACAGAACCTCCATTTTTCAAGTGCTGTTTGGTGCACCCAAGAGTGGTGCTGGTTTGTGGGAAATAGTGGAGTACCGGGCCCTTTCATCAGATGCTCTCTGGCAAGGCCATCGGAACTATGGCACGGGGCTGCCAGGGCAATGGGCCAGAGGCCACACCAGGTGCTCTCTCAGCCTCTGCCCGAGCTGTTGATGCTTTGGAGGAGATTCCAGTTTCAGTCCCATTTGACAGACGAGGAAACTGAGGCTTGGAGAGACCAGCCACATGCTGTTCGGATCACACATGGAAGATGACAGGGTAGAGAGCTCTAGCTCCACTTGCCCCAGCTCCCAGTCTGTATTTATTCTAAATCAGACTCTATACCAATGATAGAAGACCTAAATCCAGATACAGTGATTCTCTGATTGTGGGGTCCCCCACCCCATCTGAATAAAGCACCAGTGCTGCTTCCCAGGGTCTCCAGGGGTCATGGCAAGGTTTCTGGAGGTGAGAGGAAGAGAAGGCTACTTGTCTGTCACCTAGTAATAGAAAAGGAAATCGCTTAAAACCTGCCCTGTTCCGTGAACAATCAAAACCCATTGCATATGGGATTTAAAAGAATAGCTGAGTGCTGCGCTTCCTTTCTCCCTCCTCTGCATTGTCTCCCTGTTCAACATTGCCTTTCTTTTCCTTGAGTTTCTGTCTGCAGCTAGGCTGAGGAACATCTGAGTAAATGAACCCTGAAATCCAGGGGAACCTCAGATGGTCTTTCTGAAAGGCACCTTCTTAAACCACTAACTCTCTAGTCCAGCACCTCAATGAGATGAAGGCTTTTCTCTGTCACTCACCCCAAACTGGCAGGTAAGCCTCTGCAGGTTCCTGATTGTAAATAAAAGACTTCCCCTCAGCCCCAGCAGGAAAGGGCAAGTCCTAAATGAGTTTCTGGAAAGAGAAATTCTTAATCAGAAAAGACAGGTCTTCGTGGGCTGGAGGCTAGAAGAGGGCAGTGGTGGAGGGAAGCATAGGAGGAAAGGAGAAGGGGTGAAAGAAAACCTGCCCTGAGCAAGGCTGCAGAGACCCCAGGAAAGGCACAGTCCTGACCCTGCAGGTAAATTCCCCCCCTCTAACTTTCCATTTCCCCGGGAAGGCATAGCAAAGAGCTATGGTGATGGAGGACAAGGAGGGAGAGAAGGACTCATCCGAGTTCCAAGAGTGTCGGGAACGGAAACCTCATTTTGCAGCATCCTTCCCACAGTTGCCCAGCTAGACAGGGCTTGGAATCCAAACCTGCTGTTTGCTGACTGAGCAGCTTTTGTTTGGTGAATGCATCTGGAGCTTCTGCAGCTTGTCAGAAAAATGGCAGGTTTCTGAGGGAGTAAACAGCATCCCCATTCTTGCTCTCATTTGTCAGATTAAGGGGTGCAGCCTGTAGAAAAGTCGCACACCCTTTCCCAGCCTCTCCATATAAGGAGATCAGGGCCGCATTCCTAAGCCTGAGCCTCCTGGCACCAAGCCTTAGCCTCCTGGCAGCAGCATTAGGATCGTCCCAATATCTGCCCAGTCTGAGCTCAGCACCTCCTCAGGCTTTCTGCCTTGCAGCCCCCAGAAAAGCCCCATTTTTACTAAAAGAGCCTATTCCCTTCAGCTTAGCACCAGGCGCCGGAGAATGGCGCTTCACTTCGCCCTCTGCTGGTCCAATAACTCACCAGACTCAGTCTGGGCTTCAGAAGTGGGACATCCATTACTCTGGGACTCTGGTTGCAGAGCCCAGAGTTGGACACTGGATGCTGAACTCTGAGGGGTCTAGGTGTGTCCCCCACCCAAGGCCACCTGCTGTGAACATCTAAGAACCATTCGTTTGTAGAATGCCCTTTCTACCTAGGTCAGGCCCAGGCTCACCTCTGGATGTGGTCATGTGTCTTCCTTTCCAAAAGGCCATTTCAGTAACTCTTCTTCCTGGGCACTGCCAGTGGTCTGGGATGGAGCCTGAACTTCTACTCTTCTACTGTGGTCACTAGAGGCTCCCACATCCTATGTGAGTGCTGGATAGGCCTTCCAGGAAGACGCTTCTAACTCATCCTTATGCTGAGCCTATGCGAGAAACAGAGGGGAAAGGGAGAGAGAAAGAAAATAAAGAGAGAAAAAAAGAGAAAAAGAGGAAGAACTAAGGTCTTCCTTCCCCTCCTACTGACCAGGGGCTTTCCTTCCAGGTGAAAGCACAGTTCAAGTCTTAGATCCCTTCAGCTCCAAGGCCAGGAGTGAGCATTTGCCCCGAATCATGCATGCCTGGGTCTGTTGGATCACAAATCTACTTCTTGAGGGTTGTGGGTGTATGTGGTATGTGCAATGTATGTGTGTGGTATGTGTTTTATGTGTGATATACACAGTATATTTATCCTATGTGTACTGTGTGTATTGTGTGTGGTAGATGCAGTGTGTGTGTGTGTGTGTGTGTGTGTGTGTGTGTGTGTGTGTACATGTGCACCTTGTGTCATCTCTCCAAGTACAAAGTGGCAGCTCCCAGAACCCCACTCCCAACCATCCTTCCCTCTTCCTGGTGTGGCCTAACATGTGCCAGCTCATTTTTAAAGGCGATGATAAGAAGTGAAGGAAAACAAAACTCATCTCAACCACATGAAGCCAAGTACGCTGGGCCCCCATACCCAGGCAGGGGATCTTACAGAGCAGTTCCTCAAGGGCCAGGAAGCCAGTCCAGTCCCCCCTGTTCCTTCTCCAGGGCCCTAGATGTAATCAAAATGCAGCCAAGCAGTTTGCATCTCACATTTATTTCTCATGTTGCAAAGGGGATGGGGAACTGAGACTTACTGCATAATTCGTGTCACATTTTAATTTTCAGGGTTGAAATTATGACTTCAAGCTGTGTGAACCTGGCCAAACCATCTTGAGTTCCCTGTGTTCTGATAGATGTTAGCACCACTTTCTGGTCCATGAGAGATGAGGAACCAGTGCTAAATACTTGAGTCTAGAAGGAAGGGGTGAGAGTGGGAAGATTATAAATTTTCTGGAGAACTGTTGTATATGTAAACATTTCAATGGGGTTATTATGTTACTGACCCTACCCTGATCCATGATTGTGCCCTACCCTAGGGTGTGAACTGGCAATCTGCTCCCACCATGGGGTGGTACCTGATTCTGGGGGATAAAAGCAAGGTTCTGTGGAAGGCGAGGGGCTTTTTGGCTGGAACTGATTCTGAGGCTTTTGGCTTCAGTGTTGTCCTCCGAATAAAGCTGATATTTTCACAAGCCTGACAGTCTGCTAGCCTCTTACCCACCGCTTCACCTCAGAACTGCTGGCTGAACAGGGTGGCAGATACGTGCTCCCAGCTGGAGGGGAAAGACCTCATCCTCCATCCCTCCATCAGTCAACCCCATCAAGGGCTGACTTGCAACGGAGAACCACAAGTGGGGCTCCACTAAATGGCCTTGAACCTCTCCTATAGACTTGTATGCAGATTCTCCGACTGTGGGGGCATTTAGGAGGAATAGTAAGATTAAGGAACTTAAAAGTCTCAAGTGGAAACCAGGGTTGTGGGAACTTTATAAATGATTAGACAGCAAGTAGAAGAAAGCCAAGAACACAGTTCCCTAGCGAGGCTGGCCTCAGATGCAATCAGCACTTCTGTACCCCGAGATTGGTGCTGGTGAGTTCAGAATCATCCAATATCCTTATTCCCCTTTGCTGGTTTGCAGACTGCCTGCAGCGTTGCAGAATCCTCCTAAACTGTAGCATAAACAAAATGCTCCACATTAATTTTCTCGAGAGTAATTTGAAACACATAACAGAGTTATGAAGCTCACCAATATATCCACCATCATTCTTCTGCCACTTGTTTGAGCAAACCCAAGGTTGATTGACATATGTGGTATTTAGAAAAAGATCTGGTTTTGTTGGTTGAAAGCAAAAAAGAAGCAGGAAAACCCCTTAGAGAGGTGGGGTCCTGAGTGGGGTGCCCTTAAGTAAAGTTATTTTTTTCAATGTGCTAAATGTCCCCATAATGTAAAGGTCATAGAGACCAGGCTTCACTCTTACTGACATATGTAGGACACCCTTGTCTTAGTAACCCATGAAGAAGTTGAACAGTGATGGAATAAATGGAGCAGCACATGTGTTGGCAGATTTCCTTCATTTTTTCTGAAATTGTTTTCCTGTTCTCAAGTCCCATCTGGAGTGCCCCACACCAGTCATGGTCATGCCTCCTGAGATGCCTTTGGGCTGCAACAGTTTTTTCAGCCTCCTATTCTCTAATATCCTGGGCAGGTGGAGGAGCATTAGTAGGTATTAGGTAGAACCTTCTCAATTGAAATGTGTCTGATGCTTTTCTTTGAAAAATAATGACTTGACCCTACTTCCTTGAGATGGAGACCCTTGTGTGAAAGACTTCCCACAGCAATGTGCACTGCCACCTCCATCACCAGTCACCTTCCCCTTTTGTGGTGGCAATCCCTGAGATGTCTTAGCAACCTCAAATAGAATATTATCTTGTCTACTATAAGCAAAACTGCTCCTCAGCTCCACAGGACTTTTCTCTCTTCGAACTGAGCATGTATATCCTTTGGCTGACATCTTCCCATTTCCCTTGCCACACAAGCCATGGAAACTACTATTATTTCTGTTCTCCGTTTCTGTGTTTGATCTGTTTGGATCAACATGGAAGCAAGGTTGTATATTATTCATTTTATTTTTCTGTCTGATTTATTCCACTAAACAGTGTCCTTGAGTTCATGTATCACACAGCAGGATTTCCTTTGTAATAAGTCACACTCCTGCAGTCACTCTGACATTACTTAACGGACAAGGAAAGTGTACGGTCACGTTTTCAAGGAGATTGGTTGAGGTTTGATTCCCACAGAGGTCCCAGGAAGGGAAGGCAATTTCCATTCCCCTGTCCCACGAGGACAGGGGAAGCAACTCTGGTTGTATATCCGCAGTAAATAATGTACACAGACAGGAGGGTAAAAAGAGGCAAGAAAGTCGGACAGAAAATCCTTTGCCAATCTGCTAGCTGCTCCAAAACTCTAGCCAGCTGCAAAAGCGACTCTATCCTCCACCTTAACTCTATTTATTCAGATTCAAACAGTGCCCCCTACCTGAAAGGTCATAGGTGGGAAAGCAGGCAGGGAATCATATACCAAAGAGAAATATTCTAAAGACCTCTAAATATTTTACAGAAAAGTGAGTTCTCTACATACAATGGGGTATTAATAAGTCCATTCAATTGTGAGGGCATCATTTCCATTGCACAGATGAGGAGACAAAGGCCAATTTAACTCATGAGATTTGTCCCCCATCAAGCAGGAAATAAGGCTTACATCCTCACCATACAGAGGCTATGACACCTTGCTCCTTGATCCAGTGCTAGTAAGGTATGATGAAGGGTTTTCACCTATGCTGGAAGCAAACACGGAGCAGGAGGAAGGTGGGCTAGCTCTGAACTTGTCCAGAGATAGAAGCCCATCTTCGGCCTGGAAACACTGCCCAGACAAGTTGATGGAGCACATGTCTGGCTTCTCAAATTCATGGGTTTTCTAAAACTTCCCTTTAACACTATCAGAAAAACTTCCACTTGACTATCACTTGCTGATCAGCTGCTGCATGAAAAAAGTCTCTGTCTAGACTTGGCTTTGCTGATACTTGCAGAGAGTAAAGGAAACTTAACCATCACCTGTCTCAGCCAGGCAGATATTAGAAGGTTATACAACACACACTTGCATTGTATGTAGCTGACACTGGTTCTATCCTCAGCACCACTTTTGGTTTACTTGCCCCCAAGCTGATATCTGGGATGAACTTGGAGCTGGCCACATACATCTGGCTACTCAGGAACTGAACAATGTGCAGGCTTCAGTGAGGAAAGGAAATCAAAGTCAGAGTAGTGGAGTTTCGGCCAACTGCAGTATTGGCCAGCCAGGCTTGTCATTCTGGTGATCAAAGGAGGTTCAGGGTAAAAAGCACCAAAAACTCAGGGCATTTAACCACAAGTAGCAGTGCTGAGGACTGGGCATGAATGCGAACAGGTTCAGAGAGTGAGTGGGGTTGTTCTCAGCAGCAAGTTCTCAGCCATGCGCCATTCATGCATCCAGAGCATTCCCAATATTCTCAGCTGAACATCTGTATGTGGGGGTTCAGCTGGAATATTGGAAGCAGAGGTGGGATTCAGTTGGGACATCCCAAGCTAAAAGCTCAGATCCCGGGGCAGAATACTGGCTTCATCCAGATGGGAGTCACTGGAACTGTTTTGGAGTCCTTGTGTGAAATACATGCACCACAGTGGCCTCTCTCATCCTAGCAATATCAGGGTTTATGCCAGAGAACACCAGGAAACTGAGGAGAGGCTGGGCTGCACCAGCAGCCACTCCTTTGCCTTTCTGTTACACAAGGGAATGCCTAATGGTATGTTTGGAGTCTCACAAACTCCCCCCAACCTGGGTAGATTTATTAAAGCTGGTCAGAGGCTGAACTAGAATGACCAGCAGCCCATCAATTGAGAAAACAGTATCTCTACCCACAGACCCACACCCCTTCCCACAAACCCATACCCCCTTCCCAGGGATCTGCAACTTCTCCCTACAAACAGCACCTCATCACCATAGACCAGCTCTCCCATCCCACAGAGTAGGCCCCATAGACCTGCACCCCCTTCCTGGAACCATTTTCTGGGGTGACAGAGAACTGGAACCTATGTCAGCCAGCAGTGTGAACAATTCCCAGCCTCCTCAGGTATTCTAGGATGTAAACAGGTGTACAGAAAACACAGGAAAATTTTGAACCTAAGATTTCACCTTATTGAAAGACCCAAGATTCAGGCCACCTCTTGCTACAGTAGACATGCTTTTTGTTCTTTGTTTTGTACCAGAATGAAATGATATCCTTTTTCTTTCTCCCTGCAAGCCCCTCATAGCCACCAGTAGTTCCTGCCTTTCCAATGCCCTTTAGCAGCCTGGCTTGAAGAGCTGTAATGACTACCTAAACTAAAATTGAGAGTCACTCACTGAAATGGTTAAGTGGTATATGTGTGAGCCCTGGACCTCTCTTTAGCACAGGGGTCTCAAACTCAATTTACCTGGGGGCTGCAGGAGGCAAAATCGGGGTGAGGCAGGGCTGCATAAGGGATTTCACAAAAAAAGTCCTCAAACGTCATTATTAACAGTTTTTTTATATAATAATAATTTTTATTTTGAACAAAGTAGATTACATATCTTTTACAGTAATATTTTAGGTACATATTAACATTGAATTAGGGGATTCCCATTACCAAAGTTGTCCTCCTTCCACCCTTGTTCCCAGCTTGCATTCCATATCCCTTCCCCCCAGGGCTGCTAATATAAGTGGTCCCCTCTGTGTCTAGCTTGTAACAGATATTTCTATTTTTTTTAGACTTTTTTCTTTATTTAAACATCTTGATTACATATATGATTGTGATTAGGTTTCAGTCATGTAAAGAACACCCCTTTCACCAGTGCAACATTCCCATCACCAATGTCCCAAATCTCCCTCCATCCCACCCCACCCCACCCCCACCTGTACTCTAGACAGGCTTTCCAGTTCCCTCATTCATTCATATGATTATGGTAGTTCTCTGTGTACTTATTTCTTTTTTTTTCTTTACTAACAGTTGAGACCCTCAGTATGGCTTGAAGATGATCACCATTAAGTCTAGACCTGTACTTTGACTTATTGAGGTTCAATGTGGAGAATAACTTTTCACACAAATATGTGTTCCCAAAAAGGCACATGGTGTGCTTGAACATTCGGGAAAGCTCAGGGAAGCTGGGGGGCAATTCTCTCAAAAATTGCCCATGCATGTCTGCTTTTCCACTAATCTCCCTGAACTTGGCTTTGAGATCAGAGTTGCATTGCAGGTCAATGAGCTTCATTTGAAGCACAGGAGAGGCATCTTGCACATCAAAGGAAAAGGGGTTCACAAAAATTTGGAAAGTGGCTCTGTGCTTTTTGAAGTCTGCAAATCTGAGATCAAATTCCTTCTCTAGCCTAAAAATAGCATCAACATATTTCTCACCACTGAATGGTATGCCTGCATCCACAGGTTCCTTGCATGCTGGGAAATGGAAAAGGTTTGTCTGAGAGATCTGGGATTTTCATAACACAAGTTTTGTGGAGAATGCTCTCACGTTGTCATAGGCAGCACTGATAAGCTGCCCTGGGCCTTGTAACATCTTGTTTAGTACATTCAGCTTATGTGTGATGTCAACAAGAAAAGCTAAGTCCATGAGCCATTTGTGATCACCCAACTCAGAAACTGCATTCCCATCCTTCTCCATGAAGGCTTTCACTTCTTCTCTCAACTCAAAAAATCTTTTCAGGACATTTCCCCTGCTGAGCCAACGTACCTCATTGAAATAGAGCACATCTCCATTTTCTGACTCCAAACCCTCTAAAAAAGCGTGGAACCTCCTGTGCTTTAAGCCCCTGGATCTGATTTGGTTGATGCATTTCACAACAACAGACATCACATTGTCACACGGCAGGCATTTACTGCAAAGGGCCTGCTGATGGATAATGCAGTGAAGAGCAATGGCCTTCTCTACACCCTCCTCTTCAAGTTTTTTTGAACAAGTGCCACCAGTCCATTTTTCTTCCCTGTCATTGATGGTGCTCCATTGGTTATTATTCCAACAAAGCTCTTCCACGGCAAACCTGCATTTTCAATGGCATCACACAGATGCCGAAATATCTCATTAGCGGTGGTCTGGCCCTGCATTGGAATTATTGTGAGCAGCTCCTCTGTCAATTCAAAATTGCAATCAACACCACGGACATAAATTGTGAGCTGCACAGTGTCTGTTATATCTGTGCCCTCGTAAGAGCAACTGAGTATGCATCAAAACATTTGGCTTTCTCACACAGTTGATGATAAATGTCACTTGACATGTCAGAAATGCGCTCTGCCACAGTGTTGGCAGAAAGGCTGATTTTGCTAAACTGACCTTTCTTTTCCATACAGATAATACTTGCAGCCTGTAACATGCATTTTTTAACAAACTCTTCTTTTGTGAATGGTTTCCCTGCCTTAGCAATCATCTCACTAACCATGTAACTAGCTTCGACTGATGCAACATTCTCTTTAGTTGCCTTCTTGAAGAAATCTTGTTGCTTCATTAGACATGCTTTAAGACTGGCAACCCGCTTAGCTCTCTCATTTTCTTGATATTTTGCACATTCCTCAGCATGTTTAGTTGAATAATGGTGTTTCAAGTTGTATTCCTTGTGCACTGCAACTTTCTCTGAGCAAAGAAGACATGTGGGGATACCCCTGTGCTCAACAAAGAAATACTGCATCTCCCAGTTTTCCTGAAATTGTCTGTGCTCATCATCAATCTTTCTCTTTACTGCAGGCTTTGATGAAGTCATGATGAAGGTATGACAAAATCTAATTCTGTAATAAACTTCTCTCCCTTAGGTCTCTGATAATGCAAGAAACAGCGGGCAGGAGCAGTGGAAATGACGTCTGCGCTAGGCACAAAGTATTCACGATTATTCGCTTACCAAATATTCGCAATAAAAATCGCATTAAAAAGAAAAAATAGCAAAAAATCACATTAAACATTTGCATACCCTGAACGGAACTGCTCGGGGTATGCGAATGTTTAATGCGATTTTTTCCTTACTAATGCGATTTTTATTGCGATTATTCGGTAAGCAAATAATCGCGAATACTGCGATATTTGAAAGCTGGCCGTGGGCCACAAAATGTTGAGTTTGAGACCCCTGCTCTAGCACCTCTATCTGACCAGTTCTTACAGTGCCAATCAATGGCCTGCAAACAGGGGTGTCCGAGTATTTCTGGAGGAGTGGGATTGACACCCCACTGGTTTTCTTCTGCTGGCCTTCAGGAGGCACTCACAAACTCTAGTGAACTGGTGGCTCCTTGTCCCTTCCTTTAGGAGAAATCAAAGAGGAAGCTAAAGAAGACTCTAATTTGGAGGGTTGCACCCAGCCTGGCCATTGAGAAACAGGAATGAGCCGGGTCTGGCTTCCTAGAGCCCCAGAACAAGCAGCCAGAGGTCCTGGGGGTTTATTCTTTCATCCTTAGATAAAGATGACAGGTCATCATCCTACACAGAAGCACAACACTCAGGAGTACCCTTTCCAGGGAAGACAAGAACAGCTGGATGGCAACTCCGGGGGGGTATCACAGAGAGGGAGGCCCAGCTCTTGGGAAGAGGGGCTTATGTTCCCCACTACTGCTAGGAGAAAATTCCTAGCAGGCAGAGGAGGTCTCCTAGAATGTTCTTGGCCTGTGTCCGAGTGTGCTAGAGAGAGTCTGAAGTCATGAGGAGGATGTGGAGGGGACGCAATAGGAACACTCAGAGCCAAGTGTGCAGCAGCCATGGAGGGGAATGGGAGGGATAGTGCAGAGAGGGGATCCAAATAAAGGGGGTTGGGGAGCAGCTGCAAGAAGACACTCTAGAGGCCTCAGCTTCAGAGAGGGCTGCTTTCCAGGTCCCATGGGGACAGGATAAGGGTCAGGAGAAAGAAGCTGCCCAACAGGACAGTGGCACATACTGACTCAGTAGGGAGGTTGGGAACAAGGAACAGGCTGGCAGCACCAGCACCTGAAGTTCCCCAAGGTCAGCTACTTGATTGTCATTCTTGCTTTACCTGGCACCCTGATGCAGTGGTGGATGGTGGGGGAAGCAGGCTCCAGAATTGGACAAGATGGGAGGATGAACTGTTGGGACCTGAATTCTGAACAAGGAGGGACACCACTTTGTAAAAACCACATGGCAAGCTTCTTAGGTTCTGAGCAGGGAGAAACACCATTTTATAAGGACCACATGTGTGAGCCTATTTCCATAGTCCCCGCCTCAGTCTACCTGGCCATACCAAGTAGCCTATCAGGGAAGGACAAGGGAGCAGTAGGAAGGTACCTCTAGATAAGAGCCAATCATTTTTTTTTGTGGTCTATGATGTGTTTATTTTTTTATAATTATCTTTATTAAACACCGTGATAACAAATATGATTATAGTTGTATGATTACAGTCATGTAAAGAACACCCCCCCTTCACCAGTGCAGGATTCCCACCACCAATTTCCCAGATCTCCCTCCTCTCCACCCCCCACACCTGTACTCGAGACAGGCTTTCTACTTCCCTCATTCATTTACATTGTTATGATAGTTTTCAGTGTAGTCATCTCTCCAACGGCACTCATCACTCTATGTGATGAGCTTCATGTCATGAGCTGCATCTACCAGTCCTCATATCTCTTGTCTCTGAGATACTGTTAAAAAATGTCTTTCCTTGAAACTACGCCTGCCCAGTGGGGCCCGACTGTGAAAAATTGTGAGTGCTGCCTGTGTGTGTCTGTCTACTGTCCTGTTGCGTGAAACTCTTGGGAGTGTGCCGAAAAGAGGCTCCAGAAAACTCGCTCTCCCAGAGGCCAATTTCAGGGCAGGAACGCCAAGGAACTGCTCCAAAACATGAAAACAGGCTATGCTTTGAAGAAGCCAGGTCCCCTGTTTGTGATGTCAGGCTGGGAAAATCCTTGAAACTACACCTGCCCAGTGGGGCCCGACTGTGAAAAATTGTGAGTGCTGCCTGTGTGTGTCTGTCTATTATCCTGTTGCGTGAACCCCTTGGGAGTGGGCCGAAAAGAGGCTCCAGCAGAGCACTTTGGCTCTGCTTCGCTACGCGGCCGTGCTCTCTTTCTAAGAAAAGAACACCATCGCAACAAGAAAAAAAAATCACACTAAAAACTGTGCTAGATCACTGAAGCCCAGCATTTTTCTCCGGACTGTCTTCTCTGCTGTGTGCTCGGGCCTAAGATTTGATCCTGTGTGAGGCTTCATCCATGGAGGACTCCCCTCCCTTGGAGGCAAGTCAACCTATTCAGAAAGGACGGGGCCAGAGGAGTGTGCTGCCTGCATCATTTAGCCACTGAATACCACCACAACACGTAGAAAAACCCACAATACAAGTGTGACAATGGGGAAACAACGCAGGCCAGCATCAGACATAGAGAATGAAGATGACAATTCTGATGACCAGATAATGACCAACCAACTAATCAACCTCTCAGATAAGGACTTTAGCCTAGCAATATGGACAATGCTCAACGAACTCAAAGAAACCATGGATCGAGTTGAACAGAACACTAATAAGAACCAAGAAAATATGAAGACAGGAATCACAAAACTTCAAACTGAAATAACATGTCAACTAACAGGCCTGAAAAACTCAGTAAATGAAGTGAATGACAGAATGGATAAGCTCTGGTACAGGGTATCAGAAGCTTAGAATAGACTTTGTGCTGTGGAAGATGAGATACATACAGCAGGAGAGATTGGGAAAAAATTTAAAGCAAATAAACAGACAATGGAAAAATTAGTCAAAGAATGGGAACAGATGAAAATAGAAATATATGATAAGCTCAACAGAAACAACAAGAATCATTGGAGTCCCAGAGACCCAGGAAGAAAATTTCCAGGAAGAATCAATGGTCAAGAACATCATAAAGAGAAACTTCCAGAGCTAAAGAATATATATGATCAAATCCTGCATGCTCGAAGAGTACCAACCAAAAGAGACCCCAGAAAAACCACCCCAAGACACATCCTAGTCACAATGACGAATCCGACAGATAGAAACAGAATTCTGAAAACAGCAAGATCAAAAGGGGAAATTACGTTCAAGCGAGCATTCTTGAGATTTACAGCATACCTGTCACCAGAAACACTCAATGCCAGAAAGCAGTGGTGGGACATTGTGACAAGACTGAATGAAATGAATGCTTCACCTAGAATTCTGTATCCAACAAAACTCACTTTCCGGTTTGACGGAAGAATACATGGTTTCACAGACAAAAAACAGCTCAGAAACTTTACAGACTCAAAACCAGTGTTAAGAGAAAAACCTGAAAGACCTAATTTAAGACAAGACTAACCAAAAGACACACCAAATTTTGATATAAAGATGGCATTAAATCCCAGGACAATTCTTTCGCTCAATGTCAATGGACTAAATGCACCAGTTAAGAGACACAGAGTGGCTAAATGGATCAAAAAAAACTCAATCCAACCTTTTGCTGCCTACAAGAAATGCACCTAAATAGTCAGAACAAACATAGACTCAAAATAAAAGGCTGGAGAAAAATTATCCAAGCAAACAACACCCATAAAAAAGCTGGAGTGGCCATACTAATATCAGATAATGCAAACTTTATACTCAGGAAGGTTGTAAGGGACAAAGATGGACATTTTATATTAATCAAGGGGTATGTAGAGCAGGAAGAAATAACTCTCCTAAACATATATGCATCGAATGAGGGGCCAGCAAAATATTTAATACAACGAATGACAAATCTGAAAAATAATATCAATAACAACACAATAATTGTGGGGGACCTCAACACGGCTTTGTCAACACTGGATAGGTCAACCAGACTGAAACCCAACAAGAATATACTAGACCTGAGGAGAGAAATGGAAGAAAGAGGCCTAGTGGATATATATAGGACACTCCATCCCCAGAAACCTGGATACACATTCTTCTCCAATGTACATGGGACATTCTCCAGGATAGACTACATGCTGGCACATAAAATGTACGTCCATAATATTAAGAGGATAGATATTTTGCAGACTACCTTCGCTGACCACAAGGCTCTGAATTTATTTGTGAATTCCAAAGGGACACAGAAGAAAAATTTTAACACTTGGAAGTTAAACAGCCTCATACTGAATAACTGAATAATTCCTCATACTGAATAATTCCGAGATGAAATCAAGGAGGAAATCAAAAGGTTCCTGGAAACAAATGACAATAAAGACACAAACTATCAGAACTTATGAGACACAGCAAAAGCAGTACTGAGAGGAAAATTTATAGCTTTGCGAGCACACATCAGGAAGGAAGAAGGAGCTTACCTGAGTAGCTTAATGACACAACTAATAGAACTAGAAAGTGCTCAACAAAAGGACCCAAAAATAGAGAGACAGAAGGAAATAACAAAGCTGAGAGCAGAAATCAATGAAGTGGAAACCCAAAAAACAATCCGAATAATCAATGAGAGCAGAAGTTGGTTCTTTGAAAAAATAAACAAGATTGATAGACCACTGGCAATACTAACAAAGAAAGAGAGAGAGAGAAACTTGATAACTCGTATTAGAAATGAAAAAGGAGAAATCACTACTGATTTGGTAGAGATTCAAAGGGTAATCAGAAACTACTTTGAGAAACTCGACGCCACTAAAAATGAGAACCTGGAAGAAATGGATAAATTCTTGGACTCATAATCTTCCACGGTTGAAGGAAGAGGATGTAGCATATCTAAACACCCCCATCACTATGGATGAAATTAAAACAGTAATCAAATGTCTGCCCCAAAACAAAAGCCCAGGCCCAGATGGATTCACTAATGAATTCTTTCAAATTTTCCAAGAGGAACTACTACCAATCCTGGCAAGACTCTTTCATGAAATTGAACAAACGGAAACACTTACAAATAGCTTTTATCAAGCCAACATAACCTTGATACCTAAATCAGACAGAGATGCTACAAAAAAAGAAAATTACAGACCAATATCGCTGATGAATGCAGATGCAAAGATCCTCAACAAAATCCTGGCAAATAGAATTCAATGCCTCATTAAGAAGATTATCCACTACGATCAAGTAGGTTTCATCCCAGGAATGCAAGGATGGTTTAACATCCATAAATCTATCAACATAATACACAACATAAACAACAAGAAAAATAAAAATCACATGATCATATCAATAGATGCAGAGAAAGCATTTGATAAGGTCCAACACCCATTCTTGATCAAAACTCTCAGCAAGATGGGAATGGAAGGAACCTTTCTCAATATAGTTAAGGCCATCTACCACAAGCCAGTGGCAAATATTATCCTCAATGTAGAAAAACTAAAAGCCTTCCCTCTAAATTTTGGCACAAGACAAGGCTGTCCTCTCTCACCAGTCCTATTCAACATAGTACTGGAAGTACTCGCTATAGCGATTAGGCAAGAAAAAGATATGAAGGTAATCCAGATAGGAAAGGAAGAAGTCAAGCTCTCATTGTTTGCAGATGACATGATACTCTACTTAGAAAACCCTAAAGACTACTAAAAAGCTTCTAGAAACAATAGACTCATATAGCAAGGTGGCAGGCTACAAAATTAACACACAAAAATCAATGGCCTTTCTATACACCAATAGTAATAAAGAAGAAACGGACATTAAGAAAACAACCCCATTCACAATAGTGCCACACAAACTCAAATATCTTGGAACCAACTTGACTAAAAATGTGAAGGACCTATACAAAGAAAAGTATAAAACTCTGCTCCAAGAAATAAGAGAGGACACGCAAAAATGAATACACATGGATTGGCAGGATTAACATAATCAAAATGGCAATACTCCCCAAGGCATTATGCAGATTTAATGCTATCCCTCTAAAGATACCCATGACATTCTTCAAAGAAGTGGATCAGGCACTTTTGAAATTCATTTGGGACAATAAACACCCTCGAATAGCTAAAAAAATAATTGGGAAAAAGAATATGGGAGGAATTACTTTCCCCACCTTTAAACTTTACTACAAAGCAATAGTTATCAAAACAGCATGGTATTGGAATGAGGACAGGACCTCAGATCAGTGGAATAGGCTTGAATACTCAGAAAATGTTCCCCAGGCATACAATCACCTAATTTTCGATATAGGAGCAGGAAATCCTAAATGGAGCAGGGAAAGCCTCTTCAACAAGTGGTGTTGGCACAACTGGCTAGCCACTTGCAAAAAAGCAAACTCAGACCCCCACCTAACATCATGTACGAAGGTAAAATCCAAATGGATTAAAGACCTCGATATCAGACCCAAAACCAAAAGATATATAGAACAACACATAGGCAAAACACTCCAGGACATTGAGACTACAGGCATCTTCAAGGAGGAAACTGCACTCTCCAAGCAAGTGAAAGCAGAGATTAATAAATGGGAATATATTAAGTTGAGAAGCTTCTGCACCTCAAAGGAAATAGGCCTAGGATACAAGAGCCACCCACTGAGTGGGAGAAACTATTCACCCAATAGTAGATAAGGGGCTAATCTCCAAAATATACAAGGCACTGACAGAAATTTACAAGAAAAAAACATCTAATCCCATCAAAAAATGGGGAGAAGAAATGGACAGACACTTTGACAAAGAAGAAATACATATGGCCGAAAGACACATGAAAAAATGCTCCACATCACTAAACATCAGGGAGATGCAAATCAAAACAACATTGAGATACCACCTCACACCACAGTGAATGGCACACATCACAAAGAATGAGAATAAACAGTGTTGGCGGGGATGTGGAGAGAAAGGAACTCTTATCCACTGCTGGTGGGAATGCCGTCTAGTTCAACCTTTATGGAAAGTGATATGGAGATTTCTCCAAAAAGTGAAAATCGAGCTCCCATACGATCCAACTATACCACTCCTAGGAATATACCCTAGGAACACAAAAATACAATACAAAAACCCCTTCCTGACACCTATATTCATTGCAGCACTATTCACAATAGCCAGGATGTGGAAACAACCAAGATGCCCTTCAACAGACGAATGGCTAAAGAAGCTGTGGTACATTACACAATGGAAATTATGCAGCTGTCAGGAGAGATGAAGTCATGAAATTTTCCTATACATGGATGTACATGGAATCTATTATGCTGAGTGAAATAAGTCAGAGAGAGAGAGAGTGAAAAATGCAGAATGGTCTCTCTCATCTATGGGTTTTAAGAAAAATGAAAGATATTCTTGTAATTATAATTTTCAGACACAAAAGTGAAAGGAGCTGGAAGTTCCAGCTCACCTCAGGAAGCTCACCACAAAGAGTGATGAGTTTAGTTAGAGAAATAACTACATTTTGAACTGTCCTAATAATGAGAATGTATGAGGGAAATGGAAAGCCTGTCTAGAGTACGGGCGGGGGTCGGGTGAAGAGGAGGAAGATTTGGGACATTGGTGATAGGAATGTTGCACTGGTGATGGGTGGTGTTCTTTACATGACTGAAACCCAAACACTATCATGTATGGGATCAAGGTGTTTAAATAAAAAAAATTAAAAAAATGTGTTTCATTTTTCTTAAAGCCCATAGATGAATGAAACCATTCTGCGCCTTTCTCTCTCCCTTTGACTTACTTCACTCAGCATAATAGATTCCATGTACATCCATGTATAGGAAAATTTCATGACTTCATCTCTCCTGACAGCTGCATAGTATTCCATTGTGTATATGTACCACAGTTTCTTTAGCCACTCATCTGTTGAAGGGCATCTTGGTTGTTTCCAGAGTCTGGCTATTGTAAATAGCACTGCAATGAACATAGGTGTAAGGAAGGGATTTTTGTATTGTATTTTTGTGTTCCTCGGGTATATTCCTAGGAGTGGTATAGCTGGATCGTATGGAAGATCTATTTCCAGTTTGTGAAGGAATCTTCATATCGCTTTCCATAAAGGTTGTACTAGACAGCATTCCCACCAGCAGTGAAAAAGAGTTCCTTTCTCTCCACATCCCCGCCAGCACTGCTTGTTTTCCT
Organism: Suncus etruscus; assembly: GCF_024139225.1. NCBI lineage: Eukaryota > Metazoa > Chordata > Mammalia > Eulipotyphla > Soricidae > Suncus > Suncus etruscus. The sequence continues at coordinate 131,873,440 of NC_064853.1, read as the reverse complement.
TTTTTGTGATGTGTGCCAATCTCATTGGCGTGAGGTGGTACCTCATAGTAGTTTTAATTAGCATCTCCCTGATGATTAGTGATATTGAGCATCTTTTCATGTGCCTGTTGGCCATTTGCCTTTCTTCTTTTTCAAAGTGTCTGTTCATTTCTTCTCCCCATTTTTTGATGGGATTAGTTGTTTTTTTCTTGTTTTGTTTTGTTTTTTGGGCCACACCCGGCAGTGCTCAGGGATCACTCCTGGCTGTCTGCTCGGAAATAGCTCCTGGCAGGCACGGGGGACCATATGGGACACCGGGATTCGAACCAACCACCTTTGGTCCTGGATAGGCTGCTTGCAAGGCAAACGCCGCTGTGCTATCTCTCCAGGCCCAGTTGTTTTTTTCTTGTATAGTTCTGTCAGTACCTTGTAAATTTTGGATATTAATCCTTTATCTGATGAGTATTGGGTGAATAATTTCTCCCACTCAGTGGGTGGCCTTTGTATTCTGGGTACTATTTCCATTGAGATGCAGAAGCTTCTCAGCTTAATATATTCCCATCTGTTTATCTCTGCTTCCACTTGTTTGGAAAGTGCTCTCTCCTCCTTAAAGATGCCTTTAGTCTCAATGTCCTGGAGTGTTTCACCTACATGTTGTTCTATATACCTTATAGTTTCAGATCTGATATCAAGGTCTTTAATCCATTTGGATTTTACCTTTGTACATGGTGTTAGCTGGGGGTCTGAGTTTGCTTTTTTGCAAGTGGCTAACCAGTTGTGCCAACACCACTTGTTGTATAGGCTTTCCTTGCTCCATTTAGTATTTCTTGCTCCTTTATCAAAAACTAGGTGATTATATGTCTGAGGAACCTTCTCTGAGTACTCCAGCCTATTCCACTGATCTGAGGGTCTGTCTTTATTCCAACACCATGCTGTTTTTATAACAATTGCTTTGTAATACAGCTTAAAATTGGGGAAAGTAATGCCTCCCATATTCCTTTTCCCAAGGAGTGCTTTAGCTATTCGAGGGTGTTTATTGTCCCAAATGAATTTACTAAGTGTTTGATCCACTTCTTTGAAGAATGTCATGGGTATCTTTAGGGGAATCACATTAAATCTATACAATGCTTTTGGAAGTATTGCCATTTTAATGATGTTGATCCTGCCAATCCATGAGCAAGGTATGTGTTTCCATTTCTTCGTGTCCTCTCTTATTTCTTGGAGCAGTGTTTTATAGTTTTCTTTGTATAGATCCTTCACATCTTTAGTCAGGTTGACTCCAAGATATTTGAGTTTGTGTGGCACTAATGTGAATGGGATTGTTCTCTTAATGTCCATTTCTTTCCTATCATTATTAGTGTATAAAAAGTTCATTAATTTTTGTGTGTTAATTTTGTAGTCTGCCACATTGCTATATGAATCTATTATTTCTAGAAGCTTTTTGGTAGAGTCTTTAGGGTTTTCTAAGTAGAGTATCATGTCATCTGCAAACAGTGAGAGCTTGACTTCTTCCTTTTCTATCTGGATTCCCTTGATATCTTTTTCTTGCCTAATCGCTATAGCCAATAATTCTAGTACTATGTTGAATAGGAGTGGTGAGAGAGGACAGCCTTTTCTTGTACCAGAATTTAGAGGGAAGGATTTTAATTTATCTCTATTGAGGATAATATTTGCCACTGGCTTCTGGTAGATGGCTTTAATTATATTGAGAAAGTTCCTTTTATTCCTATCTTGCTGAGAGTTTTCATCAAGGATGGGTGTTGGACCTTATCAAATGCTTTCTCTGCGTCTATTGATATGACCATGTGATTTTAATTTTTCTTGTTGTTGATTTTGTGTGTGATGTTGATAGATTTACGGATGTTAAACCATCCTTGCATTCCTGGGATGAAACCTACTTGATCAAAGTGAATGACCTTCTTGATGAGGCACTGGATCCTGTTTGCTAGGATTTTGTTGAGGATCTTTGCATCTGTGTTCATCAGGGATATTGGTCTGTAATTTTTTTTTTTGGCAGCATCTCTATCAGGTTTTGGTATTAAGGTGATGTTGGCTTCATAAAAGCTGTTTGGAAGTGTTTCTGTTTTTTCGATTTCAGAAAAGAGCCTGCCCAGGATTGGTAGTAGTTCCTCTTGAAAGGTTTGAAATAATTCATTCGTGAATCCATCAGGGCCTGGGCTTTTGTTTTTGGGCACATTTTTGATTACGGTTTTAATTTTCTCAATAGTGATGGGGGTGTTTAGATATGCTACATCTTTATTCAACCGTGGAAGGTTATATGAGTTCAAGAATTTATCCATTTCATCCAGGTTCTCATATTTAGTGGCATAGAGTTTCTCAAAGCATTCTCTGAATACCCTTTGAATCTGCAGTATCTGTGATCTCCCCCTTTTCGTTTCTAATACACGTTATCAAGTTTCTCTCTCTCTTTTGCTTTGTGAGTTTTGCCAATATTCTATCAATCTCGTTTATTTTTTTTTGAAGAACCAACTTCTGCTTTCATTAATCTTTCGGATTGTTTTTTGGGTTTCCATTTTGTTGATTTCTGCTCTCAGCTTTGTTATTTCCTTCTGTCTCCCTATTTTTAGTTTATTTTGTTGATCATTTTCTAATTCTATAACCTGCGTCATTAAGCTATTCATGTATATTTCTTCTTCCTTCCTGATGTTTGCTTGCAAAGCTATAAATTTTCCTCTCAGTACCGTTTTTGCTGTATCCCATAGGTTCTGATAGTTTGTGTTTTCATTGTCGTTTGTTTCCAGGAAATTTTTGATTTCTTCTTTGATTTCATCTCGGACCCTTGGTTGTTCAGTAGTAGGCTATTTAATTTCCAGGTGTTAAATTTTTTCTTCTGTGTCCCTTTGTAGTTCACATCTAATTTCAGAGCCTGTGGTCAGCAAAGGTAGCCTGCAAAATTTCTATCTTTTTGATTTTATGGAGGTATGTTTTATGTGCCAGCACGTGGTCTATCCTGGAAAATGACCCATGTATGTTGGAAAAGAATGTGTATCCAGGTTTCTGAGGATGGAGTGTCATATATATATATATATATATATATATATATATATATATATATATATATATATATATATATATATATATATACTAGGCCTCTTTCTTCCATTTCTCTTTTCGTCTAGTATATTTTTGTTGGGTTTCCATTTGGTTGATCTATCAAGTGTTGACAAGCCTGTGTTGAGGTCTCCCACAATTATTGTGCTATTATTGATATCCTTTTTCAGATTTGTGAACAATTGTATTAAATACTTTGCTGGTCCCTCATTGGGTGTGTATATGTTTAGGAGAGTGATTTCTTCCTGCTGTACATATCCCTTGATTAGTACATAATATCCATCTTTGTCCCTTACAACTTTTCTGAGTATAAAGTTTGTGTCATCTGATATTAGTATGGCCACCCCCGCTTTTTTAAGGGTGTTGTTTGCTTGAATGATTTTCCTCCAGCCTTTGATATTTATTTATTCTTACTATTCAAGTGTGTTTCTTGTAGGCAGCAGAAGGTTGGCTTCAGTTTTTTGATCCATTTAGCCACTCTGTGCCTCTAACGGGTGCATTTAGTCCATTGACATTGAGAGAAATAATTGTCATGGGATTTATTGCCATCTTTGTGTAGAAATTTGGTGTGTTTTTTGTTCTGTCTTGTCTTTAAAATAGATCTTTCAGTTTTTCTTTTAAGGCTGGTTTTGAGTCTGTAAAGTTTTTGAGTTGTTGTTTATCTGTGAAACCATGTATACTTCCTTTAAACCTGCAAGTGAGTTTTGCTGGGTGCAGTATTCTTGGCGAAGCATTTATTTCATTGAGTTTTGTCACTATATCCTACCACTGCCTTCTGACCTTGAGTGTTTCTGGTGACAGGTCTGCTGTAAATTTCAATGGTGCTCCCTGGAATGTAATTTTCCTTTTCGATCTTGCTGCTTGCAGTATTTTATCTCTATCTGTGGGATTCATCATTGTTACTAGGATGTGTCTTGGGGTGTTTCTCCTGGGGTCCTTTTTAGCTCGTAATCTTCGGGCATGCAGGATTTGGTCACATGTTTTCTTTAGCTCTAGTAGTTTTTCTGTGATGATGTTCTTGACTATTGATTCTTCCTGGAGATTTTCTTCTTAGGTCTCTGGGACTCCAATGATTCTAAAGTTGTTTCTGTTGAGCATATCAAAGACTTCTATTTTCATCTGCTCATATTCTTTGAGTAACTTTTCCATTGTCTGATCCTTTGATTTAAGGCTTTTTCCCCCATCTCTTCTGCTGTGTAAAGTTGTTATACATCTCATCTTCCAGTGCACTAAGTCTATCCTCAGCTGCTTTTAACCTGTTGGAAAGCTCATCCATTATGTTCTTCAATTTGTCTACTGAGTTTTTCAGACCTGTTATTTGACCTGATATTTCAGTTTGGAGTTTTCTGATTTCTATCTTCATATTCTCTTGATTTTTATTAGTGTTCTGATTTATACTTTCTTTGAGTTCTGTGAGCAATCTCCATATTTCTTCTCTAAACTCCATTTCTTAAAGACTGCTTAGGTGGTTGGCCACTGTTGGGTCATCAGAGTTTCCATCTTCATTCTCTATGGCTGAAGTTGGTCTGCGTAGTTTCCCCATTGTCACGCTTATGCTCTGGTTTTTTTTAATGTGATGTGGTGGTATTCATTGGCTAGGTGGAGTGTGCGGTTGTGAAGCGAAGCACTCCTCTGCTTCTACCCCTTATCGTTGGGCTTAAGGGGGCCAGCAGAATCAGCTTTATCCGCAACGCCAGCCCGGAACCACTCACTTCAGCCGAGGCAAGCCATCAGGAGATGAATGCCAGAGAAGATCAAAGTTCCCAGGTTGAAGCAAGCCCGGGGAAGCCCCATAATGTCTGCCGAGCTTAAGGGGCCCAGCAGAGTCTGTCTTATCCACAACTCGGCCGGAAAGACACACCAAGAGCCAATCATTTTAATGATCATCGAAAGCTGGAACCTCTCTATGTCCCTTCCTTATATAATCTTCCTCATGACCTTGGGAGGGGCTCATCTCCGGGAGATGAGATCCTTGAGAGATAGCTGGCCAGGCTGGGATAGCTTGTTGGCAGATGGATTAAAGTATTAAATTTTATTCCAGTTGTGTGGTCTCCATCCTTCTACTCTCCCTACAAAACCTCATTCTGCTGTCTTCCCACATACCCATGCATAACCTTTGAATTCAGCATCCTGGTACTGATGCAGGCTGTGTGAACAAAGTTGCCAAGAGCCCGAGAGGGTGAGGCCTATGAGATGGAGCTGCTAGCTCCCTGCCCCTGTGCCCCCATACATCTCCTCTCCTTTCTTATGAGTACACAGAGGAGCTGGAGTGAGTCTGAAAGGCCTGAATGAGCTGGAGCCTGCCCTGTCAAAGCTATGCTCTGGGCTATGTAGGAGTGAACAGGTTGACTCCTGGGAAAAGTTGAGCAGATCCATTATGCCCTGGTCCTTGCCACAGCCAAGTGCATGTTGCTCAGCAGTGGACACTTGCAGGGAGAAGGTCTACTCAGTGTAGCCCTTGGCCCAGCCCAGGGTAGCAGCAGGTTAGACCCCTGCCATGGCTTCCTCTTTGGTGTCTGCCTCTCATGTGATATGTGTATCTCTCCAGATGTTTCAGTTGGACCCAGCCAACAGAAAACACAGGAAAGTTCTGTTAAGCAGCAGCAGCATTTGGAGGCAAATGGGGAGGGCCATGAAAGCATGACTAGGTGGAGCAGAGATAAATGGACCCATCAGAGCTGTAAGTAGAGGGCAATCTCTCATAGGGCACACACAGGGTCCTGAGGCTGGGCAGAGCAGCCTGGCTCCAGAATGGGCTCTACTACCTGCTTCCATGAGGCTCTAGGTCTGTGATTCTCCCTCTGGTTTGTGTGTGGGGTTCTGTCATGAACAGAGCTATCACCCTCTTTACCCTGCAGCTTTCATGGCTGACTTCTAAGGGAGTGAGGGAGGTGTGGGGATGCCATCACAGCACAGGGATCCGTGGCAGAGGGAGCAGCTGCCGGGAACAGAAACACAGTGTGTGTGTGTGTGTGTGTGTGTGTGTGTGTGTGTGTGTGTGTGTGTGGGCTCTGTTCCCAGAGTTCAGGGTGCGGGACAGACCTGTCCCTTCAGCATAGATGCCAGCCTAGACACTCTTCTCGCCTGTGGCTTCCTCTCAGCCTCTGTGGCTGGTGACCATTTCTGGAATATGCCCACAAAGAGTAATCCAGGTTCTGCCAAGGACTGTCCTTTTCCTAGCCTGGCACCTCAGGTTCTATATCTACCCCTCCTTCAGAGGACCACAATGACCCTGACCAGACCTTGTCCTCACCCTTCCCACTACCTCCTCATTCATATATTTATAATTGTGACAATTGACCAGAGGCTGGTTAAGTGCAGAACAATGGCCTAAAATGCCAAGAATCAATTCATTTTCCCCCAATGTCTTGAAGACAGCATCAATATTAACTACATTTTACACATCAATAGCCTGACATTCAACGAGGTTGGGACATTCCAACCTGGAGCCAGCAAAATCCCTGAGGCCACTGCAAAGATACAAATACCTGCAAGCAAATGGCCTGGCACTGATGAATAGGGGACAGACACTTGAATTTTATCTCACTTTATAATGGGTAAAACTGAAAGATAATTTTGTATTTGTTTCTGGGCAACACCTAGTGGTGCTCAAGGATCTCTCCTGTCAGTACTCAAGGGGACCATATGTGATGCCAGGGACCAAATTCAGGTCAGCCACAAGAGAGGAGAAAGCCCTACTGTGTTTTCTCTGGCTTCCCCTTTCCCATTTTTAAAGGTAGGTGGCTACGATGATGGGCAGGGCAGCAGAACCCCGGGGCCTCTTCCATTTCTCTGTTTGTGCCTGTCTCCTGCATGTCTGTGGAGTTTCTCTGTCTCAGCCTCCAAATCTCAGAGCAGTAATGGAAGAAGACAGAGGGCTTTGGCACAGGCTGGCCCAAAGGACATGCTTGAAGCTCCATCCTCATCACTACCACCGTCTCTTTATAGTATATAAAGATATTTGGAATGCTTGAAGAAATATATCAAATGTGGCACCTGGATAAGGTCACCCACAAAGTCAAGGAGCTTGGGAAGGACTCTGGTGAGTGAAGGAGGTGCTGAAGAATGAGCTGCAGTTGAAGTCTACAAGGTCCTTTCCCAGGGCTTGGGACTGCCAGGAGCACCATGGTGCAGTCAGAAAGGGCCCCTCATGAAATGCCACTTTGGTGAATTTGTCACTCCATAATTACATGACCCGGAGGCTCTGGCATCCTTACACAGATGCTGGCTCCAAGTTCCAGAGATACAGATGGTGCTGAGACAAGAGGTTCATGGTCATGCTCTCTTCAGAGTTCACTGGGAAAGACACTGTGTACTACAGAAAGAGAGAGAGGGAAAAAAAAGAAGAAACAAAAGTGAGAAGGAAGAAAATGTTGGCACTAGAAAGAGAAAGTTGTCACTGTGAGCACTGGGCACTGGGCCTGGAAAGTGAGTGCCAGCACCATGTTCTGTGTCTGAAGTCAGATTTTTCTGGAACAATGAGAGGCTTTGCTGAAGACGGGGCCCTTGCCTGCCTTCCTGAGCTCTGCCTGGGATGTTTGCTCTTTCTCAGGAGTAGAACAGGAGATGGTAAAGTTGCACTGGGCCACTTCTGTGCCTTTCTCTTGGCTGTCCCCCATCCCCTTACAGAGACCCTGAGAATAACATTGATCTTACCCAGGAATTCTAGGAGCATCTCCTCATTTTTATTTATTTATTTTTTTATATTTAAAATTTTATTTTTTAAATAATCTGTTTATTTAAACACCATGATTACACACGTGTTTATAGTTGGTTTTAAGTTATAAAACATACACCCCCTTCATCAGTGCAATATTCCCACCACCAATGCTCCCCATTTCTCTCCTCCCTCACCCCCTGCTTGTATTTGAGACAGGCATTCTACTTCTCTCACTCATTACCATTATCATAATAGTTGTCAGTGTAGTTATTTCTCTAACTGAATTCACCCCTCTTTGTGGTAAGCTTCATATCATGGCTGGTCCTTCCAGCCCTCATCTCTATCGTCTCTGGGCATTATTATAATAATGTCTTTTATTTTTCTTAAAACCCATAGATGAGTGAGACTATTCTGTGTCTATCTCTCTCCCCCTGACTTATTCCACTCAGCATAATAGATTTCATATACATCCATATATAGGAAATTTTCATGACTTCATTTTTCCTCACAGCTGCATAGTATACTATTGTATATATGTACCACAGTTTCTTTAGCCATTCATCTGTTGTAGGGCATCTGGGTTGTTTCTAGATTCTCAGGTTCTATTTTTAGGGATGCTAATTGGCCCTCTTCATCCATCTGCAACAATTTCTATTTACTGTGGGAACAAATTCACAGATTCCAGTAGTAGGACAAGGACATGGGGCAGAGGCTTATTCTGTCAAGCACAACTGGCCACATATCCCTTTCTTCTCACATAAAAAGGGAGATTCCTACCTTTTATCAAACTCTCCCGTGAGCCCCATTCTCATGCTGGTGGCCCCGATTTGGCAGCAGTTAAGCTTGAGCTGAGCCACCCCATGATCCCATCTTCTTCTCACCACCTTGCCTGATACCAGTAGTGCCAGCTGCCAGTTCCCGGTGTCTTGGGCTGCTTCTCCCAGCACACTGACTGCGCTTACCTGCAACCCCACCTCATCCCCACCAGCTTTTGAGCCTGCAGTGCCTCTTCCAGGAAAACCAATCCCATCACTCCCACCCTGTCTGCATCAGAAATAATACAGATACTGAATGCCCTGGGAAAGGGGAATTCATGTCAGATCATCTGGGGGTTCCATCCTCTGGGCAGGGGGGAAGGTATGGATCAGATGTGGTGAACAATGTTGGAGAGGACCCCCACCTATGTGGGGCAGGTCTGCACCCTCTGTGGTAGCATCCTGACAACCTCTTACTGGGATCACTGCAATTCTTCAGCTGTCCTGACCCCCTGTAAGAATTGGCCACAGAGAAGGTGAAAAAGCTGCCAAGATCAAATCACACAGCTGGATTTTTTTTAATTTCTTTATTTAAACACCATAATTAGACATAATTGTAGTTGGATTTCAGTCACAACTAGAACATCCTCCTTCACCTGTGCAACCTTCCCATCACCAATACCCCCATCTCTTCCCTCTCCCATCCCACCTGTATTCAAGACAGGATTTCTACATCCCTCACTCACTGACATTGTTATGATAGTTATCAGCGTAGTTATTTCTCTAACTGCACTCACCACTCTTGGTGGTGAGCTTAATATCGTGAGCCGATTCTTCCGGCCCTCAACTCTGGGAATTATTTCAATGTCTTTAATTTTTCTTAAAAACCATAGATGAGTGAGACTATTCTTCTTTCTCTTTTCTCTCTACCCCCCCCTGACTAATTACTCTCAGCATAATAGATTCCATGTACATCCATGTATAGGAAAATTTTATGACTTCATCTCTCCTGACGGTACCACAGTTTCTTTGGCCATTCATCTGTTGAAGGGCATCTTGGTTGTTTCTAGAGTCTGGCTATTGTAAAAAGTGCTATGATGAATAAATGTGTGAGAAAGGGATTTTTGCATTGGATTTTTGTGTTCCTAAGGTATGTCCCTAGGAGTGGTATAGCGCTGGATCAAATGGGAGCTCAATTTCCAGTTTTGTTTTTTTTTTAAGAATCTCCATATTATTTTCCATAAGGGCTGGACTAGATGACTAGAGAGTTTCTTTCTCTCCAAATTCCCCCCAGCACAGATTGTTCTTGTTCTTTGTGATGTGTGACACAGCTGGATTGTTATCAAGTTAGAATTCAAGTATAGAATTGTGACTTCTGTGTCTGACTTGGCTCAGACCACTTCTGTCTTCAGAGAGGTTTGTTCTTTCTAGCTGTGGGGGGATCCCACTGGGAAGGAAAGCTTGCATGGAAGTATCATTAGAACAGGATTCCAAGTGGAACTGAGTCTCCCAAGCTTCTAAGTTCACAGAGTCAACAAAACAAAAAAACAAAGATGATGCTACAGTCCATAGGGAGCTGGAGCCTAGACTTCTCCTAGGTGAATTCCCTGGCATTCTGGATTCAGACTTCACACATGCACATGCAGATCTGTTTTCCTGTATGACAGTTGGAAGAGAAAGCAGTCTGGGGAAGCTCAGAGGTAGAACAATCCTTGCAGACAGGAGTCCAATTCCACTTATGATCCCCACCCAATAACGGGGTGACCACTGGTCATCACAACAAGAAGGAACAGGAACAGAAAGGGGAAATAAGGGAAAGAGAAAGTGGATTTCCAGTTCCAGTAAGAGCACAAGACAGAGCAATGTTCAAACAAGACCCCAGAAATGGGAAAGAAGAGCCACTGAGCTCCCATAGACTCCCAGACACACACAGATGGCATCTGTCTATAACAAATAGAGCTCTGGCTTCCTGCTCTAGTGCTCTACCTCCCAACCTTACCTGGCTGGGCCCTTCATGCCTGCTGCCCAAGTGAGTATCTTTATACTTCAGGAGATAATGAAGGGGCTCTGTGTGTCGGCACCTCTACCTAGTCAGCCTCATCAAAGCTGATTTTCTTTTTAATGTGAGAAACAATGTCTGGCAGCCAAGGATCATTAGAACGCAATGGCAACTGTCATTCACAGTCTTAAATGTAGGCATAAATACTAGCTATTCATTAAATTTCTGTTCCTGAACACTCCATATTTCAGCAGGTTTAGCTTTTCTCTACTATGCATGAGGTCTTTCTATGCCTGTCTCTGCAGTCCAGACAAGGGGAACACTTGTAGTCCTAGGACCACTTTCATGAAGAAAATGACTCAGTGCAGAGTCACTGATGAGCCACTCCTCCAATCTTGAGCTCCATGAAAAGGTTGAATTTGCTAAATGTCTCCTCTCCCTAAGCCCTAGCCTTGTTCCTAAAAACATGGCATTACTCCACAGAATACCCATGGGAAGCTAGTGTTCCTTTGTGAGGCCAAGGGCTGCTATGGCCTGGAAAGCTGCCTCTCCCCAAACAATCTGCTGGGCTAGGGGAAGTCTAGAGACCAGGAGATTGGAGTCAATTGGGCAGAAGTACAAGGATATTCTCTGTCTCTCTGTCTCTGTCTCTGTCTCTCTGTCTCTGTCTCTGTCTCTCTCTTTCTCTTTCTCTCTCTCTCTCTCTCTCTCTCTCTCTTTTATGGTATCTTGAACCTACCAGCAGTGATCCCTTAGCACAACTGAGTACAACCTAAGACAGATAAAATTTATTTTTTTCACATAGTTAAAATAATACCAAGTATTATTTTTTGTTTTGATATTTTTGGCAATGGGAAAACATGTTTTTTGTTTTTAATTATATTCATTTAAAAACCATGATTATAAATATAATTGTAGTTGTATGATTACAGTCATGTAAAGAATGCCCCCCTTCACCAGTGCAGGATTCCCACCACCAATTTCCCAGATCTACCTACTCCCCACCCCACCCACACCTGTACTCGAGACAGGCTTTCTTTTTCCCTCATTCATTCACATTGTTATGATAGTGTAGTTATTTCTCTAACTGCACTTATCACTCTATGTGGTGAGCTTCATGTCATTAGCTGCACATGGGAGGATGGGGGGAAGTAAGGGTTGGGACTGAGGCAGTAAAATATTAGAAATGAGCTTTGTAGGGCAGTATCAAGGTCCCAATACAAGATGGATATTATGGATATATAGAATATATGCACACAATACTATCAATATGAAAACAAAGAAAAAAAATTTCCACTGACTGTCCCAACATAAACCAGTGCTAGAACAGCCTGCTCTCCTCCCAGAGCGCATTCTCATTAGTGTAGGGAGAGATAGGGGGAAAGACTGTTGACCACTATAGAGTCCACCTAGACCGGTACCCAGGGAAAGACTGAAGTCCAGGGGAGAAAAACCCTATACCTGGCAAGGGCTGGTCTCCAGAATCAAGGAGGAAACCGGAAGCCAAATGTCTGCCCGCCCTCCTCCCCATGCACCTCCCCCCTGGAGTACGGAGGGAGGGGGGAACCTGAGGACCACTAAGAGTCCACCTGAACCAACTTCTGGCCATCTGAGCTGGCACCCAGGGAAGGCCTGGAGTCAGGGGAAAAAGACAAGGATGGCTGGGGGCCTGCAAAGCCTCCCAGCACTCCTCAGGCTAGGAATAAGGGCCCCGGTAAGCTCAGTTTTTCTGATCTGTTAGTTCAGTGTGAAAATTTCTAATTTCAGTTGACAAATCTTCTTGATGCTTAATTTTTCTCCAGTCAAGTTTAATGATGCTTTTTTTTTTTAGCTCCCTAAACGTTTTCCATAATTCTACTCTAAACTTCTTATTTGAGAGGATACCTATTTGTTTCCTACTTTTTAGATTATTAGAGGAGCCATCTTGATTTCTGTAAATATGGGGGTGTACTGCAAAATTACTCCATTGGCAAGGCTGTAGATTGCTTCTTAAAATGTGGAGAAATGGAATTCAGGGGTTACAAGATAAGTGCAGCTGAGAAGCAGAGCGGTCTGTTTCGGGTGTGGGTCCTGAAGAGGTTATAGTCCTTGGAGTGTAGGCAGGCTCATCAGAGAAAAGGCAGAGAGCATGGCCGCCATGGTTTGTAAGTCTCTGGGTACCCAATCATGGCAGGAATTGGCCCCACGTGCTTTGGGTGGGGACATCTTACCAGGTGTGGGTCCTGAAGAGGTTATAGTCCTTAGAGCGTAGGCAGGCTCAGCAGAGAAAAGGCAGAGAGATTGGCCGCAATGGTTTATGAGTCTCTGGGTACTCAATCACGGCAGGAATTGGCCCCATGTGCGTTGGGTGGGGACATCTTACCGGGTGTGGGTCCTGAAGTGGTTATAGTCCTTGAGTGTAGGCAGGCTCAGCAGAGAAAAAGGGAAACAGGTTTTTTTTATTTTTTATTTATTTTTTGTTTTTTTTTTTTGGGGGGGGTCACACCCAGCAGCGCTCAGGGGTCACTCCTGGCTTTATGCGCAGAAATTCTCCTGGCAGGCTTGGGATGCCGGGATTCTAACCACCTACTTTCTGCATGCAAGGCAAATGCCTTACCTCATGCTATTTCTCTGGCCCCAAAACATGCTTTTATATTTTGATTTTTTTCTTTATTTAAACACCATGATTACATACATGATTGTAGTTGGGTTTCAGTCATAAAAGGAATACCCCCTTCAACAGTACAACATTCCCACCACCAATGATCCCCATCTCCCTCCTTCCCCGCCCCCTGCCTGTATTCGAGAAAGGCATTCTACTTCTCTCACTCATTAACATTGTCATTTGTTGTTTTAATATAAAAATTAATGAATCCTAGAGTTGATAGGGGGATGGTGAGACCTTTCTTGGCTTGACCCACTCCTGCAGCCCCCAGGTCTGAAGGTTGCAGAGGGAGGACAGAGAGATTCCCAAAGCAGTCAGATGAAGTTCCAGGAGTCAGCCAGTTTTAGTTCACGGTCCTAACCTAACATATACATTTCCTCACATGGCTTCTCTGCTAAGCCTTTTCCTAGCAGCTACTTCTCTACTCCTTTGGGCTCTCTCGGCCTCTGTCTCTCTTTCAGCTGCTTTTCCAGGCTTCCTAGCAAACTGAGTCCCTTTGCTGATGCTACTGCTGCTGCTTCTTTGCTGATGCTCAACTGCTGATGCTGAATCTGTTGAATCTCGCTCTTGATTCTTGCTTCTGCCACACTTCTCTAACTCTCCTTCTTAATTCCCCTCTCCCCACAAGTCAGCCTTATCCACCCATTCCAGGTGTGGACAATTCTGATTATTCAGGTGGGATAAATAAGAAGTTGGGGGAGGGGATACCCACAGTCATTAACTCTTTGTGGAAGCTTCAATCGAGAGCTCCGTCCTTCCAGTCCTTATCTCTATTGTCTCTGGGCATTATTACAATAATGTCTTTTGTTTTTCTTAAAACCCATAGATGATTGAAACTATTCTGTGTCTGTCTTTCTCCTTCTGACTTATTTCATTCAGCATAATGGTTTCTATGTATAGGAAAATTTCATGACTTCATCTCAATCCAGGGACATTTTCATAGCCAGAGCTCCAGGTCAGAACATCAAGGAGGTGTGGCAGGAAGGGAGAACGTTTAAAAAAAAGGTCATTACAAGGAGAGAAAAGAACACACACTCAGGAGAAAACTTGACTTCCCCAGAAAGAAGGCTCAGAGTGAAAGAAAGGATTGATATAGTCAGGCTGGGATCTGGCACCTCTAGAGTGAACCACCATTAAAACACAGAAAAAAGACCCAGAGAGAAGACAGAAGCTTGTAGGGTGATGAATCTTGGCTTCACAGTGGGGGGTTCCTCATTGAGTCCCTGGCTCTCCTGGGAAGTCCTGCCCAGAACAGTTCTGGAGACCTTGGCTGGCTCTGGGTGGAACTGCTTCTGCTTCTCTGTTAGCTGTCCTGCCACCATCCCCTTGCCCTGCCTCCCAGCTCCTCACCTTCCTCTTCTACCCCTGCCCATGGCCAACCACATGGGCCTCTTGGGAGTTTCCCTGCAGGGCCCAGTGATCTGGGGGCAGACTAATGAGAGCAGACAGGGGAATGGTGCTCAGCAGGAAGGCCAAATAAGCATTTCCTCCACCCAACTTGGTGAGAGAAGGGGTGGGGGGGAAAGGGTAGGAGTAGGGAGGGGGAAAGTAGAGGGTAAGGGAGGTAGAAAGAGAGAAAGGGGGGAGAAAGGGCAGATAGAGAAGAAGGGGGATTAAGAGGAAGAGGGCAAGGAGAAGGATGGAGAGAGATGGGGAGAGGAAGGGAGGAAGGGAATGGGAAGAGGTCTGGGAAAGGGAGAATGAATAAAACTTGAAAGAATGAAGTGAGTGGCTGTGTGGAAGAGTTGTGTTTCTCCTCATGGCCTCACTCATCAGTGGCTTGGGCTACCCTTCTGGGTATTTCATTGGAGATCCCATTTGGGGTCCTGAGGTCTGGAGAAAGTCTCTGAAGTAGGAACCTCTAGTCAGGATGGTCCGACACAGGCAGAAGGAAGCAGCCTCTCTGGCAGCCTCAGAGGTATGTGTTGAGCAAAGGTGAGGCAGGGTGTCCATGGGAGGCCAGTCTCCCTCTCATATCCCCCTCTCCTCTCTTCTCCTGCCTTGCCCCATCCTCAGTACCTCTCAATAAGCACACCCTCCCTTCCCATTTCAACCTCTCCTGAGGCCCACAGTCTCCCTGTACCTCTAAGTGATCCCCATACCTTGCACACTATGTGTCCCTCCCACAGAAACCTGTGAAGATGGTGTTCTGTTGCCTATCCCCCATTCTTCCGGTAACCTTACCTGCAAGAAAGACCTGCCCATTTCTGGGCGGGGTCTTTGAGGGGTTACAAAAGGTTTGGCCAGAAGGCCAGGAGGGGACTTTGAGAAGAAGATTTGGAGGTGGAGTTTGGAGGAGATTGAGCAAGAAAGATGGATGGAGAGGAGATGGCTGAGGGACAAGGTACTATGCAGGGCTGAAGAGGGATCCAGCATAAATGGTTATGATAGGCCACACGTGTTGGCCAGGGCCTGAATAAAGATGATATACCCTGAAGTCTGTCTATGAGTTTTCTACCCGCCACTATCCTGAAGTTGCAGCCCCAACAGCTGGAGAAGGTGCATACACGTGGACCTGGTCGGAGGAGAAAGGCCTCTCATCCCTCCATCACCATCCAGCACCATCCAGGCCCATCCAAAGGGTTGTTGTTCTACAGTGCTCCTTGCCTTATTTGATTCTTCCCTGCCAAAGAGAGAAGAGGGGAGCTTCAGGAGGAGAAGGGTCAGGATACAGCTCCCACATGTGTTCCTTGTCTCGACACCCACAAAAGACAGACAACACTGTCCCACCAGTGTCTGAGATTGCCCACCTGTCTCACCTGCTGCATCTGCAGGATAGGCTAGTCTCCATCTCTGCCCCTTACTCCCACTTTCTACTCTGCTTCGTGCTTTCAAGAGTATTGGAAGCCATCCCTGGCCATTTTAGTGGCACTAGGCCATTTCCCTTGGCATTAGCTACCCTCAGTGGCTGCTGCCATGACTGCCCATTTCAGGTAGGGAAACTGAGGTGAGTCCTACTGGTCCTCCTAGCCTCAGTGCTTCTCTTGGTAGGTAATGGGCTTGCCTAGAGCTCCAGCAGCCACTGGGTAGGGAAATGTGAAATGCACCGGTGAGTTCTGAGAAGTGTCTGAGTTGAGGAAGAACTCAAGAACCTATTCATTCACAGATGCTGCCCAGGGTGGGGACTGTGTTGCCAGAGTCAGAGCTTCAACCCCCCCTCCATTCAATCTCTCTCACATTGGCCACCTCATATGCAGGTCCTGAGGGTGACATCGAAGAAATATGGAAACAAAACTGGAGGAGCCCCAACTGCACATGACCATGACACAACAGTTCAGAGACTGGGAGGGAGGCAGAGTGTAAAGGACAGTGAGCAAGTCATTAGTCTGGTGTGCTGACTCTTAACCCAGGAGGTCAGACCAAATGCTTACCCACAAGGACTTCTTTCAAGTCCTCCAGATTTCTCACTGCCATGTCTATCTTC
Organism: Suncus etruscus; assembly: GCF_024139225.1. Taxonomy (NCBI): domain Eukaryota; kingdom Metazoa; phylum Chordata; class Mammalia; order Eulipotyphla; family Soricidae; genus Suncus; species Suncus etruscus. Next base: position 131,856,907 of record NC_064853.1, on the reverse strand, counting down.
CAGGTAAGCACTGTGGACTGTCTATGTCAGTCACATTCACTGGAAAACATTTCCAAAGAGGTCCACTTTTTAGCTGTATACTAATTCCAATTTATTCTTCTTACTGATCATTTGCTCTTAAAGACAGCCTTGCATGTTTCTCTATAGATAGTGTGTCTTCTATTTGCTCCTGGGGTACACCTCAACACAAAGCTGCATAATTGAGCCTGCCTCCATATGCAGGCCCAGAATATGCTCGATCATCCAGTTAATTCTAGCTCATCTTTCCTAAAGATTCTATTGGTCTCTCTGATCTTCCCTGCTGCCATGGATTTTCACCTTTGGCCTCACTCTTGATGCTTAGGAGCAGAGATATACCTTCTAGTGTGCATGCATGGAATGCGGGACTTGTGTTTGGATGCCGCATGAGTGTGTTTGCATTTAGGCCCAGACTTGCCCTCTGCCAACTGAGATCTCACACTACAAAATTGCAGGGCACCTGAACAGGAGATTCCTATAGCTTGCTCAGGGCTGTGCCTGTCTGGCTCTGCTGAAGACTCACCATGATCAGAATGTGGGGTGAACGTGACAGAGAATATCTACGGTATATATGGAGTATACGATAGAATCAACTGCAGTGGCATCTGTTTTTACTTTTCCTCTGTTGGTCTGTCTTTTTAAGGACCTCTAAGTTCTATGTGTATTTGAGGGAATTTCTCTTCTTACCTATTTTAGAGACATGGAAATGGAGAGTCTATTTCAAATGCTCCCCTTCCCTTCAGTCAGGACACCAAACCGGGGCTGCCTGCTGCCTGGACCTGTCAGAGAAACCTTCAGAAGACAAACAGAAGGACAGAAGGACTCACAGTGGAGTCCCTTCCTTCCCCTTCACAGGGTCCAACTGCTCTATTTTAGGTCAACCGTCGAGTGAGACTTGCATCTGCAGCGGTGCAAGTAAACAGAGCTGTGGTAGAAACGTGTGCAGCTAGTTTCATGGAGTACGCCAGACTCACCAGAAGTTTGGGTCTTTCTTCTTGGTCCTCGCCCTGGCTGGGGTGCTGGTGAATTACCAACTGCCTGGTGCTGGGCCTCTCCAGGCCCCAAAGCTTAGCTTCCTTGTTTACTTATTTAGGGCCCAGCAGAGGAAGTGGTAAAGGAAACTCGCTGAGTCGTTTTCTGAGAAGAGACCATATTTGTTCGCAGAGGAAGCTGCTGCTTTCTGGGATCTGGGGAGCACAGTGAAGACACCAGGGGGTCCCTGGAGTGGACAGAGCCTAGAGCCCCCCGGGTTCTGGCTGGTGGCCTCCCTGTCCATGGGCACAGCACCCAGACTCAGCGTGCGGTGAGTCCCATCGAGGCAAAATGGCACTGAAGAGGGTGCCTTTCCGCTCAGAGGTCCTAACCTGGGACCCGGACAGCCTGGCGGACTATTTCAAGAAGGTGAGTCTGGCTCTTTGATGGGGGCAGGACTGTCGAGCCCTGAGGGGGTTGAAGGTGGGCGAATAGAGCATGTAGCCCAGCAGCTCACTGAGGACCCAGAATGTGGGGCCCCTCTCAGGGGGAAGCCCTTGGAAAAAATGTGCGGTTACTGTGTGCTTGGGCTAGGGTGTGGCACTTTAGGCCCTGCTGCCCCTTCTCTTAGGGACCCCTGGACAGGCAACTCCAGTCATGTAGTCATGGTCTATGTGACTAGGTCGAAATGAACTACAATTCTTTCACAGTAATATTTGAGGCACATAGGACAATGAATGAGGGGCATTCCCACCACCAGTGTTGTCCTCCCTCCACCCCTGTTCCCAGCATGCATCCCACATCTCCCTCTGCAAAGGTGTTTTTAAGTGAAACTAGACAAGACGCAGTGAGGCGGCAGCAGGCTCAGTCGGAAGAGAAGAGCTGAGAAGGAGCAGGAGAAATGGAGCTTGAGCCTTGTCTCGAGGGGTGGGGGTGAGGGAGGAGGAAGATACATGCCACTTTATCTTTGGATGACTTCCCCTTCGCATGCAACACAGGGTCAGGGAACATAGCTGAGGGATGAAATGGGGAGACCAAAAGGAAAACAGAGAGCCCAGACACACAACAAATCTAGGACACGAGACAAGACAGGACACAGGACGAGAGTAGGGAGTCTGAAGGCATCTAAGGGGTACCAAGGAAGAGCCTAGCAAGCTATGACAGGGCAGAGCCCCTGTTGGGTAGACCTTAGCTGCTGAACTTCCTGCCATGAAAGGGTGAAAGGGCAGGAGTGGCAGTGACCATGACAGGCCCATCTGGGTTTCAATGTCCCCTGCTGACTGGGTGACAGTCTCCTAGAGCCTGAGTCTTCTCACCAGTAAAGTGGATCTAATAGGAAGAGGGGTTGGGGAGGTGGGAGAAAGGAAATAATGGTGGGGAGGCATCCAGCAGGCTTCAGTGAGCAGGTGCCATCCTGTTCTGCTCCCTGTGCCCAGAACAGAGGCTGCCACAGCTCAGCCTTTGTGTCCTGTCAGTTCAGCTTGAGGAAAGAGGTCAGGTTTCCTGTCCCAGTCACCCTCTTCATGCCATAGAACATGTCCAGCTCTGCCACAGCAGGGCTCTGGCTCAGAACCAGGGGGTCTAACCCCAGTGGACCCCAACTCTCAGTGACTTTACCTCAGCTTTTTGCCTTCCTGTTCCAATACACACCAAGTAACTGCTTTAGACCAGTGATCCCCCAAGCTGGATGCTCATGTGCACCATCAAAAATATAGGCTTGGGCCCGGAGAGATAGCACAGCGGCGTTTGCCTTGCAAGCAGCCGATCTAGGACCAAAGGTGGTTGGTTCGAATCCCCGTGTCCCATATGGTCTCCCTTGCCTGCCAGGAGCTATTTCTGAGCAGACAGCCAGGAGTAACTCCTGAGCACCGCCGGGTGTGGCCCAAAAAACCAAAAAAATATATATATATATTTTTATATATATATATCACGTGATATATATATCACGCTTTAGGAGTTGGGGATGGAGCTCAGCAGTAAGCATTTGTCATCAGTAAACATTTGTCAAATGTGAGATCCTGGGTTTAATTCTACCAGCACCAGAAGTTTCAGATATTTAGTCATTAAACACAAATAATACTAGGTCAGAACCAAAACTTCTAGGTAGGCTCAGACTTCAGGGCCTGCAGTCACAAAAAATCAGAGGTAAAGAAGCAAATAATAACGATGAGTATGATTAATGGAAAGATGGAAGGCACGGGAGAATTTCATGGCCTCCTCAGACTTACTCATCACAGGGAAAGTCCAGGAAAGCTTGGGCTCCATAGAATGTTAAATATAACATGTTTTCTATCATTAGCCCTAAATTGGTAAATTGGTATTTTCCAAGCTTTCTACATTCATTTTATTTTATCCAGTCAAGAGGGTTCAACAATGGTGTTTGCTTTTTATTGTAAATAAAGTGGGGTATGGAATGCATGAAAAAATATCCATGATCAACATGAAAGGTGCATTTATTAAAATTTCAGTTGAATTTGCCTCCCCGCTTTTTACTGTTAAGTCACATTGTCATTAGAGAGGAGCCCATCCTGGCAGAGGTACTGAATGGAATGTTCCAAGACTACTCGTGACCTCTGACACTACTTAGGAAACATCACCTCTGCCTCTCCATGTAATATGTGAGGGTTTATTCAACATTCAAAACAGTGCCGTCAGACAGGAAGTGATCAATCATCAGTAGCAATTTCTACTATGGTTACTAAAACAGTAGTCTGAAAAGCAAATGGAATTCTCAGTAAAGGAATAATTTAGTGAAAATAATGTATAAAATAAAAGTGCAATGATTTAAGTGTCCTGTTATCATTTGAAGGTCATGTAAAAAGAAAAGACAAGATTAAATAAAAAGTGTCATCTCAGTTACCTTCTGAATAAGCTTAGAAGGAGGCACCTGACAATGTTCAGCCTGGTGACTCTGTTCTCTTTGGACGATGCCCAACAGAGGTGGTCCCTTAACTTCCCTATAGAGTGCTATTCAACTCTGGAGCCATGAAAGTACTGTTTGATCAACACCAATCCCTTAGATCGAGGAAGATCTTCCTTTCAGAGCATCCCAAGGGACCAGTGAAAGCAGGGCTGAGGCAAGCATGGGGCCTCTTTGTCAGAAAGAGGTGAGGGGATGACAGGCTAGCCACAAGTACCACAAATCGCTAAGCTTCTGGGGCAGGCAAGGGAGGGGAACCAATGATCTAAGCCAGTGCCCACTGAACGCATCTTCCTTTCCTTTTGCAGCTGAACTACAGGGACTGTGAAAAGGCAGTGAGGAAGTTCCACATCGATGGGCCACGGTTTTTGGTAAGTGCTGGCTAGTCAAACACACAGAGGAAAAAGTGTCTGTGCACTTCTCCCAATGGCAGCAGAGCCAGTTGGTTTGCCATAGTTGTAGTTGGGCTATCACTGCTTGTCTTTAGGATCTGCACATGACTGCAGGCCTGCTCAGAGTTTTGGGAAGTTCTCACCATCATCATCACTCTCATCTGTCTCAGCATCCTCCCAGATAATTCACCAGTACCAAGTCCAAGTGTTAGCAGAATCCAGAATAGTAAAGTGCATGTCTGTACATATACACTGTTGAAAATCTATTTGTATCCATTTCTGAGAAGCCCAAAAGAGGGAAAGATGATATAAGGCAGGAGAAGAGCCTCTTTTATTTCTAATTCTGTGGAACATATCCATAGGGTGGGGAAAAGGGTGGAGCCTTCTATTATTTCAACAATGTCCCTCTTGTCTCTACCAAATCCACACATTGGCTTTGTGCCAACAATGATCACACACACACACACACACACACACACACATTTGAGGTCACTTTCTCTGCAAACAGATATATTCAAACAGATATAAGTTTAAGTCTCTGAAGAAGCTACAGAGACTACAGAGAACTGGGCTAATCAATGGATGGTATCAATGTTGGAGACAGGCTGATGTGGCATCAGGAAGGTGGTCAGGGCTCTGTCCCTCTAATGATACCTCTGACTAACCTAACCTCCACTTTCCAATCACATATCTCATCTTTTTTTTTAAGAAAAACTTTAAAGGTCTGGGGAAGTGAACACTCAAATGTAGCTGAACAGGTAAACCAGGTTTCTAGTGAGGCCCACTGAGGAAAGTGGGTCAGGACACTTCAGGTCTGGAAGGGGCATGGGAGTTCAGCAGCTACCGGTGCACCCATCCCTGATACTACTGGCTGCCTGATGCATCTTGAGATGGGAAACTAAATACCCACCCCCCTCCAGCCATCTGATCCTCTCTGATATGTTCTTCAGTCTCAGGCTAAGTAAGTCCCAACCTACCCTCCTGTTGGCCCATGATTATCTTCCACTGTCCCACTGAAAGCATTCACCTATCATCTATTCACTTACTTGAGAAGCACTTAGTCAAACTCCTTTCACACACAGAGGACAATGCATTCTTGCCTTGCAAATGCCTGTTTTGATAACAGAAAATCTATTTTTAGGAAGCCTCCAGCCAACTCATTTGCAGACAAGATGAGTGTAGAGGCAAGATGTGCTTATTTCTAAGTTATACTCCTAGTAATTGGCTAGAAGCATCCCACTGCATTTTGTCTATTATGGCTCAAGTGATTATTTCCACATTATTCCCTCATAATAAGCTTTGAGTAGGAGAACTCCTAGAGTCCTGTTGCTGTCCTTGCAAATTCCATTGCACCCAAATCTGTCTTTTAGAAACTTGGTCTGGCCAATTAGGGACATCTTAGAAGGGCTTAGGTCACTATGGTCAAGCATGCCTCTATCTCCATCCCCTGTATCTGCCCTGCTCCTTGGGTCAGAAAGAGTGATTGTCCCTTCCAGCTGAGGCTTCTCACTTCCCTGGAAATTCTAGGTCAGTGAAGACAAGGTGTTTTCTTGGCAGAATCCCGCTCTATGCTTTGTCCTGGCTGCCAGTCTCTCAGACACTGCTGCTATTTTGCTCATCAAATGGAAAATGGTGCTAGGGGAGGAGAGAGAGGAGGTGCCTGCCTAGCCACAGGGGTACTGAAGAATATTCTCGAGCAAAATCCATCCCTCTCTGGTGCTTTGAGTATAGCTTGTGCTCTTATGGGTATCCAGTTTCTCTATAATTGCTCCTTTAAATCTAAGAGCACTGTGAGGATAGAAGTGGAAGCCTGAGTCTCTTCCCTCCCTCATGCCATCCTTCTGAGTTCAACACAGAGAAGACCCTTGGGTCTGTTTTACTGCTGGTTTAGTTTATCTGATGAGAAAAGCAAAGCCCTGGCTAGAGGTGGATGAAGGCAGGAGATGTGGGGCCTGTGTCCATCACAAAGACATAGAAAACTTTGCCCAAAGTGGCTGAGTTGGACAGAATATTTTCCTTCTCAAGATGAAAAACATCTTGAGGTGGGCAGCCACTCAGGGGTTACTTAGGGGCCCAGAGACTGTTTGGCCTGTGGCCTCAGGCTGTTCCATCTTGAGATATAACATCTGCTCTGCAAGCAAGAGGAACCACTGAGTGAGTCAAGATGAAAAGCAACAAAGGTGCATGGGGTCATCCCACCACCACTACCACCACCTCTCAGTCACTTTTCCAGGAGCTATGGTCACATCTCATCTATCACAAGTTATGCCCATGGTTTGGCTCATCCATCTGTAAAGGATTCTGAGGGCATATGTAAGTTTTTTATTTGTTTGTTTTGAGACCAGTCAAGGGCTCAGGTACTACTTCTGTCAAGAGTTTCTCAGGTACCAGGTGGAAGGTTCAGAAACAGGTGGAGGAGCTTTCTTACACAGAAAAACTCTTCCAAAATCTTACTGATTTACTGAATTCTTATCTTCTTCTCAGTTCCTGTTCATAAAATCCAGCTCTAGGAAGTCCCTTTGACAAAGTATGTCTTACAATTCCAGCTCCTCATACTTTTATGTAACATGCTCTTATGCTATCCACTTCTGAATGTGTGCCATACTACTGTTTATCACAGTCCTTGTGGTATCATACATTTCCCTACTCATCTGGGTTGTGACCTACAGTGTTTTTATTTCAGAACCTGACAGAAAATGATATCCAGAAGTTCCCTAAGCTCCGGGTGCCGTGAGTATTTTCCCTGAATCCTGGGATGGCTTAGGGAACAGAGGCCAGAACTAGCAATGGTCTAGGGGAGCTGAGTCCATACGCATGCTCTCTGAGTTTGAAACATGAAAGCAGAAAGGAAAAAAAAAACAAACGTAAGAGGGGAGGGGGCAGGATAACAACCCAATGTATTGGGAGAAGGAACTAATTGTGGCCCTGCTAGCAGCTGGCAGCTCTTGCCAAAGTGAAGATAATTCTGGACCCACTTGTGTTTCCTCCCTGCCAGATGTGATGGTTTGGCTCTGGGATCAAAGGGCAGAGGTTCTGTCCAGGATCACCCTCAATTCGGCCATCGCTAAGTTTTCTGCCCTCAGTTTCCAGCTCAGTCACATGAGAGAGCAGGAGTTTGAAGGCTAGCAATGAGAAGTACTGTGCATCTCAATACTAGCTACTGGAGAAGACTACCTGAGTGGGAAGATTGAGAAAAATCCAGGGAATATGGGCATAAACTGCTACAGCTGTCATATATGGGCCTGGGATGACACAAGGTATTGAAAGGGGCAGAGGAAGCACATATGTCTGAGATGTTCCCCCTCAAGTACAGGTCATACTACACACACATCTCGAATGCTTCCAAAGCCAGGATATGAGTGAGAACAATACGAAAGATGGGTCAGGGTGAAAATGACAACTCAGTTCTGTGGAATATATCTTCACAATAAAACTAACAGTAGAGAAACATTTCTTCATTATAAGAAAAATCATAGCACAGCTATGATGATAAATGATGACCAGCACAGAATCTCCGAGCATAGATCATAGAAGGTGGAGGCGGCCATGGGCACAAAATTGCAGAGTCCATTTATACAGAAGTTGCTACTCAGCTCCACTGATATGAAGCAGGATAGTCAGTTTTTAATTATCAAAAGTAGTTCAAGATATGGTAGGTCCCAATTTTTAAATGTTGGATCAAGTTATTGTGACAGCCAAAGCAAATGTACTGTGAGGCTCAATGGTTTGTAAAGATATCCACTCTGGGTCCCAGAGAAGAGAGGACCACACAGAAAAATGGCAGAGGAGCCCTCTTTAGCAGTGCAGATCAGGGTGTGCATGCAATCACCCATGGAGCTGGCAACAGTGCGACATGCACAGAGAAGATGAGAAAGACTCCAGATTTGGCACTGCAGAACTCACAGGATGGCCTTGTCTCAGTAGTGGGACCATCAGCTTCAGGCTATCCAAACCTTCCAATGAGTCTTTCAATTATTTCTTTTTTTGTTTGTTTGTTTTGTTTTGGTTTTTCAGCCACACCCGGTGATGCTCAGGGGTTACTCTTGGCTATGTGCTCAAAAAATCGCTCCTGGCTTGGGGAACCATATGGGACGCTGGGGATTGGAACCGCAGTTTGTCCTAGGCTAGTGTGTGCACAAGACAGACGCCTTATGGTCTGTGCCACCACTCTGGCCCCCTTTCAATTATTTCTGTTGGGTCTCTCAAGCAGTGCTTAGGGCAAGTGTGTCATTTCTAGTGATGCCACTCAGGCAAACAGTTCTGCTGCTCAGGCTGAAGGACTGGGTGCTAGATGGTGATGCAAACTGACATTGTACTTTTGGACCACTAAGTTATTTCCTCACATTTTACCTAGCTAATGCCAAGAACAAGACTTTAAAAAATACCTGTTTTTATGTAACTTAACTGCATCCCCCAAAACCTTCAAAGATTTTTTTTTTATAGGAATACAAAGCTTCAGGGATCTGTGCACACAAGCTCCCTCACCCAGTCCCAGGGAGTGTGGGCCTATAAGCACCACCTCTGACCAGAAGCCTGGACTTCAGTCGCAGCTCTCATTACAATGGCATGTAACATTGATAAGGATCGCCCTAGTGTACTTTGCTGGCAAATTGAGAAGTCTACCAAATATGGTGAAATAGGAGCACAGGAAATTCCTACTTTAGTGCAATAATAGGGTTGAGGGGATCACATGGGGCCTTCCTCGGACCCCTACTCTCTGAGGAATACAAAAAAAAAAAAGTCCGGGGCCCGGAGAGATAGCACAGTGGCGTTTGCCTTGCAAGCAGCCGATCCAGGACCAAAGGTGGTTGGTTCGAATCCCGGTGTCCCATATGGTCCCCCGTGCCTGCCAGGAGCTGTTTCTGAGCAGACAGCCAGGAGTAACCCCTGAGCACCGCTGGGTGTGACCCAAAAACCAAAAAAAAAAAAAAAAAGTCCACCGCCCAACAAAGAAAACTTTGCAAAATCAAGCATCTAATCAGGGATTATGAGATCAACAAATATTAGAGCAATAGGGAAAAACTAATGAATGCACCCAGACTTGAGTATAAGTGGCATACACATTAGATTAATAGATTGGGATATTTAATAACAACCTGTACATTCAAAAAGTTAAATTGAGGCACAGGGACTATAAAGAGCCCAACTGTGGCTTCTAACGATGGAAAATACCCAAGACAAGTATATTGCTCTGAATTAACTAGATTGGATATTGTAAAGAAAATATTATTACATGAAGACATTACTGCATGACAGAGGGAACATATGGAGCCTTCCAGCTTGTATACCACTCTGTGATATACTCTACTAAGGCATAAGATGAATGTCTAAGACCCTTCCCAAGTCCCAGACCCTATATCCTATCCTTCCCATCATAGAACAAATATTACCAGGGCTAGTTCTTGGGCCTGGAGACAGATGAGAAGTAGAAGGAGGATGTGTAGGCCTGGGAAGGATGTCAGAGGGCACTGAGGTGGAGAGGCAAGCAGAGAGCAGGGAGAGGTGTTGTGGCAAAATAGTGAGGTGGCAGCTAGGCCTCAAGAGCTTGGGGTCATATAAGCCTGTTACCAAGAGCCCTCATGTGGGACAAGAACCCAGGAGTGCCTAATAAGGGGGCAGTTTATGGAGGCATCCTTCTGTTGTGCTTATAGTGGAAGCCTCAGGCAACAGGCCACAGTAGAAACCATGCTACCCCCAACCCCCACATACCTGTATGACTGGGGTGCAGTGCTTTCGGCCCCTCCCCCCACCAGCCATTCCAGTTTGACATGTCACCATAACCTGGCTGGTGAAACATCGGGGCCCTTACCAAGAGTCCTAGATATTCAGAGAGTTCTTGATTCATAACAAACTGAACTAGGAGGCACAGCACTCCATCCAGAGTCACAGTGTCTTCTGCTCTGCTCAGAAACCCCCTCACCTCCTCCCTTAGTATCTCCTCATATTCTCTCCTGAGTGTCCCCTCTCTGAGCTCTCTGCTTGCCTCCCCACCTCAGTGCCCTCTGACATCCTTCCCAGGCCTATACATCCTCCTTCTACTTCTCATCTGCCTCCAGGCCCAAGAACTAGCCCTGGTAATATTTGTTCTATGATGGAAAGGATAGGATATAGGGTCTGGGACTAGAGAAGGGTCTTAGACATTCATCTTATGCCTTAGTGGCCCCCTCTATCTCTCCTCTTCTCCCTTGCCTCTTCTGCCCCTTTCTTCTCTTCCTCCTTCTCCTCCTACATTTCCTTTCAAAAGTGATTTCAAAGATAACAGGACCACCAAGACTGGTTTTACACACTTTCTCCAGGCCCCTCTTAGTGGCCAGTGGGTTGGGTGGATGGTGGCCTGATCAGGTGCACCTGGACAATTCTGATGGTCAGGTCAGCAGGGACCCCTTAACCATATCCAACACCCTTTTTTATTGATAAGGAGGAAGGGATCCAGGAGGCCCTGAAATCATCAGCGGGCAGAGCCCTTGGCTGGATTTACTCATGTGTCCTTCACATAACCATTGATGCCCAGCACCCAACTGGCTGCCACCCAGGGCAAGCCAGCGCTGGCCCTGCTGCAATGTCGACTTCCTGTCAGCAACTAGCTCTCCTCCCAGGGCACAGCAGAAAACTCTGAGGACCAGCTGCCCTGCCTCTACCACCTGTCTCCCTGGTGCTGAAGCTGGAGTTTGTGGGGAGGAGAAGGAATGAGTCACTTCCGGCCATTCACTGTCACTTGGTCTTGCAGGGTTGGGTGTTTGGGTTTACAGGTCTAAAACAGACCTTTTAAGGCCTGCACACCAAGGTAGCAGTCACCTCCCAGCCCTATCCACCTGCACTGCCCCTGTAAAGGTGTTGCCTGGGGCCCACAAAAGCAGAGAAGCCTGGGAGCCCAAGTTGTATTGCACACCAACGGCCAGGCGTACTCTGCTCTCTCAGCTCTCTGCTACTCCCTTGTCGGGTTTGTGGTTTGGCATTTCCTTCCTCAGCCAGCCAGAGCAGCAGCAGCCTCCAGCCTGGCTGCTGCAGATTCGATAAGAGGAGACACGGCATGGGGCGGGAAGGTCTTTTTGGGATTCAAGCAGTGAGCCATGACACGCTCAGGGGGACAGCTCAGCCACCTTCTAAGATGGCTTCTCTGCCTGAGATCAGCTCATTTTCATCTACAACACCCCCAAACCCCACACAGACGCCCCCACCAGCATCCTCAACCCTGGTCAGTGGCTATAAGCATGTGCATGACTCCTACCTAGAATTTCACTTCCTAAAATGTGCCTTGTCTGTGGTCTGCTTTCCACCTGCATGTCTGCTCCTCGAGAGCAGATTTCTTTTTCTGCTGTATTCACTCAGCAGAGCAGCTGGCATTCCCAGGCCTGCACACAGACTGTTGGGTGAAATGGGGCAGGTTTCTAAACAGGAGATCAATCAGATCGGACAAAACACTGAAGAAACATGAGGGATTATGTTTAGCATGTGGGTTTCTTTCACATGGGCAGAGGAACAAAGAACTCAGCAGGGTGATTTCATCCTTGAGCATGAGCTTTCCAGGTTGACACTGGGAAAATGTTAAAGCAGGCTTCAAGTGGGATGGTATCTGAATTACCCACAGGGCCATCTGCATATACTTTGCATCTGCGTATACTTTGAAGAACATGTCGAAAGAAATGGACAGCTGAGTCAATGTGGGAAAAGACAACGAGAAATCAATGGCTAGAAATGAATTCTACTCAAATAACGAGTGGAATTAAATCTCCATTTACTGAGCTCAAGAAATAGGAAAATTAGATTGTGGAAGGAGAGATTTAAAATAATCTGTGAGTCGGGGAGTACTATGAATAAAAGTAGTGAATACTGTTTAACCCTTGGCACTGACAGATGAATAATTGTGATACTTTTTTCATTGAAATACCAGCCTCAGATGACCTGGGTGCAGCTTTGTCTTGTTCTGGGGCACCTGGGCACAGAGGAAGTAACACAGGCTTGCAAAGCATCCAAAGCTAGCCTGGAGTCTAGCTCCTGGGGTTTGTGTGTGTGGTCAAGAGGGAGGTCGTCCTCATTGGCCCACTCTGAGGCCAGCCTGCTCTTTTACCAGAGGACAGTGGCCAAGTTCCTCTACTGTCAGTTTCCCCAAATCCTAGGCAAGGGAGCCCACCCAAAGCTGCCTGGACCCCTTTCCCACAGCAGGACAGGGGAGTTCCAGGCCTAAAAGGTCGAGAGCTCCTGGTAGGTACTCTGGAGACATTGCTGTACTAGCAGGGCAGTTGGGCTGTGTGACTCGTGTTTATGCAGTAGTTGAGTCCAGGGCAGAACAGATCAGTGGAGATGGAGGGACAAGTTCCAGGAGGAAGTCATGAACAAAAGGGCCCCTGAGAGACACTTGAGGTGGTCAGAGTGGGGGAGCAGGGGGTTCTGGGGGGTGAACGGAATTATCGGCTCATCTATCTGTCTTAATCCTATAGGATTCTCAGCAAATTAAGTCAAGAAATCAACAAGAATGAGGAGAGAAAGAGCATTTTCACTCGCAAGTGAGTGCAGCTTTGGCCCTGACTCTGTGGGGGAAAATGAATAGAAACGCCAAGCCAAACTGAACTGGCTTGGTCCCACTTTTCAGTAAAAGGGTCTTGACATTATCGACCTGACTAGGGCGGGGCCTTCCTCCCCCTGCCTGGAACCCTGCTCTGGGTCTAGGAAGGAGAGGAAATCCCCATGCAGAGTCAGGCAGTCACAAGGTCCCAATTGTGCTACCAATGTGGCTTGGGTGGTTTCCAGAATTTTCGGGCAGCCTGGTGCATATTGCTTAGCAACAAAGACACCAGTGTTGGCTGGTAAAACATGCTGGCCGCAGTGGGGGTAGGGTTCCCTCACAGGCCTGCACTGAAATCAACAGGGCCATGAATGCGATTTTATTTGTTTTGTAGACCTCCAGTTCAGCGGTTTCAGGAAGATACAGGTAAAAAGACTTGGGTTTGAGATAAACAATTTTGGCGGTAACTGGGACTTTATTTGCTCCACTGTCTGTGGTCCCTAGGACCTCAAAGCAGCAGGCAGCAGACCTTGCTCACCATCTTGCGGGGGTGGGGGTGGGGGGAAAGGCTATTACTGGGAGCGATGCAGAGGTGCCATCTACAGAGACAGTGAGGAAGCTCAGTATGGCATAGGGAAGCCTGCAATGGACTGTGCTCAACTAAGCCCTGGGGTGGAGCCTGTAAGGGGTTTTCCAACTGCTTCCTTGTGCCTAGGAGCAGACCACAGAGGGGCACACTTGCCCTTACTCGGGTTCTCTCATCATATGGAAGGTTGAGAACCATTGTCCTAAAGGAAAAGCAATTGCCCCAAACTTGAAGAAGGTGGGTTTAGAGGCCTAGGGGAGGCAAGTATGAGGGAACAACGGGAGGGTCCTTCCGGGGACCCTTATAGTGTCATTGCCACAGTCATGACAGTGCTGTTTCCTCCACAGAGAGCCATGAAGAAGACAATGGGGGCTGGTCATCTTTTGTGAGTATGATGTAGGCTGTCCTTTAGCTGTATGGAGGGTCCAGGTTATGGGGTGGGCTCCCAGATGTATGGAGGAATCCAAAGTAGGGTAGGATGTTCCCAGATGTATGGGGGGGTCCAGAATATGAAGTGGGCTGACCCCCAGCTGTAAAGAGGGCCTAAAGATAGGGTGGGCTGTCCTACAGATGGATGTTGGGTCCAGGATTTGGTGTGGGCTGTCCCCCAGTTTGAAAGAGTGTCCGAAGTACATGGTGAACTTCTCCCAGCTATATATAAGCAACCTGAATACAGGACTAGCTGTCTCTCAGTAGTATGGAAGGTCCAGAGTATGGCATGGGTTGTCTCTCAGCTGTATAGAGGTGTCTGAAGTATAGGGTGAGCTGTCTCTCAGATGTATGGCAAGGTCAGATTATGAGATGGGCTGTTTCCCAGCTATAATGGCAGGCTCCAGAATATAGGGTGGTCTGTCCCGAGTCCAGAGTATAGGGAGAGGTTGTTTCCCAGATATATATATATATATGGAGTACAGAGTTCAGTGTGGGCTGTCTCTAAGCTAAATGGAGGTTCTAGAGTATCAGATGTGCCATTTCCCAGATATATAGAAGGGTCCAAATATGAGGTGGATCCTAGATGTTATGGGGGGATCCAGAGATTAGGGTGAGCTGTCTCCCAGGTGCATGGAGGAGTCTGTCTTCCATCTATATGGTGTCTCCCAGAATATGGGGTGGACTGTCCCTAAGTTGTCTGGAGGGGTTCAGAGTATGGGGAGGCTTACCCTCAGATGCACAGAGGGGTCCAGAAAGCCTCTGACAAAAGGGTGAGCCACTGGCAGAAAGGGCCCATAGCCAGGTCACCTCCCCACCCCAGGTCAGAGGATTAGTTACAGGCACCCTCTTTCTTCCTAGGCAGCAGGGGTAGAGCAAACATGTCTAAACAGATACACGGGGACTTTTGCCTACAGACCTTCTTTCTAACCAAGACAGTGCAGAGCTAGCCCACAGACTTACAGCTTATTGCTGCCCCGAAGCAGGCCCCTCACATCCCATGCTCTACACTGGATACATAAAGTAGCTGTAAAGTACGGAGGCCCCATTATTCAAAGCCCCACTTTCTGTGTTCAACTGGCAACCACAGTCTAAAAGTTTAGGATTCAATAAGATTTATCTAATTTTCCTGATAACAGTTCCAACTGTTGTACCTACAAGTTTCTATGTCTGGCTTATTAATGACTTTTATTATAGGATTATAGGTAAAAAGAGCTCATGGATGATATCTGATACTAGCTAATTGGGTGAGCTCTGACCATGCCTGGAGAGGTGCACACATAGTCCAAGGCAGCTTAGACCTTGGAGTGAGGGCAGGCTAAGCAACTCTGTCCAGATGGTGAGTGAACTCTTCTGTGCAGACTGCAGTTGAAACAGCTGAGCACAGAAACTGAGGCCCATATGGAGTTTTATAGATAGTGTAAAGAGGGTGCCCAGACCCTGGCTCCCAGCCCAGTGGTCTCTTTGAGGAGGTCCATCAGCTACGCAGGAGTAGCAGAAAGAAGGTGTTTGGGCCCCCTTGTCCTCTAGTGTTTCTGCTAACAGAATGACATGACTGGTCACCAAGGCTGTGCTTACTATGTGAGCAAGTAACAACAACTGGGGCAAATTAATTTCCACAATAGGAAAAGTCCAGAGCCCGAGAATGCTTAGATTTTTGCAAGAGAAGCTGCCTTTTTCCATGGCTTCTTACAGTCCTTCTGAGCGGGAATCCTCTCTGTACACAATCATTTCCCTTACAGGGAACCAGGAAACTCAGGGTTCTGTCTCAAGCCTGACACAGCCCGATAGGTGGCAGAAGGGTATAGAGAATCAATCCAGTGAACCTTGACAGGTTGACTAATGTAAACTTGTAGCAGAACTCAGCTGGAAACAAAAGCATTGAATGCTAGGTCAATGAAGAAATAATGTCCAGACATAAAGAGGGAAGTCAACCTTTAAGAAAGGCTCTAGTATTGGAGTCCAGCTCCTAGTGAACAGGCCTGAAGTGGACTCACTATGAGGATTAAGGAAACAAGGCAGGGGAGGAGGGAGATTTGGGACATTCATGATGTAAATGTTGCACTGGTGAAGGGGAGTGTTCTTTACATGACTGAAACCCAACTACAATCATATTTGTAATCAAGGTGTTTAAATAACGATATTAATAAAATAAAGAAAACAAGAGAAAGCATAGAGATCAGGGGGCTGACTGCCTCTAGGACAGAGAGCCCAGACTGTCCTCTTCATTGACTATTTATTGTTTAGCAAATAATCATTCATAGAAAGAAGGGTTCTAAATCAATCTAACTAAACCAAAGAGGATTTACAATCTCATAAGGGAATGTGAGGAACGAGGAGATTTCAGGTATAATCTCTGAAGGTTGTCTTCCTCCTGGGAAGGGTGACAGATAGGAAACTGTCTACAGGGTTCCTGCCCCCAGGGCATTCTCTGGGTGGCATAAATTACAACAATATGTCTTAAGAGCCCTTTAGCTTACTAGCTGTACCTTCTCTTGGATTCTTTGACCTCCTAAAGTCTAGAGTTTTCTGCTATGTAACTCCCCCCTAACACTCTAGGGCAAGGGTGCTCTGGGAAGTCAGGTGGAATGCAGTGATCCTCAAACTACGACTCATGGGCCACATATTGTATTTATTCCTGTTTTGTTTCTTCACTTTCAAATAAGATATATGCAGTATGACAAGGAACTGGTTTATAGTTTTTGTTTTTACTATAGTCCGGCCCACCAATGGTTTGTGGCCCCATTGAAAAAGTCTGAGGACCACTGGATCAGTAGGAGGTCCAAAGAAGGGAAGAGAGGTGTCCTTTATTCTAAAGGACAGTGGGCAGGGGCTACAGAGGCACTCGGAAAAGTTTCCACATTCTAATCATCAGGGACTTCATACCCTATGCATAAATTAAAACAACAGGGTGAAAACATTTTGGGAATTCAGGGAGATACTCCACTCCTATCTTGTTTCCTCATATTAAAACAAACTGAAAACAAGTCTAAATCCCACAGGAGTTTCAACTGAAGAAGTTCATGTCCATAAATTGCTAACAGAGCTGTCTGGAACCCTGGATTGCAGCACCTCAAGGCCTAGATGTCACTTACCATGATTCCTTCCCACATAGCCAGTACTTGACAGATACGAGACCCTCCTCCCAGGGGTCACCTCCCTGGGCTATTCCACAGAGCAGCATACAGTATAGCAATCACTTCTTTAGAGAGAAAGTCTTCCCAAGGGAGCAGCTTGGAACTCAGGGCTACTATGGTGATACTGAGGGGCTCTTTGCACTGTTTGCTCTCAGCAGATGGTAGAGTACAACCTGGCCAACCTCAGCAGGGATTGCTGGTCTGCTTGGGAACAGCCTTAGCTCTTTGGTCTCCACAGGCCAAGGTCCAGGGAGGAGTGTTTGGGTCATAGACCCAGAAAACAGAGCGGAAAGTTAACAAGTATTCCAGGCACTCTTGCTTCCAGCTGTTTTTTTCTCCCAAGCTTTTGTGCAGATAGCCCTGGGAGCCCATGTTAATGCATAGTTGGGCCTGTGTCTTCAGAGTCACAGGTCCATGCTGTGAGACATCAGTAGGCATCACCATGAGGCCTGGCAGAGCCTCTCCTCACTGCATCTCCCTGAATCTGTACTGGCAGGAAGATGACTATGAAAGTCCCAATGAAGACCAGGATGGGGAGGATGATGGTGACTATGAGTCCCCAAATGAGGAAGAGGCAGTGCCAGTAGAAGAAGATGCCGACTACGAGCCACCGCCCTCCAATGATGAGGAGGCAATGCAGAACTCCATACTGCCTCCCAAGCCCTTATCTGACTCCATGTACATAGGTAAGAGTGCCATGCATGGGGCTGGTGCCCGGAGAGCAGGAGCCAATAGTGCCCACTTCCCAGATCCTCACTTGGGATGATGTTTAACTTGGGAGGTGACCCACAGTGTCAGAACTCCAGACTATAGGCAGCAGTGACTCTGCTAGAAGCTAGGTAGGCACTCAAGGAAACTTCTGTCACACATGGAGACAGGCTAAGGCAGAGAGATATCCAGTGGTTGGCACCTGGCATGTGGCAAGTATGAAGATACACAGTGAGCAAGACAGTGTTCTCCATAAGAAAATCTGAAGTATGGGTGAGACAAGATCAAATAAATGAATCACAATGAATTGAATTCAAGCAAGATATGACTAGGGAGATGGAGGCAGGGTCTGGTCATTTCCCTAAGATTTATTGTAACTGAACCTTAGAAGACTGGTGAGTGATATTGGCATGGGTAGCATGCTCTGGTAGAGTAGTGGTAGTGATGGCTATAAAGGCCCTAAGACCCTAAGAAACCAAGGAGAAGAGAGAAGGCCACAGAGGTTCCAATAGCTGAGACTAGTCCTGGACCACCTGTGGACAAGCTCACATTCTCTGGGGGCAGGAACTGCAGTGTAGCAAGGGAACATGGGGGCACAGAATGAAAGGAAACTCTTCCCACTCTTCTGCCTGGCCTGACTCAAAAAGGAGGCAAGACATTGTCTAGGAATACAGTTATATCCACGGAGGGAGAGTTTCTGCTCAAGACAAGGGCATATACCAGCCTTGAGTCTGTGGTATAGTCAGAGAGGCTACTGACCACCTCCTCTCATTAAGGGGAAAGCAAAAGGAAGAGACATAAATGGGAAGAAGCTCTGAGGGGCTCAGATCAGGAGCATCATGAGCCACAATAGTAGACAAAATCATGCCCAGGCATCCAGGTATGTCTGTCTGTGTATGAACACATATGTATATATGTGCATAAATGTACTTGTACCTGCACATGCAAGGAACTTATGGTTTAATTCTACATAACTGTTTTGTTTTTATTTGAGGACCATAACCTGCAGTGCTTAGGCTTATTCCTGGCTCTGTGTTCAGGGGTCACACCTGGCAGGCTTGGAAGACAATATGGAATGCCAGGGAGCAAACCTAGGTTGGCCATGTGCAAGGCAACACCCTACCCATGGCACAATCCTTCTGATATCCTATCTACAACTCTGAAAACACTCACTACCTGCTATTTATTGGCTCAGCTGATTAGAAAGAGACATGTTCCCCATTCTTATGAAGGAAAAAAAAAGTTTGCCAAATCCCCATTCTGGAGAGGTGATGGGAGCATTGTTCCAAAATGGCAGAGTATTCGAAGAACAAAGTTGGATAGGTGCCAAGCTGTAAGATCACCCCATGCGCTGTATCTCCAACCCCAGGTGAATGAGTCTGAATCGAAATAATCCAGACCAGGCTGAGGATGGAACGTGTAGTCTGGCAATCTTCTACCTCATATGGAGAGCAAGCTGCCTGGCAGAACTGTTTTTATTGAGTACAGAGACCACCCACTCCTCAGGAGGGAGATTAAGAGCAGAATAAGGGCAGATACCTCAGGCTATGCTGAACCTGTCCAGCCCATGTTTACATATAAGACAATCTCTGTTTTGGGGTAAAACCAAGTTGTAAACAAACAGATGTAAAGAAACCAGGGATGGGCTTTGTTTTGGGTAAACTAAGATGTAACTGAACATCAAGGCCCAAGGGCACAAATCAGCAACTGGGCTGGGGTGTCAGGGGGGGAGCTTCTTGATGACAGAGCTGGATAAAGCTTTTCTCCTTTCATGTGCATGACCTGGTATTTCCACAGACCGTCCCCACTCTGGGACAGGCACACAGCAACCACCAGCACCCCCGCAAAGAAGCTTTGACACCAAGCCGCCCCCACCCGCTGCCAGGAATCATGTGGTAGGTTCCCCCTTTCTCTTCTGCTGCTCTGTGCCCAATTCAATCACTTCCTCTGTCAGAGAGAAATGACTAGAAATATAGTTCTAACAAGCAAGAAAAGATAGTGTGTGTAGGGTGGGAAATGTAGTTGCAAGGTTTGTGGGGAAAATAGTCATTTTTACTCCTGTCATAATTATCCATTTCTGTTTTTTACTGAAGGCAATATAAAATGCAGAACACAGAAATAAGAGAGCTAGCTGAGAGTCAGGGCACTCCTGGGATCATCTGGGTACCAGGCCTCATCTTGCCTATAGAAAGACTTGCACCACCTGCTGGCCAATGCCTCAAATAATACAACCAATAAAAGCTGCTTGCTTTTGCAATCTCCAGGCGGGCCTTTCTCTCCACATTCGAGTGCAGAATTCTCTCTTTCAACCAACAGATACTTACTGAGCAGCTACTGTGTACCCAGAAGTGTACCAGTGCATAGTGCTGGGAACAGAGCTTTAACTAAACAAGGTTTCTGCTTCAAAAAAGTTTTACTATGATCATGAAAGGCAAGAGATGCTCAGAAAAATAATCTGAGTAGTCATGTGTACTTAAGGAGATAATCAATCCTTTAATGTGATGAAGAGTGGGATATGAGGGTGGTCTGGACAGAAACAGCTAGTCATGGCAAGAACAGCATGGAGAAGAGTCTTGGAAGAGGAGCTCACACATGCAGAGAGGCCAGTATGAGGAGCACGGGCATCACAGGATACACTCAAGCTTTGGAGTAGAGTCTCAGGTGGCAGGATGAGCTGGGCCAGACCAGCAGGGCCTTGCCACGGGAGCAGATTTGATTTTGTTCTGAATGAGGAATAGGGGAGTGAGGGAAACACTGGGGCTGAGATGGAACAGGGAGTGGAAGGAGCAGGCTCCATGAAGGATTGCAGGTAGTTAAGAGATGTGATCTTGTGGAGACAGAGTCCAGGACTTGCTGCTATCTGAGAAATACTTCTTGATATTTTTTTCCTAAGCCCCCACCATCCCAGTCCAGCCATGGAGAACCTAGCAGAAACAAAAACCATAGAACTCCAAAATGTAAGTTCAGGGATATACCTTTATATCTGCCAGCACATCAAAGCTATACTCCCCCAAACCTTGCTCTTTTCTTTTCACTGACTTCATTCTTTCCCTATAGTACCGGCTCCTTCCATAGACAGGAGCACCAAGCCTGCCCTGGACTGGTCACTGGCTCCAGCTGACAGAGAGCCCTTCCTGCCAGGTGAGCTTCAGCTGCTCTATGCAGGGAACCGAGGCCAACAATTCTTAGTGCTTGCTACAAGCTTGGCCTACACCCCATCTGGGGAATGTGGTGAAACTGCTAGAACCAAGGCATGAGGAGGTTAACAGACCAAGATCACTTAGACCTTGGACAAGTCGCATAATACCTCTGAGCCTATAAAATAAGGTGCTCCATGTAGCACATCCATCCATGTCTAAACTCTGAGTCTTCAATGCATAAAGACTGAGAAGCTCAGATTACCTGTTCATCAAACTGCATTTGAATGCCTTTTGCCTAGCTGGTAAAGTTATGACCCCCCAGGCTCATCTGCTGTCTGTTACTTGTAGGGATGAAACCAGCGTTTTCTAATAAGGTAAGTGGTTTCCCTTGTTGCTTTCATGTTGGCTTCACCTTGTGTGGTGTCTGTGTTTGCGAAGGGCTGAGGCACTCACACATCTGTCCCACTTGTCTTGCAGCCCCCCACCCCGGAAAGGTAAGCACTTGGATATAGAGGGGAGGGAGGATATGGGTCACGGGGTGATACGCTACTGGAAAGTTTACTTGTGTTTCTCCTACATCCTGTCCATCTGCCAACTTTGCAGGCCACTTGGGGAGATTTTACCCAAGATCCAAAAGCCTCCTCTACCACCAGCCACAGAAAGGCGTGAAAGCAGTCGCCCTTCGGTAGCGGCCAGACCTCCTGTGCCCAGGTAACTGTCCTCTGTGTTTGAGAATGTTCCTCAGTGAGGAGTATGGCCAAACACCCACCAGTGTTGGCCTGAGGAACCAGGAATCCCAGGAACTTACAGGATGGGAGCTAACATCTGTAGGTACATCAGGGGGAAGGTCCTGCATTCATGTGCAGCACAACACTGAGAAGAGAGAACTTTCTGTGGAATGACTGCCATGGCGTGGTGGTGTTTTCCTGCCACCATAGCCAAAGGCACTCTACCTACCACTAATTTCTCAGTAAAGGTAGTGGGGAGATCAAGGTCACTGTGCTTCCCCCATAGTTCTACTGTCAGAACACCAAGATCTGCTCTACTAGCTCTAACTTTACTCTCAAGTCTCCTAGGATCTCTTCAGCCAAATTATCAATGTATCTGGGTTCGGGCCCCACCTGCAGATTATTTCATCTCTGTGACCATGTTTGGCTGTAAGATAACTCAGTCAGGGTCGGGCTAGGCAGGAATCCAAACCAAATGAACTCTGTCATCAAATCAATGTTTTTAAAACATTATGAATCCATAGAAATTCTAATGAAAAAAATGAACAACACTTAAGAGCAGGATAAGCTGATGCCTGAACATCTAACAGATAGGAGATGGCCACCTAGCCATCTTCTTTTTGTCCCTCAAAGGAGAGCATTAGAAGACTGAGCACTCATGATTTTCAGACAGTGGCCCCAAATCTGTCTTAACTAACTCTTTCATCTGGCTAAATCCTAAAGAAGCAGCATTTCTAAGTGTGAGAGATGGGTGCGAGTCCTCAGGTGACTATTTTCCAACATTAGAAAAGAATGGTATTTTAAATGTTTTCATTAGCTCGGAGAAACATCTACTTATTGAAGTGTAATAGCTACTAAAGACTAAAGCCTTTGCTGACTAAAGCCTTTACATATATAGATGCCCTTGCTTGCTGCAGCAGCTGCACAGAAAAAATAAAGGCTTGCCTGGCTCAGGGCTCACAGATTATACAATAGCAAGTGGCCAGAGTTCTCTTCACTCCTTCCCCTCTATTTCTACTGGGCTTTCTGGCTTCCCACTTCACCATGGGTTAGTAGTTGATTCTTCATTATTTAAGTTAAGTAAAACTAGCTCTACTCTGAGGCTTGTTCTCTCAAACTCTTCATGCTCTGTTCTGTGCTTGAATCATTTTAGGCATGGATGGGGACCCAACCGAAGAGAGAATGTAAGTATAAAATGTCATGTTATAGATGCTTGGCCAGGGAAATTCAGCCCAGGCTCTAAGGACAGCTGCCATAGGAACCCAGTGCTGGGTCTGCACATCATGTTCTTGAGCTTTGGTGTCTGCAGGGCCTCCATCTTTCCTCCTGCCCAGCACACTGTGGAGATCATTTTCCAGTGGTTCTGACTTATCCCAGGCCCATTTGTAGGTGGTAAAATAGGTAGCAGGAAGGATTAAGTGAGAAAACCAAGAGTTTTGGTTGGCATAAAAATTGTCAAACAACCTTTCTGTTTTAATATCCGCACAAGAAAGAAAGGGGAAAGTAGTTCTTGACCGCTGTTATTCGGTTATATGCCTACCATGGGAAGGCTGTGGTTGACAGGGTATTTGCTCAGAAGACTTCCAGTTTTGAGGATGGCTATCTCAGGAACTTGTCATTTGCAGACAAATCTAGAGGGGAATGATTGTCAGCCCTGGTTACACTTGTAAGCATGCTCTTATTCAGTGGCCCTATCAGGGCCTAGCAGGGGTAAGACAGATGTGAGATTGCATAGTTAGCAAGTAGCCAGACCCAATCCTTGATTTTCTCTGCATTTGAAACCCTCTGCAGGCAGTCAAATCTCTGCCCTGACCAAAGGTTTGTTCCCAAGTGCCTGTTCTTTGTTCAGCTCTGGGTTTGTAAGGTATGTCACCCTAATGCTGCTTCATCAGCATTATACTGGTCTCACAAAACAGATATCCATTGTTGATTTTGATCTTTATCACTTCTATTTTGAGTAGACTGCCTACTTCCCTTTTCTACTGTGCAAGACTATCCTGAAGATAAATATGCTTATTATTTATAAGTTACATTATAAATTATTATAAAGAAGTGGTTGCAGGAGGGGTGATTATGGAAATAAGATCCCAGAAGACAGCAAAGTTTTGGGTCAGACTGACTGGAATTTGAATCCATTCTGTAGTTCTTGACCAATTAGGAATGCATCCTGAATCGAATGCTTCTGTTTACAAAATGAGGTAGTAACATTCTAGAGCACTGCTAAGAAGATTGGCTGAAATACTATGTGTGATTCTTAGAGGCTCAGTGTAGATTGTGTCATTCCTGTTCTATCTTGGGGCCCAGTATTTTCTACTCTTATAAGGAAAGTTATCAGAATATCATATGATTTGATAATCATTTATGTTATGAAACCACAAATCTGTTGACACAGTTGTCTGAAATATTCCTCACAATATATTTATTGTGGAGAGGTATAATTGCTAAAGAAACATTGATATGTTTCAGAAATATGATTTTTAATGAAATCTTTTTGTTAATGGCTGTTTTTCTTTTCTTCCCTTTAACAGGATGAAGATGATGGTATGTTCAGAAAATATTTCTTACAACTTTAATTTATCCCCGTTTTCTGTTCATATATACAATGGAATTCGGATATTGAACTCTCATGGAATCAGTTAAAATGATTAAACTAGTATTAAGCATATAGAAGCCAGTTGGTATATATATATATATATATATATATATATATATATAATTCTGTTTCAATGTAGTATAATATATATATATACACATATATATATTATACTACATTGAAACAGAATTATCTGAGAAGTATTAAGTTCATACCATGAAAATTACTTAACAGTACAGCAAGATTTATAACTGTATGGTAAATTTGATCGTAAATTTATAAATTCTATGTGAGAACAGGCTTATTAACTGAACATAAATGACAAAGATCCTATTTACCTTTACAAGATGAGAATTTGAATTTTTACTTAAAAACTGTGATTTCTAAAATTCATAAGATTTTAAATGGACAAGTTATTACTTCAATAATGAAAAATAAAAGTGTATTATAAAGAGAGGAAGTTTGAAAAAAAACTAAGACATTTTCATGTAGTAAATCACCTCGGAAAAAACCTAGAGGGGTATTACTGTCTCATCACTTCCTAATCAAATTTCACTTTTTTTATTCCATTAAATTAGCTCTACTAACATAGGAGCAGTTTCAGAATGTCCCTTGTATCACCTATCACCTGGATGCTTATACAGTCATTCTCCTTTATTTTTTCTACCCCCTGTAACAAAGCTCTTCAAAGACCTTTGCCCCAGCCAGCACTGGTCACAAAGACTGCCAACACCTTTCCTTCAAGATACCCTAAACCGGCTTCCAATTTCTCCCTCCCAGCAGCTCACACACCTGGAGGATTCTCAGAAAGGTTTGTGGCTAAGGCCTAACATTCTACTTGACTGATACCATGTGAGTGAGGAAGAAATAAGCCAATGAATAGCAGCCTCAGATTATGTTTGGTCTTAAGAAAATGAAAAGACCCACAGGTGAATTCATTCTTGCCCTCTGCTGGGTCTGAGGAATCAAGAATTGTCTGTCTCACACAACTCCAAACAGAAGGGACCTCAGGGCAAAAAGTGGGAAAGTATTTTATTTGGTGAATTAAAACACTCAGGAAATCCCATTAATGCAGTTACACCTTATTTGTTGTGCTCTGGAGATACTGCCTTTTTCTGAAGACCTTCCTTTTGCAAAAAGGTCTCTCTCTGAAGTTTAAGGTGCCATTTATTTATTTTCAGCATTTTAATTTTTTAATTTTTATTTTAGTTTTTGGGCCACATGCAGTAATGCTCAGGGGTTACTCCTGGCTCTGCACTTAGAAATCACACCTGCGGGGCCGGGCGGTGGCGCTGGAGGTAAGGTGCCTGCCTTGCCTGCGCTAGCCTAGGACGGACCGCGGTTCGATCCCCCGGCGTCCCATATGGTCCCCCAAGAAGCCAGGAGCAACTTCTGAGCGCATAGCCAGGAGTAACCCCTGAGCGTCACAGGGTGTGGCCCAAAAACCAAAAAAAAAAAAAAAAAAAAAAAAAAAAGAAATCACACCTGCACTCAGAAATCACACCTAGAAGGCTCAGGAGACCATATGAAATGCCGGGATAAGACCCAGATCTGTCTCGAGTTGGCAGCATGCAAGGCAAATGCCTTAACACTATGTTATCACTCTGATATCCCATACAGCATTTTTAAGTTAATTATTTTAAAATCATTTTGAAGATAAATAGCTGTTACACACTTACTAGTCACAGAATAGTGTAACTTTCAGAAACCCTCAAATGAGTGGAGCTGGCTTTATGGAACAATTCGCACTGTTTTGTTCTGTGGTAGCCTAAAGCACACCTCCATGAAATGGCTTATTTCCATGCATGTACCTGGACTTAGCTTACATTGTGGATACCTGGCCTAGGGAATGTACCCTGCCCTTGGGAGACCCTGAATTCCTCTACACAAGCTCTGTCTCTTGAGGTTTGCTTTCTCTATCACCATAGTGCTCCTCAGTGCTCACAATGAGGCAGAGACCAGAGAAACACTGGGTCATGTCTCCCTCAATAATTCACACAAGCCTTTTAGTGTCCCTAAAATAACCCAGCTTTGGAGCTTGTCATCTTTAATTTTCACAAGGAGCCCAGTATCCATCAGCAGACATCCTATTCCCTGCCAAACATATAGAAGTTTTTTTTTCCTTATTTAAACTTAATATCTTTATTGAAACACCTTGATTAAAAATCTGATTGTAGTTGGGTTTCAGTCATGTAAAGAACACCCCCCATTCACCAGTGCAACACCAATGTCACCAAATCTCCCTCCTCCCACCCCTGCCTGTACTCTAGACAGGCTTTCCACTTCCCTCATTCAGTTACATCGTTAGGATAGTTCTCAGTGTAGTTATTTCTATAACGGCACTCACCACTCTTTGTGAGCTCACCACTTCATGTGAGCTGGACCTTCCAGCCCTCCTTTCTTTTGTCTCTGAGAATTATTACAAAAATATCTTTTATTTTTTCTTAAAACCCATAGATGAGGGAGACTATTTCTGCATCTATCTCTCTCCCTCTGACTTATTTCACTTGGCATAATAGATTCCACGTATATCCATGTATAGGAAAATTTCATGACTTCATCTCTCCTGATTGGCTGCATAATATTCCATTGTATATATGTACCACAGTTTCTTTAGCCATTCATCTGTTGAAGGGCATCTTGGTTGTTTCCAGAGTCTGGCTATTGTAAAAAGTGCTGCAATGAATATAGGTGTGAGAAAGGAATTTTTGTATTGTATTTCTGTGTTCCTAGGGTATATTCCTAGGAGTGGTATAGCTGGATCGTATGAGAGCTCAACTTCCAGCTTTTGGAGGAATCTCCATATCACTTTCCATAAAGGTTGGACTAGACATCATTCCCACCAGCAGTGAATAAGAGTTCCTTTCTCTCCACATCCCTGCCAGCACTGCTTGTTCTCATTCTTTGTATGTGTGCCAATCTCTGTGATGTGAGATGGTACCTCATAGTTGTTTTGATTTGTATTTCCCTGATGATTAGTGATGTGGAGCATTTTTTATGTGACTTTTGGCCATTTGCATTTCTTTTATGTCAAAGTGTCTGTCCATTTCTTCTCCCCATTTTTGATAGGATTAGATGTTTTTTTTTCTTGTTAAGTTCTGTCAGTGCCTTGCATATTTTGGATATTAGCCCCTTATTTGATGGGTATTGGGTGAATAGTTTCTCCCACTCAGTGAATGGCTCTTGTATCCTGGGCACTATTTCTTTTGAGGTGCAGAAGCTTCTCAGCTTAATATATTCCCATCTGTCTTGTTTGGTGAGTGCTGTTTCCTCCTTGAAGATGCCTTTAGTGTCACTGTCATGGAGTGTTTTACCTACATGTTGTTCTATATACCTTATGGTTTCAGGTCTGATATCAAGGTCTTTAATCCATTTGGATTTTACCTTCATACATGATGTTAGCTGGGGGTCTGAGTTCGCTTGTTTGCAAGTGGCTAACCCTTTGCAAGTGCCAACAGCACTTGTTGAAGAGGCTTTCCTTGCTCCATTTAGGATTTCTTGCTCCTTTATGAAAAATTAGGTGATTGTATGTCTGGGGAACATTCTCTGAGCACTCAAGGCTATTCCATTTATCTGAGGGTCTGTCTTTATTCCAATACCATGCTGTTTTGATAACTATTACTTTGCAATACAGCAATAGTATTAGCAATACAGCAATAGGGGAAAGTAATGCCTCCCATATTCCTTTTCCCAAGGATTGCTTTAGCTATTCAAGGGTGTTTATTGTTCCAAATGAATATCAGAAGTGTTTGTTCCACTTCTTTGAAGAATGTCATGAGAATCTTTAGAGGGATCACATTAAATTTGTACAATGCTTTGGGGAGAATTGCAATTTTAATGATGTTAATCTTGCCAATCCATGAGCAGGGTATGTGTTTCCATTTCTGTGTGTCCTCTCTTATTTCTTGGAGCAGGGTTTTATAGTTTTCTTTGTATAGGTCCTTCATGTCCTTAGTCAAGTTGACTCTAAGATATTTCAGTTTGCCTGACACTAATGTGAATGGGATTGTTTTCTCAATGTCCATTTTTTTCCTATCATTACTGATGTTTAAAAAAGCCATTGATTTCTGTGTGTTAATTTTGTAGCCTGGCACATTGCTATATGAATCTATTGTTTCTAGAAGCTTTTTGGTAGAGTCTTTAGAGTTTTTTAAGTAGAGCATCATGTCATCTCCAACAGTGGGAGCTTGACTTCTTCCTTTATATCTGGATTCCCTGAATATCTTTTTCTTGCCTAATCGCTATAACAAGTACTTCCAAGTACTAGTTTGAATAGGAGTGGTGAGAGAGGATAGCCTTGTCTTGTACCAGAATTTAGAGGAAAGGCTTTTAGTTTTTCTCCATTGAGGATAATATTTGCCATTCACTTATTGTAGATGGCCTTAACTATATTGAGAAAGGTTCCTTTCTTTCCCATCTTGCTGAGAGTTTTTATCAAGAATGGATGTTGGACCTTATCAAATGCTTTCTCTGCATCTATTGATATGATCATGTGATTTTTATTTTTCTTGTGCATGGTGTTTGCCTGTGAGGTTTCCCCAGCATCACATATGGTCACCTGAACCAGCCCGGACCGATTTCTGAGTGCAGGGCTAGGAGTAACCCCTGAGTGCTGCTGAAGAATGCTCAAAATAAAAAAAAAATACAAATCATATTCACATAACATTTTACAGTAGGTGGCTATACCTGTTCCATTGAACTACTATTGTTTTTCACCTATTGTGTCTAACTTATCAATTAAACTTTATCTTATATATAATATAAACAAAAAAAAATACAGGTGGGGGAGGAGAGTGATGGGGGCATCAGTTATGGGAATGTTGCACAAGTGAAGGAGGGGATGTTCTTTTTATAACAGAAACCCAGCTACAATCATGTTTCTAATCACGGTATTTAAATAAAGATATTATTTAAAAATGTAGATAGAATGGTCAGTTCTATTGGGTTTCATATGTCAATTGGAGATCCTAAAACATGCCCCTGAGGTACTTGTCTAGAGACAAAAGAAGCAGAGATTGTACTTAGTGAGTTTCCCTAAACCAACCTCCCTGTCTGGTCCTGTAATCACAAATCAACTCAACTCTCCCTTCTTTTTCTCTGTCCTCAGTAAGTTTCAGCAAAGCAACTCCTTGCCACCATATTTCTCTCAAGGTGTGTATTCTGGATTCTGGTGACCTCTGCTAGACATATGCCTTCAGGTCTGGATTTTGTTGTTTCCTAAAAGCATCTAATCCTCACTCAGCACTTACTTGTTTTAGCAGTATGCCAGAGGGTTGCTGGAAGGACAGGACAATATATAAGCCACACTCTTCCTTAGGAAGCCAGCTTTGATCTTATCTCCTCTGAGTTTTATCAGTTTTCTAATACTGGGCTTCATCCAGAGAACCAACATTATAAAATGCTTATTAGACTGAAAGGTAAAACCTGGCATCTCTTCTGGCACTGAGAATGAGCAAAAGAATAGAGCAGCTCAGGGCCAGCTTACAGAGAATAAGAGAAAACCCTGTGTAATAATCTGATTTTATTCTTGTCAGATGATCTGCTTGCTTAACAGCATGGGGTAGGTAGGTGGTGTTGCCTATACCACAGTTACTCCAGCTGTGATCTGAGTAACTGGTGTAAGCCCTTGTAAACATGCGTGTTCCTGGGCTCGGGGAGCTTACTTCTAGCTCTATGCTCAGGGTCCTGAGTGGACCCACCATATGTGGTGCTGTGAACTGAACACAGGTCAGTCACATGAAAGTCAAGAACACTCTACCCTCCATACTGTCTTTCTAACCCTAGAAATTCTTATTTTTGAAGCGTGATATCTCAGAACTACAGGTTGAAGTTGGAGCCCTGACACTTAAAGCATATGATTTGTTTAGACTAGAGATTACAAAACGAATCTTACTGTCTCCTTTTCAGAAACAAATAATTTTTCAGTGCTCACTACCTGAAATCTACCTTCTTCAAGTGAACTAATAGAAGGTCAATAAATATTTAATAATAATATACTAATATTTAATATTAACTGAATATTAAAGTTTTGATAACAAATACTGAAAGTTACTGAATATTCTTTTCAGTGATCACATTGAAATCACAGTGACTTTTTCATAAATGGATATAGCCACTTCACTGAACAGGCACATTTGCAAAATCATTCCAAGTTGTGTTACTGCTCTCAAAACTATGTTTTGGAATAGTTCCTAAGTAGTCCTTGTGTTTCTGTGTTCTGCTTCTTGAGCTTGCATGGTTGGGATGTTTGGGAGGGCGTTGGGAGCCAGGAGGGCTGTATTGACATGACTACTCACCACAAATGCACTGTGGAACTTTATTCCCTCAGGCCCCAATAGTAGACCGAGTCCAAGAGGGGGAAACAGGCCTCCAGTTTCCAGCAAGCCTCGGCCACCATCCCCTAGGGAAGAGGTAGGTAATCAAGTTTGTTTATATTTGTTGATTATGTCCCAGAAAGTAAAGTATTGTAAATTCCCACTGAAAACTACTTAGTGATTTTTATAATGCTATCTAGTAGCTACTACATTTGTTTTTGGTGAAAAAAAGTTAAGGGACAAATTCATATGAGAAATGGGTTTTAATTGGGGCCGAAAGAAATAGCACAGTAGGGCATTTGCCTTGCATGCAGCTGACCCAGGATGGATGGTGGCTCAATTCTCAGCATCCCATATGGGCCTCCGAGCCTGCCAGAAGTGATTTCTGAATACAGAACCAGGAGTAACCCCTAAGCACTGCTGGGTGTGACTCCCCCCCAACATAAAAGAAAAATGGGTTTTATTGATGCTTTTTACTTTTCTTTTTTGACTTTGGGCCACACATACCCGCTCTGGCCTCGATGCTTTTAAATGCTATTTTAATTTTTTTGTCTTTAACAAAAAAAAGAAATCAATTTATATGTTTCCTAGTGTATGTCCATTTTTCTTTTTTTTCCAGTTTTTTTTTTACTTAAATGAACAAATTGTGACATCTCTGTTTTTTGCTTATAGAGGATTCATTACTTAATGAACCATTGTTTATTTATAGCAACCCATGCAACCCATGTCAAAAGATTAAAAGGAACTTGCACAAAGTATTTTCTTTATTTTTTTTCTTTATATTTTGGGCCACTCAGGTAATACTCAGGGGTTACTCCTGGCTCTGCTCTCAGAATCACTTCTGGCAGGCTCTGGGGACTATATGGGATGTTGGGAATCGAACCTTGATCCATCTTGGGTTGTCAGCATGCAAGGCAAATGCCCTACTGCTGTGTTCTCTTTCCAGCCCTGGACAAAGTATTTTATATTTACCCCTACCAGAATGAGTCTATGTTCAAATTAAGATGACCTATTTCAAACTTCATGAACTTGAGATGCTTATATTTAGAAATTATTACTTGGAAGCTTTTCTTCTCATACATGTATAGCTTCAAAATTTATTGCCTTTTAAATTTACATTTTCAGAATTCTTTAAACCAACAGTGGTACGTTTCCTATATTACCAGACCGGAAGCAGAAGCTGCTCTTAGAAGGATAAATCAGGTATTGTGCTAAAGTCTATTTGTGTATAGTTATCAATATTAATGGAAGGGGAAAAGGGAACTTGTCTTTTATTGAACACCAATTATGGACTAGGAATTTCACAAAGTCCTATGTAGGCTCTTCCACTAAGGTGACTGGTTAGTGATTGATACACAGCTACCAGCATCCAGGGCAATGTTTCCAAGCCTTGGGGGAAAACCTCGATTACTAGAAGAATCCTAGATTTTAGGATTTACCACTTTACTAGTAGAATCCTAGATTTTATTAAGAGTGTTCATTTGGGGCCGGAGAGATAGAATGGAGGTAGGGCATTTGCCTTGCATGCAGAAAGATGGTGGTTTGAATCCCGGCATCCCATATGGTCCCTGAGCCTGCCAGGAGCGATTTCTGAGCGTAGAGCCAGGAGGAACCCCTGAGCACTGATGGGTGTGACCCAAAAATAAAAAAAAATAAAAATAAAAAAGAGTGTTCATTTAATCATTGAGGTCATACAATGGTAAAAGGAAACTCTTCCACAAATATGCATCTTCCTCTTAATACACGATTGCCACCCCATTGATATAAAGAAACCTATATGCAGAAAAATTCCAGAAATTTGTTTTTTGCACTTTCCTCTAGAGAGTTCTAGGTGTCCTTTAATATTAAAGGTCTTAGTGATGAGATTTCCAGTGGCAAAATATTGAATCTTAAATCCAGAGAGCACAGAGGAAACATATAAGTTCTTTTGGTCTTTACTCCTTGAGTCTCTATCTCCACTGGCAGGTGATTCTATAATCATTCATAGGTTTGTCTGTTTATCAGAGACAGTGTGGAGTTTATTCAGTTAACTCAATAAGAAGATCAGATGGTCAGGGCTAGAAAGATAGCACAGCTGGGTAGGCACTTGCCTTGCATGTGGCGACTGGCCCAGGTTCAATCCCCACATAGGTCTAATCCCTAGAAACCCATATGATTCCCTGAACCCCAGGAATTATCCCTGAGCAGAGTCAGGAATAAATCCTAATAATGGCTGTGTTCTCTAAACAAAAACAAAATAAATAAAATGTAAAGGTCAAATGATCTGGCATCATGTATAGTCCTCAGAGCTCTGACACGAGTGACCCCTGAGCACTGAGCCAGGAATAAATCCTAAACATGATTAGCTAGGGGTTGTCTCAACAAAAAAAGCAAAGGAAAAGCATTTTTCAGACCCCTGGTTTATCAAACAACCCTGATTCAGAGGGACTGGAGTGATAGTACAGTCGGTAAGGCACTTGTCTTGCATGTAGTCAACTCAGGTTCGATCCTGGGCATCCCACATGATCCCCTGAATGTAAAGTCAGGAATAAGTACTGAACACCTCCAAGTATGGCCTAAAATCCACAAAAACAAACCAAACAAGCATGCTGATTCAGAGCACAGAAGCTGCAGTTTAAGTGCATCTTTCCCATTTATATTTTAATATTGGAGATTTGCATTCAATACTATTACATGTCAGTAACTTATGGAATAAATTTCTGTTTAATTTTGTTTTGTTTTTGGGTCACACATGGCAGTACTCAGGGCTTACTCCTGGTTCTGCACTTAGGACTCACTCCTGGTGGGGCTTAGGAGACCATATAGGATGCTGGGGGCTGAACCTAGGTTGGCTTTGTGCAAGACAAGTGCCTAACCCTTGCACAAGTGCCCTGGCCCTGGAAAAAATGTTAAAATATAAAACATATCACACTATTTTATTAAATATAGTGATAAAATACAATCATATTTAATTTTATTTGGGTATATATGTAGTGATGAAACACTTTGAAAGTAATATAGTTTTGAAATGGATGAATTTCTTAAGTATTTTGGGCGATTTCTTTTTTGTTTGTTTGTTTGTTTTTTTGAGTCACACCTGGTAGCACTCGACTCAGGGATTACTCCTGGTTCTGTGCTCAGAAATCACTCTGGCAGGCTCGGGGGACCATATGGGATGCCGGGATTCCAATCACTGTTCGTCTTGTCCTGTGTTGGTTGCATGTAAGGCAAACGCCTTACCACTGTGCTATCACTCTGGTGCATTTGGAGGATTTCTGACTTGAAATGTAGAAAGGGAATTTTATCTCAGGATTAGAAAGAAACACCTTTAACAAACTAAATCCTTATTTGTCTAGTCCTTTTATTCCTTCAGCTACTTATTACTAGTTTTTTGTTTTGTTTTATTTGTTTTGGTTTTTGGGTCACACTTGGCAGCACTCAGGGGTTACTCCTGGCACTGCACTCAAATTTCTCTTGGCAAGTTCTGGGAACCATATGGGATGCCAAGAGTTGAATCCGGATTGGTCCCAGATCAGCTGTGGGTTGGCTGCATGCAAGGCAAATGCCCTACCTGCTGCGCTATCACTCTGGCCCCAGCTACCTATTGTTTTATCCTTAAAAAAGGAATTCCTTTATTCCATTGTATATTCAAAGAGAGTGTCATGAACATTTTACTGATATGACCTCTGCTGCCTCTTTTTGTTGTTGTTTTTTTTGTTTGCTTTGGTTTGGGGGCCACACCTGATGGTGCTCTTGGGTTACTCCTGCCTCAGAAATCGCACCTGGCAGGCTCAGGAGACCATATGGGACGCAGGAAACCAAACCTGGGTCCATCCAGGGTCAGCAGCGTGAAAGGCAAATGCCCTACCGCTGTACTATCACTTTGGTCCCTGTTGCTGTTTTTGGGATACACCAAGCAGTGTTTCTGGGTTACTCTTGGCTCTGCTGTCTCTTTCTTGACAACTAAGAAATCCATGGCACATGAGGCCCGTAGGAATCTAAGGAATTGAGTATTCACTGACTTGTCAACCGATTAGGCTTCAGGTCCCCTAGAGCCTTGTCTGTTGCTCTTAGAAGCAATATAAGTATTGATTTTTTACTTTTCCCTTAATAAAAAGAATTTATCCTTGCAGGATGGCACTTTTCTGGTGAGAGATAGCTCTAACAAAACAATAACAAACCCATATGTCCTCATGGTATTGTACAAAGGTAAAGTTTACAACATCAAGATTCGTTACCAGGAAGAAAATCAAGTTTACTTGTTGGGAACTGGTCTCCGAGGAAAAGAGGTAAGGACCTTTCAGTTGTAAGCTTTCCCACCAAGTCTCTTTTTATGCACACCTATCTACATGGACCCATGCTGCAGTGTTCTCTGGGATTCATAATGGGTTCAAATTACACTACCATGGCCTTTTATTCACAGGAAGCCAAGGAAATATAATAGGGCCAAACTCTGTCACAGGAGTGGCTTTTATTTCAAATAATCTAAAATCACAGAAAGAACTTCTAAATAATAAAAATGTTAACATTTAAAAATGTTTTAAACATTTTAAAAATTCAGTTAGGTGGTATCAAAACAAATCCTTTCTATCATTTACCTTTATGACAACTTTAACGTAAGACAAAGTATACTGGAAAGGGAATTAAGTGGAACTGTGTGATTATTTAAATACTTGAGCAATATTTTGCATTTCCTTGGTTATTTGGGAACACTACCTCTGTACTTAGGGATCACTCCTGGCAACTCAGGCTACCATATAGGAATGCCAAGGATTGGTTGCATGCAAGGCAAATGCCCTCCCAATGTACTATGACTCTGGCCCTTCTGAATTTTAATTTTGCTAATAACTGGATATTTGGTGGGGTATGTGGGACATATTTTAATGTGCTCAGGACTTACTTCTGCCTCTGTGCTTGGGGGCCTACCTCAGAGGACAATAAATGGTGTTGGGGATCAGACTGGGGTCAGCCACATGCCAGGCAATCACTTACTATCACTTTAGCCCTAACTATGAAGTTAGGCTGATAAAGGCTGTGTGATACCAAAAACATTTATCCATTTATGCTAAAGGTTTATACTAGCACTTCAGAGTATAATTAGAACGGATAATAAAAAAAACAATGCCTTTAGCAAAGGAAACTAAGAATTAAACTTAATGCCCCAGACAATGTCTTTTTAAGTTTACAATTCTAGAAGAAAGGTCAATTTAATAAAACATTTCCAAAATGAGAAACAGCATTAATTTCCACTTTGCTCCAAATAGTTTATTTTTTACAGATTTTGCAGATATTTAATGCAGATGATTAGAAAATACATTTGGTCAAATGTTTAGCTCACAAGCTTTGGTTTTAAGAGTAGTATCTTGGGGCCGGGCGGTGGCGCTGGAGGTAAGGTGCCTGCCTTGCCTGCGCTAGCCTAGGATGGACCGCGGTTCGATCCCCCGGCGTCCCATATGGTCCCCCAAGAAGCCAAGAGCAACTTCTGAGCGCATAGCCAGGAGTAACCCCTGAGCGTCACAGGGTGTGGCCCAAAAACCAAAAAAAAAAAAAAAAAAAAAAGAGTAGTATCAGTTTTTTCAAAGCAGAGATATCTAGAACAGAAGCACTCATTTAATGGTTCTGATGGACATAGAGTAGTCTTAGTCTTTAAGTCTTGTTTTGAGTATCTGGGTGTCTTTTGGGGAGGAGGCTGGGTCACACCACAGGTACTCAGGGCCAGTTCCTGGATCTGCACTCAGGGATCACAGTAGGTGGACTAGGGGGATCATAGCTTTTATATTTATGTTGCTGGGAATCCAGCCTGAGTCAGCTATGTTCAAGGCAAACACCCACTACCTGCTGCGCTATTGCCTTGGCCCCTTTTGATAACTTCTGAATTAATGAAAGCAGAGATGGGGGTTTTCCTACTCTGGCTGTCCAGACAAAGAAGTCCAGGCTGTAGACACAAACAAGGTTGCAGAACACAATGAGAGTGGGGACAACCCTGGAAACACAGCTCTAAGATCAATGAACTTATGCCACAGATATCATATCAGACAAACTGAGCTGATTTCCCCTTGCATTAGAAGATCAGGGGTACAAAACCAAACACAAAATACAAAGAAAGCAAGGATAATGCAAGGATAGCTAAATTGAAATATTTACAGTAAATGGCCTGTGGAAAGTTTAATATTTGTGAATTTTTCCATGGTTTATTCAATTGAAGAGATCTATTACATGAACTTTTTTCAAAATGTGAAATTCATGCTACACATGTGCCCCTTTGTGTATCTTTCAGGACTTTCTGTCTGTGTCAGATATTATCGACTACTTCAGGAAAATGCCACTTCTGCTCATTGATGGGCAAAACCGAGATTCCAGAAACCAATGCACATTAACACATGCTGCTGGTTATCCCTAGCAAGTTGGAGAAGCAGAGGAACTTCATTAAATTCTTTAATATAAACTTAATGGTTTTGTTCATTCACTCAGAAAATGGTTTGAAATGAAGACTATCAAGTATCCCATAACTTATTCTTTTTCAGCATAAAGAAATGAGTAATGTTGCATCAAGTCAAGTATATATTTTAAAAAGTTTTCTATGTGCATTTTTGAACACCCATTTTTTAAGAAAATTAGTTTATACAGCTAAAGAAATAAAGGGCAAGTTAAAAGATGCTGAAGTATTATTCAACTATTTTTATAAAAAATGATTGTTATAGCATGTCTTATCAAAGTCAACAGTTTTATACCTATAATTTGAAAATTACTAAATCAACTTTCTCAGCAGGAGTAGCAAGATTAAGAGGTTCTGAAAATATTTCAGCCTTTCTTAGTTGATATTTTATGCTGGAAGTATTTTTGTATAATTTTTTAATTAAAATATAAATCAGTTTTGGAATAACTTTCTGGGATTAAAAATGTCTTTTGTTTTATTTGGGGGTTCTAAAAATTTATTGACATTGCTTATATAATATTATTATTTTATTTATTTATTTTTGTTTACTTTGGGGTCACACCTGACAGTGTTTAGGACTTACTCCTTGCTTTGTGTTAGAGATCACTCCTGGTGGGCTCAAGGAATCATATGTGGGGCGGGCAAGGTGGCGCTAGAGGTAAGTTGTCTGCCTTGCAAGTGCTAGCCAAGGAAGGACTGCGGTTTGAACCCCCGGCGACCCATATGGTCTCTCCAAGCCAGGGACAATTTCTGAGCACTTAGCCAGGAGTAACCCCTGAACATCAAATGGGAGTGGCCCGAAACACACATACACACACACACACACACACACACACACACACACACACACACACACAAAGGAATCATATGTGGTGCCAGGAATCAAATCTGAGTAGACCATGTTCAAGGCAAGTATTCACATACTGTACTATATCTTCAGCCCAGCTCATATTGTTATTATCTTAAAACAAATATAAACTTCCAAAATGTAAAAAAACCCACCATTTTATGATGAGACTTTGGTGTCAAGTATACACCTGGATCATCCAGAAACCCACACCTCTTTCCCCCCAACACATCTTCCTGGAAAATAAAAAAGCAATGTATATAATAGAAAAATTTGATCCAATTCTATCATTAGGTTCCTTCTCTTTTTATCTTCCTAGAACTCTGCAACAGTCTTATCTTTCTCAACAGGCCTTTATAAACTCTTCTAGCAATTGAAAGCATTCATTCAAAGGAAGGAGTAGTTGAGTAAAATAAAACCTGACACTTGGTTGTTCTTCAAGTTTTTGCCTTTGGGGGATTGATTAAATTCTAAACATTTCATGAACACAAAAAAATGTCTCTACTATGTATACAAGTTCATCTGGATGACAAGTAATACCTTGTATTTTCATTTTCATGAGATAATAGGACATTAGAAAGAAGGCTAGATATGACAATTTGCTGAGATATGTGGAGACTTCTAACCAATGATGAATAAAGAAAGAAGAAAAGAAAAAAATACACTTCATAAAACTTCATCTTTAATTACCAGATTCTACTCTAGTTAGGGCTCAGAACTTGGGGGTTTTAAAGCTTAGAGAATAAGATAAAATTACCTTGCATTCCTTTATATGTTTTTTCATCAGAATTTTCAATAAGCAGAACACTAGTAAAAGTGTTTGCAATGAAGTGGACAAAGTATCTGTCATGGCATTAGCTGAGCTTGTGTAGTCTATGATTTTTTTGCTCAAAAATATCTTAATATCTAAAACAAAGTTCATATCAGATTTGACAATGAGTTATATGCACACAGCAAATCCGAAGCTTATTATCTTAAGTCTTCTCTGGTGGAAGTTTTAGAATACAAGTATTCTAGAAAAGAAACCAATCCATTGCTGACTGAAACTGTAGAGAGATCTAATACATAAAGGCCTTTTGTCTGGGGATCTCAAATTTGGTAAATTTGGCTACAAATTTACCATATAAGCCAGTGGCATTTACCATCTCATCAGTGACATATACTCAGGATACTGCTTCAGGATGAGTAAGTTCACCAAACCTGGACTAGAACCTGGAATAAGGATCCCTCTCTGAAGCAGTGAACACTGGTCTGAGATGGAGAAGCTCTCAACTCTGAGATCCAGCAATTGCCTGTCTGCATGCATCTACCCTTCCTCCATCTGCCACAAGGACAAAATGAGTCTCTAAAAAGAGAGAATAAGGGTAATGCAGAGAACTGAAACAAGAATAGTCATGCTATGAACTGGTAGTGCCCTTGAAATCTACTCCAACTATAGTTTTCCATGCTATACCATCAAGTAAATACTCCAGTGAATTTTAGTTGATTCCAACACTTACAATCAGGAGAGCTTTGATTAATATAAACTTATACTTATTAGACAAAAATCCATAAAATATATGGAGAAAAGTATAGGTATGCTAGCAACCTGGACCTCAAATGTATTTTCAGTGGCGCAATCTCTGTGGAAAAGAAAACAGAAACGTTTTGTTTTGTTTTGTTTTGGGGCCACACCTGGCAGTGCTCAGGGGTTACTCTTGGCTCTGTGCTCAGAAATCACTCATGGAAGGCTCAGGGGACCATATGGAATGCTGGGAATCGAACCTGGGTCCTTCCCATGTCTGCCACATGCAAGGCAAATGCCCTATCACTGTGCTATCTCTCTGGCCCAGACAACAGAAACATTTTACAAAATGGAATTATACCAAAATACAGTCTTTATATGACAAAGGAAACTCAAATGAAAATAAAAAGCATCCTACTTGCAAAGAGAAAATATTTTCACACAATACATCAGATTTAAAAAACGAATATCCAGTATCTATAAAGCACTTACGAAGATCAGCAATAAAGAAACACAGCCAGAAATGGACGAAAGATGAACAGGTCATTCCAATGAGAGGGTAGCATAAGTGGCCAGTAAGAATCTGAAAAAGTGGGGCCGGGCGGTGGTGCTAGAGGTAAGGTGCCTGCCTTGCCTGCGCTAGCCTTGGACGGACTGTGGTTCGATCCCCTGGTGTCCCATATGGTCCCCCAAGCCAGGAGGGACTTCTGAGCGCATAGCCAGGAGTAACCCTTGAGCGTCACTGGGTGTGGCCCCCAAACAAACAAACAAACAAACAAAAAAGAATCTGAAAAAGTGTTGATCACTTTCTATCAGGGACTCCTAATCCAAACAACAGTGAGTTGTTTACATTAGTGAGAATGTCATAACAAGAACATGGGAAGTGACCAGTGTTGGCAGGGAAGGCACTTGTGGAAACCTTACATCTTATTGGAATACTGTTCAGTTTAACTTTCATGGTGAAGTGTAAATATTTCTCAAAGGAAAAATAAGAGAAAAAGATGAAAAACAGCTTAGCTTAATACTATTTCCATCTGTTTATCTCTGCTTCCACTTGTTTGGAGAGTAAAGTTTCCTCCTTGAAAATTTAGTCTCAATGTCATGGAGTGTTTTACCTATGTGTTGTTCTAAATACCTTATGGTATCAGGTCTGATATCAAGAAGCTTCTGCACCTCAAAGGAAACAGTACCCAGGATACAAGATCCCCCCACTGCGTGGGAGAAACTATTCACCCAATACCCATCAGATAAGGGGCTAATCCCCAAAATATACAGGGCACTGACAGAACTTTACAAGAAAAAAAACCTAATCCCATCAAAAATGGGGAGAAGGAATGGACAGACACTTTGACATAAAAGAAATGCAAATGGCCAAAAGGCACATGAAAAATGTTCCACATCACTAATCATTAGGGAGATGCAAATCAAAACAACTATGAGGTACCATCTCACACCACACAGATGAGAACAAGCAGTGCTGGCGGGGATGTGGAGAGAAAGGAACTCTTATTTATTGCTGGTGGGAATGCCCTCTAGTCCAACCTTTATGGGAAACGATATGGAGATTCCTCCAAAAACTGGAAATTGAGCTCTCAGCTATACCACTCCTAGGGATATACCCTAGGAATACAAAAATCCCTTCCTCATACCGATATTCATTGCAGCACTTTTTACAATAGCCAGATTCTGGAAACAACCACATGCCCTTCAACAGATGAATGACTAAAAAAACAGCGGTACATATACTCATTGGAATATTATGCAGCTGCCAGAAGATATGAAATCATAAAATTTTCCTATACATGGATGTATATGGAATCTATTATGCTGAGTGAAATAAGTCAGAGGGAGAGAGATAGATGCAGAATAGTCTCACTCATCTATGGATTTTAAGAAAAATAAAAGACATTCTTGCAATAATTTTCAGAGACAAAAGAGAGGAGGGCTGGAAGTTCCAGCTTACTACATGAAGCTCATCACAGAGTGATGAGTGCAGTTAGAGAAATAACTACATTGAGAACTAGCATAACAATGTGAATGAATGAGTGAAGTAGAAAGCCTGTCTAGTACTCTAGTACAGGAGGGGGTGGGGTGGTGAGGAGGAAGATTTGGGACATTGGTGATGGGAATGTTGCACTCGTGAAGGGGAGTGTTCTTTACATGACTGAAACCCAACCACAATCATGTTTGTAATCAAGGTGTTTAAATAAAGATATTAATTTAAAAATTGAAAAACAACATGAAAACTAAGCTCCTTTATGATCTATCCAATGTGCTTTTTGGGATTTACCCCTAAAACACAGAACCATTAATTTGAAAGACATATGCTTGCAGGCCAAAGTGATAGTACAGTGAGTAGGGCATTTGCTTTGCATATGAGTGACCTGGGTTCAATCCCCAGCACCTCATATGGTCCCTTGAGCCTGCCAGGAGTGATTCCTGAATGCAGAACTGGGAGTAATCCCTGACTACTGCTGGGTGTGGCCCTCAAATCAAAATATATACACACATATACACAATTATTCATTGCAGTGCATAGTATAATATTCAGTATATAGAAACAAGCCAAATGTTCAATGGCAGTTGGATGTATAAAGAAGTTGTAGTATATATGGGCTGAAGAGATAGCACAGCAGTGGGGCATTTGCCTTGCATACGGCCAACGTGGGAGGGACCCAATTCAATTCCCAGCACCCATATGTTTCCCCAACCGTCTAGGAACCATTTCTGAGTGCCTGAGCATTGCTGGATGTGCCTCAACATCTAATCAATCAATTAATAAATCAGTAAATAAAGTTTAAAAAAGTTGCAGTATATAAAATCTACAATGGGATACTATGCAACCATAAGATGAATTTATGCAATTCAAGTTTACTACAACCTGGATGGAACTGCAGGGCACATTGAGAGAAGCCAAAGGGATTAAAAACTTTATGTTTTCACTGAGACAACTGTAAGTGAGCAGAACTTCTGGAAACATAATGAAAGACTCTATTCTAGGCTTTGTCCTAAAATCAGTGCAAAAACCAAGACCACCAATTACAGAAGACTGATTAAAACAACAATGATAGAACAGAACTTCTAGAACTGTAAAGAAAGACTATCCTAAGCTTCATCCCATGACCTGTGTAAATAACAAGATCCCTAGGTACAGAGGCCTGATTTTATTATCCATGACTGAACAGAAAGTTTCCTGGCACCATAAAAAGACCTAGGGGAGTGAAAAAGAGCATGTACAGAGCCTATAGTTATTCCCATGACAGCATGCTTCAAGGTCAGAGAAACCCTTTATCTCTTAGGCCAAGGGAATTCCCTTTCTAATCTCCACAATATTTACTGTGCCTATGCAAAAAAAAAAAAGCACAATTTTTTTCTTTTTATTTCAGGCTTGTGGTTATTGTTTGGTTGTTGTATTTATTGCTGTGATTCTTTTTTTTTTTTTTTTTTTTTTGGTTTTTGGGCCACACCCGTCGGTGCTCAGGCATTACTCCTGGCTGTCTGCTCAGAAATAGCTCCTGGCAGGCACGGGGGACCATATGGGACACCGGGATTCGAACCAACTACCTTTGGTCCTGGATCAGCTGCTTGCAAGGCAAACACTGCTGTGCTATCTCTCCGGGCCCTATTGCTGTGATTCTTTATGGATTTTTGTTTGTTTGTTTTTGCATTCTTTGTCTTTTTATTATGTTTTTCTTCCCTTTTCCCTTTCTTCTCTTAAATTGATATTTATAACCTCTAGATAGGACTCCTCCTGGTTTTTGTTTGTTTGTTTGTTTGTTTGCTTTTTTGTTTCCTTCAAACAGAACCACAAAACTTGAATCATCTTGTTTTGCCTCATAAATTGAGGGAAAGAAATGGTTGGTACCAGGCTGGAGAGATAGCACGGAGGTAAGGCATTTGCCTTGCATGCAGAAGGACAGTGGTTCGAATCCTGGCAGCCCATATGGTCCCCTGAGCCTGACAGGAGTGATTTCTGAGCATAGAGCCAGAAGTAACCTCTGAGCGCCACCAGGTGTGACCCCCCCAAAAAAGAAATAGATGGGTACCAAGACAAAACAGTTGTATGAACATTGAGTAGAAATTTAAAAAATTATCAGACTTAAACACCAAATCCAAAGCCCACTATGCAGAATCGATACCCAATCTACAACAAGCTAGACAGACATACTAGCAGCCCAGGGGGAAAAGGAGGGGAATATTGAATGCATGCTGGGAACAGGGGTGGAGAGAGGACAACACTGGTGATAGGAATGCCCTTGATTCAATGTCACTATGAAACTAAAATATTACTGTGAAAGATTTGTAATTCACTCTGGTCACAATAAAAATTATTTTAAAAAACTTGATGTTTAAATAAAACAACTTGATGTTTTCACCATATGATGCAGAGAGTATCAAGATGAGAATGAAAGCTAGCAAATGATGATGAATCTTTAACTCCAGGTTATAGTAATGTAAGTACAAATGAAGGAGAATCGGAAGGGGAAAAGAAGAAGGCAGGCTGGTGATAACATAAAGGTTAAGGAGCTTAGAAATGTTGGTGATTTAGAATTGAAGTTATTAATGTACATCAGAACCATAGGGGTCAACACTATTGTGAGCACATGACCAAACTTTTTGTTTGTTTTTG
Source organism: Suncus etruscus (assembly GCF_024139225.1). Lineage (NCBI taxonomy): Eukaryota > Metazoa > Chordata > Mammalia > Eulipotyphla > Soricidae > Suncus > Suncus etruscus. Next base: position 131,813,071 of record NC_064853.1, on the reverse strand, counting down.
GGCTACATGCGGCAGCACTCAGGGGTTACTCCTGGCTCTGAGTTCAGAAATTGCTCCTGGTAGGCTCAGGGGACCATATGAGATGCTGGGGGATTGAACCCAGCCTTATCTCTGTGCTATCATCACTCTGGCCCTGTACAAAAACATTTTATTAAGATTTCTAGGAGGCAGGATAGGGAGAGAGGGAAAATCTTGGGCTATATGCTATGGTTTCTCAGTGTAATAATGATTTTAGGCTGCACCACAGTCAGGCTTGTTTAAGCAGTATGTGACCACTGCAAATGTGCAGTCAAAAGAGATGCAGACCCCATGGATAGCAAATACAAGCTCTGAAGAACACACGTGCATACCAGAGTGACTCCTGGCAGACATTACCACTAGGATGGGTGTGAGTACCATAAGTAGAATGTAAACCCAAGTGAACACTTTGAAAGCAACACAGTTAAAGGAGTATGAAGGCTTAATGTGCAAACTAATGTGTGACACCAACCCCTCCTCAGTAAGCTCCATAACGAAAGATATATGTGAGCACCATAGCTAGACAATCAGTCGTCTTTACACAGTAACAATGAAGGGAAAGGTAAGTGAAATGTTTAACTTTTTAACATGACAGGACTACTACCCCACATACTTTTTATTATACTAAATGTATTAGTAAACTACATTTATCTTCCAGATAATGTGTTAATTCAATGAACAAATATTTAAAAAGAAAAGCAAACATTATTTAGAAAAAGTATTAGAAGCAAGTAACACATCTGATATTTTATAGTCTTCGAAGAGGGGCTTGTTTCCTTCTGTCTCCTTTAAATCATCTGTGTTCACGGGATAATTAAAATGTAGAGTAAGGTCACAAAGCAGTAACTGGGAGCTCTCTGTGTAAAACAAAATAGAAGAAACTACGTGTCATAGACAATTATGACTAAGTAGCATCCTCTTAATTCTTCATTTAGTCTTTTGGGAAATTCACTAAATATCAAAACATTAAATATGAATATTAAATATTTCTTTGATCAATTCATTAAATATCAAAACATATTCATGTATCATAAAATAAGCACGATGTAAAATTTTATTAGAATTATCCAGCTCCCAATTTGTCATTCATCTTACTACAGTTTGATTTATACAAATTTAACTGATATGTTTAGAACTATTTTTAACTGTTCCATGATACAAAGTACACAAAAGTCAAATAAGGAATGTAAAAAACAAAAATCTACCTATTTACCAGAGGCAAAACCTTTTAACTTTTAAAAGAATTTTAACTTTTAAAAAGAATTAACCTGTGTGTGTTTCTGCTAAGTACTTTTTTGGGGAATTAGTTTTTTGGGGGGATTACCTTCAAATTTCTAAATGATATAAATATTTTATTTTTCCAAGTTCACAGATCTTTATTTTCTAAATAAGATTAAAATTAAAGTATAGTTCTCTTCACATTTCCACTATACCTGATTATAATTTTTACTACTTCAAGATGTAACATTTTTATCTATGTAACTAATCTTCAGACATTCAGAATGTCTGATGACATTCCCCTTCCTACAAGTTAATACCTACACATTGCTAATTCTTTTTTGGTGTTTAATTATAATAAATCTGTCCCAAACTCCCCACAGCTGGGCAAATGTTCATAATCAAGTGCCTTAGCTAGTGTGTGTGTGTGTGTGTGTGTGTGTGTGTGTGTGTGTGTGCAGTTCAGTCTTACCTCCCCCAGGGCCACCTAACCTCCTCTTTTCCGGATTTACTTCCTAGGGTTGTTAGGTAATTGAGTTCATTTATGGACTGGATAGTAGACAGATCATGATGGCTTTTGGGGGGGGATGGGGTAGTTGGGTAAACTACTCCCACCAGTGGTTAGGGGGCCACACAATTCTCAAGGATTGAACTCAGGGCCCTGCACACACCAGGCATGCATTTTACCTACCACTTGAATCAAACCCTCAGTCCCAATGTGCTTTAACTACAGCCAGTGTCATTTTGCAGAGGAGTCTATGCTGAATAAGGGTATGCACTGAATCCATCATGTTCATATCAAGACTAGCCTCCTGCTCTGACTCTTCAAGTGCCTCATAACCTGGCTCAACTCACTTATCATACATGGCCACAGATACATCTATCATATTATTTTACTTCATAACTAAATAATCCCCAAACCAGAACAGTTAGATAATTAAATATGGAGTAATCAAAAAAATTTCTCCAATTATTTTAAGTGAGAGCAAGCATCTGAAACTAAGTACTCTTTCATAAATGGTTTTGAAGAAAGTATCATATTAATGCATAGTGTTTACTGTTAGGAATATCCTTAGGACATTTACAATTGAGCTGGGAATGGAAAAGTAATACATAACACAGTGTAGTAAGTTATGTAAAAAGATAGAAAACTGCTGGCATTTAAAAGGTGCATTATAAGGAACTTTTTGTTTTGTTTTTTTTTTTTTTGTTTTTTTGGGTCACACCCGGCATTGCTCAGGGGTTACTCCTGGCTCTACACTCAGAAATCGCTCCTGGAAGGCTCGGGGGACCATATGGGATGCCAGAATTCGAACCACCATCCTTCTGTGTGCAAGGCAAACACACTACCTCCATGCTATCTCTCCAGTCCCTATAAGAAACTTTTATAAACAGTAGTTGATATGGTGAATTCAGGAGTACAGCAGTTGAATACTCCTTAAGATGATACACATGTTAATAGTTAAGTGATGGTTAGAACATAACATGTTCAAGGAACAAAGCATGAGGTAAGAAAGAGACTACAGAGAAGTAAACAGTATCTCATCTTGAAAGAAATGTTGTTAGTTCATTCCAGAAAGTCTGGACTTTATCCTGAGGTAAGCCAATCCAGAGTTTTCAGCAATTTATATTTCAGAAAGATAATCCCTTTTGGCTTGCTGAAGTTTATTTTCAGAAATGAATTAATAAAGCCAGATCTCTCTGTATCAAATTCCTTAGAACCTGCTAGGTCCCATGAATTTGAAAAAGAAATCTATAGCTTGGGCACTTCCCAATTTGCCATATTAAAAAAACAAAAACACCAAGCATCTATGAGCATCCCTAGAGAAAGCAGGGAAATGCTGCCTTAGAGAAAATTCCTATTTAAAATAAAGCTTATTAATAGTCACTCACTGTTTGAGAGTGCCATGACCTAGCTGTCGGTTCAGATAGTCCCTAAGGAAGAGCTACTATACTTTTCTTCTTGGTGAAACAACTTGATTTTATTTGATTTAATCCTCTTCCCAGCTGCAGCAATAACTCCAGACTGGTCTAAATGGCTGGTGTTGGCAGTCTCATTCCCCTCAGCAGTGGCTGCTGTTAATTTATGCAAAGAATGCAAATTTGGCCAATGAAAGGAAAGGGGTATACTGGAAGAATCTAAGGACAGGCTTATTTAAAGAGATACAAGCAGGTTTCTGCATAAGCCCACAATGACCAGGGGGAATGATAACAGTAATTATAAAAGCAGAAAAACTAAAAGGACCTGGTACCTGATGAAATCTTTACAATTCTGCTCTCCCTTAAATTTTGTAATTTCCCTTACAGAGTCACATTTGTCTATATTATGTTCCTTATAACCAGACATATCATAACTAAAACAGGGATTATCTTCAGATATTTAAGAGTTAAGGGTTGGGGTCAGAGAGAGAGTACATCGGTAGGGCATTTGCCTTGCATGCAGAAGGACGGTGGTTCAAATCCTGACATCCCATATGTTCCCCCGAGCCTGCCAGGGGCTTTCTGAGTGTAGAGCAAGGAGTAGCCCCTGAGTGCTGCTGGGTGTGACCCATAAGCCAAAAAAAAAAAAACCCAAACAAACCAAAAAAAAAAAAAACAAGAGTTAAGGATTAGAGTGATAATACAGAGGATAGGGTGGCATGCCTTGTGTATGGTTGAACCCCAGCATCCCATATGGTCCCTCATGAAATGGTATTTGATTGCCAAACCCTGAGCACAGATGAGTGTGTCCCTCAAACAAAACCAAAAACATCCATGAGTCAAAATAAACATATATTCAGTATAGTTTTCAAGGTTAGAAATAAAACCAGGAGCCGGAGTGATAGCAGTGGTAAGGAGTCTGCCTTCCACGCATCCAACCCTGGATGGACTCTGGTTTGATTTCAGGAATCCCATATGGTCCCCTGAGCCTGTCAGGAGAGATTTCTGAGCACAGAGTCAGAAGTAACCCCTGAGTGCCAACCAGTGTGATCCCCCCACCCCACAAAGATTTAAAACCAACAGCCAGGGCGGTGGCGCTAGAGGTAAGGTGCCTGCCTTGCCTGCGCTATCCTTGGACAGACCGCGGTTTGATCCCCCGGCGTCCCATATGGTCCCCCAAGCCAGGAGCGACTTGAGCCCATAGCCAGGAGTAACCCCTGAGCGTCACCGGGTGTGGCCCAAAAACCAAAAAAAAAAAAAAAAAAAAAGAAATAGGAGTAAGTCTCAACTAGTCTCTGAGGAAAAACTGTGCAAATTGGAATAGTTTGGTGAGATCGATTGGTACAATGGACTCTCCTGTATAGGAATATTGGGTTACAGAGTAGCCCTAGAAATATTCTGAAAGTTTACAAGCCTCATATAATACAAAAAGAATAATATGTCTCTGATGTCAATGACTAAACATCAGAACTTGTTAAGATCTAATCCAATTTTTTTTGTTTGTTTTTGGGCCACACCCGGTGACACTCAGGAGTTACTCCTGCTTATGTGCTCAGAAATCACTCTTGGCTTGGGGGACCATATGGGACACAGGGGAATTGAGCCAAAGTCCGTCCTAGGCCAACCGCATGCTGTGTGTGGCCCAAAGACCGAAAAAAAAAATGTAACTTCCCTTACCGCTGTGCCACTGCTCCGGTTTAAAATTCTAAAGACTTGTTTCTAATAGAAAGAGGAGGTAGAGTAAATGCACTCCATGTACACCTCAACACAGGCCCTTTGCCTGGTCTGTATTGTGAATTGGGGGACAAAAAAAAATCTAAGACTGTCAGGTATGCCTCCTGCCATAATGAAAAAGAAAGAGCCTAATGTTAACAGACCAATACTAAAAAGATAAAAAAAAAAAAAAATAAAGACCTGCTTCTAAAGAAAAACCAGTAACTCCCAGAGGGAAGTTACTTTTTTTTTTTTTTTTTTTTTTTTTTGGTTTTTGGGCTACACACAGCAGCACTCAGAAATTTCTCCTGGCAGACTCGGGGGGGGGGGGATCATATGGGATGGTGGGGATCAAACACAGGTCCGTCCCAAGTCGTCTATGTGCAAGAAAAATACCCTACACTGTGCTATCACTTTGGCCCTAGGAAGTTACTTCTTATGTGAAAGAAACTTTAGAAAAATGAGTATAGATCAATGGATAAAGACAGAGTCTGGCAGAAGGTAAAGTCACGAAGCTTATCTAAGGCAGTGGTCCTCAAACTATGGCCCGCAGGACACATATTGTATTTGTATCTGTTTTGTTTCTTCACTGCAAAATAAGATATATGCAGTGTGCATAAGAATTCGCTCATAAGTTTTGTTTTTACTATAGTCAGACCATTGGAGGGTGAACTGGCCCCCTGTTTAAAAAGTTTGAGGACCCCTGATCTAAGGGAAGAAAGTATTCGAATTTAGAAGGTTAGACAACAGCATCAAGTTATTAAGCATCAGGGAAGGGAATGCACTGTTAGGGCAAGCCATAATTTATCTTTACAGATTTAATTATATGTAAGCATTTCTTAGGAAATACAGACACCTTACTGGGTGGGAAAAAGTTAGTTACCATTTAAGTAGAAGCAATAATTGGCCCTACTGTATTAGGTTTGCTTGTTTAATGAGGCCTTGCAAATATTTTAGTGATCCCCCATTTACCTTTCATTTTCTTCAACTCCAATGAAATTGTGTTAATATTCTTAATCATTTCTTCCAAATTTAGCCTACGGTCAGCAACATTATTCTTAAACATCTGATTTTAAGAAACAAAAACAATGTATAAATCTTAGGCATTTTCTCTAAGGAAATGTTATTTGTGTGGAATAGTAGTTTTTATAAATGGTTAGAATTCCAACTTGGGAATGTCATGTTAACATTTTTCCAACTAAAAACATCTTTGACTGAGATATTTTTAATATTTATTTTTTGGGGGGGCCACACCCGGTGATGCTCAGGGGTTACTCCTGGTTATGTGCTCAGAAATCGCTCCTGGCTTGGGGTCCATATGGGACGCCAGGGGATCGAACCAAGGTCTGTCCTAGGCTAGCACCAGTAAGGTAGAAGCCTTACCGCTCTTCACCACCGCTCCGGCCCCTTTGGAATTTTTGTTTTTGTTTTTGTTTTTGGGCCACATCTGGAGGTGCTCAGGGGTTACTCCTGGCTCTCTGTTCAGAAATCACTCCTGGCAGGCTTGGGGGATCATATGGGATGCCAGGGACCAAACCTGGGGTCCATCCTGGATCTGCAGTACAGAAGGCAAATGTCCTCAGCTGTGCTATCACTTCAGCCACTGACTGGAGTTCTTAAAGTTCCTTCTTTAAGTAAAAATCCAAAGATGGGGCCTTTACCATGAAAAATTCCTTTTCAGGGGCTGGCGAGGTGATGCTAGAGGTAAGGTGTCTGCCTTGCAAGCGCTAGCCAAGGAAGGACCATGATTCGATTCCCCGGCATCCCATATGGTTCCCCCAAGCCAGGGGCAATTTCTGAGCGCTTAGCCAGAAGTAACCCCTGAGCATCAAATGGGTGTGGCCCAAAAAACCAAAAAAAGAAAAAAAGAAAAGAAAGAAAAATTCCTTTTCAGAAAGCCTTCACATTTTCAAACAACTTCACCATTTACCAATTGAATAAGATCCTTGTAATTATAGTAAAATTAGAATTTTATTATAAAATTATATTAATTAAATATATAACTACAGAAATGATATGATTTCTGATACCATCAACACTTCAGTTCTTGTCTAGCATGCGTTTACTATGGAGGTGCTGTTCTGCATGAGAATCCAAATGTCCTCATCTATTAATATCTTGATAATAAAATTAGACCCTCCCCCAGTTTGTTGGCTGGCGGAGACTGTGAGATAATGCATCAAAGGACTAGGCAGATGATATGTACTGTAAGCATTAACCATGATCTTTTCTGTAATATAAATTATACATACTATATACATAAAATATGTGATTTTACTATAACTCTACATTATAAAATTATAATAAAATCGCATTAATATTATGTAAGTCCATGTGTGACAAGACCCACAGATTCTTTGTGGATAGAAAACCACTAAGATTCTATTACCATTCAATGACAAAGAAGATGGAAAAGCGGCCATTTCTATTTTAACTTTGGATATTAGAGCAATACATATTTTTCATTTCAGTCAACTGAAACGTGTATATCAACTTGCTGCTTTAGATTCAGAGAAATAGCACAGCAGGTAAGTTTGTCATGTATGCCTCATACCTTCCTGGTGTGATCCCTTGCACTGCACATGGTCTCGAGTACCACCAGAAGTGATCCCTAAGCACTGAGGACTAAGTAGCACCCTGAGCAGCACCTGGTGTAGCCCCCTCAAACCAAGCAAACATGTATCTTTATTATAACTTTTAATATTTTAAACCATAAGACTTTGACTAAACTGTATCAAATACGGACTGATATATGGTGGATAGTGTCAGATCAGTAGATCCTTAGCCACCCAACTTTTCAAAATAACTTGAGAAAATAAACCACAATAGCATACAGGACTCCTTAACTGTGAAAGGTGAGCATCTGTGGCCCCAAATGCTTGTCAAAACATTTCAAAAAAACCTTGAAGCCAAAATCCAGGCCTCTGCCTTTTTCTGAATTGGGAGACTGTACTCACACTATCTCAGTGAAATATAAAAGAAAAAAGAACACACCACTATTTTCCAAACTCAAGTAAGAGTCTGCAATTACCTCAAGCCCCAGTTTGAAGTAAACAGAAGGAAAGCTGCTTTGCTTGGGCATGGGCAAACCAAAGATGTAGGTCTGAGGGGAGAGATTATCTAAGGGTCAGGTCTAAGGTCCATTAACAGAACCTGGTGACATGCAGTGGTTCTGGACCCACCAGGGCAGTCTCCCATGCCTAGCAACACTAGGATTCAAAACTTGGGGCCTTCTGCATGGCCCAGACCTCCTAGATCCAGCAACAAAAGGTCTTCTAAAAGTCAGGAATGAAAGTGGAGGTGCAAGGTTGTCGATCTCCCCAACCCACCTTCCCTCCCCCAACTACTAGGTCGAGCATCCTCGGGAGTGTCTCCTCCAAAAAAAAAAAAAAAAAAAAAAAAAAAAGAAAGAAAGAAAGAAAAAAAGAACAAAAGAAAAGAAAAACGAATGGAGGCATCTTTTGGTCCCCCATCTTTTCCCAGAGCAGCACCTCATTTTTGGACCTCTGTCTATGAGCTCCACTTCAGAAACCAACCCACTCCCCGAAAACAAAGTCCAAATGATGCCCAAGGGTGTCAGACCCCCACAGGTCTAGTGAGAGGGCCCTGGCTATAGCCGGGCCTTCGCCTGGGGGTTTCACCCCTGAAGCAAGAAGGGTGAAGCCGACGAAATGCCCCATCATCGCTGGAAGATGAGAAGGGGAACACAGATTTGCAGAGCGCCGCAACTAGTCCAGAAACTGGGGGCTGACAAACCCCAAATTAAAGAGCCACAGCCCCCCTCCTCTGCCCAACCCACACTCCACACTGCCAGGGTGTGTAACCGGGCAACTCAAGCAGGACCCCAGGTTTGGGGGGCAGCTCATAGCTTCCCTGGACTTTACCCCCCAAGGACCCCCTTGGGTCGCAGGCCGAACTCATGGGCCCCAGGCCCAGCTCTCAAAGCGGTCCTCTCTGCCTCGGTGCAATACTACACTGCCCCTGCCGTGGAGGGGAGAGGCCACTGACCACCCCATCAGCCACTCACCGCCCCCCACCAGCCAGCCACCACACAGGCCACACAAGGTGCCTCCTAGTTCTAAGGGTCCTCGGGCCAGCAACCGGAAGTGCCTGTCTGCCACGCCTGGTGCATGCTGGGAGAGGCCCTCCTGGGCCACACTTTCGGTGAAAAACCACAGGCTTGCCCAAGGGAAGGCCAGGTAGGCCTTGTCACCACCTAGAGTAGAAGAGGTCCAAGTGACTGGCTTTTTGCTGCAGGGCCCCAGAACTCGGAGCATAGCACCTCTCAGGGCGGCTGCTTCCAGGGGATGGGAGAGAGGACAGGCTGCTCCACACTAATCCACTGAGTTCCCATCCACCTTAGCCATGTGTTTAGCTCTATGGAATCTAAGTGTCCTCATCCATGTCATTTTCCATTATGAGTGTGGGTCTCTGTTCCCAGGGATTGGCTTCCTGCTGTAGCCATCAACCCTTTCCCTGAATGTCACCTGGTTCAGCTCCTTTATACACAACTTTGGGAGATACACATTGGACCAGTCACTGAGGAGCATGACCGGCTTCCAGAGATGAAAGGAATGCCTGTGAATGAATGTACTGTATGGATGTATGCAGTGAATTAGGACCCGACACTTCTGCCCCCAGTTTGTTGGTGGTGAGAGAGAGTGGGGGAGGGGGATGTCTCAAAGCTGAGAGAATCCATCAAAGGGCTAGCAGATGATAGTCACTGCCAGTGCTAAAGTGTGATCATTTCTGTAAATGTGTATCAATGAGCAAAAAGGACATGAGCTGAGAGGCTTCCATTGGTGCCTTGCCAAGGGGAAAAGCTGGGAGTCGAGCCATCTTTGCTAGACTCCAAGAGGAATCTCTGCTATTACTACCTTGGGGACTGGCTTCGTGGAAACTTGCGCCTCCATGCAGAAGAGCACAGACCTCCAGCACCAGGTTTTGTTGTTTTTTGGTTGCTTTGGGGCCACACCTAGCAAGTGCTCCGGGCTTACTCCTGGCTCTGCACTTAGGGATTACTCCTGGTGGTGTTGGGAGACCATATAGAATGCCAGGAATTGAACCTACATTGGCACTGTGTGCAAGGAAACCCCACTGTTCACTTTGGCCCCTACAGCATCAGGTTTACAAACAGTTTGACCATCATTGAGCTGCACCTCAGACACTGCTAGAATCTATGCTGTCAACTATTTCCTCAATTTCACTCTTACAAAGCGACTGGCTCATTTTTTATTATCTTAATATTTTATTCACATACTTTAAAATTTTAAGTCTACCTTAAATCTTTATTTACCATTGTAAATTATGTGAAACAACGAAGTAGGAAAACTAAAGACAAAGAAGGCCATCTTTTTGATTAGCCAAATGAAGCTTTCTCAATGTGGGCAAAACCCACTACTTCCAATAATTCAGGGAGTAGTAACCTCAGGTACAAATGGAGGGGGCTTTTCTGTTTGTTTGGAGAATATAGATTTTCTGGAGCACTCCTAGTAACTTGTTTTCTGGCAAGGGTGTGTGTTAGGTCCAATTGTAGTTCGTTTTGTTGGCTTTAGTTTTTGTTTTTTTTTTTGTTGTTTTTTTTTCTCTCTAACACAATGAACCAGTTCAGAAGTTCTGAATCTGCTTGGTATGTCTGAACTCAGACATCTGCAAAGAAGGGTCTTCCTCACTATATAAATTCATCCAGAGAGCTGCTTCTTATGAGAAGACTCAAACTGCTGTGACTTGAAAAAGACCATAGTTAAAAAAAATTTGGGGGGGATTTTGGATCACACCTGGCAGCGCTCAGGGGTTACTCCTGGGTCTGCACTCAGAAATTGCCATTGGCAGGCTTGGGGGACCATATGGGATGCCAGGATTCGAGTCACCATCCATCTGCATGCAAGGCCAATGACCTACCACTGTGCTATCTCTCCGGCTCCCATAGTTAAATTATTAAACCTTTTCTGGGGAAAAAAAAATCAAATCTAGTTCCTTTGAATAAGCATGACAAGGGGAAAAAGAGAGGAAATCAGAAGAACATAGATTTTAATTATGTATTATCCTCCACAAAAATATCTCAGAGCAATGATGTCTACTTGTTGTGTTTTTTTTTTCCCTCAAGAAAATCTAGATTGTACTTTCATTTCTCATAAGAAAATTAGACCTTAAAAGCACGATCTACTATTTAAGATTTGGGATTGCAAAGTACCGTATTTTCCGGCATATAATACGACTTCTGAAACAAAAAAAAAAGTCAGCCGAAAATCGGGGGTCGTCTTATACGCAGAGTATATCCCGGAAAATGTTTCAATATGCCGCTGAACGAAAATTGTCTGAATATTGCCACAAAACGAATTTTCCAATTCGATCCTGCACCGATCACTGCAAGGCTGCTCGGACTGCCTCTCTGACTCAGCCCATCCAAGTAGGCTTTTGATGCATGCAAATTAGATGATGATCTCCACCAATCACTGCCAGGCTTCTCGGACTGCCTCTCTAACTCAGCCAATCCAAGCAGGCTTTTTATGCATGCCAATTAGACAATATTCTGCACCAATCACTGCAAGGCTGCTCGGATCCTCTGCCTCTCTGACTCAGCCAATCCAAGCAGGCTTTTGATGCATGCAAATTAGACACTGTTCTGCACCAATCACTGCCAGGCTGCTCAGACTGCCTCTCTAACTCAGTCAATCCAAGCAGGCTTTTTATGCATGCCAATTAGACAATGTTTGGACCCGAATCTACACTGTCAAAAGCTGCTCAGATTGGCCAGTCAGAGAGGAAGTCTATGACAGTAGAACCTTTGAACCTTTGCTTGTTGTGATTGGCTCACTGTGGTACATACAGTTGTAGCACAGGAACGTTCTGTCTGATACAGCGAATATAGGCCTAAACCTATGTTTTAACTGCAAAATTGGGGGGTCGCCTTATACGCCGGCAAATACGGTAAATAAATAAATAATTAAATGAGTCTCTGAAAAAATGTCTATTCCTTAGTAAGTTTTCAAATACAGCATTTTACTGGAACCCAATACAAGTTGCAGCTGATGATTCTAAAGTTAATCAAATAAAGGAGATTAAGAAGCTGGTAAATTCTCTTATAAAGAGAAAAACTTATAGAACAACAAGGTGATTAAGCATTGATGGAGCCAAGTGTGGGTTCCTTAGTGAGTTTTATTGCAAATTATCAACATAAAGTCTTCATTTCCAGGAAAATACATTGAGTAAATTATCTCACTTCTTTGACTTGCTCTCAGTGCTCTCATTTCTATCATTTCCTGGCTCATTATCCATTAAGAGTGTGGGCCTCTGTTCCTGGGGATTGGCTTCCTGCTGTAGCATCAACCCTTTTCCTGAATGTCACCTGGTTCAACTCCTTTATATACAACTTTGGGAGATACACATTGGACCAATCACTGAAGAGCACGACTGGCTTCCAGAGATGCAAGGAATACCTGTGAATGAGAATAACCAGCTCTTACCCCAGAGTCAAGCACAGAAAGGATCTCAGGGACTCATGGGAGTTAAGAGTCTTGCTCATGGTCTTTTTTAAGTAGCTGACCAGTCACTGGCCAGTTACTCTTTTGGGGGGAAGAAACAATTGTCACCTATATAAAATATTATATTGAAAAAATCACTTCAAAATAATTTTACACTTAGGTAAAAGAAAAAAAGGCAAGAGGATTAAAAAAGATAACCATTACACTTCACTAGCTACATTAACTAAAATATTTTCACCTCTAATTTTAAAATTATGTAAGAAAGAATTCTGCCCTTTACTGCAAGATAGAAGTTTGAGTTTATTATGATAAGTAGGCTAGAGAGAAAGATAAAGACATACTGTCTGATCACACCTGTGAGATGAAGAAACATTGAACTAGAAATAGAATAGATACAGTTACCTGGAGCTAAGGGATGGGGTAACTTGGAATATGCTTATGAAGGAATAAAGAGTTTCCGTTTTAAGAGGAATAAGTTCCAGGGATTTAATTTATGGCATGATGAGCACAGACAATGCCATACTGATTACTTGGAGTTTCCATGAACATTATTGTTCTCACTGTAATAACTAACATAATGACAATCACATGAGGTGAATGATGTATTAACTAACCATACTGTGGCAAACTATTCACCACAGGTATTTATATGAAACTACCACACTACACACCTTAGACTTATAAATGTTACATGTCAATTATGTATCAGTAAAACAAGAGGAAACTATAATTTGACATTTTTCTCTGAAATAAGAAACTATCCAAATAAAGTTTCCAGATAAAATAAATGACATATTCGGTTAAATATGAATTTCAGAAAACAACAGATTTCCCCCTTCTACTATAATTATGTCCTGAATGGAGATTATGTACATCATGGAGATCTATTCATTTTCCTAAGGTTCTCATTTAGCCAGGAGTCCTGTGTTTTGATTTGCTAAATCTGCAACTCAGCGCCACAGTAGTCCAACTGTGGGAAAGGAAAGCAAACAATCTGAAGACTGTTGTATCAGTAGGCATGGAAGCCAAGAGAACACTGAAGTTTTCCAACTTACTGTTCAGAAGAATAAAGTACATGCACTTACTCTGCCCACTCTTGGCTCCCTTCTTCCTTCAACATTCCTGTAATGCAAGAAAAAGAAAGCAGATGTACAGAAGCTGACACTGTTCAACGTGATACTGTTTTTTGACATTTGCTTGCTGTTTGGCTGAAAACTCTTTGTGCGTGGCTTTTTAGAAAAAAGCCTTTATCTAGGAAGGCATATTTATGATGCAGATTGTGTTTATTTCCAGAGATCAACCAACCAGAGAAAGCCTTTTGGACCAAACTAAAATATGTTTCAATCCTATCAGCCTTCCATCCCCCAACAGTACTTGGCCTGTTTATTAAAGACATAGATCCTGATCAACAGTTCTCCCTCTAGGCACAGCCCTCCGCCCACTCCTATCCCACACACGCTTCCATTCCTTACCCTCATCACCAGGCAGGCAATGACAAATGAACATATTTATTTTAAAAAATACATTTGTGAAATAAATTGAAACAGAATGTAAGTATGTATTCACTTTTCTTAGTGAAGAAGAAAGAAGGTACCTAAGATCTTATGAATAAGTCTGAAGAATATTCACCAAAATATTAATGTCATTATCTCTGGGTAGTAAAATTTATGGGGTATTTCAATCTTTGTGTTTGTTTATTTATTTAGTCCCATCCCGCTATATTTCAAATTCTCTAGGGTATTTCTCAATGTGGAACAACATTCATCACCTTAAAACAGAGCTTCTCAAACCCGCGTGTGCTCAACAGAGCCCAAAAGAAAGATGCTGTCAAGGCTGTGATCCAGTCCCATCTGCCTTCTTCAAGGGGCAAGAAGCGCTGGTCTTGGTTGGTCTTCTCAATCTACTAGTTGCTGCTTAGTAGAATTCCTGGATACAGTAATAAGTACCCAATTCATCTCTGTTCATGGGTGGAATGAATGCACTGGCCTGTTTTGGGAGTATCCCGAAGACAAGAAAATAAGCACCTGCCAGTGTCTAGAGGGGCAGCACAGCTTTGTTTCTGTGGCCCAGCTGACTCCAAAGAGGCTCCGGAGAGTGTTAGTGAACCACAGCTGTCCAAATGCTGGGCTGGGTCCTGCCAGCTTGTGGATTCTGATGGCCAGATCATAGATCCAAGAGAGGTCCCAAAGGGCAGGCTGAGAATTGTTCTTGATGGCAACAGCAAGCTAGTAAGCAGCATGGCTATGGGGTGGGAGGATTATGAAGCTCTGTTCCCCACTTGAACAGCTCTCTTGGCTATGGATCGTCATTTGAATAAAAAAAAAATCAAATTGACTTAGGATCTGTCCAAAATGAAGGATGTTTTAATATTTTGTATGTAAAAACACCAATATTTTGCTTCTTCTTTATTAAACATATTTTATTATTTTTCAGAATCTTGTCAGCATAATCGCTTTATGGGTGGATGAAATATTCAGAGCGCTGCGGCAGAGTCCTTTCACGGCAATTACCTTGTGGCACTTGTGCTGTAATTAGGTTTGTGCTGAGGATTTTTCCCCGGGTCTGTGTAATAAATGAAATATGACCAGAATTTAAATTTGTCAATTACATGCAAGCAGAGTGCGTAAACACACAACAGAGCCGTGAATTCCAAGCCACTGGCTATTGCTGGGGGCAGACGCTCAGAAAATTAAAATGGAAATAAAACTACTGACTGGCAACCGAAAGTGCCCCCCAAAGAAAGCAAATCTCCCCTAACACTCAGACGGGATTCTACCCAGCAGCACCAGATCTTGATTATAAATTTTTCAGTGTGATATGGGCATCAGATACTGCTCCAGAACACACAGGCTCTGCTCACCTGCCCTGAAGCCCCTATTTTTTTTGTTTGTTTTTTTTTTTTTTTTTTTTTTTTTTTTTTTTTGGTCATACTCAGCTGTACTCAGGGGTTACTTCTGGCTCTACACTCAGAAATCGCTCCTGGCAGGCTCAGGGGACTATATGGGATGCCGGGATTTGAACCACCATCCTTCTGCATGTGAGGCAAATGCCCTATCTCCATGCTATCTCTCTGGCCCCCTATTTTTTTTTTTTTTTTTTTTTTTTTTTTTTTTTTATTTTTTATCTTTATTTAAACACCGTGATTACAAACATGATTATAGTTGTATGATTACAGTCATGTAAAGAGCACCCCCCCTTCACCGGTGTAACATTCCCACCACCAATTTCCCAGATCTCCCTCCTCCCCACCCCCCTACACCTGTACTCGAGACAGGCTTTCTACTTCCCTCATTCATTCACATTTTATGATAGTTTTCAGTGTAGTCATCTCTGCAACTGCACTCATCACTCTATGTGATGAGCTGCATGTCCTGAGCTGCACCTACCAGCCCTCATCTCTCTTGTCTCTGAGATATTGTTAAAAATGTCCTTCATTTTTCTTAAAGCCCATAGATGAGTGAAACCATTCTGCGTCTTTCTCTCTCCCTCTGACTTACTTCACTCAGCATAATAGATTCCATGTACATCCATGTATTGGAAAATTTCATGACTTCATCTCTCCTGATGGCTGCATAGTATTCCATTGTGTATATGTACCACAGTTTCTTCAGCCACTCATCTGTTGAAGGGCATCTTGGTTGTTTCCAGAGTCTGGCTATTGTAAATAGCGCTGCAATGAATATAGGAGTAAGGAAGGGTTTTTTGTATTGTATTTTTGTGTTTCTTGGGTATATTCCTAGGAGTGGTATAGCTGGATCGTATGGAAGCTCAATTTCCAGTTTGTGAAGGAATCTCCATATCGCTTTCCATAAAGGTTGTACTAGACGGCATTCCCACCAGCAGTGAAAAAGAGTTCCTTTCTCTCCACATCCCCGCCAGCACTGCTTGTTTTCCTTTCTTGTGATGTGTGCCAATCTCAGTGGCGTGAGGTGGTACCTCATAGTAGTTTTGATTTGCATCTCCCTGACGATTAGTGATGTTGAACATCTTTTCATGTGCCTTTTGGCCATTTGCCTTTCTTCTTTTTCAAAGTGTCTGTTCATTTCTTCTCCCCATTTTTTGATGGGGTTAGTTGTTTTTTTCTTGTATAGTTCTGTCAGTACCTTGTAAATTTTGGATATTAGCCCTTTATCTGATGTGTATTGGGTGAATAATTTCTCCCACTCAGTGGGTGGCCTTTGTATTCTGGGCGCTATTTCCTTTGAGATGCAGAAGCTTTTCAGCTTAATATAGTCCCATCTGTTTATCTCTGCTTCCACTTGCTTGGAAAGTGCTGTCTCCTCCTTAAAGATGCCTTTAGTCTCAATGTCCTGGAGTGTTTCACCTACATGTTGTTCTATATACCTTATAGTTTCAGTTCTGATATCAAGGTCTTTAATCCATTTGGATTTTACCTTTGTATATGGTGTTAGCTGGGGGTCTGAGTTCGCTTTTTTGCAAGTGGTTAACCAGTTGTGCCAACACCACTTGTTGAATAGGCTTTCCCTGCTCCATTTAGGATTTTTTGCTCCTTTATCAAAAACAAGGTGGTTATATGTCTGAGGAACCTTCTCTGAGTACTCAAGCCTATTCCACTGATCTGAGGGTCTGTTTTTATTCCAATACCATGCTGTTTTTATAACTGTTGCTTTGTAATACAACTTAAAATTGGGGAAAGTAATGCCTCCCATATTCCTTTTCCCAAGGAGTGCTTTAGCTATTCGAGGTTGTTTGTTGTTCCAGATGAATTTCAGAAGTATTTGATCCACTTCTTTGAAAAATGTCATGGGTATCTTTAGAGGAATCGCGTTAAATCTGTACAATGCTTTTGGAAGTATTGCCATTTTAATGATGTTGATCCTGCCAATCCATGAGCATGGTATGTGTTTCCATTTCCGCGTGTCCTCTCTTATTTCTTGGAGCAGTGTTTTGTAGTTTTCTTTGTATAGATCCTTCACATCTTTAGTCAGGTTGACTCCAAGATATTTGAGTTTGTGTGGAACTAATGTGAATGGGATTGTTCTCTTAATGTCCATTTCTTCCCTATCATTATTCGTGTATAAAAAGGCCATTGATTTTTGTGTGTTAATTTTGTATCCTGCCACTTTGCTATACAAATCTATTATTTCTAGAAGCTTTTTGGTAGAGTCTTTAGGGTTTTCTAAGTAGAGTATCATGTCATCTGCAAACAGTGAGAGCTTGACTTCTTCCTTTCCTATCTGAATTCCCTTGATATCTTTTTCTTGCCTAATCGCTATAGCAAGTACTTCCAGTGCTATGTTGAATAGGAGTGGTGAGAGAGGACAGCCTTGTCTTGTACCAGAATTTAGAGGAAAGGATTTTAGTTTTTCTCCATTGAGGATAATATTTGCCACTGGCTTCTGGTAGATGGCTTTGACTATATTGAGAAAGGTTCCTTTTATTCCTATCTTGCTGAGAGTTTTAATCAAGAATGGGTGTTGAACCTTATCAAATGCTTTTTCTGCATCTATTGATATGACCATGTGATTTTTATTTTTGTTGTTGTTTATGTTGTGTATTATATTAATAGATTTACGGATGTTAAACCATCCTTGCATTCCTGGGATGAAACCTACTTGATCAAAGTGAATGATCTTCTTGATGAGGCACTGGATCCTGTTCGCCAGGATTTTGTTGAGGATCTTTGCATCTGTGTTCATCAGGGATATTGGTCTGTAATTTTCTTTTTTGGCAGCATCTCTATCAGGTTTTGGTATTAAGGTGATGTTGGCTTCATAAAAGCTATTTGGAAGTATTCCTGTTTTTTCGATTTCATAAAAGAGCCTGGCCAGAATTGGTAGTAGTTCCTCTTGAAAGGTTTGAAAGAATTCATTCGTGAATCCATCAGGGCCTGGGCTTTTGTTTTTGGGTAAATTTTTGATTACAGTTTTAATTTCCTCAATAGTGATGGGGGTGTTTAGATATGCTACCTCTTCTTTATTCAACCGTGGAAGGTTATATGAGTTCAGAAATTTATCCATTTCTTCCAGGTTCTCATATTTAGTGGCATAGAGTTTCTCAAAGTATTCTCTGAATACCCTTTGAATCTCTGCAGTATCTGTAGTGATCTCCCCCTTCTCATTTCTAATACGCGTTATCAAGTTTCTCTCTTTCTTTTGCTTTGTGAGTTTTGCCAATGGTCTATCAATCTTGTTTATTTTTTCAAAGAACCAACTTCTGCTTTCGTTGATCTTTCGGATTGTTTTTTGGGTTTCCACTTCGTTGATTTCTGCTCTCAGCTTTGTTATTTCCTTCTGTCTCCCTATTTTTGGGTCCTTTTGTTGAGCACTTTCTAGTTCTATTAGCTGTGTCATTAAGCTACTCAGGTAAGCTCCTTCTTCCTTCCTGATGTGTGCTTGCAAAGCTATAAATTTTCCTCTCAGTACTGCTTTTGCTGTGTCCCATAAGTTCTGATAGTTTGTGTCTTTATTGTCATTTGTTTCCAGGAACCTTTTGATTTCCTCCTTGATTTCATCTCGGACCCACTGGTTATTGAGTATGAGGCTGTTTAACTTCCAGGTGTTAAATTTTTTCTTCTGTGTCCCTATGCAGTTCACATCTAACTTCAGAGCCTTGTGGTCAGCAAAGGCAGCCTGCAAAATGTCTATCTTTTTTATTTTATGGAGGTATGTTTTATGTGCCAGCACATGATCTATCCTGGAGAATGATCCATGTACATTGGAAAAGAATGTGTATCCAGGTTTCTGAGGATAGAGTGCCCTATATATATCTACTAGGCCTCTTTCATCCATTTCTTTTTGCAGGTCTAGTATATTTTTGTTGGGTTTCCATTTGGTTGACCTATCAAGTGTTGACAAGCCTGTGTTGAGGTCTCCCACAATTATTGTGTTATTATTGATATCCTTCTTCAGATTTGTCAACAATTGTATTAAATACTTTGCTGGACCCTCATTCGGTGCGTATATGTTTAGGAGAGTGATTTCTTCTTGCTGTACAAATCCCTTGATTAGTACATAATATCCATCTTTGTCCCTTACAATTTTTCTGAGTATAAAGTTTGTGTCATCTGATATTAGTATGGCCACCCCCGCTTTTTTAAGGGTGTTGTTTGCTTGAATGATTTTCCTCCAGCCTTTGATTTTGAGTCTATGTTTATTCTGACTATTCAGGTGTGTTTCTTGTAGACAGCAGAAGGTTGGCTTCAGTTTTTTGATCCATTTCGCCACTCTGTGCCTCTTAACTGGTGCATTTAGTCCATTGACATTGAGAGAAATAATTGTCATGGGATTTATTGCCATCTTTGTGTAGAAGTTTGGTGTGTTTTTTGTTCTGTCTTGTTTTTAGAGTAGATCTTTCAGTTTTTCTTTTAAGGCTGGTTTTGAGTCTGCAAAGATTTTGAGCTGTTGTTTATCTGTGAAGCCGTGTATACATCCGTCAAACCTGAAACTTAGTTTTGCTGGGTGCAATATTCTTGGCGAAGCATTTATTTCATTGAGTTTTGCCACTACGTCCCACCACTGCCTTCTGGCCTTGAGTGTTTCTGGTGACAGGTCTGCTGTAAATTTCAAGGATGCTCCGTGGAATGTAATTTCCCTTTTCGATCTTGCTGCTTGCAGTATTCTATCTCTATCGGTGGGTTTCATCATGGTGACTAGGATGTGTCTTGGGGTGTTTCTACTGGGGTCTTTTTTAGCTGGTACTCTTCGGGCATGCAGGATTTGGTCACATGTTTTCTTTAGCTCTGGTAGTTTCTCTGTGATGATGTTCTTAACCATTGATTCTTCCTGAAGATTTTCTTCTTGGGTCTCTGGAACTCCAATGATTCTGAAGTTGTTTCTGTTGAGCTTATCAAAGACTTCTATTTTCATCTTCTCATATTCTTTGAGTAAATTTTCCATTGTCTGATCATTTGATTTGAGGTTTTTTTCTAATCTCTTCTGCTGTGTAAAGTTGTTATGCATCTCATCTTCTAAAGCACTAATTCTATCCTCAGCTGCTGTTAACCTGTTGGAAAACTCATCCATTATGTTCTTCAATTCGTCTATTGAGTTTTTCAGACCTGTTATCTGATCTGATATTTCAGTTTGGAGTTTTCTGATTTCTGTCTTCATATTCTCTTGATTTTTATTAGTGCTCTGATTTATACTTTCTTTGATATCTGATAGCAACCTCCATATTTCGTCTCTAAACTCCATTTCTGAAAGACTGCTTAGGTAGTTGGTCGTTGTTGGGTCATCAGAGTTTCCATCTTCATTCTCTATGGTTGAAGTTGGTCTGCGTAGTCTCCCCATTGTCTCGCTTACGCTGTGGGTTTTTCTACGTGTTGTGGTGGTACTCATTGGCGAGGTGGAGTGCGCGGCCGCGAAGCGCAGCGGAGCGGCCGCGCTCCGGCCCCCAAACACTCACCTCAGCCGAGGCAAGCCGTCAGGGGATGCCTGGGGAGGCCCCCAAGTGTCTGCCAAGCAAAGAAACCAGCACAATCCACAACTCCAACAGAAAACTCACAGCCCCAGCGAGACACGCCTTGAAGAGATTAATGCTGAATCAGGTCAAAGTTCCCAGGTTGATGCAGGCTGGGGGAGGTCCCAAAATGTCTGCCGGGCCTAGGGGTCCAGCAGTCAGCCTGATCTGCAACTCCGGCCCCCAAACACTCACCTCAGCCGAGGCAAGCCGTCAGGGGATGCCTGGGGAGGCCCCCAAGTGTCTGCCAAGCAAAGAAACCAGCACAATCCACAACTCCAACAGAAAACTCACAGCCCCAGCGAGACACGCCTTGAAGAGATTAATGCTGAATCAGGTCAAAGTTCCCAGGTTGATGCAGGCTGGGGGAGGTCCCAAAATGTCTGCCGGGCCTAGGGGTCCAGCAGTCAGCCTGATCTGCAACTCCGGCCCCCAAACACTCACCTCAGCCGAGGCAAGCCGTCAGGGGATGCCTGGGGAGGCCCCCAAGTGTCTGCCAAGCAAAGAAACCAGCACAATCCACAACTCCAACAGAAAACTCACAGCCCCAGCGAGACACGCCTTGAAGAGATTAATGCTGAATCAGGTCAAAGTTCCCAGGTTGATGCAGGCTGGGGGAGGTCCCAAAATGTCTGCCGGGCCTAGGGGTCCAGCAGTCAGCCTGATCTGCAACTCCGGCCCCCAAACACTCACCTCAGCCGAGGCAAGCCGTCAGGGGATGCCTGGGGAGGCCCCCAAGTGTCTGCCAAGCAAAGAAACCAGCACAATCCACAACTCCAACAGAAAACTCACAGCCCCAGCGAGACACGCCTTGAAGAGATTAATGCTGAATCAGGTCAAAGTTCCCAGGTTGATGCAGGCTGGGGGAGGTCCCAAAATGTCTGCCGGGCCTAGGGGTCCAGCAGTCAGCCTGATCTGCAACTCCGGCCCCCAAACACTCACCTCAGCCGAGGCAAGCCGTCAGGGGATGCCTGGGGAGGCCCCCAAGTGTCTGCCAAGCAAAGAAACCAGCACAATCCACAACTCCAACAGAAAACTCACAGCCCCAGCGAGACACGCCTTGAAGAGATTAATGCTGAATCAGGTCAAAGTTCCCAGGTTGATGCAGGCTGGGGGAGGTCCCAAAATGTCTGCCGGGCCTAGGGGTCCAGCAGTCAGCCTGATCTGCAACTCCGGCCCCCAAACACTCACCTCAGCCGAGGCAAGCCGTCAGGGGATGCCTGGGGAGGCCCCCAAGTGTCTGCCAAGCAAAGAAACCAGCACAATCCACAACTCCAACAGAAAACTCACAGCCCCAGCGAGACACGCCTTGAAGAGATTAATGCTGAATCAGGTCAAAGTTCCCAGGTTGATGCAGGCTGGGGGAGGTCCCAAAATGTCTGCCGGGCCTAGGGGTCCAGCAGTCAGCCTGATCTGCAACTCCGGCCCCCAAACACTCACCTCAGCCGAGGCAAGCCGTCAGGGGATGCCTGGGGAGGCCCCCAAGTGTCTGCCAAGCAAAGAAACCAGCACAATCCACAACTCCAACAGAAAACTCACAGCCCCAGCGAGACACGCCTTGAAGAGATTAATGCTGAATCAGGTCAAAGTTCCCAGGTTGATGCAGGCTGGGGGAGGTCCCAAAATGTCTGCCGGGCCTAGGGGTCCAGCAGTCAGCCTGATCTGCAACTCCGGCCCCCAAACACTCACCTCAGCCGAGGCAAGCCGTCAGGGGATGCCTGGGGAGGCCCCCAAGTGTCTGCCAAGCAAAGAAACCAGCACAATCCACAACTCCAACAGAAAACTCACAGCCCCAGCGAGACACGCCTTGAAGAGATTAATGCTGAATCAGGTCAAAGTTCCCAGGTTGATGCAGGCTGGGGGAGGTCCCAAAATGTCTGCCGGGCCTAGGGGTCCAGCAGTCAGCCTGATCTGCAACTCCGGCCCCCAAACACTCACCTCAGCCGAGGCAAGCCGTCAGGGGATGCCTGGGGAGGCCCCCAAGTGTCTGCCAAGCAAAGAAACCAGCACAATCCACAACTCCAACAGAAAACTCACAGCCCCAGCGAGACACGCCTTGAAGAGATTAATGCTGAATCAGGTCAAAGTTCCCAGGTTGATGCAGGCTGGGGGAGGTCCCAAAATGTCTGCCGGGCCTAGGGGTCCAGCAGTCAGCCTGATCTGCAACTCCGGCCCCCAAACACTCACCTCAGCCGAGGCAAGCCGTCAGGGGATGCCTGGGGAGGCCCCCAAGTGTCTGCCAAGCAAAGAAACCAGCACAATCCACAACTCCAACAGAAAACTCACAGCCCCAGCGAGACACGCCTTGAAGAGATTAATGCTGAATCAGGTCAAAGTTCCCAGGTTGATGCAGGCTGGGGGAGGTCCCAAAATGTCTGCCGGGCCTAGGGGTCCAGCAGTCAGCCTGATCTGCAACTCCGGCCCCCAAACACTCACCTCAGCCGAGGCAAGCCGTCAGGGGATGCCTGGGGAGGCCCCCAAGTGTCTGCCAAGCAAAGAAACCAGCACAATCCACAACTCCAACAGAAAACTCACAGCCCCAGCGAGACACGCCTTGAAGAGATTAATGCTGAATCAGGTCAAAGTTCCCAGGTTGATGCAGGCTGGGGGAGGTCCCAAAATGTCTGCCGGGCCTAGGGGTCCAGCAGTCAGCCTGATCTGCAACTCCGGCCCCCAAACACTCACCTCAGCCGAGGCAAGCCGTCAGGGGATGCCTGGGGAGGCCCCCAAGTGTCTGCCAAGCAAAGAAACCAGCACAATCCACAACTCCAACAGAAAACTCACAGCCCCAGCGAGACACGCCTTGAAGAGATTAATGCTGAATCAGGTCAAAGTTCCCAGGTTGATGCAGGCTGGGGGAGGTCCCAAAATGTCTGCCGGGCCTAGGGGTCCAGCAGTCAGCCTGATCTGCAACTCCGGCCCCCAAACACTCACCTCAGCCGAGGCAAGCCGTCAGGGGATGCCTGGGGAGGCCCCCAAGTGTCTGCCAAGCAAAGAAACCAGCACAATCCACAACTCCAACAGAAAACTCACAGCCCCAGCGAGACACGCCTTGAAGAGATTAATGCTGAATCAGGTCAAAGTTCCCAGGTTGATGCAGGCTGGGGGAGGTCCCAAAATGTCTGCCGGGCCTAGGGGTCCAGCAGTCAGCCTGATCTGCAACTCCGGCCCCCAAACACTCACCTCAGCCGAGGCAAGCCGTCAGGGGATGCCTGGGGAGGCCCCCAAGTGTCTGCCAAGCAAAGAAACCAGCACAATCCACAACTCCAACAGAAAACTCACAGCCCCAGCGAGACACGCCTTGAAGAGATTAATGCTGAATCAGGTCAAAGTTCCCAGGTTGATGCAGGCTGGGGGAGGTCCCAAAATGTCTGCCGGGCCTAGGGGTCCAGCAGTCAGCCTGATCTGCAACTCCGGCCCCCAAACACTCACCTCAGCCGAGGCAAGCCGTCAGGGGATGCCTGGGGAGGCCCCCAAGTGTCTGCCAAGCAAAGAAACCAGCACAATCCACAACTCCAACAGAAAACTCACAGCCCCAGCGAGACACGCCTTGAAGAGATTAATGCTGAATCAGGTCAAAGTTCCCAGGTTGATGCAGGCTGGGGGAGGTCCCAAAATGTCTGCCGGGCCTAGGGGTCCAGCAGTCAGCCTGATCTGCAACTCCGGCCCCCAAACACTCACCTCAGCCGAGGCAAGCCGTCAGGGGATGCCTGGGGAGGCCCCCAAGTGTCTGCCAAGCAAAGAAACCAGCACAATCCACAACTCCAACAGAAAACTCACAGCCCCAGCGAGACACGCCTTGAAGAGATTAATGCTGAATCAGGTCAAAGTTCCCAGGTTGATGCAGGCTGGGGGAGGTCCCAAAATGTCTGCCGGGCCTAGGGGTCCAGCAGTCAGCCTGATCTGCAACTCCGGCCCCCAAACACTCACCTCAGCCGAGGCAAGCCGTCAGGGGATGCCTGGGGAGGCCCCCAAGTGTCTGCCAAGCAAAGAAACCAGCACAATCCACAACTCCAACAGAAAACTCACAGCCCCAGCGAGACACGCCTTGAAGAGATTAATGCTGAATCAGGTCAAAGTTCCCAGGTTGATGCAGGCTGGGGGAGGTCCCAAAATGTCTGCCGGGCCTAGGGGTCCAGCAGTCAGCCTGATCTGCAACTCCGGCCCCCAAACACTCACCTCAGCCGAGGCAAGCCGTCAGGGGATGCCTGGGGAGGCCCCCAAGTGTCTGCCAAGCAAAGAAACCAGCACAATCCACAACTCCAACAGAAAACTCACAGCCCCAGCGAGACACGCCTTGAAGAGATTAATGCTGAATCAGGTCAAAGTTCCCAGGTTGATGCAGGCTGGGGGAGGTCCCAAAATGTCTGCCGGGCCTAGGGGTCCAGCAGTCAGCCTGATCTGCAACTCCGGCCCCCAAACACTCACCTCAGCCGAGGCAAGCCGTCAGGGGATGCCTGGGGAGGCCCCCAAGTGTCTGCCAAGCAAAGAAACCAGCACAATCCACAACTCCAACAGAAAACTCACAGCCCCAGCGAGACACGCCTCAGCCGAGGCAAGCCGTCAGGGGATGCCTGGGGAGGCCCCCAAGTGTCTGCCAAGCAAAGAAACCAGCACAATCCACAACTCCAACAGAAAACTCACAGCCCCAGCGAGACACGCCTCAGCCGAGGCAAGCCGTCAGGGGATGCCTGGGGAGGCCCCCAAGTGTCTGCCAAGCAAAGAAACCAGCACAATCCACAACTCCAACAGAAAACTCACAGCCCCAGCGAGACACGCCTCAGCCGAGGCAAGCCGTCAGGGGATGCCTGGGGAGGCCCCCAAGTGTCTGCCAAGCAAAGAAACCAGCACAATCCACAACTCCAACAGAAAACTCACAGCCCCAGCGAGACACGCCTCAGCCGAGGCAAGCCGTCAGGGGATGCCTGGGGAGGCCCCCAAGTGTCTGCCAAGCAAAGAAACCAGCACAATCCACAACTCCAACAGAAAACTCACAGCCCCAGCGAGACACGCCTCAGCCGAGGCAAGCCGTCAGGGGATGCCTGGGGAGGCCCCCAAGTGTCTGCCAAGCAAAGAAACCAGCACAATCCACAACTCCAACAGAAAACTCACAGCCCCAGCGAGACACGCCTCAGCCGAGGCAAGCCGTCAGGGGATGCCTGGGGAGGCCCCCAAGTGTCTGCCAAGCAAAGAAACCAGCACAATCCACAACTCCAACAGAAAACTCACAGCCCCAGCGAGACACGCCTCAGCCGAGGCAAGCCGTCAGGGGATGCCTGGGGAGGCCCCCAAGTGTCTGCCAAGCAAAGAAACCAGCACAATCCACAACTCCAACAGAAAACTCACAGCCCCAGCGAGACACGCCTCAGCCGAGGCAAGCCGTCAGGGGATGCCTGGGGAGGCCCCCAAGTGTCTGCCAAGCAAAGAAACCAGCACAATCCACAACTCCAACAGAAAACTCCCTATTTTTTTTTTTTTTTTTTTTTTTTTTTTTTTTTTTTAACAAAAGTACAGAACAGGTCCTGAGCCCCACTGCACTGTGGTGGTGGTGGTTTTCCAGGTGGGGACAACAGGACAGAGACCCAGTATACTTCTGTCTCCCAGAGTCTTCACCCTACGAACTTGAGTTCTTGTCCTGTAGGGCCTTCTGCCAACCATCTCTTTAAGAGGAACCACAGAGGCATCTGCACAGTTGAAGATTGATAGCTCTTGTGCTAATAAACAACTAATACCTACACACATTACCACCACCACCACCACCATGAGAAAGCAAACTTTTCAGACTTCCATGTGCCAGAAGCCCTTAGGCAAGGAAAAAAGGCAGTGAGGGTTTAGTCAGTTGGCTAAGCGGCTGTGCATTCGTGTCCAGACCTTTCTTGTGAGTCAAACTGCACATTTCCAGTGCAGAGTTGGAGACTCAATCTATTGTTGGAGAATAGTTAGTTCCCTGTGGGAGCCAGTTGGAAGGCAAAGGGTGTGTGGGTTATTTATTTTTAATTTTAATCTGATTTGATTGACTTACCATTAGGTTACAATTTGGTAAGCTTTCAAGAGATAGGCTCACACTCTCTGTGCATGTTCATCCCAACTGCCCTAAGCACAAGTCCTAGCACCTTCAGCCTATCCAAATGAGCCCCCTTTCTGGCACACATGGCCTTCAGCTTGCCTCTTGGCAACCACCCCAATTGTCATAGTCTTAGAGTTATTTTCACTGGGGGAAAAGTGTGCTTTTAACAACATTCTCACTGCCTGATTCTCTCCTGTACTAAAGATTGTAGTTTGGGGCTTTTTTGCAAGAGTTCTCACAAAGAAGAGACATGCAAAAAGGAACTAGAACTTTCTTGTGGTCTAGAGCGGGTTAGAGCACACAGGCTCTGGAATCATGTAGCTCTAGACTGCAATCCTAGTTGCATGACGCCTGATCTCGTGGCCTCATGCATGACGTGAGAGTAGCTGAGGTTTACTTCACAGGGACAGTAGTTGCAGGGCAGCTATATTCGATTGTGCAGTGGGCTTGTTACACGTGAAGAGCAATGCCTTGCTTTTGTAGAGAAGGACCAGAGTGTCAGGACGAGCAATGAAAGTGAATGGGACTGGGAATCCTTCTCCACATGGCCTCAGAATTCCTAGCAATGGCTCCTCTTCTTGTGCTCTATTCTGGAACGAACAAAGAGGAAGTTGGACTCTCTGGGGGCCCCTGAATAGAGACAGATGTCCCCTAAGGCAACTTTCAACATGGTTCTTTACTATGATAATGATGATTACTATTAGTGATTTGCAAACCTCAGTCCTAGCATTAGCACAGTGTAGGAATTAAATTAATCAATGAAATCTATTTCCTGAATAATTAATGACTGACAAAATTTAAAATGGAGGCAGGTAGGAGAGTCTAATCAAATAATGTTTCAAAGTCTGGATTCTGGTATACAATGGATTATAGACAGAATATGAGGCCTCCAGAACTGCAGTGGAGACCAGACAGATATATTCAGATGGAAAAGAAAAGACCCTTTTGATCCAAATTGGTTGAGTTTAGAAAGTTCGCTCTCTGGGGTCTTATATGCAGGGGTTCAAGTACTGTCTGTGCAGCTTTATTTCTAAAAGCTGAGCTGAAAGCCCAAGGCCACACAGCTGGTTATTTGCAGAACTGGATTCAGAAGCAAATCTGAACCCAAGCCCAGATTTTTAGCCTTTGTAGGAGAAAATAAAAATACATTTTCTCTCTACCTCTCCACGTTCCTGGCTAAGTCCCACTGTAATCAAAGATAGATTAACAAGAGAAAAACAAACAGGAGCTTATTAACAAGTATACCTCAGTTATCCGGCAGCTGCCCAGAAATAGAGCAACCCCACGAGATAGTCCAAGTTCACAGCTTAAGCACCATCTTCAGCTAAAGAGAGAAGTTAGGAGGGGCTGGAGGGAGGCCAGTTATGAGAGGTTGCCATGAGAAGCCAAGGAAAGAAGGGTCAAGTTCGTTCTGCAGGTTTAAGTTGCTTCTACTGCATTGAGGAGTATTTTGATAGATTCTGAATTGGCTTTCTCTGTCTAATAGAAGTGGGACTTATACATGGAAACTTCCTCTTAAGAATGCAATCACTGAGAGACTGGAGCGATGGCACAGCAATAGGACCTTTGTCTTGCACGTGGCCAATCCAGGACTGAGCTGGTTCGATTCCTGGCGTACCATATGGTCCCCCCAATCCAGGAGCGATTTCTGAGCGCATAGCCAGGAGTAACTCCTGAGCATCACCAGATGTGGCCCACCCCCCTCAAAGGATGCAGTCACTGAACCAACAAAACTAAAAATATGAGGTTCCGGCTGCAATAATTAAACTTAACAATGTGCCTGTCAAGGAGGCAGGCTGGGGCAGGGGGAGAACAAGGGAACATTTGTTCAGGGAAGTCAAAGCTGGTGAAGGAATTGGGGTTGGAAAATTGTATATCTGAAACTTGACTATGAAAAACTTTGTAAGTCATGATGCCTACATTAAAATATAGTATTATATGTAAATGAAGTGCCGGAGAGATAGTACAGTGGGTAGGGGTCTTGCCTTGCATGCTGCTGACTTGGGTTCTATCTTGGGCATTCTATATGGCCTTCTAACCCTTACCAGGAATGATTTCTGAGCACAGAGCCAGGAGTAAGACCTGAGCATTATTGGTTGTGGTCCCCAAAACAAAACCAAAAGAATGAAATGCCTTTCAACAGAGTAACATCTCTGCTTCAGAGCTGCTTCTGTGTCTGCAGCTTCTCAAATATGAATTCAGAATAATCCTTATGTAAAAGTAGATGATTTGAGACCTCTGTGGTGTGTGTGTGTGAGAGAGAGAGTTATCCTGCTACTATTCAACATATTATGTTAATGAACACTGTTGCATACTATAATTATCACATAATTGATGTACAGATATGAATCCGCTAAAATAAATTCCTTGTGTACAGAAGGAACTCAGTTCATGCACAGTGAAGATCTTGCTAGTTTAGATATTCTCCCTCCATTCACCCCCCCCCCCCCCGAACTCCCCAGGCCACTCACTGAAAACATCAATCACCAGAAAAGGCATCATAGAGAAATACACCTAAAGAATCCCACAAATCACCAAGTGCACAGTAGAAACATAAATATCTGCACAGTGTGTGGCTGTCTCTCAAGTCCCATTTTCCTGGGTAAACTCATACATCACGCATTAAGCAGGGGCTCCTCCCTATCATGGCCTGATGCCCACTTTTCACAGAAATGTAGGGTGTGACTCTCAGGAGCTTTGAGGCTTAAGTGCTGCATATGAGAGCAAGGGCTGGGATAGAAGGTGGTGGGGACCCTCCCTTCAGCTAACAGATCAACAGCCTCACTTTAGTCAGACATAAGCGTGTCACAAGCCACCGACCAGTGGGACACCAGGAGGCGGGGGTGTTTGCTCACAGCAAGCACACACTAGAAGACCCTCATGTGATGAAGCCCCTGATGCCCTTTCCTTCCCTAGGGCCATTGAATATTCTCCTGTAGTGAGTCAGAGCTTTCACACACTTCCAGATATTATTCTCTGATCACAGCTGACTGATTATTTGCAGCAGACTCTTTCTTTTAGTTCTAAAACCAAATCCATCATGGAAGACTCAAAGACAGAATTATTGCTCCACGTGAAGATCATACATGTAAGCATATCTGTGCAAACTTTTTCTATCTGCAACTTCCTCCATGAAACTGCTTTTGAAAAAGGATGATTCTTCCAAGTGTCCTTATGTCTCAGACTCAGACAAAGGAAAGGGGTGGGAATTCCTTTGCACCAAGAAAGAGCTTGAGCAATCCCTGTTAAGTAACTGGATTCAGAGAGGGCCAGGGCTGCAGAGAACTTTTCCAAGTCCATTATTGCTATAGCAATGTTGGACCCCGGAGCACAATGTCATGCACACCCAGTTTCTTTAGCTTCTTCAGGGGGCCTCATTTACCAGAACTACTCATTTAAAGGAGCAGCTCTCTTCTAAGCTGTTCTAATTGTTTATTTTTGTTTGTTTGTTTATTTTAGACCAATCGACACAGGAGGCTGAGAAAGCAGTTCAGACCTTCAGATGGGTGAGGGTTGCAGGAAGAACTCCTTTGGTTGGGAGCTTTCTGGGGGCCCATGGAGCAAAAGACAGGTTCTTCTCGAACATTCTCTGTGCTGGACACTTAGTCCCCATCTTGGGTACATGTTCATTCCAGTAAAGCAAGGTGGAAGTTCAAGTAGATAAGACATAGCCCTGGTATTGAAAATATTTTGACACCACCATTATTGAACCACCCCAGTGGGACTCCTTTGAGCTTAAAGAGAACATGGGGAAATCTCATGAGAACATTCTGCAGGGCTCCTTGCAATATCTACACAGCTGCAGAATGCTGTAGCTGAAAGAACGCGGATTGGAGGTGAGGGAGAATATTTAAAGAAGTTGATGTGCATTATTTAGTTGGATTCTAACAGCAGTCAGCAGGGACAGGCAGCATTTCCTTTTTCTGGCCTGTTTTATAGATGAGGAAGCAGAGACTGAGAGGGAGGGACTGGCACAAGGCTCTGAAGACAAGGTGGCAGTATCCATTTCACTCTCTGCGTTTTCATGGGAAGGCAGGAGAGACTCAGAGGATGCCTGCTTCAGACACACATGCTTAGACATTTATATCTGTATCTCAGATGCCAGGATTGGTCCCATAGCTAGCGCCCCCCACCCTTCACCAAAGAGGCGAGCCATGATCCAAAGACATTGTGTTCTAACTGCCCAGCCAGTGCCACGACTGGGGGATCTGAAGACCCTCTCTAGTGAGTAAACACCCTCACTAATACCAGCTACCACTTTTCACAAACAGGGAGAGAGCCAGCTATGAAATAGAAAAAAAGGGCAAATTCCAGCTTCCTCTCTTTCAAGGTTCAGCGGGCCTAGAAAGGCGAGAGAAGGTGCATCTGCCCTCTGCTGGCCTGGAACGTGACATCTCCTCCTCAGTGGCTGGCCCAGGGGAGTGGAGTGGGGCTACTGTGGCCACCTGTGCTGGTCTCTGCTCTGGGCCTGCCCACCTTTCTCCCTCCTCCAGCCTCCCCAAGCCTTGCACCCAGGGAGCCCCATCCTGGACACGGTGGTGCAGATCTGTGACTCCCCCAGCAGCACGTTTAAGGCCCAAAGGCCAGCCTCCCAGCACAGGGGGTACTCACAGCTGAGCACCTTTCCTGAATCACGTAGATTTTCCTGAGGGTGTTGCTGAGGGAGAAGAGCCAGGGGAGCTATTTCCCCGACAAGTCTGCCAACTCGAACCATCCTTCTCCGCTTCCTTGTCTCTCTATGGAACTTGGTCAGCCATTGCTTAATTGTGTGCTCAGTGTTGGGTCTACCTCCTTTGAGCTTAGTTTCCCTGTTTGTGACTGTAACATGAAGATCTTGGGCCCTGGATTTGAGAATGGAAACTCCTTTTACTATGTTCATAGAGGGCTGAAGGAGACAGTCTTTTTTTTTTTTTTTTTTTTGTAACCTGGCTGCGCTCAGGGGTTACTCCTGGCTCTGAGCTCAGAAATCACTTCTGTCAGGCTCGGGGAACCATATGGGATGCTGGGAATCGAATCTGAGTCCATCTCAGGTTGGCCTTGTGCATGGCAAATACCCTATCTCTGTGCTATCACTCTGGCTCCAAGGAGACCGTCTTGAGCATGGTAAAATGAACTATGAGTTACATACAAAATGGTTTATTATTATGAGTTACATACAAATGGTTAGAGAATGCCTGTCTAGAATACAGGAAGAGGGTGGGGCAGGAGAGGAATGGAGGGCATTGATGTTGCACTGGTGAAGATTTTTTTTAAATAACTAAAACCCAACTACAAGCATGTTTGTAATCATGATGCTTAAATAAAAATATTAAAAAAGGAGGGGCCAGAGAGATAGCACAGAGGTAGGGTGTTTGCCTTGCATGCAGAAGGACGGTGGTTTGAATCCCGGCATCCCATATGGTCCCCTGAGCCTGCCAGGAGTGATTTCTGAGCGTCGAGCCAGGAGAAACCCCTGAGTGCTGCCGGGTGTGACAAAAAAAAAAAATTAAAAGGGGCCGGGGAGATAGCACAGTGATTGCACGCAGCCAACCCAGAACAGACGGAGTTTCGAATCCCAGCATCCCATATGGTCCCCCTTGCCTGCTAGGAGCGATTTCTGATCGCAGAGCCAGGAGTAACCCCTGAGCATCACTGGTGTGACCCAAAACCAAAAATAAAATAAAAATAAACAAATAAACAACAAATGTTTTTTCTAATTCTTAGCTCCAAGTTAATTTGAAGTAAAGCAAACAAAGAGAGGCAGTGATCTGCTGTCCTTCCTGGTGGGGATATTTGTACCAAAAGCCCTATCCAAACCTGCTTCAGAAATTCCAGGGATTCTGACTATCTTCAGTATGGACAGCAGGGGGCACTGTTTCCTCAACAAAGACGTACCAACAGGAGAACTGAGGTGAGCCCCATGTTCTGCATAGAAATACGCCAACAAATTTGATTAATCCCTCACCTATTGATTTGGGCTGGATTTAGAATCAAGAGGTGGCCAGGCACCATCTCTTGCACACCTGACGGAAGAAAGGCAGGTGTGTGTGCAAAGGAGGAGAGATGCAGTCGACTTTCAGATCTCAAAAAGTATTTGCTCTCCAAGTCTGCCTTCCCACATTGGCTACTTTTCTGCAAAAGAAAGACAAAGGGTACAAAATAGGGACCTCCTTTCTCCATCTACACTTCTGTCTAAAGCAAGAACTTTCATGTGCCTTCCTTATTGTACAAATGTGTCTCTTTTTTGGATACACATCCAAGTAAGAGTTATATATTCCAAATGACTGATCTATTCTAAAATTTCTTTTCACCTATAGAGTCTTTATTCTTTCTCCCTCCACTACCTCCCCTTCCCTTCTCCTACCCTCCCTAATCTCTGCTTATTCCAATTATTATTTTTCAATTGAATAACCGTGGTGTTTTGTCTTAGAGATCTTTAATTTTTCCTGACAACATCTTTATGTTGGTGTTGAGTGCATTTCTTTATTGTTTGAATTTTCTATAATCTGATAATGAGATCTACCCATCTTATAATACTCGGGGGTGATGGTTTTGGTTGTTGTTGCTCTTGGAAGAGGCAAGATTACTTCCCAGACACAGACTATGGCGTCTCTCCATAAGAACATGGGTAGCTGTGAAAATTGGTCAGCTACAGGGGTTGGGTGGGGAGGAGGGAGATTTGGGACATTGGTGATGAGAATGTTGCACTGGTGATGGGTGGTGTTCTTTACATGACTGAAACCCAAACACAATCATGTATGTAATAAAGTTGTTTAAATAAAAAATAAAGCTCATTTTATATTAAAAAAAGAAAATTGGTGAGCTAGATACATTCATCCATCTGTGATACAATAGAGATGGCACCACATTTTATTGTTTTTTCCCTGTTTTTTTTGTCGTTTAATTTATTTAAAGAAAATATATCACACAGTTAACACAATTGATCATAGTGCATTTGTTTCAGGAAGAAGAAAGGCAAAGTTATTTTAAAAAAAATAGAAAGACTAACAAGATGGAAGAGAAAGAAAAGGTTCAGTAGCAAGTACATCTTTGAAAATCATTGAATCACCAATTAACTCATTAAAGGCCTAGCAGAAGTTTTAATAAGTTCTTCTTCTTCTTCTTCTTCTTCTTCTTCTTCTTCTTCTTCTTCTTCTTCTTCTTCTTCTTCTTCTTCTTCTTCTTCTTCTTCTTCTTCTAAGGATAAGAGTTAAAGAAGTACAGCAAAAACATTGTTAGAGTGGCAATTGTTATTTGCATAGACCCAGCAAAATATGGGGGACATGGAAAGAAAAAGCCTTGGCCTAAATACAAGGAGACCCTACCCCTGAAGTTTCCTGGCATAAGACCAACTCTAGGCTCCAGGTATATTTAGGTTATCCACCCAAGTCATTGTCTGTAGTGCCAACACATTTTTTTCCCACACAGTCACTGTTGTTGGTGTCAGGTTTTTGTGGTTAAAGATCCTGGAATCTGTGCATATCCTATATTGAACTCAGGATGATGTGGAACGTCCTCTAGTCCTCTAGTTTCACCTAACAATTAGAGGGCAATGCAGAGAGCCCTGTCCTGAAAGCAGGTAGTTGTTGTTGTTAAGTCTTCTGGCTGTTAAGGGAAGTCTCTTTTGAATAGGTTGATGCCGGAGCCATAGTAGGATCTTCCCTGGTAGAGGATTGCTCCCAGGTGATGTTATAGATAGCTGTGGTTGTTTCATAGATGGCATCCTGGTTCGGGGTGAATGGACAATGCCCATTCTTCTGAGGCCTGAGCCAGGTCATTATGACAATGTTCAGGGTATAAGGTCCCACTGCATTTCAATACAAGATTTGTGTGTTCCTAAATCTATTAGATAATAACTTGCTTGTATGTATAGTATTTTCCCATTTTAATGTGCCTATGCAAAAGAGGAACAATGCCACATGGCATCATTGGTGCATATGGGGGGCGCTGGAACAAGTCCAATAATCCCTATAACTTAGTTATAACATAAGCTCTAAACTGAGGGACTCTTCTACCAGAATTCCTTGTTGAACAGATCACAAAGAGAAGAACTGACAAAACAGTGGGGAAAATCATCATATTTAGTAAGTTATAGCTGTTAAGGACATACATATAAGCTATTCAAAAGATATATATGTGTCCCTTTTATGTCTTTTGAAATAATTGGGAGGGGGTGTTAAATCTAGTGGACCACTTGAGTCTGTGATTTGGCCTGTGTGGTCTGATAACTGGCTAATGACAGTCCCATTTCATTAAAGATACCTGAGCCATGACTTCTTAGAAATTGAGTCTCTTAGCAAGCAAAAGTCCAAAATGAAGGAAGAAGAAAGAACGGAGGCTTCTGAGAGTAGGTCAATATCAGCAGTGTATTGGGATCTTCTCAGGCTGAGATTCTATCTTATCACTTAGGGTGCAGTTGGGCAGCTGGCTTTGTGTGGGGACAATGATCTGCCTCTTGAGGAGTCAAGAACTGAAGGTAAAAAGGGTGAAATGTGGGGTAATGATGGTTGGGGATGAGCGAGTGAAGGACTAAAAATGAGCTTGTAGGGCAGTGGGTAAGGGCAGAATACAACATGGACATTCTGCATATGCAAAGCATAGATTAATCATAGGGAACACTATTAATATATACTGCCCCCACGCGGTTTTGAAAATGGAGCAGTGAGAAAAAAGTTGTCAGTGACTGTCCCAGCACAACTCAGCTCAACCCAGCAACTCTCAGCAACCCCCATGCTAGGGAGAAGGCCTTCAACCTGGGGTCTCCCCAAACCCCATGCCGGCAAGAGCTAGCCTCTGGAACAGAAAAGGTTTCAGTATAGAACCGGAAGCCAGACATCTACCTTCCCTGTTTTTTAGTCAGAATTCTCCTAGACCCCAGAGATATCTTGTGTGAACTGATTTAATATAGGAAAGGTAAGCTAACCACTTGACATTCTCTGGGTGATTAGCCAGTTTTGAAAATGAATGAATTGGTTCTCTAAATTAATCAGAAGTGGCCTTTTCTCTAGTATCATCTGTAGATGCTAAAACTGAAGCACTGTAATGCTGTTCAGCCTTTTGCAGTCTTTTCCCAGCAAGGCCCACTTCCTTTCTGTGGGTAAGGGCATTTCGATGCTACACTCCTACAAGCCCCTTTAAATAACTTAACCCAGGACTGGAGACATACATAGCACAGGGCTTAAGGGGTTTTGCATGTGACTGGCTCAGGTTTGATTCCTCAGCACCATCAGTAGTGCAAAGTCATGAGTAAACCCTGAACATTGCCAGGCATGGCCTAAAAACAAGAAAAAGAATGAAAAGCAATTGTAGGGTTCTGGTGCCAGGCCCCCTGACGAGACCGATGCAAAGGTGGATTAGGGTCTCCTCCAACTTCCTCTTTCACTTTCCTCGAGGCCAGATTTGGGAAAGAGGGAAGACTGTGAGCCACAGACCACTCACAAGGAAGCATTTTCAGAGCGATGGACTTTGTTTATTGAAGGTAGGGACAAGGCTTTTAAGGGTAAACTTTAGGCGGGAAACAGAATGTGGGTAATACAGTTTGGACATTACAGCAACAAGATGGTATGCAGAGACAACTGTCACAAGGTACATGGCATCATTGATTTGAATGGTATGCAAAGATAGTGGTTACAATGCCCATGGCATCATTAAATCGGAAGCATGTAAAGATAGTGTTTGCGATGCTTATGGTACTATTAGCCTAGACAGGTTGTTTGACCTAGATGACTTTCTCCTGCACTCATAACAGCAGGGACACACGTCTCTAAAACAGAGACTTTCTTTTATATTTAGGCCAGCTTGCAGAAACCCCCTTATTTCCCAGCCTCTCTCCCCACAAGCAACACCCCTGCCCTATGTGAACTTTTTCAGGTCCTGCCATTTAACATGACTTCCACACAATCTCCATTGTAGGAACCTCTCATTCAAGCGTCTCTGAACTCGCTTCTTACTTAAAGTGCACCAAGGGTAAGCAATGTTTCCTCATTTCACAGACTGGAAAATGGAGGCCTGAAGATCCCAGCCTTTGACAGCAGTGTAGAAGAATAAGGATTATCTAGTACTGGCACTTGCTCTTTCTTCTGCAGAAAAGCAGCCTATGTGGAAGGCAGGCACTGTGTGGAAATATTTTCAAAGAATCACATCAATGTAAGGATTTATTCTAGTTATAAAGTTAATGCTATCTGCTTTCTGTTTTAAACAACCTCTCATTTAAAACCCACTTTTTTATTTGGGTGCAATTGATCTTTAAAAGTATGATTATTAGTTGAAACGTCACCTAGTAGGTTTTAGAGCAAGGCCCATGTTTATTTGTATCATTTTTTTTTATATATATATAGGCGAACTGAAAAGTCGAGGATCTTAATGGAATCAATTTTAGGGATTTGCCAGAGAGGACTGCAAACTGCTTATCAAATTCTCATTGATTTCTTCCCTCTAGGAATCTCCAGCTACACAAGCAGAACAAAAAGGATTTTTCTTTCTGCCTCCTTCTTGCTCTCCTCAACAGGCACTTTTGAAACCAAAATGCATAAAACAACAATCACAACAAAATCCTTCAAGAAAACAACAAAAAGATTTTCAAAAAATTAAACACAAAAAACAAAACACACACATCGATAGTCCCCAACCTTCTGAAGTTACAAAATTCAATTTCCTCTTTTATTTGCACTGACCTATAAACTCTGTTAGTCTATTTAACACACACTCAGTATGAAGCATGGTTCAAAGGGTCTGACACAACCATTTAATCCCCCCCATGAAGCCCTCTGAAGCCCTCTCAGGTGGAGGGTTTTATCAACCTGCTTCACAGCAAAAGAGACTGAAGCTTAAGAGCTAAGTTTTCCATCAAGTTGGCTCTACCAAACCTGAGAGATAAAATCTGTGCTTTGAACCACACCTCTAGGCTTCTCTCAGGCCCTGGACATGGGTGTCCCAGGCTCCCCAGTCATACCACAGGACAGAGCAGTGTAGCTGGTGGTCATTTGCTCTCCTGCACAGACCTGCGCTTAGAATTGCCTTGTTCTAGCAGCAGCTTTCAGATCTGGGAAAGCAGAGTACACCTGCCATGGTTCTGGACACCAGGGGCCAGGAATGGAAGAGGACGTGTTTTATTATCTACTAATCTGGTTTGAGTTTGATGAAGCCAACAGCAATCTTGTTTGCATAGATAAATTCTGCTGGAGGCAAGACCCCCAGAGGCCCACACCTGACTGAGGAGTCGGTTACTCCTCCAGATGCTGAGAGGGACTCCTGACGCTGCACATCTGTGCCTGCCGTCTGGCTCCTGAGGGGAACCAACAAACCACTGTCACAGTGGCCAGTGAGGGTTTCTCAGGAGATGCCGAGAACTCCATAGGATGGTGTTTTCTGGCAGCAGTAAAAGGAGGAGTGGTAAGAGCACCTGCCTGGTACTGGCTGGCACTGCTCTGCTCTTAGCACCCAGGACAAGGATGTCATGGAAATACACTGAGTCATGAGTTAGAGCACCTGGGTCCCCATTTCCTCCAACTGTTGTAAACAGACCAGAAAGAGTTTCATGTTCTAGTTTTACCCTTTTTGTAGTATCACATGAATCCACGTGGGCTACTGTGACAAAGTGGCACAAAGTGTCTGTCTTAAAGACAGACATAAGCATCCTCAGGGCACTGGGGCTGAAACCCAAGATAAAGGTCTCTAGGGAGGGCATTTGCTCTCTTCTTTTCTCTGTCCGCACCTGTGAGATTGGGGGTGTGTGCTCTCAGCAGAGGAGGGGGAGATGAGGAGGAGGAGAGAGAGAGAGAGAAAGAGAGCGACAGAGAAAAGGTGAGATGGAGAGAAGAGAGACAGACAGAAAGAGATGGAGTGGGCTGGGGAGAAACTACTTAATCACTGCCTTAAAATAATGTTTCACTGGGGGTTAATACATGACTGAAACCTAACCACAATCATATTTGTAATCAAGCTGTTTAAATAAAGATATAAAAATCTGGGTGGTGTTATAACAGTTGACAGCCAGCACCATTCATCACTGTTTTATTACTATTTCATCAATGGTGATGCCATCATTTATTTTTTTCCATAGTTTTAGACATTTTGGACATAGATTAAAATACTAGTGCATGCCACATAGCCAATAGCTACTTCTACTGGATAAATTCTTTGGGTTGTTTCTAAGCAGTATTAAACATATTAGAGTACAAACATTTTGATTGTTCCCAAAACACATGACTGGTTGCTTTTCTAAAGTTTTTTTTCTTGACTTGCCAGAGATGGAAAGGAGATGCCTCTCCACAGCTAAGTATGATCACAACCTTCCCTTTGCATTCTTTATTTGCAAAACACTTTTTCTCAGCTTATTGAACTTCTTTGGATAATTCTCAGTCTGATCACTACTTAGAAAAATATTTCTATCAAAGGTTGAGGAGATGAATCTAGTGGCTGAGTGTATGTTTAGCAGGAGGTAGGTCCAGGTTTGATGTTCAGCTTAGGTGTGTTCTCCCTGAACTCTGGAATTTGGCCCCAAAACAAAGCCCCCACCTCAAAAAAAAAAAAAGAAAAAGAAAAAGGATACAATAATATTAGATCTTTTTCTGCTATTATAAAATTTTCCTAATTTATGTTAAATTCTCTTTATTTTGTAACTTGCAAATCAGTAGGTCATAATGGGCTTAGTATTCATTTGTTATTCTTTTCTTTTAAGACTGCATATTAAATTTCTAAATTTCTACAGATAAAGAATGTTGGAAGAACCTGGGCATGTCAGGGAACTGGGCTGGGAACTGGGCAGTGATAGCCTGTACTCTCTGCTCTGCACCCCACCTTCTCTCTGCAGCTCCCCTTCAGGCTATGCTCTTTTCCCTCCTCACTCCACTCTCTTTCTCACAGAGGCTGTGCTGGCTTTTGCCCCTCCTCACTGGCAGGCTCACTAAATCTCTGTTAGTGAAGAAAAGTATCAGAGTCTCCTTAAATCTGAGTGGCAAATAGCTTTCAAGAATACAAGCATTTAAACTTTGAATATGTTAGGCTGAAGAGATGAAATAGAGCTAACAACTACAGGCTGAG
Organism: Suncus etruscus; assembly: GCF_024139225.1. NCBI lineage: Eukaryota > Metazoa > Chordata > Mammalia > Eulipotyphla > Soricidae > Suncus > Suncus etruscus. The sequence goes on along the minus strand of NC_064853.1, from coordinate 131,773,210 downwards.
GGGAGAATGATGACACAGAAAAGAGTTGGGGCTTGCTGGGAGTGGTATTCAGGAAATATTACAAAGTGATTGCATAATGTCTGGTAATACTGTTTTTACTCTCTATTTGAGAGGGGCTCCAAACTGACACATGGGAAGGTGCTGCCATCAGATGAGCTACCACTCACATCTGACCTCTTTGACTTTGTTCTTGCTTCTCTGCAGTATATGAAATAACACCTGTCCCTGGCTTACTGATAAACACAGCATGTGTCCCATGGTGCAGGGTGTGTGTCCTGAGGGCACATCTCCAGGATGCCCACAGTATTGTCCATTCAAGATGGGAACCACGCTGTGCTGTCATTTAATCTTCTGTACACATTACAACTATGCTCTCAGATGACCCTTAGGGTCTCTCCCTGCTTGTATCTTTCCAGCTAAAAGTCAGGCACCCTGCCTGGTCAACCAGGCTCTCTGCTCCCCTTCTGAAGACATGTCTTCCTTCCTCCTCTGGCATTGAGTTTCTCTTTTGGGGGGAATGAAGAAAGGGAGTGGGAACACTGGGCGTTTCTGGGGTTTGAATCCTGAATTTACCCCACAAAATGACCCAGGCAAGCTACCTCATGTCCCCAGGTTAGTTTTTCCATCTTCTGAGAATTCTATGAGGGGCCAGAAATAATGATACAAAAGACTGAGCCAGGTTTTGCAGGTGAGAGGTCTGGGTTTGAACCCTGGTCTCCAATCAGAAGTGACCCCTGAGCACAGGGCCATGAGGTGCTCCTGCCACAATTCTAAGGCACCTACCTTAGTAGTTGGGGCCTAGCAAATGATTTTGATGACTGGAATGTGTCACTAGAAGCACATCTGGGACTGGGCTGATGTGAGGGCAGTCACGCTGACACCTCGACATCTGAATGCATAGTAGAAACAGGGCTTAGGGTAGTTTCCTTCTGGAACTAAAGCTGTTGGAGGAGCGCATAGCACAGACCTTCTGCACAGATTGCTGAGTTTGTATCTGCTCCCTATTACCATATCAGAGCCCCACCACAATGCACAGCTTGCCTCCATTTCCCTATCCAACACCTCATCAGCAGAATTGGGGGGCCAGGCATGGGTTTAATTAGCAATAATAATAAAATAATTAATTTGCAACTCCAAGGGGCAAAGCCCCCCAAATGGGTGGGTGTGTCCCATAAGGAGTATATTCCTCCCACTCCAGCAGGATTTTCTCCTGTTGTATTTTGAAATTATCTCCTCTGTTGGTCCAACAACTGCCCACAAGGGCATTGAGGTCGCAGCTGGAAATAAGGGCATGACTGGAGACTCAGAAAGGGACTCTGATTCATTGTTGATAGAGATTAGAGAGTCCAGGGATCCTTGTGCCTTCCTGCCATCCTGGAAACTATGATGTGGCCAGAAAGCTGCTTGATGCCAGCATCCTTCTTCCTAGATATACCCTCACCTCCTCCCTGGTCTCTTTCAAGGGAGACAAGATACCAGGGGTGTCTTGTGGACTACATCTGATAGTAGCTATTCCGCCACCCCTCTATCATACTTTCTGCTCTATTGTCTTATAGACATGGAGCTGATCTGATCATAGGCTGGCCCCTGCTTTCCAGCATATGTCTCCTACTCTCTGTGATGCATGAGATGATTAGCATGGTGTCCATGCTACTTCCTATCAAACCTTGGTCTCCACATAGTGAAAACCAGATTTTCTGCAATATCTGGGCCCCAAGAACCTTCCTGATGGGAGCTCAGGTCAGTTTGGTGATCAAGACCTCTGGAATCCAACCGACTGGAGTTCACACCCCTATTTCCTCGACAGCTGGGGAATGCATTTTGCTCTGGAGGATGCAGTATATGAGCTACTGCTCCTCCATCTGTTCTTTCCTCTGCAAAGTGGCAAGAGAAGTGACTGCATGTTGCTGAGGGCCATGTGGAGAATGTGTTTGTCACTTGAAATGCCACTTAGGTAATAATTACTTACTTTATCAGCTCCTTTTCAGATGGAAAACCACTCTTCACATCACTGCTGCAGCCCACCCGGATCAAGGCAAAGAATTGGCCTCACTATTTGGCATGTCCCAGTGTGAAAGAAGCAATGGGATGTGCTTTCAAATTTGAGTTAGGGGCTGGGTTAGAGGGGTGCAGGAATCATTGTTCTCCTCTTGGCCCCGTTCATTAGCCCTATCCAAGTTTCATTTGGGTATTCACATTTATTCTCTACTTCCTCTTCCTCCCAGTATCTTTCTTTACTTCCTCTGGAAATTCAGTTAGTAGCCTGCATTCATGTTGCCTAGAGATATACCCATTGGTTGCTGGTGCTTCTTAGAGCCTTCCCCTCTCACTGGACCTGCCTGGTTTGGCTTGTTGGGGGACAGAGCTGGTGGCCTGTGGCACTGAGTATTAGGCTGGAAGTGACCTTATATAACTCGGTTTGTTTGCAAGAACATGGACATGCAAGTGGCCACTGACCATATGTGTTCCAGCATCATATATGGGGCATATTTTGTTCTGAAACATGCCCTGTTAGTTGTTGAAACTGCTTTTGCATTCCCTGAAACAAATGACACTAGGGTGTATTTTCTTTTGGGGGGCAGTAAATAAAAGTCTTTTATGTTGACAATGATAATATTATATTCTACAATCTATTTGTATTTCTCTATTCTGTGGATTTTATAGCTCAGTATAAATCTCCAGGCTAAGGCACTGGTAACTTCACTCGGGGAGAGAATGCAGATTTCTTTGGTCATGGGCTGCACAGCTGTATGGATGGGGTGGCATTTGCATGATCTGGGGCTCATCCAAATGTGCATGGAAGATGCACAGGCAGAGACAAGCAAGTGTGTACCAAGAATTCATGAGCTTTGGAGCCACAGTGAAAATGGATTTCCAGGAGAGATGAAGTGAGCACACAGTTTTCTCCTATGCCACGCAGGGCCCCTTGCCTGTGGGCTGGGTCCTTGGGAGAGAGACAGAGCTTGGCTCCACTTTAGCCCATGGGCTGGGCAGAAAACAGAAATGGATCAAGAGGCACCTCTGGCTTGAAAAGACTTGCATGACTCAGCGTCTCCCTGCCAGGCTTTCATGTAGGAGAGTCACCTGGCATCAGGCAAGTGTTTGATTGCCCAGGACAGGGGTTTCCGTGAGGTTCATATTCTCCACAGGCGGGCTACATGGTACTAGGCACATTTCCAGTTAACTTTTACAATAAGCCTCGGTCATAAGCACCTTTGGCTCACCTATATGTTATTTCTATTTCTGTTTTTTGTGCCACACCTGACAATAGTCAGGGCTTACTCCTGGACCCTTTATTTAGTTATTTAGCTTGTTTGGAGGCCATGATTGGCGATGCTGAGGGGTTAGTTCTGGCTCTGCACTTAGGACTCACTCCTGGCAGTGCTCAGAGTTCCATAAAGGATGCCAGGGATTGAACGTGGGTTGGTTGCTTGCAGGGCAAGCACCTTGCACACTGTACTATCTCCTGAGTCCCAGTTGTAGGTGCATTTATCAGTCCCTTTGGGAAACATTAGCCCAACCTTGGAAATATTGCACTGCAGATAACTTACAACTTCAGAGGTTGACCTTGGGCAGTTCTATTCCAGCTACAGTTGCTGCTGATGAAAAAGCATCATGCCCACTAACCTGGGGAACTCTTCCAAAGGTATCTGCAAATATCTCCTAGGTCAGGAGTCCACAGAGAAAGATGACCGATTTTAGGGGGACTGTGGGTAAGAGCATGCATTCCCTCTTACAGTTCAACTCATCCTACTGTCTTCCCTTTTCCAGGTGTCAGGAATTGGAGTGTGTTGGTCTCTACAACACACAGCTGGACCTTCTGTGGGACTGAACAGAGCCCCTGCTCCAGCTCTGTTGGGAAGAACACCCCAGGTTCAAAGGTCTCAGGGGGCTTTAGCTGCTCAGGTGAAGCAAATGGATCTCCCAAATGCCAAGCTCTTAGGGAAAGAGTTCCATGGCTTGGCACAGGAAAGTCTGCAAATGCTCCTTTAATTGGGTTTCCAGCCCATTTGCGTTTTAGAGCTGGAGGAGGAGGCACTCAGTCTGAAGGGGGTTGGTGGTGGAAGGGGACTAATAAATGATTTCCTTTTTTTGTTTGTTTCTTTTAAGTTGGCCTGGGACTAATTTAAATGCCAGTTTTCAAATTAAGCTTTTAAGTATGGCATTTGTGAGTGAAATCACCCCTTTTATCTACAAGGTAATTGAATCCCATCTTTCACTTTCTGTTTCCCTCCAGAAAAGTCAAAAAAATTCCAGAACTCAGTTTCTCAGGATGGTTTTACAAGGTAGGAATTTACAGGGCACACAGATTGGTGTGACGGTGACCCTGGGGACATCACTGGTCAGTTCTGTCCTCGAAGAGGGACCAAGCCCAGCAGCCAGCCTGGGAGCTGATTTCCCTGTGTTTGTATCTCAAACAAGAGTGGAATGTCCACTTGCCCTTGGGTTAGGGCCAGGGACAAGGACAGCGGGAGGAGTCTGCACAGAAGCTCTCTGTGGGGCAGCAGAGGGCAGATCCTGGCACCAAAGCTGAGCCGGCTTAGATGGGTGTCTCAGAAAGCTCCAGGCATAGGAGGGAGGTTTTGAGGGGAAAGTGGGCATAGTTTCCAATGACAGTGACTTTTCGACTTGCTTGTGATGGTCCAAGATGGAGAATAGGCTGGATGTGTGTGTGTGTGTGTGTGTGTGTGTGTGTGTGTGTGTGTGTGTGTGTGTGTGTGTGTGTGTGTGTGGCGGGGGGGGGTAATCTGGGCAGAGATAAAGGACAGGGGCACCTTGGCTACAGCATCTTTCTCATTTTTGGGTTCTAAATACAGACAGACCTGAGTCTCGGGAACTTTTGTTTCTACTCCTGGGCACCTCATGTTGCTGGAGGTCTGGTTTTCTGTAGATGAGAGATACAGTTCCATCACCTTTTAAAGGAGCTGAAGATAGTTTTCCTAAAGAGGTTGACAATCAGATAATCATGGAGGAGGGAGCTCACCTGTGTGGCCTGTGGGTCTATAAGGCACTAGCTCAGGTGGTCCTGCAGGGAACAGAGTTTTGTTTTACCCTGTGCTGGGAAGTCAAGCTCCAATGCAGGGAGTGTCAGTGCCAAGGCAGGCTGGCTTCCTGGCCTTCCTCAGCAGTCTCAGTTTCCCCATTTGTAGGCATGTTTCTGAGCAGATGGAGGAAGATAGGCAGGTTGTCGTTCGCTAATGACAGGCTCACTGGTAGGTAGAGCAATGGGTGCTATTGAGCCCTGCGTAGGTCTGGGCAGAACAGGGTGCCCACTGGGGGTTGGGGCCAGGAGGACATAGACTCACACCAGCCAAATCTGTGAGGTGGAGTCACCACTGGCCAGCTAGCTCTGGCCAAGCACCACGAAGGTCAATAGCATGAGCACCCCGCTTTCTTGTTTGCAGCCTACAGATCTGAGTCAGGCTGTGAGTGAAGCTTAATTAAAATTCACTCTTAATTAGGGCCATTACTTAAAATCAGCTTGTGTAATCATAATTAAGCCCCCAAAATGGAATTAGGAAGCTGGGAGCTGGGGTAGTGGGGATCAGCGGATGGTGGATGGACTTCCAGTGCTGCAAGCTAATCTAGGGATGGGAGTGGGCAGGGGAAGGGGAACAGACAGAACCCCGAGAGCCAAGCATGGGGTGTTGGGGCAAGATACTGAGGAAGAGGAGGCCAGGCTGTGACTTCATGGTTCTTTTTTTTTTTTTTTTTTTTTAGTTTTTGGGTCACACCCGGCGGTGCTCAGGGGTTACTCCTGGCTGTCTGCTCAGAAATAGCTCTGGGCAGGCACGAGGGACCATATGGGACACCGGGATTCGAACCAACCACCTTTGGTCCTGGATCGGCCGCTTGCAAGGCAAACGCCCCTGTGCTATCGCTCCGGGCCCAACTTCATGGTTCTTAACCCTCCATGAATAGGGCCTCAGAGCCAGTTCAGGAATGATGGAGTGTCTCTGATGGCAACCCCTAGACTGCTCTCCTGGGAGGCTACAGAGCAGCCACGTCAGAAGCACTTGCCTGACTTGCAGTGCCACTCGGGCCTTGTGGGCATCTATTTTGCCAACTTGTGGTGGGCATTTCATTTAAAATAAGAAAGGAAGGTGAGAAGGTAGAGGTAAGCAGGAAGAATCTAGAAGGATGGGGTCGAGGTGAGTTAGCTGACCTTTGATCTTGAGATCAGCAACCACTTGGCTTTTCAGGTTGCTTGTCTTTAATGTGTCTGTGTTCTTGGGGGAGGGGGCTATAGGGCCCTCTGAGAGTGAACGGAGCCCTTTGACCAGTGCAGGGGACTAGACCCACGGAGAACTAGCACACCTGGTATCAGAAGCTGCTGTGTTTGGCTCTGACTTACAAACTAATTTTATTTATATGATTGCCCTCTGCATCGGTATTGTTCCAGTGTGTAGGGGATCTGGAAGTACAGAGGTTCAGGAGCTTGCCCATGGTCACTGAGTAAGTAAGCATCTGTCCCTGGAATGCAGGTGACTTTTCTTGAACTGCCATCTGTGTACTTACCAAACCTCATCACAAAAGGCTGGCTTACAGGGTGTTCTTACACTCTGGCCCAAGGGAAGGCTGGTGCCCCTCTCCCAGCTGTGACCGCACTGCCCTTCAGGTAAATGCATCTGTGTCTATTTACACTAAACAGGCCTGGAGCCCTTTGCAGCACTTGTATTTTGGGCAAATGGAGCGGAAGCCCCCGAAGCCAGTCTGAGCAGGCCACATCTGAGCAGTGGTCACAGGGCAATTCTGCCTGCCTGACAAAGTTTAGCAAACACCTTATCTCCCCAAACACATGTGGTCATGCTTACGGAAGGGCCTAACCCATGCTCCAGCTGCCCTGTCCTCTGCTCCTGCTTCCCTGTTTGGGGATCCATTCTCAGGCCCCCCTTACCTTTCTGAAGGGAGGCCCATGTATCAGCTGTGTGGCTTTGTCTCTTTTCCCTCAGTTTGTGAAGATCTTCTGGGATACCACAAACATGAACATGCCCTGAACCTAAAGACTCGGCAAATGGTCCCCCTTGGCATGGCTCAAGGCTGAGGTCCTCTTGCCTTTGAGCTCTAAGTGGGGGGCTTTCACAGACATGGCTGAACAGGCATTCCCCACAACCCACATTATATAACCTCACATTTAACAATGTTCCCTCCAGTTGAATCTTCATGTCTTCTGCTCTGGTCTGGCATGAGAAAATTGTGAAAATGGCAGCATCAGAGAAGTCTGTTTTCTGTGAGGCCAGAAATCACCAGAGGAAGAGAGAATCTCTCCATCCATCATGGGATCCATCTGAGACACCCAGAGAGGGCTGGGTTCAGGCCCCTGAGGCCTTCTGCCTTGGGGAAATCTTTGTAGGAAAAAAGTGTGAGAATGAGCAGCTGGCCTGAAAGTCTCCTGAGTAAGAACCCTGACTGCAGAGCCCAGCCAGAACAAGGCTGTGTTTCTGCAACCAAAGTTCCCACTTGGCAGCCATGATGTTATGGACACAATAAGGCTGGAACCTTAGTCTAGGGAAGGACCAATGTGTCCCTTTGGGGGAGCAGGAGAGGCTTGCTGCTGAGTTTGTTCATACCATTTCTCTACAGTGCCCTGAGGGTCCCTACATAAAGTTAGGGGCTCTGTTCATGATACTGTTCTCAACCCATCACTCACTCCCATCTCTCTGAGCCCCATCAGGTCCAGAGAGATGGACTTAACCCTAGGGTGACACAGCAGGCTGACTGCCCATAAGGACTGTCCCCCTGGTATCACCCAGTGGCATGGGAGGGGAAGCTCTTTCTCAGCCCAGCATGCTAGGGGTTGATAGTGGCCACTGTAAAAAACAAGGAAATGGAGGAATTAGAACAAGGCTTTTTATCAATGGCCATGTCCAGCGTGGGGCTTGGAGGAAGGACAGCTGGAACCCAGCGACAAAGACAGCTTCAGAACTGATCTTTTCCAGCACTGATTTTCTCATTTGTCACATGGGTCCAATCTTCTCAGTGATGCTTCAAGAAGCAAACTGCCCAGTGGGAGAGCTGAGAGATGAAGTTCTTTCTGTCCACAGCACAGGGGCCAACTATCTCTAGCAGAGTTGAGAGCAGAGGTTGTCAGAACTGGTCACCAGGAGGCAGCACGAGCTTGGGAAAACTACCACTGCAGGCTGCAAGGCACGAAGCAGAGCACAGGAGAGCACCCCCAAGAGGCAACCGGGGTTTGAGGGGCTGAGAGCAGCTGAACTGTGGGGCCACTTTCAGGCACAATCCCCATGACAGCCAACAAATCCTGGTCTCCTGAGTAAGAGGCCAAGTGGCACTTTAACCAGCCATACTTGTTCTTGGGGGAATCCAAAATGCTGCTGTAACTGGGCATCTGGGAGGGAGGTAGTCACTCGGGCTACCATATGCCAGGAGATGCCAAGCTACAGAGCTACTCCATAGCTTTAAGCTCGAAGAACATAAATAAATTATTTTCTCCTATTTATCTGGGAAGATGGTCATGAGACAGTTCAAGAGGAAAAAGCATATGGGGAAAATAAAACATATAATAAAGTTTTAAAATTAGGGGTCTCCCAAGAAGTGCCCAGGGAACCCTAGGGTCAGTCCAGTGATGCTCTGATATCTGGCCTGCAGATATAGGGCACCTGATACTAGTATGGCAGTATGGGGGAGCTCTAAGACTTTTGCCACAGATAGTCAGGGGCTACATGGTGCAGGGAATTAAGCCAGGGTGAGCTGTATACAAACATGACCCCTAATCCTTGGGCCTGCAAGTGACAGTCCATGGGACCTCAGGGGGCCACCCTGCCTGCATGTGGTGGTGTTTGGAGCTGAGGGTTCATTGGGTTTGGGGACTGGAACTCAGAGCCAAGCACTAGGCCTGTGTTCTGCTACAGCTCAGCTCCCCATGCCTGGAGAATAGAACATTTTGTAAAACAAAACAAAACAGAACAAAGCTCTTTCCATTTTCTCCTCTGCTTGGATAAGAGTGTCTTGTTTTTGTGAGTCTGAGCAGTAAGACAGGAGTCACCGCATCCCTGCAGGTGGGACAGCAGCAGGGACACTGGAAGAAGAGATAGTTCAGGGTCAATCAAATTCATTTTTCCCTTACAGATTGCTTTTTTTGTTTATAATAAATGCATGGACAATTTTTGTGTAATGCAATAAAGTTGTTAGAAGCCCACTAAACACTGAATCTTCTTTGAATGGGATTGAATAACATCTGCTGATCCTATCATCCCTTTCTTTGTGTTCCAGATTTTTCTACCAATGCATCTTGGAGGGGATTGGTAAAGTCAACACTGTGTCTGAATTATTCTGGAGCTTGTTAGCCTTAGGCCAGTGTCAAAATGGGAGTGCGAAGAGGTCAGAGACAACAAGGGGCTTGCCTTGTATACAGCTGACACTGGTTTGAATCCTCAGGACCACATATAGTTCCCAAAGTACTGCCAGGGGTCACTCACGAGCATGACCTGCTGTGACCCCCCAAAAAACAAAAGAGGTGTGTATGTATGTAGATATGTGTGTATATATGTGTGCTTGTGCATATATATGTATGTGTGTATATGTGTGTGTGTTTAGAGAAGAGGGGAGAGGGGAGAGAATGGGGTCATCTGTCAGACACCTTGGCATACCCACATCTGCTCTGTGTTTTCAGATCTTCCCTCCCCACCTTGTTGGGTACAAAAACAGATTACAGGAGAGACCAGCATCTTGTCCCAATCAAGACTTTGGGCTGAGGTGTGTGGTCATCTCATCTTCCTGAGGCTCTGAAGGGAGCAGAGGAGCCAGGATAATTGAAGCACAGCAAGGAAGGCAGCAAGCATGAGTCTTAATCTCATCCAGAGACCTTGTGATCATCTCCAGTGAGCACTGGTGCATATCATGTGTGGACACACAGACTTGGAGAGCAGAGGAGACACTGGGATCTAGCTTTCCAGCCCCAGGGCTGCCTTTAGGCCTGGTGCAGACATCATGATTCCTTGTAGCAGGTCCTGCGCTGGAGGACTACCCACTGTTCCTCCCACCAGCAGCCTGTCCTTGACTCTCCAGGCTCTGCTATGTACCCTGGCTCCTCGAAAGGAGGCAGAAGGTCCTTTACACCCTCCTAGACAGCCTTGGCCCCAGCAGCCTGCCTACAGAGGGTCAAGAGAACTTGCCTTGGGGCCCTACTTATAGGGCAGGGTCTCCTTCCACTTACCTGAGACAGGCATGTCAGCATCCAGCCCCCTCCTTCCCCACGGCTCCACTTCTGCCTCTCTGCCAACCTCTGCAGTCGAAGCCTTGGCTATTTCAAGCAAGTGAAATAATCCTGCTGTTTAAAGGAAGCAAAAAGTCAAGCTCACCTTGATCCCTCAGAGGAATATTCCAACTACTCTTGATGGGAAGCAGCCTGGCTGCTCTCAGTAGAGGGTCTGTGGAGCATTCCTGCCCAGCCAAGAACATGACTGTGACACTGCTGCCACTATCCATCATAGCCATCTGCAAGGCCCCTCAACCACCAGCTACTGCTGGCTAACTTGGAGGGGGTGGGCAAGTTCCTTAGCTGGCCTCCTGGCTTCCATCTAGAACCAGCTGATGGCCCAAGCAGGGCCTGACTCTGCTGTGCTGAGTGTGAGGGGATGGCCAGCACTGTCAGAAAGAAGCCTGTCTGGGACATGTCTCTGTTTATGGCCCTGGGTGAGACCCCATGCATGGCACCCTGCCCACCGACCTCTCTTGCTTGCTTTTGCCCTGCAAAAGCTTATCAGCAACTTGGAGAAGATCCCATATTTAATGGTCTTTGCCCTTGAAGAGATGGAAACCACAATAATTCTCACTTTCTGTCATCTGATTATTATTCTTCAATCATGATAAAATATTTACATTAGCTTAATTGTATTTATATGATATTATGTATGTATATGTAGTTTTTGGGGCCAACCCCAGCAATGTCAGGGGACCATTAGATGCCAGAGATCAGGTGTTGCTCAATCTCCCACAAATGAAGCTGCATTAGCACATGGCCAGGAAAAAAGGTGTAAAAGGAGTCACAATAAGGCTATGCCTGAGATCCATTGGCAACTTTGGGCACTGTCCCATCAAGGATGTGGGAAGTCACTCAGATGTGTAGGGAGCTGCAGGGGCCAGAAATAGGCTGGGGCAGGTCCCCCTAGCACTGGTAACTGAAGAGTATTGGAGTTCTCCTGGCCCCCTTGAACTTCCAGGGTGATGTACCCACCTTGAAGGGCTGCTAGGAAGATTCTGGAGTCATCACCATGAGGTGTCCTCATCTACCTACTATTTGGAGGGGACAGTCTCTGTCATCACAAGGTGAATGATATTTCTGCCTTGGACCTGTCTTCGCATTAGCAAGGCAAAAGCACAAGGTTGGGCCGAGGTCCCCACTGCACCTGCCATTCCAGCCTGCTCCCCAAATGTGTGTCAGGGGCAGGTGTCAACACTGAACAATAAGGGCCATGCAGAAGGATTTCTGAAAGATGGGTTCACGGGACAAAATGGAGCATTTGTAGGGACCTGGGGAGGCTCCCTGAAGGCAGGCCTACCATTCCCCAAAGCTGGGAACCTGAGGTGAGGAAACTGAGGTACAGAGCTGGCGAGTGACAGTTGAACACGGAGCAGAGGGGTTGCTCTCCTTGCTGGGTCTCTGCTTTTGGTTGGGGAGCTGAGAGTTAACTTGCTTGAAGGGGGACTGTCTAAGCTGCTGCAGGTGTATGAGGCCACGACAGCTGGTTTGACCCCCACAGCACAGCCTGATCTGTACGCCCCCACACACTGCTGGAACAGTGCCCTCTCGGGGGTACAGGCCAGCCCCTCACTGGCTCTCTGTTTTGGCTTGGCAAAGGCGTACAGCTGTCTCCCCAGTCAGTCAGCCCTCCTGTTTACCCTGCAAACAGCCCAATGCTCCCCATGACCATTCAGAGGCCAGGGGGTGGTGGCCCCGGGGTGCTGGCAGCCCAGGCCTGTTTGAGCTGTCCTGAGACCTGCAGCCTGCACGTGTGCCCCGAGCCCATTTGCCTAGGAATTAATGGGCCCCCTGCTCCCCTGCCTGGGGCAGACACGAGCCAGGAGCAGCCAGGGGAGGCAGAGGGGAGGCAGCAGGCGGGGCGCTGCTTGGATCTGCCGGGCTCACAAAGAGCCCTATGACCTTGTGCCTCTGGGGCTGAAGGCCTCTTTACCCATTAGTATCTCCTCCTTCAGAACACCTGTGAGAGGCCAGCTCCCTGCCCATAAGACTCGGTGAGACATCCTCCGTTCAACTGACAGCAGGCTAAAGGGGTCCTAGCCCAGGTGGAAAACTCAGTGCCAATAAACTGGCTGCCATAAGCACCCATATGAAGAATCAGGATGTGGCCTCTCTTTAGGACTGACTCTGAAACCTGCCCCAATCCCTAGAGGAAGGGCTAGTCCATCTCCCCAAACCCCCTACCACAAATGAAGGAGTGGGAGGACAGGAGCTGCTCATCTTAGCGGGTAAGTCTTGAGACCCAAGTGACAGGACAGCAGGAGGACACTTGCCATGTGTACGTTTGGACCCATATTCAATCCCTGGCACCACATAAGGTTCTCCGAGTCCCTCAAGGAGTGATCCCCGAGCACACATTAAGTCCTGATCACTGTGAAGTATGCCCACCCCCAAATAAAACCAAGGGAACAACAAGAACGAAAGAGGCCTATCAAAAAACAAACAAACAAACAAACAACAACAAAAAAGAGGCCTATCGGAGCCTATCCCTCTCCCCGAGCTGGAGTGGGTGGGCATGGCAGGTATCTGAGGCAGGTCATCTTAGGCTGCAGGTGACATGTCCATTCTCACATCTCTTTCCACTTTTCCACCTGGGCAGGGCTCAGGTCTGGGGTGAGTGCATAAAGCTCTGCCTGGTACCTGGTTGGTGGTAGGTGCTCAGGAAACATTTGTAGGGGTACTGGCTGATAACTGCTGACTGAGGGAGAGGGGAGGAGTAGCAGATTCCTCCTGATGAACTTTTTTACCCAGTCCAGAAAGGCGACAGCAGGCTTTGGACACAGTGCTTCCAGGGTGGCCCATGGTAGGCCCACATGCTGTGTCACACTTAGAAAGACTGCAGTCTAAAAAATCCTAAATGGAGCAGGGAAAGCCTATTCAACAAGTGGTGTTGGCACAACTGGTTAACCACTTGCAAAAAAGCGAACTCAGACCCCCAGCTAACACCATATACAAAGGTAAAATCCAAATGGATTAAAGACCTTGATATCAGAACTGAAACTATAAGGTATATAGAACAACATGTAGGTGAAACACTCCAGGACATTGAGACTAAAGGCATCTTTAAGGAGGAGACAGCACTTTCCAAGCAAGTGGAAGCAGAGATAAACAGATGGGACTATATTAAGCTGAAAAGCTTCTGCATCTCAAAGGAAATAGCGCCCAGAATACAAAGGCCACCCACTGAGTGGGAGAAATTATTCACCCAATACACATCAGATAAAGGGCTAATATCCAAAATTTACAAGGTACTGACAGAACTATACAAGAAAAAAACAACTAACCCCATCAAAAAATGGGGAGAAGAAATGAACAGACACTTTGAAAAAGAAGAAAGGCAAATGGCCAAAAGGCACATGAAAAGATGTTCAACATCACTAATCGTCAGGGAGATGCAAATCAAAACTACTATGAGGTACCACCTCACGCCACTGAGATTGGCACACATCACAAGAAAGGAAAACAAGCAGTGCTGGCGGGGATGTGGAGAGAAAGGAACTCTTTTTCACTGCTGGTGGGAATGCCGTCTAGTACAACCTTTATGGAAAGCGATATGGAGATTCCTTCACAAACTGGAAATTGAGCTTCCATACGATCCAGCTATACCACTCCTAGGAATATACCCAAGAAACACAAAAATACAATACAAAAAACCCTTCCTTACTCCTATATTCATTGCAGCGCTATTTACAATAGCCAGACTCTGGAAACAACCAAGATGCCCTTCAACAGATGAGTGGCTGAAGAAACTGTGGTACATATACACAATGGAATACTATGCAGCCATCAGGAGAGATGAAGTCATGAAATTTTCCAATACATGGATGTACATGGAATCTATTATGCTGAGTGAAGTAAGTCAGAGGGAGAGAGAAAGACGCAGAATGGTTTCACTCATCTATGGGCTTTAAGAAAAATGAAGGACATTTTTAACAATATCTCAGAGCCAAGAGAGATGAGGGCTGGTAGGTGCAGCTCAGGACATGCAGCTCATCACATAGAGTGATGAGTGCAGTTGCAGAGATGACTACACTGAAAACTATCATAAAATGTGAATGAATGAGGGAAGTAGAAAGCCTGTCTCGAGTACAGGTGTAGGGGGGTGGGGAGGAGGGAGATCTGGGAAATTGGTGGTGGGAATGTTACACCGGTGAAGGGGGGGTGCTCTTTACATGACTGTAATCATACAACTATAATCATGTTTGTAATCACGGTGTTTAAATAAAGATAAAAAATAAAAAATAAAAAAAAAAAAACAAAAAACAAAAAACAAAAAAAAAAAAAAAAAAAAAAAAAAAAAAAAAAAAAAAAAAAGAAAGACTGCAGTCTTAAAAGACTGGCCCCAAGCAGGCTGTGGCTAGACCTCAAGAGACTTGAAAGCCCTGAGATGTCCCTCTCCCTTTTCTGAGCCTTCTTGTACAGCAGGGGTCCTCAAACTTTTTAAACAGGGGGCCAGTTCACTGTCCCTCAGACCATTGGAGGGTCTGACTCTAGTAAAACAAAACTTATGAACAAATTCTTATGCACACTGCATATATCTTATTTTGCAATGAAGAAACAAAACAGATACAAATACAATATGTGGCCCGTGGGCCATAGTTTGAGGACCACTGTTGTATAGGTTGGTTCGTCCTCTCTTTCTCATGGTGATAGTGTAGCTGCTGCAGCTCCCAGCATCATAGCACTACTGATGCCTATGCCAATGTCCAATGCCTACTCTGAGTTCATACCCACAGGCTCCCACCCATCAGGGACCCTCCCCTTGAGTTTGCTGAGAGCCTGTCCATGGGCTTTCCCTATCCTCATGATGAAAAAAACTGAGGGTTTGAGGGGTGAAGGACAGAGGGGAGAAGGTTCATCTTTAAGGCAAGGGAGCCTGAGGAATGGACTCTGCTTGGCTCACATCTTCCTGGCCTAAGGCTGAGAAGGCTATGAGAAGTTCTGTCTCATTGTCAGCTCCTTTGCTTTCTTGGGTGCAGGACAGGAATCAGGGTGTTTAGTGCCACCCTCAGGAGTGCCTCTCACCAGGCAGCTCAGACCCACAGCGACTGGAAGACCCTCCCCTGCTTTGCCCCTGGCAGGACTCATAAGGCGCTCAGGCAATCAGGCCCAATCTCAGAATCACCGGCCTGGAAAATCCAGGGGAATAAACACTGCTGGTGCTGTCTGCAGCCCCACCTTCCCTAGGGCTTGTGCAGTTTGGGGGTGAAGCGGGGGTGTATGATGAGGGCATGGTGGTAAAAGGAGTAGGGCACCAGACCCTCTTATAATGGACAAACCCCTCCGGCTTCAGCAGCCCCTTCCAGAAAAGACCTTTGTCTGCCATAGAGCCTGCCAGAACAGGGAGTCTGTGTGATCCCCAGGTAAAGGTAACCTTAAAATGTGCTGTGACACAGTATTATTTCTTTTTTTTTGTTTGTTTGTTTGTTTGTTTTGTTTTTTGGGTCATACCCAGCTGTGCTCAGGGGTTACTCCTGGCTGTCTGCTCAGAAATAGCTCCTGGCAGGCACGGGGGACCATATGGGACACCGGGATTCGAACCAACCACCTTTGGTCCTGGATCGGCTGCTTGCAAGGCAAACACCGCTGTGCTATCTCTCCGGGCCCACAGTATTATTTCTTTTACTTTCTTTTTGTTTCTGGGTTACACCTGGAGATGCTCAGGGGTTACTCCTGGCTCTGCACTCAGAAATCACCCTTGGTAGACTTGGGGGTGAGAGGGGGGACCATATGGGATGCTGGGATTCAAACCACTGTCTATCCTGGATGATCGGTGGCTTGCAAGGCAAATGTTCTACTGCTGTGCTATCTTTCCAGCCCCAACACACATTATTACTTATTGCCACCTTCCTTTGACTTTTGAGGACTAAGTTCCGAAAGATGGAAGCTGTATAATGCAGGAGCCCTGGGCATTCACTCTCCTGCTTTCAACACTGGGGAAGAAGAGAGGAGCCCTTTCCTGGTGGAAACCAGAGGCAGCTCCAAAAAGCTAAGAGACCCACAGGGACTGAGGATGATGACCCCTTGAGCCAACTTTTGGGGGATCACTCCTACTCAGACAGGATCACCTAATACAGATGCCATCAGGAAAGCTGAGGTCCCACTTGCCTGCTGAGACTCCACTAAGTTCACCCCCCCACCACCACATTGCTAAACTGCCAGGGAGAGAGGCAAAGTCCAGCCCCACAGCCCTGGAACCCGTGCTCCTTTCAGGGAAAGCAGGGCCAGGAGGACGGAAGCTTTCAGAGCCAAGAATTCAGAACCAGGCAGTCCTACTCCTATCTTCGTGCCCAGTGCTGCGGCCGGAAACAGGCAAGGCAATAAATGTTTTAAATGTAAGGTAATAAAAATTTGGAGGAGAAAAAATAATTGAAATCTTGCCTGGGTGCTCGCTCCTGAATGGGCTCGTTTGTCTCAGCCCTTGGAGCCAGGTGAACCGGTTTGAATAGAAGGGCTGGGGGGGTGGCAGGCTGAATGCTGGTTCAGCCAGGGAAGGTCCCCTGCTCCCACCCACTTCCTGCCTTCAGCTTCTGGGCCACAGAGGCTTCATGGCAGTTACAGAGAGGTCTCCCCCACCTGGGGGGTGCTCCTGCAAGCAAGGAGTCAGTAAAAGGTGGGAGAAAGCCAGAATGAGCTGGAAGGTGCTCACCTCCTGAACACTTAGGCCAATGCTGGAAGGGGCCACCCACCCTGCATCCATCTAGGCCAGCTGTGAGAAGAAGAGAGAAACTTCTTCAGGCACAACCGTTGAGTCTCGCCTTTCCTATTTGGGCCCAGCTCTTTGGTGTCTCCTCCTCTTCCTGGCCTCATCTCCCTCATGAGGCCCTGTGAGATAGGAATGCAGGGCCACTGAGGTCCCCACAGGGTCTTTATCATTCCCCAGGCCCTGTGGGGTTCATGGCTAACATGGCTCCAATGGAATCTGTGTCCCAGGCCACAGCTTGTTTACAGGAATGGAGGAGCAGCGCTACCTTTCGAATAGCACAGGGGCTGGGGTCACTGGGATCACTGGGGTCACTGGGGTCACCAAGCTTCTGAGGACAGAGGGTGGTGACTTTGAGTAAGAGACAAGAGTTGGGGTAGACTTGGCTTCTAAGGGATTTGCCAAAGCCTCCTCCACCCCCGCAGGCTGGCTGGGCTGGAAGTATCCTGAGGGAGCTGCAGACTATGGACAGAATGGGCTGAGCAGAAATTCTCAGCACAAGGTCACAGAAAAAGGCCCTGAGGGCATGCGGGGCTGCTTGAGCCTTGCTTTTCTGCTGTGCCCTTGCATTTGTTTTACCCCTGCAGCTTGTGTGCCTGGAGCACTTGTCTTTGGAGCGAAGAATCCTGGCAGGGAGAAGCAAGAAGACGTCCACTTGGGGAGGGTTGTGGAGAATGGCTGCAAGATGCTAGTACCAGGCATGGCACAAGTCCAAACCCTGGCACTCGCTACTCTCACCCCTGTGGCCTGAGGGCTGGAGTTCTGCTTTCAGAGTCCCAGGAGAGGGATTTGGGGCCGAAGGAAAGGCCCTGCTGAACACAGGGGGCTGGCAGAAGATTGGCTATAGGATCAGTGGAAGCCTGAGCAGCAGCTCCTGGTGTTTACAAGAACAGAGGGTGGGTGCCCCCACCCTGACCCTCCAGCCAGGACCTCAAGGGCCAGAACACTACAGGAGCATCTTAGTAAAATGGGAACAGGAGACTGGCAAGCTGCAGTTTTGTCTCCTTCCAGCACTGGGGCGCCCCATGCCCCTCCATCCAGCATACCCCAGGACTCTGCCCGCCTCCTTTTCCCTATAAAGCTCTAAGGCTGGATGGAGGGAGGACTCACCCTGGAAGGGGGGTATCTAAGCCACATCCCAGACACTGGTGATTTTCCAGGCTTGGCAACCACTGGGCTATCCCAATTTAAGATGGGAGATTGAACACGAAGACAAACGGGTATGCAGGGGTTTGGGAAAAGGGGGTTCAGTGCACAGTGGTAGAGGGAATGGAATTCTGGTGGTGAAACAATGTCCTGTGTACCCCTAAATGGATTCTGTTACAAGCCCAGGTGGCTTCCCAGCAAAGTTGAAGCATCAAAGACTTTGCACTGGATAAACTGTTGGCCAGTCAGAGGCTGTGCGGGGGTGACATGTACTAGACCTTCCCTGGTCCATCCTAGCTTGGGAACAGGTGCCCCTTGGACTGAGTAAAGGAGCCATGAAGGGTCATATGGGTATAGAGTCTCTGAGGGTCATATCTCCTCATGCCTTTATCCTTAGCTGGCCTGTTCCTACCACTCTGCACCACCACTATGTCCCCTTGGTATTCTGTGGAGAACACAGGTCCCTAAAATAGCCCCCCATGGCTACATCTCCCTTGAAAAGCAGCTCACAGGGGTCTGGCCTCATGCTGGGCAGCTGGTCTGAACCCCAAAAATGTTTTTCCAGGCTTATGTCAGGTCACAACTCCTCCTGCCCCATAGCATTGTATGCAAGACCCTAGGGGAGGTCTGAAGCAGGCTAGAACCCCACGAACTGGCTACTGAAAAATGGCTTGCCCTGCCTTCCCCATTGACACCCAACTGGACCTGGGTTTACCCTCCTCCCCTTCTACCTACAGTCCCAGCCCTGATGCTTCTAACACAGTCCAGGTAAGGTGTGGCTCATCCTCTTGGAAAGAGTAAGTAATAAAAGAGCTCTCAATGGCATTGACTTCTCCGTGCTGTCTCCCAGCTAATCCCATAAACCAAAATACACAGAGACCCATAAACCCACAGCCCATCACTAACAGGCCCTGGCATTCCAGACTCTTGACCTGTGGTGGATAACAAAGGCCAATTGTGTAGCATATCCGCAGGGCTGGGTGAGGAAGCTTCATTCTCCTGGGTCCCAGATGCACCAAAAACCTTGCCTACCAGGGACATAGCCAGGAAGAGAACTAGAGGTGGCAGCGGTGGCTCCAAGCAAGGTGCTGGGCCCTCTCAGTCACCTCTCATTTCCTGCTGGGCTCCCCAACCCCAGTAGGCTGGGGTCTTGGAACAGGTAGATGGGGACCAATTTCCTGTAACTGGGGAAGCTTGTACCCTACTAAAGCCCTAAGCTCCCATGTCTGGGCATTGGGAGAGGACTTTGGAAGATGGCTGTGTGTACAGAAAGTCATGTGGATGAGGCCATTATAGGATGTAGGGTGGGTAAGCACCCTTCTCTGAGGAGGAAGTGCCAGGGGAGGTGGTGTCACCAGGAGCCCAAGCACTCCTACACCTAGTCTTAAGTCCCAGTCCTTAGAATGCTAGAACTCAGTGTCTAGCATTCTCAACCTCATTGGAGACCTTCTGTGCACAGAGGTGAGGGGGTGATGCTGTCTCAGGAATAGAGAAGAGAAGAGAAACTCACAGTGGCCCTACATCATCCATACTCTCTGTGACCCAGAGACAAGGACTCCAATGCTGCACTACCTCGGTGATTGCCCCACTTGGAGAGTGGCTGGGGGAACACAGAGAGTCACAGGCAGTGATGGTGGTCACAGTGATAACAACCCCTGCAGCCATTGGAAAGCACCTATTGGCTCTTTCCTCTGAGAGGCCTGAGTAGAAGTGCGAGACAGAATATGAACTGACAGATCTGAGGAGTAGCGCATTCATCTGTAAGTACATTGTGATCCTGCAGGAAAGGAGGAGAGACCATTAAATGACACCAGAAAGACATATGAGAGTTCTAAAAGATTAAGACTGTCCTGATAGGAAAGAGGGTCCTGAGTCATAGGAGAGGAAGAAGAGAGACTAAAAAACAAAAGTAACAGTCTCAGCTATAGGACATTGGCCATGTACCAGCCTTCAGGACTTCAACATTCCCACCATGACAGTGTTTTCCAGGGGTGCAGGCAGAGAAACCCTGCTAAGGGAGGCTGTGATAGTAAATTTTTTTGTTGGTTTTAGTTTTTGGTGTTTGGGCCAAACCCGGTGACATTCAAGAGCCACTCCTGGCTATATGCTCAGAAATCACTTCTGGCTTTGGGGAACATAGGGGACGCAGGGGGATCTAATCACATTTCGTCCCAGGTGAGCCGTGTGTAAGGCAAACGTCCTACCTCTGTGCCACTGCTCTTGCCCTTGTGATAGTAATTTTATCCCCAAAGATACAAACACTTCATAGTCCAGGGTGGGACAGGGCTTCTCTAAAATTCATAAGGATCTAATGTATCTAAGTGGGCCAGGAGATGGCTGTAGTAGAGCATAGGCCTGGAGTGTTTAAGACTTGAGTTTCTTGGCCAGCACCGCCTGGTCCCCAGAGCAGCTCTCTCCCATCACTGGCTGGTGTAGTGCTATAAAAGCAAAATGATTCGGACCAAACCTGTCTCATGAGACCCACTGTTTAACAAATCTCCTATGCTCTCCCCCAGAATGGATTAGGCAGTTTGAAATGGAAATGGGTTGTCCTGTAAGTAGACTTGAAGATTTGCTTCCCTCTTTATTACTTCTTATGTAATACTTGCCCAAGTGCTGGGATGGAATAATACACGCCAAACCAATTTTCTGAAGAAAAAATTTAGTGCATTATGCAAAGCAATTTGTGCTTGTTTTAATCAATGTAGAAGCCCCAGGCAGGCAGAGAGAAGGACACTCTGAGGGTAGAAGGAGATGCTCCACAGTTCTGTGGGGTCTTTGGAAAGAGTGAAATGAAAAAACTGAGCCTGGGAAGCAGGAAGGCTGCACTGACACATGGTGTCTGTCTCTCCATCATGGGAGGCTCCTCTTAGAACCCTGGGGCAGCACGGAGCTTTAAGTGGGTCTGGGCCAGGGCTGGCCACTCAATTCCCTGCCCATGTGTGCACAGAGATTTTGGGAAGGGTTTGTGGAGAGCATCCTGACATCATAGGAGCTGAGTGGGGGATTCTGATAAGAGTTAGGTATGAGGACAATTCTATGCCCCCAAACTACAGGAACACAGCAGTCTATGAACAGGGGTGCCAATTGAGAGTCTAGAAGCATCCATGCCACCCTCCCCATAAGTGAGTGGCAATACACTTTGGGTAGTTCCTTGACAGGAGCTTTAGAATTACAGAATTTGTTGCTCAATTTTAATTTTATTTTTTCTGCAAGGGATCCATATGATGTGATCCATAAAACAGCCATGCACCCTCTTCCCCTCCTGTCTATGACAGCGAGTGTTCTGTACAAGCCAATGGAAGGTTCATGCTTGGAACAGTGAAGAGATTGAATGGACTAGGTACCCCCCTCCAACTCACCCCTACAGGTCTCCAGGGGCCCTGAGGGAAGAGAAAGAGTCCTTTATCCTGCCCCCACTCCCACCTCAAGCAGGTGGCTGGTGGGCACAGAGGAGCCTGGAAATGGAGAAGGCCGCTTATCAGCCAGGGTCAGGCAGATGCTATGACGGAAGCCCACAGCCACTCGGGGGCCTCAATCCTGGCCTGTGTTTCTGGCTTGCTCCCCCTAGTCTCCCTGAGACAACCATCTGATAAGATGCATTTAGCTGTCTCATTTGCATGGCCCCAGCAATTTTTATTCAAAACAGATGCAAATTCTGAGGGCAGGTTGTTGGGGACAGAGATGATGGTGAAATGCTTCTAAACTTTTAACCAAATGAATCTATTAACCCCTAGAAGGGGCGCTTTTGATTTGGGCCTGGATTGGCATTCCAGGGTCAGTTAGACCCCAGGTCACTCCTTCTCCCACCCAGGGTTTTATCGCATGGCTGGATGGTGAGATTGGCAAGGAATCTGCTTCCTGGGGACCTTGCTTCTGTGTCCTTTGCTCCTGGTCAGGGGGTCATTGCTATGTGAGATGGAGCTCGGGTTGGGGCCAGTGCTTCCTGGTGGAGGCCTTTTGGGTTTGCAGGGCATCTGCTGGGTATGTTTATCCAGCGCCAAGAGCTGCTGGTTGAGAAATTAGTGCACAAAGAGAAAAGTGCTGTGCAAACTGGGCTGATGAGTGAACGCTCTGAAAGCAGGGCTGCAGTGGTGGTAACCTGAGCCACCGGGATGACGCTAATCTCCTGGCAGGCAGTTTTGCAGAGGTGTTTCCTGCTTCCTCATGCAAGCCTGGTGGGCTTGGGCAATCTTCTCCTAAACCTTAGGATGGATGGGCCTATGGTACTTCACACCTGTACACCTGGGAAGTGCCAGCTTCATGGGCCTGCTGCTTGCTCAGCTGGATAGGGTCTGCCCTTCTTATAATAACAGGAAGACTTGGGCTCTGTGAACCACACTTCCCTGGAGGCCCAGGGAACTTCCCAAGACAGCTGCAGCGACTAACCCCAGTGTTCAAGCCCTGCCCAGCCAGTGCCACATTCCTGAAGGCCGGAACTTCTGCCTTTGGCCCAAGAGTGCCACACACCCACTGCTCTGCACACCCCATCCTGTGTGCAGGCAGCCTCTTCCTTTCATCGTGTCCATACATATACTGTCACCTTCACCAACCTGGAGAAGAATCTGTTTGATTCTTTTCCTGAAGTTTCCTTTCAAGTCTTGCAGGCAGAGTCAGTTGCTCTGTTTCCTTGTTTTCTGGGCCCTGCCACTTTCATGTGCTCTGAGGTTCAGATTTGGGTTCAGACTCACTGATGCTTCATCTAGCACTGCTGGGAAGAGTCCTGCACAGCCCAGGAGCAGGACCCTGGAGGCCCGAAATGAACCAGACTTATTAATCTGGCCATCACTCAGGAATCCCCCAAAGAGCTGCTATGGATTGTGAACCCACCACAAGGCAAACTGAGTGGAAGGAGGAATGCCTCAACCACAAGTACCCAGAAACACCCACATAGGCAACACATACATTGTGTCAGATGTGTAGACCAGAGCCAGGAATAACCTAGAAAGGTCAGCCTGTGGTCACAGCTGGCATCCACATGGGCTAGAAGAGTGGTGAGAGAGGGACTGTAGGGGTCCTCTGGGTACCAGGAGGGACTGTATAGGGAGAGAAGTGGGTGAAGAAGGGGTACAGAGAGGTACCTCCTCTGTGGAGGGAACAGGAAAAGTTGTGGGGTTGGAAGTCCCCACTGGATACACAGCAACACTGGGCCCCATTGCCTTCACCTGCTTGATAGGTCTCACAGGCTCTCCACAGCAGGGCAGGTAGGGCTGCTGAATGGTATCTCTGCTTTTGGGTCCTTGCTCTGCATGGTGAGGGGCCTCTCACTCCTCTATCCTTTCTGAAGCCTCTCTGTCCCTTGTCTCTAGGAGCCTGTACTGGGTGAGTGAGCAAGACTGGGTATATGGGAATTGTGAATTGAGTCTCCCACATGACAATTCTGGGGCCAGGGAACAGAGGTGCTTGCCCTGAAGCATGGCTAGGCAGTGGCATGCTTTCCCCACCTGCCCTCTTCTGACAGGCAAACATGTCTACATGGCCAATGTTCCCTCTGCATCCCCACTGAGAGCCAGGCCATAGGGGTCTTGGGAGATCCTGGCCAGGGTCCACAGTGTCCCCAACATCTCCTGCAAAAATCTTACAGCACCCAGGGAGGTGCTTGCCTCTTAGGCAAGGTCTGATGGCAGGGCCTAGCAAGAAAACTGGGCAGGTCTAGTCCACCCTCCCCCATGAGTCACTGCTCTCCAACATTGACACACTGTCCAGCAGAGGTGGCCCCCAGGTACCCCCTGGCTCTGCAAATGCACAGGCCAATTACAGGAATGAAAGCTCCAGGCCTCTCAGCCTCAAATTAGTATTTTCCTTGGGTGCTTTGATTCCTTCCTAATGAGAACCTGGGCTACCCCGGAATCCCAAGAATGTGGCCTTGATCATAGAAATTGGCACGGAGCCCAGAGGCTGCGACCCTGTACCTAAGCAGTGGCCTCCATGTCTGCAGAGGCATTTCGCTGGCCCAGTGGACACTGGCTGGTGCTGGGACCCTGGGCTGGCTCTCTACCCCACCCTGGACCTGGTGCTGAGACAACAAGACTCATGAATGACTGGCACCGGGTCAGAAAAAAATAAAGCAGCGCCCTCCCAACCCCATGCCTAACATTTTTGGATTGTTCACTTATTTAATATCCCCAACTGCGATCCCTTATTCTGCCCATTTCCCAGAAAGCAGCAGAAGCAAAGGGAGGTCACTCAACCAGGGATATGGTGCGGTGGGTGGGGCCACAGTCACAGATCAGAACTCCGGAGGTTTTTGCAAAGCTGGTGTGCAGAAGACCTCCCACATGATTGGGTGGTTTGAAGCCTTAGGGCTGGATCCTGAGGACAAGAGGCTTTGGTTTTGGGGGACCAAAAAGAGAGAACAGTGGTTAAGATGTTTGCTTTGCATGCAACCAAGCTGAGTTAGGTACCCAACACCCCGTATGGTATCCTGAACTCCACCAGGAGTGATCCCTGAGTAGAGAGCCAGAAGTAAGCCCTGAGAAGTGCTTGGTGTGATCCTCAAACAAACAAGTTGCAGATAAGACACTCTTCATGCTGTACTGGATTCAGTTACTAGACTACCAAGTGCTCAGCCAGTGTCCATTATCATCCTGATAATAATCTGCGACCCATGTCTCACCCCATTCAATATTATCATAAGCAGCAGTGGGTTTGCTCTGAAAAAATTTGTTTCCAGAAGCACACCTTGAAGGTATTTAAGTTGGGGGGCCTGGGTAGCAGCTCCTGGTTGGGAGTAGAGGAGCTGCAGGTATTGACATGATCCCTGTATTTATAGGGTTCCTGGCCCACAGAACTGCTGGCAGTGCTGGCCTGATTGCTTGGATCTCAGGGAGTCTCAGGGTCATGACCAGGGTAGGGATTCAATTTAGCACCTTGGGCATGCCAGACAGGCACTCTTCCACTTGAACCTCCAGCCTGGCCCTATGAGCCCTATTTTATAGACCCATCTGCAAAGATGGAAAGGCATGTGTGGGGTTACCTCAAAACTACGAGAACTAGTCAAACCTATCCACTTCCCCACCTGTCCCCCTCTCCCTGGCACTGCCATGCCCAGAAAGGCTTAAGAGCAAGTGTCCCTGATACCAGGAAGCTCCTCCCCTGCAGGTAGGGCTTGTCTGGAGAGAAGGTCTCAGGCCTTGTGTGGACTTTTTATACAACCCCGTGTTCCCAGACCTTCACTGGCTTCAATGTCCCCTATAAATCTGCAGCCCCAAGGCCATGATGGCAGCTTCTCTGAGGGACAGAGAACTCTTCCGGTGGTCCCCAGTTTCCTGGCATCACTGTGGAGCAGTGTTAGCCTGGGTTCCAGTAGGAGTCCTAGTTAATGCCACTGTATTTGGCTTTTTATTTTTTTCTTGGTCAGCAGGTGCATGTCTGCTGTGTGGCTCGGGTTCCGGATTGGCTGAGACACCCAGAAAGAGACACTCTTGCCCCCGGGCCTTCCACTGTTCAGAGCTATGCCAAGGAGTCCTGCCAAACCCAGAGCCAGCACTGGGCAGGGGGGTACATACAGAAACAGGCTTTCTATTACCTGTACTTTGGACACTGTTGTTAGGAGACTCCACAAACAGAGGGCCCAGGCCTTGCTTCTCCTTGTAGTTGTGTTCTAGAAAGTTCTAGACACTGTATGAATGTAGAGAATCTTTTCTTTCCTTTTTTTAGTGGGGGGCACACCTGTCAGTGTACGGGGTCACTGCTGGCTTTGTGCTCAGAAATTACTCCTGGCAGGCTCTGGGGACCATAAGAGAGGCCAGGGATAAAACCTGGGTCAGTCATATGCAAGCCAAATGTGCCCTCCCTACTCTGCTATATTGATCCAGCCCCCTATAAAGCATTTCTTTTGAGAGTCTTCTTTGGACCCTCATCCTCAAAGTATTTACTGCTCCTTTGGAGTGGAGTGGGTCAGGAGTTTTTAGGAAAGTGGGGGGAGCAGGATAATTCGTCATGTGGGATGGGGCTGCCTTTTTAACCCTGCATACAAGTAATTAAAGATGGGTGGAGGGGGCACGAGAACCATCTTGCCAGGTTTTTTTTTGTAGAACATGCAGCAAGGGATAAAAAGGATACAGAGACCTGTTTCAGTCATGCTTCTCCAACAGAACCAAGCAAATGCAACAGGGCCAAAAAGGATTCATGTGAGAGTTCATAAAAGTTAGTTGTACAACTAACTTTCCAGCTAGGGACCTGGTGGGCTGGCTTAGAGCAGGGCTCCCCAAACCAGCTGCTTTTCCTGCAAGAACCGGATGAAAACGGGGCAGGGGTGGTTAGCTCTGGTCCTCCATCAGGGTTCTCTATGTACCTGTTGCTGCCTAGAGAGGGTTAAAGCTCCTGCGCTGAGCTTGGGTGCTGTCCAGCTCAGGCCGCTGTGCCCCATTACCTCGCCTCCCGCTGAGTCCAGGCCATCGGTTTACTCATAAACAGATGGCACACTCCAGCTGAGCAGATGCTGATAAGGGACTTTTCAAGCCCCTCCACCCCTGAGTCTCAGCAATGTAGGAGACAGGACTATTGCAACGACCTGGAAGGGCCATGCAGGCATATGGCATCCAGGATTAGTCTCCCAGATTTCACAGGGCCTGAGCTCTGCCAAACTCTCCACTGCAGGAACCCTTGGAGAGTTCATTGCAGCACTGAGGTCCTGATGTCTCAGTAACTATTTGTCCTGTACCACCTACTCTCAACTTGCTGGCCTTCCTCTCCCCTGTGCCAACAGGAGGCAAACCAGAGAGCACCAGAGCTGCCTCTGGACAAACCTACTTGTGCTCAGCTTCAGCCCAGTGAGAGTCCAAAAAGAACCTCCCTTTACCCTCCAGCACCACTCTGGTGTCCACCTGAGCTGGCCAAGCAATCACACACACCTGAGAAGCAAGTCTGAAAAGATTTAAACTATGGGTGGTCAGTGTATGTGCCTTGGATTCTAAAGGCACTGGACTAAGAGTGATGGGCATGGGTGCTTCTCACTACGTGCTGCTGGAGGCTGCTGTATGCTGGGGGGAGGGACACTCACTTTGTGCTGCAAACCATATGGGTAATAGTCACTGAGGGGCAGCTGCCATGGATTTTGATGACTGGGGGACACTTAAGCACATGGATTCCCAGTTTTGTAATAGGCCACTCCCTCCCCACCCCCCAAAAAGAGAATCTTCTCTTCTCTGAGTGAGCTGTTTCCAATGCTGGACTCAGTGGCCGCTTTCATCAGAGCAAGTTCTGTCCATAATGTCTCAGTCTGTCTGCCCTTCAGCCTGACAAGCTACAAGACTGGTCATTCTTTCACCAGTAAAAGGGTCTGGACTTTGGCTCAGACCACCAGATTCTGCTGGAAATTCCACTTCTGTGTTGTAGCAACTAGTTTATCTCTACCATCCCAAAGTGCAAGGACTCCCATACTGGCCAACCTCAGGACTGAGTGTGCTCACACTACATGGTGGGTCATGGGTGGCCCTAAGAGGGAGACTGTCAAAATCAATTACCTCCCTCCTGGATGGTTCTTGTCCCCTTCCAGACACATTCAATACTCCCCCTCATTGCATATTCTCAGGAAAGCATCGAACTCATCCAGGGCTCACTGCTGCCTTGACTCCCCCATAGGGAAAATGACACTAATTCCAGCCATATGATGGATCAAGTTATGGCAAAGCCAATGACAGTGCCCTCCACCTGAGAAATACTTATCACATACTATGTTGGAGCCAGGACCAGAGAGACCTCAGTTGGTAGAGTTTTTCCTCAGAGCAGTTGGATTTGGGATAGTGGGTTGCACTAGGCATCAGGAGTCTTGATGCCTGGCTCTGTGCCATGCCCCAGGCTCTCCCAGTCTGCATTTTCTTCTGCACCACTGAAGATGAAACTCTAGACTGGTAGGCACATGTATGTGAAAGGCTCAGCTAGTAGTGAGGTGGGCCCACAGGGACAGTGCTTAAGTCATCTTACATCACCCTCTGCCCTCTGAATTGTCTGCCATCCAGGCTCTGAACCCTCCTAGAGCCTATATGGTCCTTTCAGGCTAGCCAAAATGTCTCTTGAAACACTTCCAGCGTCATGCCCACAACAGTTCCATCATCCCTGCCACAAGTATTCTAGGGCACACTTCCCTCCCCCAGCTCCTGGCATGGCCAAGCCCAATTTCTTTATCCAGGATCAATGATTTCTTCTTCTTTTTCCCTTAAAAAATAATAATGAATCACAGTATCAATCCCACAGTCTTTCTGTCCCTCCCTCCCTCCCTCTGTCTGCCTGTGGGTTTCCTCGTGGGTTGTGCAATTTGGCCTTTCCATGCAAACAAAGCAAAGCCCTGGGGAACGGGTGCTGGAATGTATTTGGACTCTGATTCTTCCCCATATCCCAAAGCCTACTGCCTTTTCTTCTACAACTCTCTAGACCCCTTCTCTGGAAATGTCCCAAGCTAATGCCTGCTCTAATTGGTTCCTCCTTATGCTCTAGCTCCCTGAAAGGTTTTTCTCAGTGTGGGCCTTCCCCTGCTTTAGTACTTCTCCCCTTATCCTCACTGGAAGATAGTCTTCAGTTCTTCCCTGATCCTCATTGGGTCAGGAACTCCTCCTACAGAAGAGGTGAGGGAGGGGTGCAATGGTTCTTATCATAGCAGTTGGCCACAGCTCCAAGTTAACCATAAGTCTTTTCTATATACCCAACAGAGACAAACAGCTCTGATTATATTCAGAAATTTAACAAGCTTCTCAACTCTTTACCTGTGAAAAGTAATCATCACATATGATCCCTCAATTGGACATAGCAGCATTGAGTGCCACTTGAGTATAGGATTCTGAGCTAGGCCTTCTTGGCCACGATAGCACCTCATACAAAGGAGAACTGGGGTTAGAGAGGAGAATAATTCCACCAAGGACTCTGAGGTGGAGTGTGGCCCTTAGACACAGAGGGAACTTTTTCTGGCACTGCCTGCAGCCAGAGTTCAGGTGGACTTGGCCAGAGGTTCCGTGATCAAGATGGATCTGGGGTTTCTATGACAATCTGCATGAAATCAGAGCAAGTGCCAACACTAAGGGTAGTGCCATCTGTATTTTGGAGAAGTAGAATGGAAGCAGTGCCCTTTGGAGGGCCTACATGTGCCCTGTCTACCCTCCACACTCTGGCTTCCTGCAGGCTCTCTACTAGGTGGGACATCCCTGACATAATGATGATTCTGGGGGCTCCATGCTTATCTACTTCTCTGGATGGTTCCTGGGGCTCAGAGGTGATATTTTTCTTAGCAGAGTCCTTGTCCTTTGCCAAGCACATGGCACAGTTTCTTCAGGTCTCTGCATGCTCATCTTTGTACTGTACAACAGACTCTGCTCAAAGATCACTTCTTCAGAGTCACCCAGGCCTCCTGTTTAAAAAAAAGACCCAGTCATTTGGGAGTCCTTATTGCATTTTCTAGATTGTGATGGTGACTATGGGGCATTGAATCCTAAAATATACTTCTATTTTATCAGTAACTCCTATCTCCAGTTAAGCAATTGACACAGGCCGTGCTAAGGAACATTTTCTGAGCTAGAGGAACATCTCCCGTGTTAGAGAAACACCCCTTGAATTAAATAAACGTCTTCCAAGCTAGAGGAAAAACTACCTGAGTTAAAGGAACATACACTGAGCTAGAGGAACAACTCCCAAGTAAAAGGCACATCTCTTGAACTGTAGGAATGTCTCCTGAGATAGAGGAACACCTGAGTCATAGAATCATCTCCTGAGTCAGAGGAACATCTTTTGAGCCAGAGAAACATCTCCTGAGTTAGTGGAACATCTCCTAAATGAGAGGCAAATTTCCCGAGGTAGAAGAGCATAGAGGAACATTTCATGTAGGGGTCCTCAAACTTTTTAAACAGGGAGCCAGTTCACTGTTCCTCAGACCATTGGAGGATCTGACTATAGTAAAAACAAAACTTATGAACTATTTCTTATGCACACTGGATATATCTTATTTTGCAATGGAGAAACAAAACAGATACAAATACAATATGTGGCCCGCGGGCCATAGTTTGAGGACCACTGACAGAGGAACATCTCCTGGGCTAGAGAAGCATCTCCTGAGCTAACGGGACATCTGAGCTAGAGAAACATTGCTTAAGTAAAAGGATTATCTCCAGAGCCAGATTTCCTGAGACAGAGGAACATCTCCCAAGTAATGGAACATCTCTTGAGCATGAGGACTGTGAGGTACCCCTTCCCCTAATGCCCTAAACTTTTTATTGAAATGTTAATCTCATTTGGATGGTCAGACCCACCCACACCTAGCAGGAGTCTGTGGTTTGGAAGAAAGAATAAAAGGTGCTGGCTGGAAGGAGGGGAGAGAAGCAAGGAAGCATGGAGAGCAGCTGAAAGGGAGACATACTGATGGGCTTTGAAAGCATTTCATATGGCCTGAGAAGGGGTCCCTTCCCTTTACCTCCTTATGCTGGCTCACTGCAGAAAGGGGCTCCCCAGAAAAAGATTCTGAAAAGGTCTAGAAAGGTCATGCATGGCCTCTCCTCTGCTACCCCTATTTTTTTTTCTGCAGCATATCTGGCCACTCCTGGACCATCACAGTGGTGACAGCTTCATCCTGAGTCCTGAGAGAGATGAGTTAGACAGACATGATGCAGAGTCTGCACATGGCGGATAGGGCCATGGAATAAACTGAGCTGACTCCGATGAAACTTTAACTGTTTGTGATTATTTTTCCATTGGTATCCTGCATCTTCAGACCCACTGGCTAAAGGGCCTAGAGGCGCTGTGCCAAGGAAGTTCTCACCCAGACACGTGGGCATTAGACATTATATTGTGTATTAAGTCAACAGAGGATCATCTCCTTAACTAGTTCCTCACTCCCAATTGCATCCTAAGCCTATGGGCCTCATTCTCATGGTCTTTTAAACCAGAGGAACATTTCCTGAGCCAGTGGAACATCTCCTAAGAGAGAGGCTGGGAGCTACAAGTCTGGGAGCTACAAGGCAGTAGGCTTGGCTGCTCTGGAGCACGTGCTGCCAGCACTCAAACCCAGAGCCTCAAATAAACAAGGCATGTGCTCTTCCTGAGTCGCATCCCCACCCCCACCCCTGTGGTTTCTACTAGGAAAGGTGACAAATCATAAGGGGGTGCTTATCATAAGGTGGTGCCACTATGATTGTGCTCTGTGTCAGTGGTGCCCCCTGGAGCCCATATGGCAAGGTGGAATTTCATGCGGCTGTGGCTTCCCCAGGGCCCAGTTCCAACCCATGGAAGCTGAGTGTCCTTGAGTCACTGCCCCTGCTCCACTTGTCTGTAGCCTCTGACGCTTAGAGGTTCAGGATGCACTTGTGCATTGTGCAACTCAAACTGCACTGTCCAGACCTCCTTGCTAGGCATTGGAGACCAAGAGACGCTGTGTGTGGTGAAAGGAGAGAACAACTCTGAGACAGTTTCCCCGCCAGCTCAATGTTTCCAGTATGCTACATTTGTCTTTGCCACAGAGCAAATTCACCTGTTTCCAGTGCATGCAGCTGGAAGAGCAACCATGTCCTCCTTCCCCTCCCGAATGGCTGACCAGCTCCCGGGAATAAACTTGGGGATCCCAGCTGTCCCACTCCCCTGCCTCTCAGGGATGTATTTCTACCTGTAAAATCAGGCACAAGACAATAACTCAGCGTCAGGACTTCTCAGTGACAAGTACTTCCTGGAGGGGTCAGATTGGGTACATGATGGAGTCCTGTTAAGTGTGATTCATTGGAGCTCTTCTTTGAACATACATGGACAGAGGGGTTCAGGGATGCTCCCAGATGTTCTTAAGCCTATCTGTCCTCATAGCCCTTAAGCTTGGGAAGCATGAGATAGTATTGTCTAACCACATGCAGCATTGTCTTTGGAGGCACTGTCTTTGGAGGGGCTTGTTTGTAGCAACCAGGGCTGGGAGGACAGGCCACTCCCTATGCATAAAGATAAGCACAATGACCACAAATCCCCCTAATGTTTCCTCACCATCACCCCATTCTGCCACACAAATGCAGCACAGGTGAGTGATGCCAGAAATACTTTGGATTTGGGACACATTTGATGTTTGCTCATTCAGAAATGTCTTACTGCTGCCAATTTTGCTGTTGCTCAGTTGAATTAGTTTAGGTCATGACACTGCACACAGGTGTGATGCCTAGTGGATGATGGCCCTTCCCTGTGCCTCCCTCTTCCTCCCATCTCCTGCTCTCATTTCTCTCAACGAAACAGAACTAAGATAAAGGTAACAAGGATCCTCTGGGTATGGATAATGGTGTGCAATGGGGAGAAATGATCCTGGCACTCTAGTGGTGAGCCTGGTACAATGATACTGAAAAACATAAAGAAATCCCCCAAAAGAGTGGTAGTGAAGGTGCAAGAAGTTTGTACATCAAAAGCATAAATGTGAGCATCATTGTAACTATGTTACTTAAACTACCATGAAAAAATGAAAAAGTGAACCTGGGAAGACTTCCACTGGACCCCAAATACTCCTTGAACTCCCTGCAGCCCCGCACTGTGGCACAGATGTGGGACCAAAAGGTCTTGGTTTCAAATGGCTGCCACATCACTCTACATCTGCTGGTCTCTCCAAGCAGTGAGGTCACTGTGGAGAAGGTGGGGTTGCAGCAATTTGTAAGGTTAGATGTAGGTGATGTCTAACCTCACAGTGGGTGATGGTGGGCCCCAGGTGGGCCTCAGCATCTGCATGAGAACTCTACCTCTGGATATGCCTTTCCAGTGACACCCCTCTCTGCCCATCTGCAACAGGAGGTCTAGCTTGGTGACAACCACTGATGGGCTTTGAAAGCATTTCATATGGCCTGAGAAGGGGTCCCTTCCCTTTACCTCCTTATGCTGGCTCACTGCAGAAAGGGGCTCCCCAGAAAAAGATTCTGAAACGGTCTAGAAAGGTCATGCATGGCCTCTCCTCCGCTACCCCTATTTTTCTTTCTGCAGCATATCTGGCCACTCCTGGACCATCACAGTGGTGACAGCTTCATCCTGAGTCCTGGCTGTAGCCTTCAACAAGCCCTGATTTCTCAGAGCCTGCTTCTTTGTAAAATGGATGGGACTATATTGATTGCATTGGTTCCCCTGAAGATTGAATGCAATGGAGCAGGTCAGTTCTGGCACCTGGTGACTAAAAATGGCTTTCACCACATTCTCATTACGGGTGCCATTGGCTGCCTGCCCCTTTAACTCCAGGAAAGGAAAGCCCTGCAGGGTCTGAGCAGACAGTTAGACATTTGGCCCTGTCTGAATGCCACTGGCTTCTCTGGAAAGGCCTTTCATCAAGCCCCACTGAACTGTGGCACCTGCCATGGTGCTCCTTGAGTCCTGAGCAGTATCAAGGGCCTGAGTCTGCAGCAGTCTATGAAACCAAAGACTTGAATAGGGTCCTGGTATGATCCCAGCCACGTGGGTTGGCCACCTGGGCCCTCATCTGTCTACTCACAGGCAAAAGCAGCCTCTGCACAGGGTAGCTGGGGGCTCAACTAATCAGCACTGGCATTGTCAGGACCACAGAGCTGTAAACATAGGATGAAAGCCCCTCCCATGTCCTTCTATCTTTGAACCCCTGACCCATTCTTTTTGCTGGGGCCTTTGTCTTGTCTCCATACAGGGCGAGGCAGGAAAGACCCGAAGTTGTTGCTTCTGCCTCCTGTTCAGTGCTGGTTTTACTTGACCCTTGGCACACCTAGCAGCAGAGAGGGGAGAACTTATAAGAAAGGAACACACAGAGCCATTTTTTATTTTATTAAAAATAAAGAAAATTAAACATTTCCCCAGGCATGCAGGAGAAGACAAAGGCAAACAAGGAAGAGGGGCCCACAAAACTGCTTCCCAGGGCCAGGCCAGGCCAGGAGTGTTGGCATCACCCCCTCCCACGGGGTCACAAGCAGTCTTGTTGCTGTTAGACAGTGAGGTTACTTGTGGCTCAGCAGTCTCTGACTAGAGCTTAGAGAGCAGGACTGTGTGGTGAGGTGCAGGCATGCCCCTCTTTTCTCTTAGCCCCCTGGGGTAACAGGGGGGCACACATTTGCTTGCAGACCAGAGTCAGGCTTCCAGTTTAAGCTTCTCACTGCTTTCATCCTGGCAGATGCATGGGGTGGTTGGGGGGAAGAACCTGGGTTCAAGCTGAGGCTAAAGCCCAACGTATGGTTGAAAACCGAGGGCTTGGCTTCACTTGACCGTCACCAACTCTTTGCGTAGACACCTCTCCATTCCTGCTGTCAGGGGCCCCAATTTTGAGGGGGCATCACAAACCTGGGAAAGTTTCTTAAAATTGCTTTGAGGCCAGGTGGTCTCAGCTGTTAGAAGGGGTGGCCAAGATGCTCTTGAGAGACCAAAGACTGAGTGTGCCCATGGCAGCCAGTGTTGGTAGGGGTTCCAGAAAAGCCAATGAAGACTGATGTGTGTTGGAGAAAGTGGGGAGCACCAGGTGCCTCTTGTACACAGCCCAGCAATTTCCAGTCTTGGCCCTGAGGTGCCAAGAATCTAGTCACTCTCCTGTGGACACGTTCACAGGGCTAAGAGCCACCTGCATCTAGACCTCAGAACCCTCTCGGGAGTAGAGGGCACTGTTGGTGTTGATGCTGTTGTAGAAATGAGGGCCGAACTGGTTGAGCACAGAGCTTCCATAGCCCAAGGCACTGGTGGGCATGGGGTTGGCCCAGTCACCCCCACCCCCGTGGCTGCCCAGGTTGGTGAGGGGGGTAGTGTAGGCATTGAAGTTCAGCAGGTTCTGCCCCATCTTATCGGCAGGCTCAGCGTTCAGTCCTGGCGTGGTTGTGGGGCGGCTCAAAGGTGCTGAAGAGCTCACATAGGCTGTCATGCTAGAGAGGAAGTTGTTGAGGCATGGGGTGCCCGGTGGGGGAGGGGATGCATGCTTCTCTGGGGAGCTGTCGGTGCCCGGTGAGGTGCTGTCCAAGATGTCCTGGGCCTCCACGGTTTTGGTGCTATCCCCCACCAGGCTTGTCTCTGTTTTCTCTGAGGTCGATGAGTTTGTTCCAGAGGACACGTCTGATTTCCGCTTCCTCTTCCGTCGGAAGTTCCCATTGTCAAACATCTTCTCACAGTTGGGGTCGAGGGTCCAGTAATTGCCCTTGCCTGCAATAAAAATGGGGAGCAGGTAAGTGGAAAAATGGTCAGAAATGTTTTGGGGGATGTTTTTCCTGGTAGTCAAAAATGAAAATGAAGTGTCAGGTGCAAGAGACAGAGCGAAGACTGAGGAGAGGGAGCCCACACACCAAGTACAACTCACACCCATCTCACCTGCAGGGACACATACACTGGGGAGCACAGAAAAAGAGGCTGGTGAGGAAGCTACTGACAGTCTAGGTGGTCTCCATGGTGAGTAGAGAGGGGAAGAGAGTTCGAGGGGCAGTTTCCTTTGCTGAAGCGAGAGAAAAGCTAGAGTCCCAAAGGATGGGTCCTGGTTATGGGAACCAGCAGAATTTTGCTGCTTCCCAGTGTGGAAAGTGAGTCTATTTTACTTATCTTTCCCCCTCCAGACTGAAAATCACCTAAAGTGTACCTGTGAGGTCCTGTGAGCTCTCCTGGCCTCTGCTCATTTTTTGGGTTGCCCTTGTCAGGCACAGAGATTGGGGGTGGGGGGGACTCCTTGGAGTCATAGACTGTTTCTGCTCCGTGGCATGGGTGTGCGTATAGCAGATAGTCTGTGCCTGTCTCATGAGGCTCAAATACAGATTCAGGGGACCCTACAGATTCCCATGTGCCACACTTGATGTCTCGCTGAAAATTTGTGTTCGACCAGGGTGGGCTGCCATGGGCAGAAGTGGGTATGAATATGAGCAGCCCGTGGGCTCTCTCCACTATGCCACTAGGGCTGGAGGGCACTGAGAGCTGGGTGCCAGGAACACAGATGCCACCTCTGCCATCCCTGGAGAATATCCCAGCTCCTGAGACTTGGCAGATTCTGCCTTCTGCCAAGAGATCACTGTCCCCTCCCTGGTTCTTGGAGCAGAAAACTGGGGCCAGGATCCTACCTATCTATGGGGACCACCCACTGGGACTGTGCCTGTCTTCTGCCTCCCCTCAGCTCCCAATTCTGGGCGAGGGCAGTTACGTTCAGAACTTTCTAGAAGAGGCGGGACACTTCTGGGCACTGCTGCTCCCTTACCAGGGTCATCCTCGTCGCGGGGAACCTTCTTGAAGCAGTCGTTGAGGGACAGGTTGTGGCGGATGGAGTTCTGCCAGCCAGCTTTGCTCTTGTTGTAGAAGGGGAAGTTGTCAGCCACGTACTGGTAGATCTGGCTCAGGGTGAGGCGCTTGTCAGGTGCCCCGTGGATGGCCATGGCGATGAGGGCTGAGTAGGAGTAAGGGGGACGCACCAGCTTCATCAGCTCCTCCTGCGATGGGATGGGCAGCCAGCCTAGCTCGCTGCCTCCCAGGCCAGCCACACTGGGCAATAGCTGCCTCTGTACCCCGTAGGCCTGAGGCAGGAAGGCGCTGGCATTGGGGCCACCCGGCAGGTAGGGTGGTGGGGTGAGGGCCGGCCCATTGAGCCAGAGGTAGGGGTTAGGGGTGGTCCCATACTCGCTGCCCCCCTCAAAGGAGGGAGGGCGCTGAGGGCTGGACACCCCCTGTGGGTGGAAGAAGCTATCGTAGTACAGGTTCATCTCGGGGGGCTCCTGGCCGATGCTGGGGAACTGGGGGCTGCAGCGAGGAGATGCGGGAGCTGGGAGGTCGAAGGAGCTCATGCTGGGGCGTGGCTGGGCCGAAGCCACCTGCCTGGCACCTGCACAGGGGAGCTGGCTGACAGGTGCTAGCAGGTTGCTCCCACTTATACCCCTGCAGGCTGGCCTGGGCAGCCCCACCCTGGGGCCGGCCCTGCCATGGAACCGCCCCCTCCTACAGCTCCTGCCAACTGGAGGGAGGGGGCTCTGAGCCAAAAGGTTCCCAAGACAAGGCGCCTCGCCTCTGCCCGCCCTCATGGCCCTCCTTCCATTCTTTCTCTCTGCAGCCTTCCCCATATGTTTCTTGATCTCTCTGTCCCTCATTCTCCCGACTGCTTGTTTCTCTGCAAGTCTCTGGCCACATCTTTTGTCTTTCTGTCTCTCTGCCTCGCTCCAGACTGGACGAGAAGATCTGTCAGAAGCCACATTTTCTGCTTTCTCCTCTTAGTGAGGACAGGTTTTCTGGAGTTTCCCGGAAACGACCTCGCCCTGGAGAATCAGCAAGAGATGATTCTGACCTCTGGGGCCTTTCTAAAGGGTGCTTGTCCCTGAGGTGCTCCAAGAGCTCCCTGCATAGTCCTCAGACACACGCACCTGCATGCATAAAGGCACACAGTGATTCTCACGTGCGCGTAACTTTTCACACTACACATACTGCAGGCAGCCAGGTGCACTCACCACAAGCATGTACATAAACTCGCATACGTACACACACACCACACATCCACACATATCCATATCCATGCAGGTGCTCCTATGTGAATGTACCGTGCAATGCCGCATGCAGGGCATGAATGCGCCCATCTACACACTGCCCCAACTGACAAGGAACTGCAGAGAGAGAGAGAGAGAGAGAGAGAGAGAGAGAGAGAGAGAGAGAGAGAGAGAGACAGACAGACAGACACACACAGAGAGAGAGATCTTGTTTCATCTCCATTTCTCTTTGGTTGTGACTCATATCTGATTTAGCTGCTTGCAGAGGTCTGAGCACCAGGCTAGAAAGGCCTTTCCTGGTCCTCACTCCGTCTCATCCTTGGGAGGGCCCCAGCAGTGGGCATGGCAGCTGCCCGCTCCAAGGCCAGCCACTCCCTCCTGGTGGACCCTCATACTCACCCATAGATCAGAGACTTCAGTCCTGGAGCAGGTCCTTGGCCTAGGAAGCAGGTTTTCTTTTTCAGAAGTGGACACTGGGTCCCTTGCAGAAGCCTAGGACTCTCTGATGTCAGCAGATGAGAGGAAAGCTAGGAGAGCTAGCCTATGGAACCACCCACCTTCCTCCTTTTTCACCTCTCACATTGTCCAGATCCAAACCCTGTGTGGATGCACTTTTGTGCTTGCATGTATAGTGTGTTCCTGTGTGCGTATGTATGTGCACATGACAGGCAGGCATGAATTGCTCAGAGCTGGAGCTGAGTGGCCCTGTCTGGTTCTGCCATCTCCTCTCGGCTGTTGGGTCCTGGGTCATTAACTGACCCCCACTTACATCTTGGTGCCAGGGATGAGAGCAGCTGAGTGGATAGAAAGTGAGCATCATCTCAGGCCCCAGGGGCAATGACGAAGGACGACTCTTGGGGCAGAGATACTTGATGCTTTTGTTGCTGTGACACAAAGTAGGCACTATTCCTACCCACAGCTTGCAGGTGTCTTTATCACTGCCAGGCCTGACAAGTTGTTGGAGTACCGTTGCAGGAGCTCACCAAAAGAGACCCCAGCCCTTTCGAGTAGCCCAAGTTGAAGGGAGTGTGAGCTAACTTTGGGGCATCTACCCTGACACCCTTTAGAGTCCAAACCTGAGTCCATCTGAGTTGGAGACTTGATTTACCTGGAACCAGGGACATAAACTTTATCTCATTCAAATGGTGAAATGCTATACAGTCATAAAAAACAGATCATAGAATATTTAGTGATATAAAGAGATTCACATTTTAATAAAATCACCTAAAGAAATCAGCCACAAAAATGCCATTATTTAGGGGCTGATTCAGGCATGTACAACAGGTCCTCAAATAATGCTCCATCAACACCATTCTATTGTAGTTATGAGAAAAACAGAAAATCCAGAGGATGCAGAATTAAAGGCTACTCCATGACTGGTCATGGTACATGTTGCTGGACTTCAGGAAGGTTTGCAGATTACCTCAGAGCTTGCTGGACATGGCACAAAGGCCACCCTGAGCACTCTCTGGAAGAGACCTGGGGGAAATTCAGTTTTTCAGAGGTCTGATTTCATTGCCATATCATTTTGGGGATTCATCTGAAAGGTATCACACATTGGCAGGGCATTGACAGAGGCCTCCTACCACTTCATTCCCTGGGCTGTGAGGTCAGCTGACTGCACTCAACCTCTGCAGGTTTGCAGTCTGGATAGGGGGACATAAATAGGGAGGCCACCACTTAACTTGAATGCTTTGAATGAACATTCATTCAATCTGACCATCCGGTGATTATCAAAAATAGTGTGTGTCAGAGCATGGTCTGTAGCACCCCAATATCCACAGAAGCCACACAATATCAGTGATCAGAAAGTTTCCATGTCCTCGGTATGGACCATTATATTCTACGGATCATTAAGGGCTTTCCACAGCCCAAGGCAGCGTTCGGAGGCAGGAATGGGGGTACTGGGAGCTGACGCCCCCTGAGTGCCCAGACCCTGCCATCTGCAGTTCTTGAGGGTCTGCATGTGACTTGTGTCCCAGTGGGCTGCTGAGAACACTCTCTGTATAAAGCCTACAACCTTCTTTTGGATTCTTCCCAGAAGGATGGTGGCATGTTCCTGAAGTACCCCTAGCCTCTCAGATCCCTTGCATCCATTATACCCACCCCATGGGGACCCAATGTTTGGCATTAGTTTTTCCTGCCCTTCTGGTACTTGATGTCAGGCACCCCAAGGCCCTTCCTGATTTTCCCCAGACCAGCCATGTCATCGTTGATGGGTGAGACTCCAGGGTGTCACATGTTTTCCTTTCCCAGGGATGCTGTGATCACTCATGGCCATAAAACATGGAGCCCATCCCAGTTTCAGGGTTCTGGGAGCCTTGTGGGGGGAGGGTGGGAGAAGGAGGGGTAATCAAAGTATTTGGGACCAGTTCGCTTCTACCTGAAACTCTGTGCTAAGGACTCCTGATGTGGAACTGGGAACATGAAGCTGAGCACAGACAGCTCTTCTTGGCTGTGTCCAATGCAGCATGTCTCGTGATTTGCCGTGGGCCAGCTTTAGCCATGGGCTGCTTCTTCTGCCTCTCAGATTGGACCCTGGGACCTGGGGCTCCCTTGGGACAGCCTCAGGGCAAATGATAGAGCTGAAGGAAGAAAGTGAGGCAATACCACCCTCTAGTGGGTTTCTCTTTTAAAGCAGGAACGTGGGCCAGAGAAAGAGAGAGTGAATGAGAAGGGTTAAGGTGCTTTTTACACATGGCTGACCATCAGGAGTGACCACCTAAGCAGAAAGCCAAGAGTAAACTCTGAGGACTGCGATGCGAGGTTCCAGATGAAAATAAAATCAAAGCTGGATGCAGAATATGGTGACGGGAGAGGTCTTTTTGTCTACTGGCATTGCATGGTTCCCTCTGCTCTCATTTTACTCATCCTACTCATCCTGTGCCACCTCCACGGTAGCCACTGTTCTGTGGTTAAATCTCAGTCTTTGGCTTGGGTTTCTGTGCTTTGCGAGATTACACAACATTTGTCTTTGACTGATTTCAATACCCTCAAGGTCCAGTTGCAAATGGGAAAAATTTCCCTTTGGTTACAGGCAAGCAGAGCTCCGCAAGAAAAGGTGCCACAGCTCCTTTGCCCTCTCCTCCAGCAGTGGCATGTGAGGCTGTCAGTAATGATGCTGCGATGGACAAGCTACCTCTATGTACTTTCCTATCCTTCAGAGACTGGTGGAGCATGTGGGAACTCCAGGCCCAATCCTTTGAGGAAGCTCCATTCTGCATGTTATAGTGCTCGGCCCAATGGCAGACAGGCTTTTCTCTGCACCCCACCACACGTCTCCTGTGTTGTTGGGTGGAAGATGCTCTCAACTACCCATGTGGTTGGCTGTTGCCCAACCCCCATTCTTCTTGTAACCTTACCTGCAAGAAAGACCTGCTCATTTGTGGGCGGGGTTACAAAAGATTTAACCGGAAGGCCAGGAGGTGTTTGATGAGGTGATTATGGAGGATGGGAGGATGAGGAGGAGAGATGGCTGAAAGAAGCCAAGATGCAGGGCAAGCTGAGGACAGCATGCTTAAATAGGTTTAAGGTTATAGGCCACACATGTTGGCCAGGGTTGAATAAAGATGATATCTGCAGAAGTCTGCCTGTGAGTTTTCTACCCGCCACTGTCCTGAACTTGCAGGCAGACCTGCTGGCTGAAGGGGTTTGGATACACGTGGCCCTGGGCTGGAGGAGAAAGGCCTCTCATCCCTCCGTCACCATCCATCACCATCCAAGCCCATCCAAAGGGTTTTATGCAACAGTTGGCCATCCTCTTCCAAGAGATTGAGGCTTGACTAGACAAGAGATGTTTATTCTTGGATGTAAAGAATGGTTTGACAGGCTGATCAGAGGAGAGATTCCTGGGGTGCCAGAGAAGAGAAGGGGCAGGTCTGAGCATTGTTGTTTTCTTTAGAAGGAACACATATTAGTCTAGAAAAGACAGACCCCATGAACAGGTGGCCAGTTGCTGGTTTTCTCGCCCAACCCTTGCTTGCCTGGTGCTTCTCTACGATGAGCAGTGATGGGGAAAGCCTTGTGCTTGAGACCATATTGCTTTGCTGCTATGGCAGCTGTTGCCAGGGCACCCCCTGAGATGAACCATGCAAATTCAAGAGGCCAGTTCTTGATCACTCCGGGATGCTCTGTGGGCCAGGTATCCTTGCCTCATGCCCCTAGCATTTGGTCTCTAAGAAACGTACATCCACTTGATATTTTCCACTCTGAATCATATCACCACACCCTTTACTCTTGGCCAGGTTCCCCACAGGTTGTCTTAGTGACTTCTGCTCCATGTATCCTTCCTATGGGAAGCTTCGAGACTCCCTAAGACTGCATTAGAGCAGTGGAAATTTCACCAAGAACAACTCTCTGTAGTTGGTGATCTGAGCACAGGGCCTGGCCTTCTTGCCCCCTTTGCTGGGTCTTCATTAGATTGACTAGAGTTGGTCTATACAGTTCCTTTCAGGAGGAGAACACTGCTATGAAAGTTTCTTTGGCACAAGGCACAGGAGGCAGGTTCGGGAAGACTTCCAGCTTCTATCCTGCACACTAATATTGGTTCATAGGAGTTATTCATAGAGACAATTCTTGGGAAATGAACAAGATGGAGGAACCTGGTATTGGAGCTAGAGGAAGCCCAGTGGGACTGATCTGGAGCAGTCCCTGGAGCTCGTAGGCCAGGAGGATGGACCATATACCAAGCTTGTGGTTTATGTGCTTATTGTTTGTAAAAAGCAGTGACACACAGGTGATCAGCTAGAGAAACAGATTAGGTTGGTTATATCTTAAAAAAATTAAACACAAAACATTTTTTATAATTATAGTTTCTTAAAAGTACATTATAAAATACACACTTGAACAACAGTGAGAAAATATTTTAGGGTAGAGAAACCTTATTAACACAAATAAAATAGATGCATGTTTTTCAAAAATAGTTTACCAGTGGTTAATAGAATGCAGCAAGTGAAGTAAGAGCGTAAGACTTTCTCATTAGCAAGGAACTTGTAAAACTATGGTCTTATGAGTTGGGGGTCAATAAGCATTCTTATTATCTTGTGTGATATCTTGGTATCTTGTCTGGTAAAGATCTGGGATAAAGGCTCTCAGCAGTGACCTATCGATTGAGGTATTGTCACCACTCCTACCCCAAAGTAGGTGATGTGGAATCTGCATCACCAGAGTCTGTAGGTCTAGATCTACTTCTGTGTCCTGTCTGAATGAAGGACTAGTATAGTTCTCACTGTTAGAGGCATCAATCTTCACCATGTCTCTCCTCTTCTATAAACTTCTTTCCCAGGTTCCCATAAGTAACCAGGAGCTTAGAGGTCGGAGTTCAGTATGTCAGGTGCCTGCTTGCCTTCTTCTGAAGATTTGCTGGCCAGCTTTGTAGGAAAAGAAACACACAATTGCAACCCCTTGGGATCTGTGAGCAAGCCATACCATGACTGGGTCCCTCAGCCTTCTCGTGCCAGTGAGTGTGGCCACAAAAGGGGGTTTGGTAGGACGTGGTCTTTGGCTCTCACACCTCACGGATATTCCCCTGTTAGCATCATGGCTGAATTTTGCTTCAATATTACCTAGACATTGTTAGTATTAACAGTAGACAGTGTTAGCAGTGCCCCCTGGACCTTATGCCAAAACTAACATGTAATAATAGGAGGACCTATGGGCAGGTCTTAGAGACTGCCCTGCAGCAGTGGCTGGGACAAGAGGGCCAGGGGGAGAGGGGTTAGGCAAAGCACACCAGACAGATCAGAGGTTCTGGAATCTGGCACATCTTTTCTAGAATGTTCTTGGGCTCAGCATGTCAGTTTGGGTCAGAGGAATGAGCCAGCTCAAGAGGAGGATGGACAGGGCATCCTGGCTTTGACAGCCAGGTTTAGCTCAGGGTTTGAGCTAAACTCCCCCATCTCTGCTTTGCTTCCTTTCTTTCCTCTGTCCCCCACCCCCCACCCACACCATACACGGCTCCTCACCATGGTCTTGAAGAACTGATTGACTTTCTTCCGTTTTAGAGTCTTCTTGTCACCTTCTGAGAGGGGGAAGAATGTCTGGCTGAGGCGGGGAGATGAGCTGGTAGTCTCGTCCATCCCAGGTATGCCAGCCACTGACAGTGTGGAAGCTGGAAGAAGAGGAGGTCAGGCATGAGCAGGATGACCCAGGCCAGGAAGGGAATACAGTGTGGGGAGAGCCTGCTGAACAGGAAGTAGAGAAACCAAGACAGCCTTGTGAGAGGCAGTCTGTCTTGTGGGTATGGCAGAGCCCAGGGCATCTGTGTTTCCCAGAGGCCCAGAGTCTACGCCTCTGGGGAGACAAGACCAGAAGTCAACTACTGTTTCCCCAGAGTCAGGGCAGTGACAGCCACCAGCATAGACTGACGCACACTTCAACAATCAGGAGGCTGGCCTGCAACCTGGGACAAATGAGGGTCAGAGGAGCCCCAAGTATGGTAAAGATGCAAAGAGGAAAGGCAAAGGGGCTGGAGTCTTGTCAGACCCACGGACATACAGGAGCTCTCTGGTACGGTGGACAAAGCTCTCTGGCATGGTGGACATGGCACTGGGTCTGGGTCTGGTGGTCAGAGAGGTTAGGGGTGGGCTAGAGTAAACTTCTGTTCCCTGGGGACCCAGTTAACAGGGAAGGCAGGGCCATCTGTGTGACCCCCACGGGGTGCTGAAGTGTTTCACCCCTGCAGGGCATGTGTGGGCGGAGCAGAGAAAGGGCCTTTTGCCTCCATGATACCCCGCTGGTCATGCATACCTGTGATGGTGGGCATGGACTGGCTGGCAAAGCTCATCTGAGAGAGGACAGACACCCTGGGAAGGACAGCTGCATGCTCTGACAGGTTGGTGTCGCTCATAAACTCATGCTTCCTGGAGAGCTGGATGAAAACACACACACACACACACACACACACACACACACACACACAGACCTTTACTCAAAGGCGGCTGAGGACTCAGTTATAAGTTCCTTAATTCTTCCATAGCCAAGCCAGCTTGCTGTGTGTGGTCACACAGTTGTGAGCACAGGCAACTGCTTTCCTGAGCCCTCCAGAAAAGTCTGTTGGGGGCATCTCAGCGGTCTCATGGAACTCCCTGTGCCAGGGGACCTAATCCCTCCCCCCTCTGAAGCTACCAGAATGCCATCAGTGAACTGGGGATGGGGCCTAGGGCTGGCTGATACCAAGTCTCATGTGATTCATTTACCAGGTCGGGGCACTGACAGATCTGTGCTGCCTTCCTGGCATGGTGCCAGAATCCGGCAAAGCTCAGTAAAAAAACAAACAAACAAAAAAAAAAAAAACAGGGGTTGGGAAGGTGGCGCTAGAGGTAAGGTGTCTACCTTGCAAGCGCTAGCGAAGGACGGACCGAGGTTCGATCCCCCGGCACCCCA
Source organism: Suncus etruscus (assembly GCF_024139225.1). Taxonomy (NCBI): domain Eukaryota; kingdom Metazoa; phylum Chordata; class Mammalia; order Eulipotyphla; family Soricidae; genus Suncus; species Suncus etruscus. The sequence goes on along the minus strand of NC_064853.1, from coordinate 131,728,383 downwards.
TATGGTCCCCCCAAGCCAGGGGCGATTTCTGAGCTCATAGCCAGGAGTAACCCCTGAGCGTCAAACGGATGTGGCCCAAAAACAAAAACAAAAACGAAAAAAAACAAAACCCAGGCTGGAGTTGTTCAGAGCCAGGGCCTCATGTTCAGACAGGGTTCAAATTCTGGCCCTTTCAGGGTCTGTGGCCAGAGTGGGGCTTGTTGGGGATCAAGCCAGGGCCCAAATGGTGCCTGAGTCTGGTGGGACACTCACTCGCTTGAGCTCTGATTCCGCTGCTGCCTTCTCATCTGCAAACACCACGCTGCTCCTCTTGGCCCTCTTCTTGGACCTCCGTAGCTTGACCTCGGGCAGAGTGCACCCCGGGGATATGGGCTCTGGCTCAGCTTTTGGAAGCTTGGGGGACGCCACTTCCAGGTCGAAGCTGAAGGGCCAGGGGGACAGTGGTACAGACTGGTGTGAGAGCATCAGGAGACCCAGAGGATAGCCCTTGAGTCCTTCCAGGGGAGGATCAGTCTGGGTAGAGCTAGGAAGGCCCTGATGTCTGTAGACACCTACAGGGACTGGAAAATGAAGGAGCAGAGCCCTGAGGAAAGGCTGATGGTGAGGAGGCAGACACAAGGGTCATCTCTGGTGAGAACTGGGGGCTGCTGGCTCCAGGCCCTTAGGACCTCAGTTCCTCCCTTGAGGGGTGTGTGTCCATTCATCCTGGAAAGTACTAACTGAGGCAGCTGAGGAGGGCAGGCCCAGCAGAGGGACAAAGAAGGTGCAAGTGGAGTGAGGAGGATCATGACCAAAAGAGGTTGGGGCGGGGGCAGGAGGGCAGCTGGAATAGAGATGAGAAGATTCCAGATCAAAGCAGGCGGTGTGAAGAGCTGGGCAGGAAGTTCCAGGCTGGGGTGAATTTTCTAGCCCCCCTTGGCTTTGCAGCCTTCTGGAGCTTTCCAAGGTGCTGGGTGAGCCAGCCTTGAAAGATGGCAGAGTTTAGAGAGGAACACAGGAATGGTTTGAAGACCCAGGGGCCAGCCAAGAGGAAGGGGAGGCTGGTAGGGTGCTGGAGGCTGGAGCAGGTGGGGAGTGGGTATAGGGGCTAACCTTTCTGGAGCAGTCTTGCTGGGGGTACTGCAGTCAGAGCCCATGGACGCCAGAGAGATGATGGACATCTGCCGATAGGAGCGCAGCATGGAGCGCGGGCGGCCCACTCGCCGGTCCTCAAAGTCAGGCTGTAGGAGGCACAGTGGGGAGTTGGGGAGCAGCAAGGTTGGGGTCGGGTGACAGCACCCCACTTCCTGCTGCTACAGGCTGGGGTAGGGGCGTGGTGAGAGAAAGGAAGGACTGGCCTTTGCTGCTGGCTTCTCTGAACCTCTGCAATTTTCCTGGTAGGGGCTGTGCCATTCACAGGGCCCTGAACACTGATGCAGAGACTTAGGAGCAATCAGGGTACCGGCATGTGATTTCGGCCAGAGGCTTTGAGCCAGCAAAGATCACCTCAGGATCCCAGGATGCTGATCCACCAGCCTTGTGTGTGGAATGGAGCCTGACCCTCCCGGGCCTCCTTGAAGCCTCTCATTTTCCTGGTCTGTGTCCTTTGTGATAGAATGTGATCACTGCTCTGAGGCTCTCCTTTAGCCTTCTTCTCCAGCCAAGTCTCTTTTGCCTCAATCCATTGCTGCTCTGGGCCCGCAGGGTGAATAACACTCCCCTAGAGTTCAGGCTGAACAGCACGATCCTAGAGTGAATTTGGCTGAAGAGCACTATCCTAGAATCCAGGGTGAAGAGCACTTTGCTAGAATTCAGGCTAAAGAGCACTACTTTAGAGTTCTGTGGATTCCTGTGAAACAGGGCCAGGTGAGAAAGCCCTCATTCATAATGCTCCAAGTGAAGGGCATTTTAGGAGACTTGTGCTGTGTGACCTAGAAATTAACTTCAGAACCACACAGGGAGGATGGGTAGACATGATCTGCTACATGCAAACATTCTTGGACCAAGACAGCAGACCTGCTCTTCCCAATGCAGGGTCTCGGCTTCCCCAAATGTCGATTCCAAAGAGTGGCCAAATGGCCTCTAAGTACCACATGGCCCTGATATCTTAGGATCCTCATATCTCAGGCCTGAGACATGGCCAAGGGCACTTCAGAGCTTCAGCACTTCTCTCTTCTCGCAGGGGGCCAAGAGAGCAGAGAAGACATTTCTGGCCCGAGCACCTATGTGTCCTCTGGGAGAGTTCAGGCGCCAGAGGTCTCCCCTACCTTAGACACATGAGGAGTGGGAGGCACCATGACTGTGGGATTTCAGCTGAGCATAGTCACCAGTCCCATCCCCGACATCTGCCCCTACACCCCCTCAGCCCAGGAGCCCCCTCACCATTTCTCGGATTCCGTACTCCTTCTCCACCTTCACTTTCAGATTCTTGAAACATTCCTCCATGCGGTCGTGGAAGGGTCGCAGATTCTCTGACACCCTTTTTTCATGGAGCTTAATACCAGCTCCCAGGAAGGGAATCTGGAGAGGGAGGATAGTGGAATTTGATGTGGTGTGGGCATTCCCAGGCTCAGATGGTGGGAGACCAACTGAGTCAGGTCGGGCTGCTCACAAGGCATGTAGGCATCAGGGCCCACTGAGCCCTTGTTGCAGGGTTTCTAATCCTGGGAAAGGGGAAGAGGGCACCTCAGGGTCTGCTCTGCAGTGGGTAGGAAAGCATTTAAGCCCCATAGACTTAGAGTCCCCACTAAAGACAAAGAGGAATATTTTTGCATTCTACTGTAGGATAGTCCAGCCTAGTATCCCTGTTCAGGCAGCCTAGTAGGCAGGAAACAAAGAAGGCAGAAGGGAGAACAGAAGAAAAAGGGATTGGGAGGGACAAAGGTAAGGAACAGAAGAAGGGAGGAACAGAAGAAAGGAACAGAAGGAAGGAAGGAAGGCAGGAAGAAAGGGAAGGACAAAAGGAGAGAGGAAGGGAGATGGGATAATTATTTAAAAAACATTTTTTATTTAAAGAAAATGCATCATATAGTTAACATAACAAGATGGAATAATTAATGCAACTAAGAAGCCTAGTAAAAACCCAGAAGGCATTCATAACCAATATCAGGATTTTTAAAAAGGAGCCTCATTACAGAAAATGCAAACATATAAAAGATGATATTTTAAAAATATGTCAACAAACTAAAAGTTTGATAATATTTAGATAAAAATTTAAAAAACTGAGAAAAGACAATTTACTAGAAAGAACATAAAATAAATAGAAAATTAAAAATATTAAATTAATTGGAAATTACTTGAAAACATCCTTGGCTTAAAGGACTTTACCAATAAAATTCCTATCTTTTTGTTTGTTTTGTTTTGTTTTTGGGCCATACCCAGTGATGGTCAGGGGTTACTCCTGGTTCTGCGCTCAGAAACCTCTCCTGCCTCAGGGGACCCTGTGGGACGCCAGGGATTGAACCCAGGTCCATCCTGTGTCAGCTGCGTGCAAAGCAAATGCCCTACTGCTGCTCTATAGCTCCGGCCCCGAATTCTTATCTTTTATGAATAGAAGAAAAATAGTTTTATAGAAAGATAATTTATTAGAGAGAGATGTGAGGAAGTAAAAAGAGAGGAATGTGTGTTGAAGAGAAAACGTGGGCTTCTCCAGAGTGAAAAAAAGTCTTTAAGCAGCAGACATTTAAAGGGATTGCTACATGCAAATTCTATACAAACTCTTCCACAAAATTTGAAAAATTGGGAATAGCCTTGAGCTTTTCAAGACTTGGGGACAAGGCCATTACTTAGAGGGGAAAAGAAAGGAAGAAACATGTTTGTGAAAAGTCAGTGAATATTGATCATATGTGTGTGTGTGTGTGTGTGTGTGTGTTGGGGCCACACCTGGCAATGCTCAGGATTTATTCCTGCCTCTGCACTCAAGTATCACTTCTGACAGGGCCCAAGGGACTATATGAATGCTGGGTATCATATCCAAATCATCTCTGTGGAAGGCAAGCACTTCTTCACCGCTGTCCTATATCTCCAGTCTCAAGCCAGTGAATAAAGAAAAGAGAACCAAGAAAATATGAAGACAAAGGGGATTGGAAGGATAGAAAAAAGAAACCAAAACTGTAAGTAGAACCCAGAGTCCAGTGACATATAAAATGAAAACACATTATGACTAAGTAGCATTTATGTTCTTTATCAAGGTTAGTTCAACATTCCAAAGCCAATTAATATAATTCACTACCCTAGCAGAATAAAGAAGAACATGAATACCTCAGTGATGCAGAAAAGGCATTTGACAAATGAAAAACCTATTCATAATAAATTAGCATACATGGTATAGAATGGAACATCTTTGAAACAGTCCACTCAAAAATATTTGCCTGACACGAGTGCTCTGATATTCTTCCTCTCTTCTATTCTTCAGTGAAACAAGGCAGGAAAAGTAAACAAACAATCTAAGGCAGGAAATGAAGCAAAATGCTTATAGTAGCAAATAATGCGATTGTATCTATAACCTACAAAAATAACTTAAGAAAAATAATAGGGTACTGGATACAAGGTCAATATAAAAAATCATTATATTTATATTGACAAAGGTAACAAATTAAGAACCAATATCACTTCAAATAGATCCAAGAATATCAAATGCTTGTAAAGAACTCTATGAAATTCTGAAAGACCTCTCCGTGGAAAACTACACAATTTTGCTGAATTCCATTACATAACCAAATAAAAGGAAAGTTTATTCACATGTTGGAGTGAAAATTATTAAAATAGTATTTCTCCCCAAATTAACCTATATATTTACTGTATTCTGTATTTTGAAACAGATTATAGAAAGTGGCAAAACTATATATATATACAACAAGGAAAAAATTGCACCACTATCATACCTAGACCACAAGACTTATGATTAATAATCATCATAATAAAACAAAATATAGAGTGACTAAGATACATAGAAATCTCGGTGGGAGGAGTGTTATTGTTTCAGCCACTTGGGAAAGCTGTTTCCTAGTATTCTATAAAACTTGATGTGCACAATCCAGCAATGATGTGCACCTATCTGTCTGTCTGTCTTTTCTGGGTGGGGGGAAGGGGGCCATAGTCTCCAAAAGATAATGACAAGAACTTTCAGAGCAACTTGCTTCACTCTATTCAAAACAACCTGGAAATTCACCACCTTGAGAATGGATACTAGCATATTCTTGGTAAAGCATGTATTTTATACGGAGGATGACACTTAGAAACAGAAAAAAAAAAAAAAAAACAACCTCTTATTTATGTAACAGTAGAAATCTCAAAGATATTTATATTGGGGAGAAGAAGCCGGATACAATATCAGACTATTTATGTGGAAGACAGGAAAAGGAAAAAACTAACCTTTGGTTTAGCACCAAAATAAGATTTCTTATACGATAACCAAGCAATTCCACATGTGGCCACACACCTAGCAGAAACGGTGCCTGACTGTGCCGGAAGGACAGCCATGTGAATGAATGCAATAAGGGTTGGTAACAAGTAATTGCCCCACACTTAAAATAGTTCCATTTCTTCCTGTGAAATGGGTTATGGCAACTGCACAGAGAGAACAAGACTGACAGTTTATGCAATGAATGAATTTTACAAACAGAACCACCAAATCAGACGACTCAGACCCAGGAGAATGCTCCCAGCGTGGGTCAAAAATAAGCAGGAGTAAACAAGGTGTTTAGAATGAGTGTGTGGGTGGTGGAAAGTGTTTTTGAAAAGATTGCTGCTTTGGGGTGGAAGCCAGTCCACCGTGGGGAGGAGGAAGGAGAAGGAAGCGGGACTGGCTTCTGGAAGCTAGCAGATTAGCTTTCCCTATGTGACTGCACGCGTTCATGTGTTGGGAGAGAAATCAATGGTCTGCACAATTCTGTTATCGGATCATTTCTCTGGGGGATACTTCACCAAATGTTTTAAGGAAGAGTATTCTGTAGATACTCTTTATGCTGGCGAATACAGAGAAAATCTTTACGACAACAGCAACAACAAAGAATAAGCAGCGATCAATCTTGAAACCTGTGAGTGTTCCAGTACAAAGGGCACTTTAAAAACGCCTGCTTGGTGGGCTGCATGTGAGAAAATCCAACCAGTATGGATGTGGCTTTGCAAAACCGGAATTCTCCTTAGAGTTAAACTCTAAGAGGGAGTGAATGTGAACCCAGCTTTATCACTATAATCTTCTGCCTGGGACACAGTACAGACCCAATAAATGCCAATAGCAAGATTCAATGGAGGAGGAAGAGCTAATTTCTCAGTGTAGTAATGTAAAAGGCTTTCTTCACTCTGAGCGCAGCAGCTTCCTGCCAGTGGAGGGGCCCAGAGTTAGGGGACCTTTCTCTGAGAGGGAGGGATGCGGCTAGGACATTTCACTTTAAAGGGTAAGTAACCAACAGGCTTTGGTTGAAATTGGGGGGCTTGGGGGCTGGGGGAATTGTGCTAAAGAAAGATGGTCACTAGGGGGTGCTACCTGAAGCAGTTTACAGTTCTAAATGGATCTTGGAAGTGGTCACATCATCTGCTCTAAGAGCATCTTTTCTTCGTGTATGGAACCTTGTCTGAATTAAACCCCAAGAATTTCTTTGGGAGCATGGGTGTCTGTAGGTTGTGCTGGGTCAAGGCCCCTGCTTTAGTTGTGGTAGACACAGCATGGAAAAGTCATATGGTGAGAAGACAAGTAGAGAGGTCTAGGGCTATGATGTAGAATAGCCACATTTCTGTGACCAGTAAACCCTCCCTTGGTCACCCCAGGAACATCAAAACCGGGCCTTCCTCTTTCCTAAGTGGAGTGGAGGTGAGAGGGGTAGAATGGGATGATCTTGGGGTGCTGGGGCTTTGGGGTGTTTGTGTTTTATGGTGGCACAAGCTAAGAAGGGAGAGAAAATTTCAGATACACATGCATTCAGGCAAGTGTGTCTGTGCAGAACTTGGCACTTCATTTTAGAGCCTCACTTTGCATAAATTGGCAGAGGCAGAGAAGGACCTGAATTAGGAATTCTTATTTTAAGAAAAGAGGCAGCCCCCTGTGCTTCTCACTCTCTGATTTCCCTAGAGTAATAGAAACTCCCCTCCACAGTAGCTTTCTTTTCTTTGCTGGTGACTGCCAAAGAGGAAGTGATGAGAGGGGGCAAGCTCTCTGCTTCCTTAGCCTCTGCTCTTCATACCCCACTTCTGGGTGTTATTGCTTCTCCAAGAAAAGAGCAAGGTGAAGCTTGAGATAGGGTTTGGTTTGAGAAAAAGAAAAAAGAGAAAACAGGAGTTAGTGGAAATGGGAGAGCAGCTGGGAGAAGGGATTTAGAATGAGGTGGTGGGGTGGTGAGCATGGGCAGAAAGGGTGATGTTACTAGTAGAATGAGAGTAGATGGAAGGCCCAGCATCCCCCAAGATCTGGCCTAAAATGTGTTGTATCTAGGCCCTCTGACAGTTGCCCTCAGCAACTGGACAAAGACCTCAATTACTTCCCAGCCTGGGAGTCATCCAAGTACTGCTGGCAGCTCACTGGGCCAGCCTCAGAGGAATGAAGGGAAGTGTGGGCCTCTAAACCAGCCCTTTGGAACCTGACTGGCACATGTTGAACTGCAGGGGTGCGGTGGCAGAGGTCTGGGGGCTTGATCTTTATTTTGGTGGCCACTTAAATAACTCCACCTGATATCCCCCAAGGACGAAGCACCCCAGCCCCATTCCAGGGAGGAGAGTCAGAAAGAGCTAAGAAGCAAGAGAAGAGGTGACACTGCCTGGCTAGTCAGCTCTGCTTTACCTGCCAGGCTATGAGGTCCTTGAGGCGGTTCAGTTTGTCCTGGTCCTCAGGGTGGCCCCTGATGTACTGTTCAGTGAAGAAGGCCTGGAAAGATAAAAAGGCTGATGGATTCTCTTGCTCCTGTGCTATGGTCTGACCCTGAATGAGGCCACAGGGATTTAAATTCCTGCCCCAGGAGAATTGGTTGTCCAAGTGGGATCATCCATTGACCAGAATCTCAGTTTCTATTATCAGGAGCTTGTAAGGGATGAGAAGTCCTGGCCTTGTCTAGACCTGCCTCAATGCCTGGGGTAGGGGTGGGGTGAGCTTCAAACTAAAGAACACTCCAGGGGCTCTTGGGACTCCTGACAGGATTCCAGCTCATGGAACCACATCTCCACTGCCTTTAACCCTGGGACACTAGCTTTTCTTGGAGCTCACATCTCCAATATGGGTGCACACATATATAGACACAGTGTCCCAGAGGCTGAACAGAGGGTTCCCTGTGGTGAGTCTATGAGGTGCCTGAATTTTACTCCTGGCTGTAGTCTTAATTTCACAATAACAAATGTCCACTTCCTCTTCAGGTTCCATTAATTTATGTCCTTGGCAAAAACCAAGTGAGGACTTTATTCTATATCACCGCCAGGAAAGGCCAAGTCTTCCTACTGGCAAGTTGCTATTTATTTTTTCCCCGTGGCTAATGGGATTCATATAATTGATGATACTTCTTTTTCTGCCATGGATAATAGAAAACTAAAAAGGAAAAAATAACCCCCCCCCAAACACAAGTGAATCTGTGACCCAATCTAAGGAGATTTCAGGGAGTCATGGATATCTACATTCTAACTCTCCCTTTGGGTTAATCTCTGGCTCTGAGCTTCATTTGTTTCCTGCTGGAGAGGCTATTTCTAAGAATTTATGGGAGAGCTGGCTTGCACACAGGGCGTGTCCTTTGATCCATGGCTCCAAATACTTGAGCCATGTGTCTGGCCTGTGTTAAGTTCAAAACCATGCCTTGAAGTTGAAAGGGAATATGGGAAGTAGCTGGAAGCAAATGGAGAAAAATGGATGGAAGGCTTGGCTGTGTCCCAGTCTGATCCCTGCTGATCACAGGGAGGATGGCAGGAAGAGGTTAGAGAGAGGTGAGAAAAACTAGACTGTGAATAAGGGGTGTCTACCGGCTTGAAGTGTTTCTTTAGGGGTCACATGGAGTAAGCTGAGCATCATACCCTCTGGGCCAGCCCACCAGTTCTCTGCTACCATGAGGTCCCAGTGGAGGGGCCTCACCTTCTCATATTTGGCAAATCCCCCCATGACAGCAGGGTCCACGATCCCATTGAGGAGCATGGAGAGTGGGTTGATGGGGAGGGTCTCATCACCCTGGTATTGGTTGATCATCATCAGGATCTTCTCATTGGCAGTGGACATGGTTTCAATGGCATTCTCCAGAGGACTGATGGTGCTCTGTGGAAAACAAGATAGTCAGATCTGCATGGGAATACAGTAGACACATATACATATGTATATACACACACATGCATACATGAACCAGGAGATCACTTTGTGCTTTTGGCAACTACAGCCTTCACTTCCTATTCTCACATCTGTTAAGCACATGGATCAGCCCTACAGGGGCTTTTAGAAGCTGGGTACAGGCTGAGTTCTCAGGAAAATCTATCATGACCACTTGGATCAAGCCCAGCACTGCACCTGGATTTCCATAATAGCCCAGCAAGTCTGAAAGACAGGCTTTAAGGAAGGTTATTAAAAATGGAAAGTCCTATTGATTGGCCTTCCTTCTCATTTCTACAGCTATTTTTGAATCCCCGGAATCTTTAACCTCATTACTTCCATCAGGAATAGAGATGGAAAGTGAAATTTCCTTCAGATTCTCACCTCTCAGCAGACCCAAATGCACGCAGGGATGGATGTTATATACATGTCTGTGGAGTCAATCACATGTATGAAAGCTGTCATGGTGAAAATGGGGAGGATTCTGTTTATCTCTCACCTCCTGTCTGCAGGCCCATGCTAGGCACAGTGTACTCTCATTCTCATTTAATTCCCCAATGATGGATAAAGTTTCCAAGGTGGTGGCAGAGCAGAGGAGTTAATCAGAATTTACTGATTCCCAAGGTGGGTTTCTTCTACTGCTTTCAAATCTCTGGCATCTTTCTTAAGTCACCTACCTTTAAGTCCTTTTCAACAATTCAAGGATAGAGGCCTGTTTAACTTGTAGTGAGGGGAACAAGTCTATCTACAAAATGGGCTTCTACTGATTTTTCTACAGAGGTACCTCACAGGCTGTGGATGGAAAGATACAAGTGGTGATTGAGTGGAAAGAGTTCCATATTTCTGGATCCATTCACAGAAGGCCCAGTTTGCTCAATTTATTACTGGATTCTCAGTTTCATTTACAAGGCAACATAAGTCACTTGATGCTTTTAAAGCAATCCAAAAGCAATGAACTTGGAAGGCACCTAAACCCTTCCTGCACTGGGACTTTGAACCTAGTCTGTCCTCTTTCTCACAGAAAGGATATGCAGGAGGCCGTGGGCTCACCTGGGACATGTGGGTCACCTCAAACCAACGCAGAATCCCTGGCAGCTTGTAGGCGGTCATGAAGGAGGTTCTCTCGATCCACATGGACTGTCCCATAGGATGGAAAGCAACAGTGAGTAAAGCTGACTCCCAGAAGCTTGGCCAGAACCCACCCAGGTCCCTGAGCCTCCAGCTCATCTGAAATCACAATAAAAACCACAACATCCAGAAACAGCTCCCACTTTCCCTAGAGGAAACCTCTTTTTATGTCAATTTTAAGCCTTCTTTGAAGTTTGTTTTGGAAGGTTCTTTGGAAGGTCCCCCCAGAAATTCTCAGCCAACTGGACCTGTGGATCAGTGTGAATGCTCTGAGGATGCAGTGCTCTGTGGGCAGAAGACGGGCATCTAGTACAGGGGTGTGCAAGAAGGTTGTGTTTTCTTTCTTTTTTTGGCCTTTTGTTTGTTTGTTTTTGGTTCCACCTGGTAGTGTTCAGACCTTGACTCCTGGATCTGTACTCAAAGATCACTTCTGGCAATGCTCAGGGGACCATCTGCAGTACTGGGGATCAAACTTAGATTTACACATACAAGGAAAGTGCACTTACTGCTGTACCCTGTTCCGGCCCTGACACAGGAAGTTCTTTATTTTTGTTTGTTTGTTTTTGGGTCACACCCAGGCATTACTCAAGGGTTCCTCTTGGCTCTTTGCTCAAAAATTGCTCCTGGCAGGCACGGGGGACCATTGGGATGCCAGGATTTGAACCACCGTTGTTCTGAGTCTGCTGCATCCAAGGCAAATGCCCTACCATTGTGCTGATACAGGAAGTTCTGATTGTGTCTGAGCATTCAGAAGTTTGAGGCCTCAGGAAATGAGCAGCCTACTTTCTCTTTCTATGGGGGGAGGGGCTCATTGTATTTACTGGATTCTTTTTGTTTTGTTTTGGGTCCACAACTGGTAGTGCTCTGGGGTAACTTCTGGCTCTGCATTCAGAAATTGCTCCTGGCAGGCTCTAGGAACCATATGGAATGCGGGGATCAAACTCAGGTCCCTCCTGGGTCGTCAGCATGCAAGGCAAATGCCCTATCACTGTGCTATTGCTGTGTTAGTGCTCTAGCCTTTTACTTGATTCTTTTTGTTTTGTTTTTGTTCTTTTTGGGCCATACCTGGTGACACTCAGGGATTATTTCTGGCTATGCGCTTGCTCCTGGCTTTGGGGACCATATGGGATGCTGGGGGATTGAACCATGGTCCATTCTAAGCTAGCACAGGCAAGGCAGTTGCCTTACCGCTTGCTCTGCTGCCCTGCCCCCCTTTACTTGATTATTAAGGGGGCAATCATATCCCTAATCTGAAGAGCCACATCGACTCTAAGTTATCTGCCTATTTATTTTCCCCTTTCCAGAGGAAAACTTCTCTAGAACTCTCCCTTCTCTAAGAGAATAGAAAGTGTTGCCAATGGTACCTGAGACCTCTACTACCAGCTGTATGGTGCCAACAGCGTCCTGATAATACCCAGTAGGTGGTGCTGCTAACTTTGCTCCATAGCAGTGCTGAGAGAAAGCTGAGAAAGCTGGACCCTAGTCAGTCATGACCCCAGGTAGAGAGGACAAGTCTAAAAGGAGACACACATTGACTGAAATGTCACAGCTTCTCGGGTCCTTCTGGGCGTGGCTTTACCAACATGCTCTCTCAGTCAGGCTCCTACTGGAAATACTTAGTGTCTTTCCCTGCAGCATCATTGAAAGACAGATCTGAGACAAATGCTCAGGACAGGAGAGAACAACCCATCCTTGGGAGGAGAAGAGACAGTGCTGCCACCTTGGCTCCAGCCCAATTCCTCATCCAAGTCTGCTTTGGATGACAAAGCTAGCCAGGAAGGAGGATGGAGAAAAAAGGAGATACTCACAGCAAATTCATTCTCAGGGTCCACAGCACCCCTGCGCACAGGCCGGGAGTAATGAAACTTATGCACGTAGTTGGATTTGTAAAAGCTGAAAGACAGGAAACAGCAGAGGCTCCTGGGACCTGACCTGTGCTGGCTGGGTCTGGCAGAGTTGTCTCCACAGCTGTTACAATCAGACTTTCAACCTTCCAGATGATTGGAAGGCAGCTACCTCTCTGGCTTCAGGGATACAATAAACTACTGCAGAAAACTACTACACATATGTGCAGAACAGACCCTAGGCCACCAGCTCTGCTGACCTCTGGACAGATTTGGACACACTAGGCCTCGCCTCATGTCCCAGGAGGATCTTCTATGGGGTTCTTTAGAGGTCACTACCCTCCTCATCAGTCTTGCTAAATCTCTAGGAGCTCTCCATCTTGGGTTAGGGTAGCCTAGCTGAGTGGGACTCACACTGGGAGGCAGCACAAAGCATGCGGCATGTGGGAGAAACCAGTTACTACTTTGTGGCCTCCTTCCTCACTGAGTAAAGCTGGTATGGAGGATACTGTCACCTGCTGTCACACTGCTTCCTCTGAAGTCTCTTTATGCAGTGGACAGCCTGACCAGAGCTAAACGTTGACCCTCTGGGGAAACACAGTCAGCACGAGCATTGCTGTCTCTACCCATCCAGTCATCTGTCTCTGCCCTCTGCCCTAAATCTCTGGGATCCACCAGCCTGACAGGGTCTCCATGCCCACTGAGCACTCTTGGGGCCACCAGAGGAGAAATACTCTATCCCTGCTGGTGAATATGACTTTAGCCCTTTGGGAATAGGGACCAGGAGGCTGACTGGAGCCAGAGGAAGCAGAGAGGAAATGGGGGCTGGCACCCATGCGGCTGCAGCTCAACGTTCCTTGGGAGTTCTCCCTTCTCATGTGAACCGCGAATCTTACTTGAGAATTTGGTCCGGCACTGGCTTATTCTTGAACCTGGGGTGCTCGTCCAAGACCGGCTGGACAGTGAAACACTGTATATCTGGGATTGTTGTGGTCAAGGGGTCAGAACATCACTCACTGAGGGGCTGTATCCAGGCACAGCCTTCCACAAAACAACACTTATTGAATAACCACCCTCGGATGCTGGTAACCAGTGAATAGTCACTGATGTCCTTATCGAAGCCACCTGTCCTCTTCCCCCCACCGCCCTGCTAACAGGGGTGAGCGATACTTCAGCATCCTCACTGCTGTATCATCGCTAGCCAGAACCCCCCCTCAAGTATTGGCACCTCATCAATTAGTGCACCTCTCCACCTGTCTCCTTTCATCTCACCAAGCACTATTATTAATACATTGCAAAACATGCTCATTGTAGCCATTAATCCAGACATCACCTCTGATTAAAAATGCAGCTCAAATTATTTTATATATTTTTGTTTTGTAGGTTAAAGTCTTTTTTTAAATAAAGATACTATTTACAGTCGCGCCAGGAGCGCAAAAAATGTTTTCTTCTTCCTAGGGGGGTATGACAGAAAATAATTGAGAAGCACTGACCTAGACCATCGTCAAAGACATCAAGGTCAATAGAAGAAGACATACAAGTTGATGGCAGTGACATGGCTGGTGAGAACAAAGTGGGTTTGTATCTGGTCTATGAGTCCACAGCTGTGTGTCTTGGGACACTAGCTGACCCTTTGCCCTGGAGCACTGGAGCCTCCTGAGAAGGGACTCCTGGGCCCAAGGGACCAGAGTTGTTTCTGTGAAGACCCTGAGGTCAATATGCTGGTACAGCTTGAGAAGACCTGTTTTAGTGTGTGAGAATCCAACTGCAGCTATTCTGTGGTTCAGGGAGCCTTGCTGACAGTTCTCAGGGGCTACCCCCAGCTACTTGTGGGTCACTCTTGGTGGTGCTCAGGGAAGCAGGCACTTCTGAAGATGGAACACAGCCTTCCTGTGCACTTAGCTTGCTCTCTCTAGCCCTGCACTCTACCTCTGTATTCTGAGAGCAGTTGACAGGGCTAGAAGGCTGGGTTTAGGCACAGGAAAAAGAGTTTCATGATCAATCTGAGATGCCTGCCTTGGGCACCAGAGACAGGGCCAGCATGTGTGACCAGATCTCTGTCATACCCCTCCCATTCTTTGGATCCCGCAGAGCTGACAGTGTGGCACTGAGGATATGGTCTCACTGTCACACTTTCAACCCTGCTTTCCTTTACCATCTTTCTCCTTTAGCTGTCAATCATTGAACTTTCCCAAACTCGTTTCCATGGCCTGACCTTTCAGCCAGTGAGGAATCCTGGATGAAATTCCTTCTTCCTTTTCTGGTATTTTCTCACCCCCCCTTTTTTTTTCATGGTATTCAGATCATCCCAGGTGAGTTGCTTAAGTGTACTTCAAACAACAGATTCCAATAACTTATTTCCCAGTCAAGTGTCCTTTCCTGCTGTGATTCCCCACTCAGGACCTAGCTCCCCAGCCCCCAGTTGTCATTTTTCTACCTTATATGCAGCAGACAGCACACGCTCTCACAGAGCCAAGAAGAAAATTGCTAATACCAGATCTCAAGTTAGTTGCCAGAGCTCCCACAATAAACACTCTGCCCAGTCAGTATTTTACTTCAGGGAAGACTCCCCTGGTCAATATGAGATGTTCATACAAATGAATACACCTCTCTGGGAGAATTTTTCCATATTCCAGAAAACCAATTTTTTCTTAGCTATAAAAAAGTCAACAGCTAAGAGACCTGAGCCAAATCCAGATTTCTCAGCTGTTTCTCTCAGTCTAGGACAGAAGTCAATGGCCCAAACCTGGCTATCACTCCAATCTTGCAGGGTCTGTGGCTAAGAACAGTACTCTATTTTTATGTGGTCAACATAAATAAGAGTGTTTTGTGAATGTGAAACTCCTTGAAGTTCAAGCTCCAAGTAGAATCAAAGGTGGGCACACAGTATTTCTGTCCACTGGGTCTGGTTTAGGTCACTGCCCTCTGACCACAGCAGAGCCACAAAGCTGTGAATGAAGCCAGTCAACCCATAAAGACTAAAAAGCATTGCCTAGCTGGTCCTTCTCAGGCCCATTTGCCAACTCCTGATCAGAGAAATTTTAGGTCATGTCTACTGATCTTGGAAAAATGCCCTGGCACACAAAGAGAATGCAAACATGCTCCAATGTGCCCTTGGAGATCGCCATTTTCCCCCCCTTGGGTTGAGTGAGTGACTGGACTCACCATGGACTGAATCATTGGCCCAGGAGCCCACATGTCTCCTCCCAGTTTGGAAATTAGGCTACAGAGCTGCTCAACATGAGTGTGCCCATTCAACAGCACCTTAGCCCTAATCCATGTCTCGCCTATAACCAAACTCACATTAATAACCAGTCAGCCCCTCCACCAGTTGTATTTCCTCCTGCAAATAATCATGGCAGAGCAGGCATGAAGGGCAGGCAGGCATAATGAAAAGGTTATAGATGAATATTTATCACCCGGGGGAAAATATTTGGATTAAGGTTTGGCAGACTTAGCAGACCAGCCATGCAACCTGTCAAGCCCATTTTAAAGGCTGTAACTTAATTTGTGCTAAAAGGTGCAGAGTGGGGAGCCAGTCTAGATCAATATACCTGGTTAAGCTATTTACCTTACCTTGGTTTATCTGCACCCACGGGATGGCCCACATCAGCACCAGTCCTCAAAAGCCACTGCTGGACTAAACACTCAGGACTGATCCCAACCTCTCCCCATGCACTATCTGAAGCCACTCCTCTCTGCTGGCCTCTTATGCTTTCAGGGATGTCCTATCACTGTACCCCCTTTCTTTCTTGGTGGATCTAGCTCTTCTTTTCTTCTTTTTCATAGCACTCATGCTTCCTTTGCCTTTCTATAAACTAGCAAGTATTCTCTGACAGTTGGTTTTGTGTGGGCATGAGAGAGGGAATGGCTGCTCAGATATGGGCAGATTGACCTGGACTCACTAAGAAAGATAATAGGGTCAGCACTATCAAAGATTGAAGAGTTTAGGAGGGGCCATTTTAGGTAAAGTGGCTGAGGACAGACTCTTTGGGTGGGGATGACTCAGAGATGGATGCTCTGAGATGTTCTCAGAGAGAGTAGAGAAGATCAGAAGGAACAGAATAGGTCAATGCCCAGTGGAGGAAGAGAAGTGGAAAGAAGATAAGCAGGGTTGGAAGGTATAGAAGGGAAGGCAGAGTGGAAGACTATGACACTAGGCAGGGAAGACAGGTAAGAGACAGGGCTTGAACAAAGGGTTGATTTTATTACAAGATCAAAGTTCTTGGAATCTGCCAACCTCCTTCCTAATCAAGGCCTTTGCCCATGATGCTCTTTTTATCCTTCCTTCTATGACACCCTGCCAACTCCTGCTAACCTGTGGCAGCTGACCCACCTTCCTCGGGATACATTTCCTGTTCCTAGCCACCAGTACATGACTTCCTCTTGCCATTGATCCCATTATAATAAATAGAGTAGAGGTATAATTAACTGTTCTATGTCTCTCTGGTCAGCAAGACTACAGGTATCCTGAGGCAGGACCATATGACAAGTGAGTTTAATCTCCAGTGTTCCTGGATAGTCTTAGAGCAAGTGACACTGAGTCATGATACAGAGATGAAGGAGTGAGTGAGTGTATCATTCAAGAAAAGCAGCACTTAGGATTTCCCAAGGTGGGATCTTTGAGTCCTGCCCTGGATGCTAAAGTTGGAACAGTGCAGGACTTCTGGAAGAATCTCTGCATGCTCAGATGGGGCTGCCAGGGTACACATGCGTGGCCCTGGCCTAGGCCTTCTCCAAGGATACACTGGCCTGGGGCATTCTTCACCTCATCCCCAGGAGCAGAGGTTGTGTTCATCTTCTCAGCATTGGGAAATTGGCTCAGCAGCTGCATCTGGAAATCTTCTCTTCGCTCATACTCCTTCCCTCGGTAGATGAATACTTTGTTCTGAAGAGAAATGATACCCATGAGAGGCTCCAGGGTTTGGGTATGAAGAACCAGATCCTTTAGCAAGGAGAAGGGAGCTCTTTAACCTTCATTTCCCTACAGGGAAAGTGGGAACTCAACCCACTAACCTTTGAGCTGGGCACATGGGTTCTTTCTTAAAAATGCTCAAAAGAGATGGAAGATCACAGATACTGAGAAGCTTTCCTCAAGCCTGTATCTACATAACAATTCCTCCCTCAGCTCTTTCTGTGTTGCGCCCACCATCCCTTTCTCAGAATAATGACACTTCCTTCCTGCTTTTATCTAATTTATTAATGAATTAACAAATTAAGTAATATGTCATTTAACTAATTAAATCAACTAATTTGTTAATTAGTTAATACATCAATGCTCGGGGGATTCTGGGGCCAATTGCAGTGCTTCTTAGCCACAGGTCAGCAGCCTAAGGATGAGACACTGCTGAGGCACTGTCTGGATCATGGGGACCATGTAATGAGAGAGACTAAATTTGTGTGGGGTGTATGCAAGGCATGCACTCTTAGCACTGGGGACTGGAAAGGACCAACATCTAGTCCTCCAGCACCTGTTTTCTGGCTTCATTTCTACAGAAACACAAGCTTGATTCTTCTAGGATATTATCTCTTTTTCACCAGACCTTTTTAACCGGGACTGACTCTTATGAGACACTGTCAGTATATGGATATATTACCTGTCACAAGCAAGGGACAGGTTATGATGGCAACTTAGGTTGTACAGATAGGTGTTGCTGATGAAAGTGCATGGAAGCATGCATAAAATCGTCTCACATCATGGAAGGTCAAAGCCAAGGCCCAGAGCCTTTCTGATCCCCAGCAAACTCACCCGCAGAAAGGAGGGAAATCCCTGGCCATAGTATCCAACAGCAAAGTAGTCTGGTTTGGGCCGGAGGATTTTCATAATGTTTTCATAGAATTTTGCCTGCTGAATCTGAAAGAAGAAACTCAGAGTTTTGTGAAAAGACAGATCTGACTCCAAGGCCCCTTCATATCAGGAGGCCACAGTTTGGATACCCTCATCCAGAGCCAGTGTGCGTTATTAGTGAACATGTCTGTAATCGTAATGGTAACAACCATGTTTGCTGTGATCTGGCATCTTCTGAATCACTCTTCCTGCACTGGCTCATTGAGTGGCATCAGATCCTAATGCCCCATAGCCCGACCTCTGCTCTGCAGATAGAGAGGTGGCAGCTCACAGAATAACCAACAAGTTTGGATCTAAACCCAATTCACTGTGCGGGGTCCCCATCAGGACCATTCTGCTTGCCTTTCCAAGGACACCTGAGGGAAAGAAACCTTTGTGGAGGCCTGTGATGGACAGTGTACCTGAACATAGATATCTTCTTCCTATGAATCACACCAACTGTATTTCATCAGTTCTCTAAGATCAGGGTGTGTTGTTTGCATTTTAACATCACTGAAAAATTATTTTGCTCTCATCAGTTAGATCTCCTGCTGTGGTACTTGAGAAAGTGTTCCTCAACCGAGCACGGAGACATCTCCTCGATAATGTGGTGTGGAAGGTGCAGGTGTGGCCCTGTCCATAAACCTGTCTAAAGTGGCATGTGTTCTGGTGTGTCAATCCATGGCTGCCTGAGATAATGCACAAACATGTACTGGGCATGTACACACATATGTGCATGGTTAGGTATGTGTGTACAGATATGTACTAGGTATGTATGTGTGTATAAAGAGGCAAATTTGTCAGTACATATGTGTGTGGGATGTATTCTGGGCATGTGCATGCGAGCACACACAATATATGCATGACACATGTGTGCACAAATGTATATGTGTCCTTAGTGTGTGCACATGTAATTATTCATGATGACTATGTCCTGGGGATGTGTGTATGTGTCCAAGTGTGTCTGGGAATGTATGCATGCATGTTCACATGGCATATAGCTGTGTGCATATTTATAGAGTATTTACAGCATTAGGACTATATGCATATGTCCAAGTGCATATGCTGCATGCTAGGTATATGCAGGAAAGAATCTGCATATATGTACTGGCTATGTGTGCACATATTTACATGTATACACATGTGCGTGTGTGTATTGGTCATGTGTGCGTTGCAACCAGGTATGTGTGCATCTCATACGTGCGTATGTTACTACCTATTTTGTACATATGTCTACATAGTGAGACTTTGTACATGGGCATGCAAGGTGCATGTGTGGATATGTGTGTATGTGTCCTGGGCATATGTTTGCACATTTATTCTGAGCATGTGCATATGTGTGCATGCTTATACTGGGACTGTATACTCGTGTGTATCACACGCCAGGTGTGTGTGGACATGCATATATGGGTGCATATATATGTTTATATTAGGAATGCATATTTGTGCATGTATTCACTGGGAATATGCATATGTAAGCAATGGAGATGTGCGTGTGTGTGAGTACTGATGAACACACTGAGAAGCCACATGTGCCTCCACATTTTTTTGTCTTTCTGGAGTTTGGACCACAGTGACCAGTGGCACTCAGGGGTTACTCCCGGCTCTTCGCTCAGAAATTACTCCTGGCAGGCCCAGGGAGCATACGGGATGCTGGGGATCAAACCTGGGTTGGTCACGTGCAAGACAAATAAATGCCCTACCTGCTATGCTATCCAGCCCCAGCATCCACATTTCTAACTATGTGGGCATATGTATAGACAGATAGATGCAAGTACATGTGTTCTTTTTTTGGGGGGGGTCACACCCAGCAGTGTTCAGGGGTTCCTCCTGGCTCTACGTTCAGAAATTACTCCTGACAGGCTCGGGGGACTATATGGGATGCCAGGATTTGAACCACCATCCTTCTGCATGCAAGGCAAACGCCCTTGCCTCCATGCTATTTCTTCAGCCCCACTACATCTGTTCTTATATCTTAGAACACTATCCTCCACAAATGCTTCTATTATTAGTATTTTCTGGAAACATCTGGACCAACCTCTGGAGATGGGTTTGAGTTCAGACAGCCAGGAGACGTGTGTGAGAGGATGTATGAGTGGGGGAGGAGACAAAAGGTGGCCAAGTCCCCTGGCCTCTGCCACATGAGCAGGAGATGCTGGCTTTCCCTTACTTTCCACTTCCCCCACCAGACCTTGAGCACAGAGCAGCTAATGGGAACAGCCAGATGGGGAGCATTTTAATGTGACTTATCAGTTAATCAGAAAGCATAAATTTGAGCTTCTATTTAATTGGCATAGTGATTTGTGGAGCTTTTAGTGTGAATGTAGCACAGTGTTTAGTGGATGAAACTGAGTGGCAGGAACCTAACGCTCATCCCTGTCAGGAATGTTTCCAGAGGGAGAAATTCTGGGATCCCTGAGCTGCAGATGAAGAGCTCATCTGCACAGCCACTTCACCTGCTTCCCATCCTTCTGTTCCTGCTAGTCTAACCCAGTCTCCTGGGATCCAAGGCCTCCCAGCCACTCAGACTCATAGATGACTTACCAGGTTCTGGCTCAGCAGCTCATAGTCAAAGATCTCCATCTCATATTGCTCCGCCAGCTCCTTGCACAGACCAATAGCCTCCTCCCACATCTATAAGAAGGCCAACAGAATAAAAGTTAGAGATGTTTCCAGGATTTCTGAGACTTGCTGAAGCAAGATATCCCAGGACCCTACATGCAGGAACAGAGCCCTCTGATCAGAACCTAAGCCTACACAGAGAGAGAGTTTCAGGAAGCATGGGTCTGTCTGCTTCACTTGTGCTAAATAAGTGAACAGACACAAACTAGTCTCTGTTCTTGATTCCCAGGCTCTCAGAATCTCACATGCATGCAGTCCAGAAGCAGTGGCACCCAGGGGAGAAATCCTCAGACAGTCAGAGGAACTCCCAGCAGAGCTGGGGTATCTTTCTGGTGCCATTCATGGCCTTGCTTTATCTTGCTACTGTACACACACCATACTCAAACCTGACAAACCAGCTTTCCTGCGTGTAAGGAGACAGGAGGTGATAACCCATTTTCCAAAGAGAAATAACTAGAAAGCTTCTAGGACAAAATTGAAGTTAGTCCTCATTTCTCCCAATGTTCACTTCTAGGATCTTTCTACTCTATTAATCCCATTTCATTTTTCTTTGTCCACCATTCTTTCCACCCTTTCTTCTCCTTCTCTCCTTCTTTTCCTTTCCTTCCTTTCTTTACGTGATAAGAACACTTAACCTGGGGTCTCCCCTCTCATCAGACTTTAGATGCACACCCAGCATTGCAGGCCATAGCATAGACCGAGTACTATGCACAGAAATGTAAAAGATATTTATCTTGTCTATCTTAGGTACAAGTGAAACCATACCTTGTATAACTTGGGCATAAGTGAAATATTAAACCCATCACTTTCTAAAGTGATTGCTTGGGAGGAAGTAGGCAAAGGATAGACAGAGGTGGAGGAGGGTATGAAAGACATTAAAACTTGTTTTAGTGGTACTTTTCCCTCAAAAAAAATCCAAAGATTATCTTCCTCTGTTCAGTCTTAGGCTGCAGTCAAGATGTATTGCCAGCTTAGATCACGGGGGGGGGGGGGGGCTGGGAAGTCCTACAGAGACAGGTAAGAGGCAGGGTGTGTTGGAGAGCAGGCAATCTGGGTACATCCTTGAAGATTTCACATTTAGTTTAGTTAAAATGGGAGACACACATGGGCCCGGAGAGATAGCACAGCGGCATTTGCCTTGCAAGCAGCCGATCCAGGACCAAAGGTGGTTGGTTCGAATCCCGGTGTCCCAAATGGTCCCTGTGCCTGCCAGGAGCTATTTCTGAGCAGACAGCCAGGAGTAACCCCTGAGCATCGCTGGGTGTGGCCCAAAAACAAAAACAAAAAAATGGGAGACACACCTAAATGGAGAATCTGGGAGAGGTTAGAGGGGAGACTGCCAAAATGTAGTGTGTGCTTTGGAGTAAAAGTGCTCTCTGCAGCCACGGGCAAAAATTAATATAAACAAGTGGTGAGTGGAGGGGCTGAGGCTGTAAACCAATGGGCAACTTAGTGTACATCATAAAAATACTTTATGTGCCAGAAGGAATGAAGTCCTTGGGCCAGGCTGGCAGGGCATTTCTCTTCTAACTGAAAAGAAGATGGTGATAAGATGCCTGGGCTAGGTCACAGAACTGCTTGGCACAAGAGAAGGTCCTTGTAAGCATCCCATTGTGATAGCCAGAAATGCCCTTCCTATGTGCTGAGACCCTATGTGGGGTGAGAGTGGGGAAACCTGATACCTAGGATTTTATTTCCTCTCTGGGCTATTTCTGTGACCCCTGGGACTTCTGACACTCATCAATTTCTCCGAGTCTCGTGTGCTCATTACAGAGCATGGAGGCCAGGGATAGTTCACAGTGATGGACAGATCTAAACCGGACAAGAACCAACCAATGCTCACAAAATGGTGGAAAACACACATGAATAGAGCTTGAAAGGAAGTACAGCGGAGAGTACACTTGCCTTGCATGTGGATGACTCAGGCTTAATCTCTTATGTTTCCCTGAACCCACCACCAGTGATCCCTGAGCACAGAGCCAAATTAAGTCCTGAGCACAACTGGGTATAGTCTTAAAACAAAACTTTACACATGAATAGATGGAATAGCTAGGCTTTGAGGGATGCAGAAGTGCTGACACCAAGTAAAAACCAGTGTGTGTATCTAGAGCAATGAGTTTCCAGGTGTGGGGAAAGGAAATAGGAAAGAATGTTATGAAGTTGAGCTTTGTTCCAGAAGCTTACAAAGCAGTGGCTCCCAGAGTGAGTTGTACTTATCTATTTTCTTCTCTACTCCCAAAGATTGTGACATCACTCTGACACCTGCACTACTCAACTGTCGCCCAGCACCAATGGCTAATGGATGAAAAGATCCAGAGCACCATGTCTGCTTAGCTGACACCATGAGCTCCTTAAGGAGCCTTTTCCATTTTGGGGGTTAATCCAGATATTTTGCTCACTTTCAACAAACTGTTGAAATGACAGTAGGCTTAACTGGAAGTTAGTGGGCAGGAGGTTCCAGGGAAGATGTACTTGCTGCCCTCAAGAGGCTGATAATTATAAATTACAAGAACAGATTTCTCTATCTGCTCAGCTCATGGGGATTTATAAGCTCTTTACAGACATTACCTCATTTTATCTTTCCAGGGAAGGTGGGAAGATCAGACTAAAAGGCAATGAGCTACAGTGGCCAGACAGACCAACAGTAAGGAGTAAATGATGCCTTAAGATGCCATTTGATTACTTGCAATTCAAAAAAAAAGCAGGACTTCAGGTAAACTGAGGGACTTGAGAGAAGGGTCCTTAACTAGCCCTTGAAGGTAGTGACAGGTGAGAGGGATCAAAGCTCAAATTAACACGATTCACTGAGGTCCTGCCATGTGTTCTGGACTTCAGCTACATTTCCTCTTCCCTGTTCATAGTACAATTAGGACACATTTACTACTGTACTCTCACTCTCACAGTTGAGTAACTTGAGACTCTGAGAGGCTGAGAAAATGGCAGGTGGTAGAGGAGCAAGATTTAAAACTGAAACTATCAGGCTTCAAAACCTGCATATAGGTGCATTTCCCACAGAATAAATACTCTCGTTTGGGCTCCAGAAAATTTCCAGAAAGTTAGTTTCCAGAAAGCTCACTAAAAAAAGAGAGGATAGAGACATTGAATATGGCTCATTTTCTGACTAAAGCCAACCAACACTCTCTCTATGCTTAGCTGAGCTCAGTGATGGTGCCCAGTGTAATTAATATGTTCAATCCATTCATCTAGGCAACATGCATTTTGGGGCTCCTGCAAATGGGGATCTGTGCTAGCCACTGGAGCATTCATCAGTAAATAAGACCAATCTCTGTTCTTGTGCATTCTAATGTGGAAGGTGATAAACAAGTAAAAACAAAACAATACAGTGATGTCAAGGGTGTCAAGTGCTCAGAGAATGTAAAAACTGTACCAGGAGGAGCCAGCTGTAGACGTCTGGAGGAAGGATGCTGTAAGCTAGGAATAAACAAAGTGCAAAGGCTGAGGCAGTAAAGAACTTGGCAGATAGCATGTGTGCAAGAGGAAATCCAGCAGAGCTGAGAGGAGAGCAATGGTCAGGGCACAACTCATATGGGGCTTCTTGGGCTACATCACTTTGTCCTAAGTGGAATGAAGGCCACAGAGAAGGTGAGCCAGAGGTGATTTCATAAGTCCCTCTGGTTCCCATATGGAGGATAACCTACCAGGGCAACAGAGGAAGTAGGGACATTGTCTGGGGTCTACTGAATGGCCAGGTAAGCAATGTTCAATGGAGATGGAGAGAAGACGGAGAAGAGTGGCCAACCTGAGAATTGCAAAGACAGGAGTTCCGGCTAGACCTATGGAAGATTGGGTATGAAGGATGGAGAGTACCAGTACCCAGGGTCCCCACAGACAAAAAGGGAATGAACCAGTTACCTTTCCTTTGTCGAAGTAGCCAATGATGGTCTCATAGAGGGATTCCTTCAGCTGGCGGTGGGTCTGGGGGTGCTGCTGACCTGTCTGCATGACCTGTGATGCGCACTGCTCATCTGACCACTGTGCAGAGAGGACACACTGTCACCTGGGATTTCGGGGCTCTTCGTGCACTTCTTTCCCCCAGGCTAAAGAGCGAAAGCATGCACTCCCGCCAGCATCCTGCCTCCCTGGGTGTGGGTGATCAGACAGGGAGATGCTGGCTGCAGCTTTCCAAGGGAAGGCACCTGCTGATTTTTTCAGTGTTTTATAATGAAATATAATATATAATATATTTTTATCATATCACATTAAGCAAGAACATGCTTTAAACTAAATCTAGATATTCCTTTATATAAAGATACTCATAAGGTAATTACTCTGCTGTATTGTCTAAATTGTTACTTATTTAATTTTTATCATTTTTTCTTGTCATTATGTTAAATTATTTGTGTATAGAATGAATTAAAGTTATATTCTATTTACATGTGACTACATATTACATATTCTGCTGATTTTGGCCAAGCTTTGGTTTATTAATATGGTTGGAAGGAATTTTATCTGAAATTCATTGAGACATGGACCCAGCTCTTTAAAAACCAAAGAAAGTATTTTTGAATTTTCCCAACCCAACCACAATAATGTTTCAAGAGAGGTAAAATGAGTTTTCTAAGAAAACTAGCAGTTTAAAACTGATATTTGGATGTCATATAATAGTTTGCATGTTATGTGAAACCTCAAGTCATATCTGTGGCTGAGAAATATGAAGGACCTGGAAAATTGTGTGTGATCACAGTGAAGTGAAGAACTTGCCAGATTTGGGGACACAAATCAAAATAATATATTTGGCTATTTCTTTCTTTCTTTTTTTTTTTTTTGTTTTTTTTTGGGCCACACCCTGTGACGCTCAGGGGTTACTCCTGGCTATGCGCTCAGAAGTTGCTCCTGGCTTCTTGGGGGACCATATGGGACGCCGGGGGATCGAACCGAGGTCCGTCCTAGGCTAGCGCAGGCAAGGCAGGCAGGCACCTTACCTCCAGCGCCACCGCCCGGCCCCTATTTCTTTCTTTCTTTCTTTCTTTCTTTCTTTCTTTCTTTCTTTCTTTCTTTCTTTCTTTCTTTCTTTCTTTCTTTCTTTCTTTCTTTCTTTCTTTCTTTCTTTCTTTCTTTCTTTCTTTCTTTCTTTCTTTCTTTCTTTCTTTCTTTCTTTCTTTCTTTCTTTCTTTCTTTCTTTCTTTCTTTCTTTCTTTCTTTCTTCTTTCCTTCCTTCCTTCCTTCCTTCCTTCCTTCCTTCCTTCCTTCCTTCCTTCCTTCCTTCCTTCCTTCCTTCCTTCCTTCTTTCTTTCTTTCTTTCTTTCTTTCTTTCTTTCCTCTCTTTCTTCTTTCTTTCTTTCTTTCTTTCTTTCTTTCTTTCTTTCTTTCTTTCTTTCTTTCTTTCTTTCTTTCTTTCTTTCTTTCTTTCTTTCTTTCTTTCTTTCTTTCTTTCTTTCTTTCTTTCTTTCTTTCTTTCTTTCTTTCTCTCTTTCTTTCTTTCTCTCTCTCTTTCTTTCTTTTTCTTTCTCTCTCTCTTTCTTTCTTTCTCTCTCTTTCTTTCTTTCTTTCTTTCTTTCTTTCTTTCTTTCTTTCTTTCTTTCTTTCTTTCTTTCTTTCTTTCTTTCTTTCTTTCTTTCTTTCTTTCTTTCTTTCTTTCTTCTTTTCTTTTCTTTTTTTTTGTTGAACTCTTATACTCGCAGTGCAGTAGACTAGGCTGGAGATCCCCAATGAAGCTGGGTTTTTTTGTTTTTGTTTTTGTTTTTGTTTTTGTTGTTGTTGTTGTTGTTTGCTTTTGGGTCATACTCAGCAGCACTCAGCAATTACTCCTGGCTCTATGCTCAGAAATCACTCCTGGCAGGCTCGGGGAACCATATGGGATGCCGGGATTCGAACCACCGTCTTTCTGCATGCAAGGCAAACACCCTATCTCCATGCTATTTCTCTGCCCACTCCACCCCCCCAATGAAGCTGTACCTTGAGGAGCCATGTGTGGAGAAGGAGTGTGTAGGCGGCCTCAGTGTAATTGTCACAGTCCAGGTGCAGATCACGGAGTTTATACAAGTACCTGTTGAGGGGATGGTGATCGTTACCAGAGACCAGCTGACAAGGAGACAGGGGATTGACCTAAGCTCTAACCAGAAGAGTCAGACAAGAACAAGTGGATAGGACAGGACAGGAGTCACATCGGACAAGGGAGGAAAATATCAGGCCACAATTAAGTTCACATACTGCTCTGTAAATGCCAGTGGTAGCACCTGATCTGAGGGGTACTTAGTACATGGTGGATAGCATGCCAAATATGGAAGCCTTAGAGCACTGAATCCTTAGGACACTGAGAGATAAGTTGATAATTGTCATTTTTCTAAATATAACAAGCAAATTATGTATGGTCTAGGATACCATCCTGCCTAGATTCAAGACCAAAGAACATGACCAAATAACAATTAAGGGCAATAAGGAAAAGAGAAAGAAATATCAGGTGGCAAGGATCAATAAATGTAAGAGCAGATATGTGATTCTGGGCTAGTCTCCTTCAGCTCCCAATCTCTAATCATTTTTAGGACCCTGGGTTCTAGGATGAACAAGCTGTAGCACCATAAAGGGTATTGCCTACCCTTCATTTAGAGCTCTCTGAATGTAAAAGAAGTAAAACAGCTGGCTAAAAAAAAAGAACAGTTTTCCAGGACAAACACCCTACCCACTGTTCTAACACTCTAGAAAAGATAAACATTTAAAGTTTTAATGTAAAAATCTCTAAGTAAATATAAATGATTTGGCAGGCAATTGCAAATACTTTTGAATGTCAGATTATGCCTTATATAAAAATGTAATTTTTCTAGATTACTATCTTTCTCAGATTTCTGAAACTTAGCATAAATGTGGAATTTGCCATCTGTGTTTCCAAAGCTGGAAAGAGGCTGGAGGAGGTGGGTGTCAGGTACCAGGCTTTCACCTATAGCATCGCATTGATCCTTGGAACAGAAGGTAAAACAGAACATTCTCAATGGAGGAAATTTAGCCTCGAGAGACAGAGTGACATATCCAGGGTAACAGAGAAAAAAGGACTCTTCAGACCTTTAAACTTCTTATGCTGAAATTAGACATAAACACTATTTCAGTTAGGAAAACATATGGAATTACCTTTTATCCAAATGAAAGCTTCTATTTCTGAAATAATATTAAACTAAGTGCCTAAAATATGGGCAATACTTTTAGCAGAATTAATTAATTAATTAATTAATAACAGAATGAGTTCCTGCTTGAAGTCTCTGGCTATTGACAACAGGGCCAAAAGCAGGAGGCTGGAGTGATTGGACAGTGGGTACTGGTTTTGCATGAGGTTGATCCAGGATCAATCCTCAGCACCCTACAGTATCCCCTAAACCTGCCAGAAGTGATCTCTTAGCACAGCTGAGTGTGGCCTCAAAACAAATAAAAAGAAAGGGTCAAAATCTTGGACTGGAAATATAGCTTAGAGACAAAGTGCATGCCTTTGCATGCACGAGACCTAGGTGTAGTCTCTGCATTAAAAAACAAAACAAAACAAAACCTTAAGAGTTCTTTGCTTATTAACCTGGTTACTTTGTGGCTTTAGCCTCATAAAGATATTCACAAAGATATATATCCACGAATTTGACTGTTCTGTTATTTATGCTAGAAACATGTGAGAAACAACCTAGATAATAAAGTATTGGCTTATATAAACTCTATTACATTCTGGGAAAAGACTTTCATAGTTTCATTGAACATGATACTGAAATATATCTGTTGACATGGAATTCTTGTCAAGCAAAGAATTAATTACATAAATATGATCTTAGTTTTTGCAAAAAAATGATCTATATAAATATCAAAGAATCTAGAAATATGTATGGATGATGGAAGTTTATTTCATTTAAACTTTTTTCTTTGTCTGCATATTATGACATTTTTCTCTTTTGGTAATAAGTATGCTTTATTTTTGAAACAAGTAAAAATAACAGTAATAAAAAATGAAAAAAAAAAAGATTCTGAGGAAAATTGGCAAGGGAGTTCTTTGCTCCAGGCTAATGTCCCAAAAAACACTCTTCCCAGTATGCTGGAAGAGTTTTCTTTTAAATGCCTACAAGGAAGCAGGTTTTGAGCATATTAGTGTTGTTTTCCCTTTGAAATGGGTTTGGCCAGAAGTCTAAGGACATGCCTCAGAAATCAGAAGGTCTAAGGACTTGTCAATCCAGTAACAAATGCAACTGGCCAGCTCCATCCAGAAGCCGGTTATGGAGAGGATGATGTGTGGGGATGGAAAATGAGCACAGCAGGGCAGGGAACACCAAGAGGTCAGAAGAGGACACCAGGAGAATGGAGGGAGGTTGGTAGAAATCTGAACACAGTGAAGCTGAGCATCAAGAAGATAAGTTTAAGTGCTCTCTGGAATGTAGTAGACAGCTGCTGATGGCCACTGGACAGAAGAGTAGCACATCAGGCCTGTGTTTTAAGAATCTTACCTAATGTACATCTCTTCTCGATTGTTGTCTTTGTAGAAATTCTAGATAGGGAAAGAAAAACACAGATGAGTGTTTTTTGTTTGCAGTTTGGCAGGGGTGGAAAACTGAGGGTGGGGAGAGGTAGGCTGCTATGTGCTATATGGATATCAGGGATGGGACCCAAATGTTTACTTTTAAAATGCCTCACTTCCACATAGAAAGTTACTTGCCTGCTCCTTCAACCATAAAGGGAGCCAGGCAACATCACAGCTATCACATGCCAAGAAGTGCAGGTGAGCTGTTGGCCATGCCAACAGGTAGGCTGCCAAGATGGGGGACTGGGTGTCCTGATAAATCTACTAGGAAAGGCAGCCTGGCGTGCTCTGTAGAAGCTGAGACTTTGTGCACAGAATCAGAATTGGAATCAGAGTAATAGCCATGCTTAGGGTGATATGCATAAGATATGATAGACCCTCACTCCTGATAGAGTTTAACCCCCACCAGGGGATAAAAATGAGATTCCACAGCCAAACCCTTTAAACAAAGGTGATATCGGTCAAGCCCAAATTCTGTTCCATCACCAGAAAGCTGTGCATCTTGTTCATTTATTTGTCTTTAGTGTACATGAGGTTGTGCAAAAGGGCTGTTCCTGGCTTGGGTGCTAGAAAGGAGTATGCAGTGCTCCTGATTAAGGCTAGGGCTCCAGTATACAAAGCAGGCCCTGCATTGCAGTGAACTCTCTCTAGCACTGGTGCCATTAAAATGAATCCTTATAGATTCTGATCCAGAGGGCATAATCCAAGCTATAAGCCAGACTGTAAGAGAAACCTAGTTAAACCCATATGCACCCACAGGTTCCTCGAGCCTAGAAAATACCCAGGTATTTCAGCACCTGGGGAACTGCGAGAAGGTTATGCACCCAGGTGTTTTTTTTATGAGGAGCTAAGTTGTCTTGAGTCTCATTTCCCTTGAATATTCTTTCACAGCTAGGGTGGCTAAAGTTAGACACAATGCTATCAGAGTCTCTGTCTTGAAATTCTCTGTCCTGAGCTTCCTCCCTACTTTATAGTGTGACTATGAAAAGTCATTCATTTCAACCATCTTCAATCTTCACAAACTCCGAAACTTCCAGAAAACCCCTTTTTATGCTTTGTTTTACTTATACTTGACCTGGTAGAGTCATTAGCAATGAATTCTTTGTGCTGTATTAGGATTGTGAAACTCTCCTTTGTATTTTGAAAATCAATTGTAATATCTAAGCTGATAAAAAAAAGAATCTATTTAGAGTAAGTGGAGACTACTCAAAAGAAAATCGTGGGAACAGGATTTATAATTTGGAGTCTGGGGAATGTTAGGGAATTGAGATTCATGAGTTGGATGTGTCATGAACTGTTAGCCCCATTTATTCATTTAAAACATTTCAGGGTAGGCTGACATAGTAAGTCTGAGGCATTGCTACTATCTGTCTTTGAGCATCACAAGGTCAGATGAAAAGAGCTATTTGGGAGCCGACTACATGGGAGCTCATATGAGATGGTATAATGAGCAGGATGATGGGATCAGTTGCTCTGGTTAGCAAGGTTAGCCAGGATTACACAATCCAATGAAACAGGAAATCTTAGTTTCTCCATGGAACAGACAAGCACATTAAAGCTCCATAGAACTTCTAAGACTGCTCCTTTATCAGAGAGAAGGTGAGAAGGTTCTGACTTCAAAGAGCATGCTTTTAACCCCCCTGTCCCCCGACACCTTCCTTCTTTGTGATGCCAGAGGGGCTATTTATTTACATGTGATATATAAGGAAACTCAGGCTTAGAAAACTAGCCAAATCATTTGAATCAAGACAAGGAGCTGGCAGATCAGGGATCCAATCCTATGTCTGATGTTTGAAGCCCTTAGTCTGCTTCCTTAAACCAAGTGTTAATGAAATCTAGGTCTCTGGCCTTCCCTCCGACTCTACTGTGCAGAGGTGACAAGTCCCACATACCAGCAGGTTCACGGTGCAGCTCATGCGGTTGTCCTTGCTCTCGTCTGCCATCACACCTCGATAATCCAGCAGCTTTTCCAGAAGGCCTTTGACCAGGCTCACAAAGTTCTCCACTGACTTAAAAATGGTTGGGTGCTTGGTAGCACACTCCATCAGGCTGTGGATATAGGTGGGGGTGGGGGTGGATGAGCAGTAACAAGTTCAGGGACAAGGAAGAATGTGCTGGAAACTGGGGCAGGAGGTAAAGTGTGGTTAAACACATTCTAAATAAACTAGTTCATTGAAGCCATTGTTAAATGGCTTATTTTACATAAAAATATTCCAAATGAATCCAGGCTCCCCATATTCATTCATTCATATTCTTGCTTGTCCATATTGTATATTCAGGTATTGAATTTGTGTACATATCCTAACATCTAATAATTGATCTTCGGTGAACCTTTTATATGGAAATGCTCCACATGTGTGCAAGGATATACTTAAAATACAAATAGTATCTAACTGTGAAATAGTTGGTATAATCTTACATGTTCATAATTATAGTAAAAAGGCATTCAAGCACATTCACAAATATAATTCAATAACACCACAAAAAAGTACGAGAGATCAATATGCTCTGACATGAAAGGCTCTACAAAATAGATAGTTCAATGAGAAAATGAGACCTTACAACAATATTTGTTCTTTATTGAACCAACTTGATACAGCTTACCAAGTTTCAGGCATCATTCTAAACATTTTACAAATTTTAACACATTTAATATCCCATAACAGTTCAATGAGCTGGGATATTTGCAGACAGAAAAACTACGGTGTGGAGAGATCTATTAACTTGAGCAAGACTGCCCTGTTGGTCAATAGCAACTGTCTTGCAACAGCTTCTATGCCTCTCACCACCAAATTCCAACAAGGAAACAGAGGAGGTGGAATATTTCTCACCCATCCTTTCAAGGGGGACCCTCCTTTTGAGACAGGCAGACTAATTAAATGGGGACTCAGAGAACTTGGGAGGATGTCCGCCCTGTACTCAGCACATGTCTGCTGAGACTCATCCTCACTCAAGCCTAGGGCAGGGAGCAGGGATACAGTTGCCACCTGAATACCACTGGCTGTAGTCCTGGAGACACACAAATGGCCGTGCTCAGAGAGGAGATATGCACATGGTCATACTCAGTGAGTGCTGTGTTCAGAGAGGGCCATGTCAGGCTAGAAGCCCTAATGAGGAAAAAGGCCAGGGAAGGACAGGGCTCCAGGACCCCAATCTATCCATGGAGATTCACCCAATTTTCCTAGACTCCTGACTAGCTCCTGGAAACAATGTTGATCATGTCATAGAACTTTTTGTTGGGACTGGAGCAGTGGACAGCGGTAGGGCATTTGCCTTGCATGCAGCTGACCCAGGACAGAGTGTGGCTCGATCCCTTGGTGTCCCATATGGACAAGCCAGAAGTGATTTCTAAGCACATAGCCAGGAATAACCCTTGAGTGTCACCGGGTATGGTAAAAAAAAAAAAAAAAGAAAGAAGAAAGAAAGAAAGAAAGAAAGAAAGAAAGAAAGAAAGAAAGAAAGAAAGAAAGAAAGAAAGAAAGAAAGAAAGAAAGAAAGAAAGAAAGAAAGAAAGAAAGAAAGAAAGAAAGAAAGAAAGAAAGAAAGAAAGAAAGAAAGAAAGAAAGAAAAAGAAAAAGAAGAAAAGAACTTTTTGTAGTTGTTGCTTAATCTTAACAGAAATTTAGAGCTGGAGCACATTTTTATCCCAAATTTTGAGATAAGGAAACTGAGGCATAAACATTTTAAACTCGGCTCCTGGACTCCTCAGTTTGGGCTTGATTGATTTTGAAAAAATCACTCACAACTCTGGAGAAAAATAATGAGCTGTTTTTAATTTCCTCAACCTCTAAGGACTCTTTTTTATAAATAATTGCTCAGGAAGGATTTAAAAATCCTGCTGATCATCTGAGGACAACTGCAGAGCCCCCTTCACTGATAAAAAATGGAAATTGCCAGTGGTCTGTGGTTTCTCTTCTGGTCAATACTTTTTTTAGAACCTAGAGACGAATAATGACTTGGGCAAAATGTCTCTTTTTCCTCAGGATAGTTAGGGGCAGATGGTGGCCTTCTGCTCTCCACAAAATGCGACACTTGGGTTCTTCACAATGACAGGATGGGGACAGGGTTGCAAGAATTCTGTGTGCAAAAAGCTACAGGAATGCACACTTCAGGTGAATTCCAATAGCCTACATGAAGGCCTCCAAAGCAAAGTAGAGTCCACACAATTACAAAGTGGAGTCTGCTGTTACTGCTTTGCCTGGCCTAGGGACTGGATGCAGACAAGACTTTTGTTCAGGTCTGAGCTGATCCATGCAACTAGTTTGGCCAAGCTTCCTCGAATTGGATACTTTTCTGCTCTAAGTCCCTTGGGGAGTAATGGGAACTAAAGGGGATGGAAGAGAGCACTATGCTGCTTAATCCATAGTTGAATGTGGCCAGTATCTGTCCAAGTTAATAATGAAAAAGGAGCTAAGGGGAAGAATTATTCATGGCTAAGATAACAAAGTCAACCATTCTCTTTTCCAAACTCAGCAAAGCTTCTCTTTATTTGGTACAGCCCTTTTTTTTAAAAGAACAGCCACTCCAGAGATCAGAGGGCTGTGTTAGGCTTCTTTCCAGAGTTTATTTTCTCCAATGCCCACAATCTTCCTGGTGGCTGTTCAGAAAGGACAAAGCCCTGAAGAGCTCCAAGTTTCCTGTCTGCCCTTCCCATGCAGAACATTGAACTTACATGGACTCCAGTAGTTGCATGTACTGCTCATCCCCACGGCCCCCTTCCACCTCATGGTCCAGTTTGAGGATGATTTCATTTTCAAACTAGGGAAAATGGAGAGGAAGATCAATATTAATAAATGAGAACACTCGGTTGTTGAAATGATTCATTCTTTTAACAATTCATTCTTTTAAACAAAGCTTTCAGGAGTGCCCATCATTTCCCAGATTAGATATGGGAGACAAAAATGCAAAAAAAAGGACAGTATGTTTTTAACCCTTTAGACATTTCCAGAGAGTTGAGAGAAAAAGGAGTGTTACAGTATTATAATGGAAAGATGAATGGGGGAGGGCATGAGGAAAGATCAGGGATTGACTGAAAGATGGAGAGAGAAAGGGGAGTTAGGAAAGTTTCTCTCACTCATGCTACTCAAACTTATTCTGAAAATTTATAATAAACACTTGCAGAAGGAAAGAGTAATCTGAGCAAAGTCATGGCATGTACAAAAAAAGGTCTGTGACAACATTACCCTCTCAGGAAAAGGCAGGTTTGTGTGGGCAGCTAGCATTTCTGCCTGTAATCTGATAGTCATAGCAGACCTCATCTGGGGGACTAACAGAGGTCACCGCACCTCCCGTGTTTCAGGTGTAGGCACACAAACAATATTAGTTCTTTTTGTGCATCATCCAGGCCCCAGAAATGCCAGAGGCTCGGGTTAAGTTAATGGGTCTGAGACATTAGGCTTAGTGGGAAATACAAGTAAAGAGTCTTTCTGCGCAATGTGAAGATAAAAATTAAATATTGGAAATTGAGGACAATTATTTTAATGCAAGAGCCTGCATTGCAAGAGAGAGAGAATTATTGATATTATTGTAATACAAGAGTTTGAGAATCACACCAATACAGAGGAAAACAGGGTGGAGATGTAATAGAAAACTAACGCCATTTCTAAGCTTCCAGCCATACCTGAAGCTATGACAAAGTCCTTGAGACCTCAGAATCAGGCTTACTGACAACTGTAATAGTTGGAGATGAGACTGACTATCCAAGTGAGTTAAAAAGCATGCATCTACAATTTAACCAAATCTTGTTACTGTTCTGAAGCCAAAAGAATATACAATTGTTTTAGTCTCTCATTTTAAAAGCATCTTACCCAGTTAAAGTCATGAGTTATTTAACACCTTAAAGGGCTATACTACATCTCTTTTACCTACATGTCCATGATGCAAGAGACTGTACTATTTTAATATCAGACTAACAGGAGTCTAGATCTTGTAGTCTATTTCCTCTCCCCAGTAAGGAGAAACTGGCACCTGGAGAAGGGATGAGGACCAGGGAACTCCTGGGTACTCCTGGATTCTAACCAGCTTCCTTTCACTCAGTCTTTTCACATTAGCTTCTGAGGTCTAGAGCTCAAAAATTTCTTTTTAAGGCTATAGCACCTCAAAAGCAGCATGGGCCTGCTTGGCACCACCCTCAGTGTCAAGAGTCTTTACAAATGAACAAGTGGCCTTTCTGAAGTCCTAATTAATGGAATAATAATTTGGGCAGGATCCTTCTAGGACTCAGAGGCTAAATCCCAAGTTAGTCAGTTGGAGTGTCTGGGTGCCGAAAGGCAGGGGCCTTATTCACCTATCCCTCTGAGGTGTATCATTGGGGGTGTCATTGTCACCTTACTTTTGTGCACTAAAGGGCAGAGGGAAAAGATCAGACACCATGCGGCACAGCATAGAGGAGAAAGCATCTCTTGTGAGTTCCATCAGTGGAGGAATATTTATTGAAGAAGACTCTTGAGGACTAGAAAGATGGGCAGGATTGTGATCCCTTGAGGCCTAGAAAGATGAACAGAGTTGTGGTAAGACACAAAAAGAAAGGGAATTCCAGGTGGAGGGACAGAGCAAGCACAGGTGTGAGCAGGAGGGAGAAAGCTTCTGGGCCAGAGCAGAGTTCAGAAGAAAGGCAAATAGGAAAGCAGAAGTCCTTGATGGAGTCTGACTGCCAGAATTTGGGCCTCCAGTTACACTGAAAATGTCCCCCTTATGATGCATTATGTATAGGTCAAATATCATCTACTGTTGGGGTTTGGGACTGACCAGCTGTCTGCTGTGCCAAGCTTGGGGCAGATATGGGAATCATAGAGTGGGCTTTGATGTCAGGCTTCTGGCTTCAAAAGTCCTTCCCATTCCCTGCACCATCCTGGAAAAGTTGACAGATTCTACTAATACCAGGTTTTAGAGTTGCATCATGATTGGTGAATTTTTTTCTCTAAAGGGTCAGACAATAAATGTTCTAGTTCTACAGCTCAGTTAATCTCACTGCTACCACACAAGTTTGCCATGGGAACATAAGTAGTCAAAAAAGCCATGGAGGAGGAGAACAGAACAGAAACAAGCAAGCAAACAAAACACATTATTTATAAAAACAGAGAACAGGACAGACTTGGTCACAGTTTGTGGGTCTCCTATCAATAGAATATACATAGAAGTAGGGTCCCCTCCACATGAGGCAGCTGGAGGACTGGGACAGATTTTAGCTAGAAAGCTAAAAGTGAAAGGGAAGTGCATAAACTGGTGTTTGAATGAGCTTAGCTCACATACTGCTGTTTATGCTATTGTTGCGACTGCTAAACATTACTGAAAAGCAGCTTGAGGGAAGAAAAGGAGCATTGTTTTTCTTGCTTAAGTGGTTCAATAGTAAATTTCTGCACTTGCCTGTGAGATGAACTTGACTTTAGAGCAGAGCCATGGATGGGGTAAATAAGCACTTGTCTAGGGTCACATAAAAGCCTATGCGAGGAAAATTATAGGGTGCCAGGGAGTGTGCGGAACTGCTGACATCTGCCACGCCTGGGCCGTTGGGGTGGGTGGAGATGGAAAGTCTCAGTCCAGCACCTCCAGGGCAGATTCTAGGCAGGGCATGGGTTTACGAGTGGCTCTGGCCACACACCTCGGCATTAATCGGAGTTGGTTCAAATCTTACTCTGACTCCTTTCTCTACATGCGATTGGCAATGGGCAAGTTAACATTGCCTACTGAGTCTGTTTTCTCATCCTTTGAGTAATATTTATAACAGCACCCCCTTTATAGAGGAGCTGGGAGAGAGTATAGGGACACAGATCAGAAGTTCTATCTTGGCTTGGCACCAAGGCAGTAAGGAAGACCAGTTGCTAGCAATGATCATCAGGCTGCTTTTGACATTGCCACCACCATGAGCATCTTAATCTCACCCAATATTTACAAGTGTTGAGATGAAGATGGAAAGCAGAGTTTACAAGAGAAAGCAGAGCCCATGTCATGGAATTAAGGGGATGGTAGGACTCGCCCTGGAGTAATCCAAGGATCTAACTATTAAATATTTCCAACCTATTCAGTGAGGGCCTCACCACAATAATGTCAACATGCAGAGCTAAGCACATTATCTCAGAGGTTTGGAGGTTCCTAAATTTATTTAGTCTACTGATCACCTTTCAGAAAAATCCCCAGGAAAAACCTCCCTTGAAAACTACTTTCCATAAAAAAACATTCAAAAGGGATTCCCCCCCACCCCCCACCCCCCACCCCCACCCCCCGGCTAAATCTAGCATCCCCAGGGGCACAGCATCATCCCCTTTGGGAACACTGCCCTGGCCCTGTTGACACACATTTTCAGGGCAGGATTGTGTTAGCAATGACACCCCCACCGAAGCCTGATGTGGGGGAAGAAGGGAGTAAATCTGAGGAGCCTATTATCCCAGTGTGTCTGCAGCCTGTCTTCCCTGCATTGGCTGCTTTCATCCTCTTGTTTTCCCTGAATCTTCATGGAGGAGCCTGGCCCCAGTGCAGTATGCTCTGTAGGGAAAAGGACTCTTCTTCAATCCAAGGCTGCTGAGGAGGCTCAATCTGAGATCATACCAGTGGAATATCAGTCTGGGGACTCCTCTGGAACCTTAGTGTCAGCTGTCCTGGGTGGGGGGCACAGCAGGCTTAGGGGAAGGAACAGAACAGCCTCAACTGAGCAGTCATAGCTTCATGAGCCTCTGTCATCTGCTCCAGATCATGATCACCCAAGGAGTTGGGGGTGGAAGAGCTACAGCAGCTTTATGATGCCAATTTTAGAGGGAAGAGCTGAGGCTGAGAGAGGTGAAGAAGTACATCATCTACTAAGATGAATAGGTCTATAACCTCCAAAGTACAGTGTTCAGTAGTCAGGAGGTACTCAGGACATACTCTGGGGTTGCTTTGCTCTTTCTTAATTTATATTATCAGCCACTTGAGTCACTAACTTTTTCTGTGCCAAAACTCAGTCTTGGTGAAATCTGCCAAATAGATATTTCCATCCATTAGGCAGTCGGATTGCCTTGTCTTTTTTGATAAGGGAGAAAGGTAGAGGAGCAATTGGGATGCAGGAGTTCAAGGAATACCTGCCTGGAGCATGGTGACCAAGGATGACCCCATTCATGGAAAATCAGTAGTATATGTGATGGGGGAACAGCCACAGGCAAATCTGGGAAGGGGTGATGTAGTCAACCCAACTGTGAAGTTGAGATCTATGGTCTTTATACAACTTTCTTTGTTGTTACCAGGATGTCCTCTAATCTGACACCAATCTCTGGGGGAGTCCCAAGAGTAAGCATAAAACCCTTAATCTTATGGGTGCACCCTGCACCCTCCCTCAACTCAGACTCTGCTGCTCTCATAAAAGGCAGCAGATAGATGCCCAAGTGCTGTCCAAATTCAGCCTTGGGTTCTACCTTTTCTTCTTCCACTGTCCTTACCTTATTTGTGTTAGATAGCTTTTTGGCCTAATTTCTTTCAAACCTTCAAGCAGAGGGACTATGGGATTCCTGGATTAGACAACTCCTACTCATCCCAAATTCAACAAATCCCTCTCTGGGAAATTGCCACAACTAACCAATCTCCTGTTCCTCTTATGCCTTCCAACACAACTGGCAGAAAGGTGCTCCACCAGATGCTTCTGGTGTAGCTCTGGCTGGGAACAAAATAGGTCATTTCATTGTGGATTACCATGGATCCATGACTCTGCCCCCATGTGCCAGATATCTCTGGGTGTGTTACTTGAGTATTCTCCCCAAGGGATTTAAACAGGGAACAATTCTTCCTCCAGATCCTCCATTGAACAATTTGGAGCACTTGCTGCTTTTCTTTATTTTGCTCAGCACCATGATTGTGAATGTACTGAGGGTGAAGAGGTGGGAGGTGCAGGGTCACTACGAGCATTTGGGATCTCAGCATCAAATCATTGAAGAGTTTTCATCCAGAGTGCTGTGGAGTGGGTGAGGGTGACAGTTTAAAGAGCAGGAGATAATGGCTAACAATTTCTACTGAAGGCCAGAGCAAGGAGGTCATGAATTAAAAGGTTAAAAGGTTTGGGTTCTTTGAGTGAGGAATAAAGAATCAATGAACAAGAGAGAATGATGGTTCTCAAAGGTTTTTAAGGTAAGGCAATTTGTAATCAACTACCTCTATAAATAAGTCCTCTCTTAATGTCTTTGGAAAGCAAAATTCAACAAAATGCGAATAAAAAGGGAGACACTGGAATAATGAGTTCACTGAGCCCTTTTACTTAAACCTTACTAAGATCATTATTTCCTCATCAACACTTTGGCAAAAGGACTTGACCTGCTTGCTGTACCTGTTTTAAGGAAAATTCTTCAGTGGCTGGAGATGGTATAGAATTAAAGGCTGTAGGACTGAGGAGGAGGTCAGGTTACCTAGAAATGAGATGGAGACTGAAGAGGATAACAGGGCAAGATTGGGGGACCCCTGAAATACCCTGAAGAGGCAACTTTCCTAAATTGGATAAAGTTAGATCTCAGTTAGATCCCTTCCTGAGGAGAGGGTTCTTGTTCCACTGTCAGAACTCCAAGCATGGCTGCACCAGAAAGCAGTCTCCATTCATGAAATGAGATTAGACTTTTCATGAAAATATTGGACAGAGTCCCTGGGGTTTTAGACAAGTTGCTCCCTCCCGGTGGGAACATGACCAGACCCCACTGGCCAGCTCAGATGGGCCTCGGTAAGCATCCCTTGCAGCCCTGAATGATGCCTAAGCCTACAGAGCTCTGGGAAAATGGGCTGAGGATCAGGGGCACCGGCATGAGTTTCCAGCCTCAGGATTTTGTTTTTACCTTTTTAAAATCGCCATTCCTTTGGTATTCACATAACATCATGTCAAAGAAGATTGGAATGGTAGCTTTCCGGAGTTCAGCCTCGGGGACAAGTGTCATCTCTAAGATAGGTCCCACCATGCCTGGGATAAAGCAGATTTTGTTCTGGCCTGGAAGAGAAGAGTGTTAGAGGAATGTGAAAAATTTTATAATACATCGGTCTGCCACAGAGCAAGGCTAGAGAAAAACAATGTAAGAAGGCTTGGAAAAATACCAGTTAGCAGGGATAGAGTGATTTACAGAGAGCCCATTCCAGGGGACAACTCTGCACTTATTAAATCCTGTTAGAGGCTCACATTTGGCTCTATTATTAAGGATAATAACTGGGGCTTAGTGTGAGGCTGCTGTTTTCTAGGCTTGTCAGGTGCCCAGTCTCATCTGTAAATGGGGCCTGATGATACGTTGATTATGGCAAACCAGGGATATTTGAGATTGTGGCTATTTGCATCACAAACCACACTTCTGACAT
Organism: Suncus etruscus; assembly: GCF_024139225.1. Classification (NCBI taxonomy): domain Eukaryota; kingdom Metazoa; phylum Chordata; class Mammalia; order Eulipotyphla; family Soricidae; genus Suncus; species Suncus etruscus. Next base: position 131,687,926 of record NC_064853.1, on the reverse strand, counting down.
CTTGAGTGGCTTCAACCAACAGATAAAGTACACTTTGCTATTGAGAATCTGCTCTAAGAGTGTGGCTTCTGGGACAGTGAAGGATGAAATAGCATTGCCAGGTCAAATAAACTATAAAGCCTCTTTCTGTGCTTTATTTTGGACATCCAGCCAGGGAGATACGATTCCCACCTTCTAACTCACCTTGCTTCTAGCCTAAGCCTGTGCTTGCACTTTCCTATGCTGATAACATTCTCCTTGCATGTTCCCCAACAACATTCAGGGGTCCCTTGGACAGATGTGCTGCGAAATGGCTTCTTCTCCTCTAGGATGTAAGGCACCTGCCCTCTACTTTTCTCTGCTCTCCCAAGTCTTCAATCCCATGTCTCTGTGTGAAATCAGATGCTGAACATCTGTCTCCCCACTGAGAGTCTTGTCAGAGTATAAACCAGGTCTGTGTCTGCACAGAGTAGAACATGCTTAGGCTATATCTGTTGAATGAAGAATTAAATATGCCTAATTCCTCTACATACTCACAATGCAGTTTGGATATGCATCTTATGAATGCAATGGCAATGTTCAGTTTTTAAGGTCAAGACATGAGGACATGCCAATATGTATACAGCACATAGCCCAGAAGATGGGTTCCTGGGGTGGGGGTGGCAACGGCAGAGCTGTCCAGTGCTAAATGGAATAGACTGTAGGTCTAAGTGTGTGGATATGTCATTTGGCCACTGATCAGATCTCTCAAGGTCTCAGTGTCCTCATCTTCTGTGATTTGGGGAAATGCTGATAGTTTTTTATGGGGGTTGTTGTAAGAATAAGTGAATTTATTGAGTGTCTAGGACAGCTTGTACCATGTCAGGTATTATGGTGATTGGCTGAAACAAGCCACAAAAGGCAGTTTTTCTGAAGAGGATGTCATCTCCACATTGTTCCCTTATACCACAAAGATGGGTATGGCCCAGAAGCCTCAGAACAACTCTGCCAACTATATGATGCACACTCATTAAATAGAGTAAAAATAACAACAAAACATAACATAATTGGCAAAGCATAGTGGGATTGCCCCTCATCTGTGCTAGAGTGTAGGTATGGAAGTTTTCTCCCCCTCACCATCAGATAAGCACATTGGAGCCATCCTATCTCAGTGATCCAGTAGAAGCTGCATCTTTCTCTTCATGAGCTCCAGAGTCCCTGACTTTCTTTTTCCATAGATGGGAGAATACTAGTGGTCTTGACAGGAACAGAGAAGGTGCAGAAACTTAAACAGTATGGCCATAATCAGGCACTAATTCTTCTACTTAAAGCTGATGAAAAGTCAACATTAAAGGCAACAAGAAATAAATTTCCATTCACTCTAAATAAGGCTTAATTTCCCAAGAATTCAGATATCGAAGACATCATCCTAGGAGTATCCTCAATTAGTGAAAATGAAATGGGAGAATCAGCAAAATGTAAAGACACTTTATATTGGCTTCATTACAAGATGCATTTGGGTTACATTTGAGCCTCAAGTCTTCACATTGGTTCAATAGGAAAACATTCTTATTTTTTTGGCCAGGTTTAGTGTAATTGCTAATACAGGGTTCTAATTTCGTCCTTCAAGATCTGGTGAGTCGTTTTCAAGCCACATGGGGTTTTACAATTCAAAATAGAGAGCAATAATAAGTTGAAGATAAACGGGAAATTGTCAGATAAGCCATGATAAAATGGAGAAATTGCTTATGGAACAAAGGCTGTTAGATGCAGGAGAGCACAGGGTCTGAGAAGGATTATTTAAGATGGGCTAAAGTAAAAGGTGACATTTTGTAGAGAAATTTCTGAGGTAGTCTGAGCCTGCAGTCTGTGCAGTCAGTTGAAGAAATATCTGGAAAAATAGAGAGATGACAAAGAAAGAGATGTTCATATCTACATTCTGTGTAACCCCATGGTCCTCATAACAGCCGGTGAAAGCACGTTTAGGAATTTCAACATCTTGAAGTTTGTGTGCAGTCATCCAAATGCATGCATCTATGTGTTTTTCTATGCGCAGGTGCACATACACACTTGTGGAAAATGGTATTTAAACTTATTTTAGGAAGAAAATTCCTCATTCAAGACACATACTGGCTGCTGTACTAAAATAAAGGCAAGAAAGTAACTCTATGAGATGACTTTCATACCATGGAAGTCTCACTGGGAGCAGACAGTGATTAGAAAGGGTTTTTGAAGTGCCAATAAGCCAGCGGGATGAACCCAAAGATTGAATTATACAAGCTTTGGGGAAGGATTTGGTGGTAATGAGAGTGCAGAGCTTTTATATGGGTCTCAAACTCGTGGCCCGCAGGCCGCAAATGGCCCTCCATACAACATTTGTGGCCATGCCCTAGAGGAATCTTTTTTTGTTTTGTTTTGTTTTAGTTGTTTGGGTCACGCCTCCCAATGTTCAAGGCTTACTACTGATTTTGCACTCAAGGATCACCCCGACTTTGCTTCCTGCGGCCCCCAGGTAAATTGAGTTTGAGACCCTTGGAAGGGTGCCACATTCTCTTTGGCCTCGGATACTAATTAGGGCAATTGCCTCCTCTTCTAGGATTCTCTGGAAACTGTAAGGGTGAAATCAGGGGATGGGCAAAATAGAACAGTGAATGGGGCATTTACCTTGCATGTGGCTGATCTGGGTTCAATCTCTAGCACCATATATGGCATACATATGGCTCCCTGAGTTCCTTTAGGAGTGGTCTCTAAGCACAAAGTCAGTGGCAGTGGCAATCCCTGAGGAAAGCCATATATGACTCCTCAACCAAAACCAGCTAACCAAAAAAATGTAACAAAAATAAGCAGTTTTGCTACTTTGGCCTGAGGGCATGATGATGGCATAGGAGAAAAGATGGAGAGAAAAGAAAAATTCAAGAGGGCAAGAAATAACAAAAAAGGAAGTAAGGATAAAAAGAAGGAGGTAAGGAAATAAAGAGAGATGGTGAGGAGGAAGGAAGGAATAAAGGAAAGGAATGAAAGGAGAGAAATTCTTTGAGAACCTGGTGAGAATGAACCTGGGCAAGGCCTGGAGAGCTGCAATGGGACAGAACAGATCATGCAAGTTGAGGGTATAGTGAATCTGAGTATTTGATATAATTTCTTGGAAATTGTGACATTAAATTAAAAATGACATGTAGTGAAAGTGGGTCCTCAAATAATGTCATTTTTATACCACTGAAGATAAATTTTTCTCAACATTAAAATGAAATTACATTGGAAGATGTGAGATTATTGAAGAATTGGCTCCAGTAGAGGAAACGGCTCATGGCAGAAGAGGAAAAGGTCTTTCAGAAGTGCCATCAGCCTAATTCAGTGTGGTTTCTGGGATTTGGGGGAGAAGTTACTATAAAAATAATAGCATTTTGAAGAGCTATCTCTCTACCTCCATTCGTTCATTTATTCATTCAACAACATTCAGCATGATAGTAGGCAGATAACTCTCAAAATATTTCCCTAATCCCTGGAACCCAAGTATTACTTTACTGACTGATTGGACTTTTTAAAGTGTGATTAAGTTATAGACAGTGAAAGCAGTGCGAATGTTGTGGACTAGCCAGGCAGACCTAAAAAAATTTCAGGATCCTCATAAGTGAAAAAAAAATGGTGGTAGAAAATGAGAATCAAAGATCTCAAAAAATTATATCCTTGAGCTCTTGGGTGTTTACCACACATACCACTTTGAAGAAAATACTATTGGTTTGTTCTCTAAACTCTGAAGTCTGCCCTATACTTAGACCTAGAAAGTGGGCTCTTACCTGCAGGGTTGGTCCATGCTTTATAATTCTTTAACCCTCCCACCTTTCCCTGAAGCTTAGAACCAAGCAGGGGGCACCATAGAAGCTTAAAAATATTGTGAATTGCTCTCACAGCTCAACTCACTTGTGGAAGCTGCACCACCAGCTACTGAAATTCATCTTTCTTTCTCAGGAAGACTGTTAACACTGCAGGCCAACTTTAACCCAAGTGAGTGTGGGATGGTTAATACAAAGTCATTTTGGCAAAATGTGCATTGCTTCACTCCAAGCAGAAATCAAATGTTATGCAGCTATACTATCAGGAAGAGTACACTAAAGTGGGTATTATGCCAGGATCCAAAAACACACATGGAATTAACCCCTTAGTGTCCTAATTTGGGCTACAATATGAGTTTCTCCATTAATACTTCCTTGCAATAATGCCATCTTACTAAAACATACATGCATATGTATGCGCACATACTCACATGCACACACACTTGTCTAGACTTTCTCCAAAGAATGTTAAGTAATCTTCTAGCCTGGGATCATCTTCACAATTAGCCACCCTATAATCACAGGGCTGCTCAGATCTTTTCCTGATGAGAAGAAGATGATGCTACTGATGATCATGGTGATGAGGCCCTGATTGCAATGGGCATTAAAACAACATTTAAAACCTTAACATGAATTATGATTTCCACATTATCAGTGGGCTTTGAAAAACAGGGCTGGTTATTTTACACCCTTTGAAGATAATGCTCATGTTCTGAAAACAATAGGAAAACTAATGAGAATATAAGACTTGGAATAAAGAGACAGATACTTTTGCCTCAGCTGAATTGCTGACTTGCTTTTGACCTTGAGAATGTCCTTGTACATCTCTGGGCTTCATGACCTCACCTGCAAAAGGGGGCTTACATTTAAGACGTTTCAGTTAGTAATGGAATAAAAATAACCCTACTGATATTGCATAAACTAAGTTCTGTTTTGGTTTCCTCCCGTGCTCAGCTAGAACTGTTCTTTTCTCTGCAGCTGGCCACTCTGTTCTTCCAGGTGGATATTACACCTGGCTTCCAAGGTGTGTCCCTGCTCTCCAAAACAGGAGAGCATGGTGGCAAGGGGAAAGGTTATGGACAAAACATGTGCTGCTATTACTGAATTTGTTCTTCCTTCCCTTTGTTTCAATGAAAAAAAAATTTGGTGTCCCAACCAGCTTGTTTTTGCTTATTAATTTTTGTTCAAAGTTGAATCCATAGGCTGACACCTGCTACAAAGAGTTTTAACTGAGAAAATAGTTATCACATGAAGAAAAACCCCAATACCAACAATGAAAAATAAGGGTTCAGTTAGTCAGTAAGATGGAAAGAAGGTCACTGCATGGCACATGGAGCTCAGCCTGTACTCTACAGATCACCTCTAATTTTCACTGTCTTGGGCATTTCACAAATCAACCTATTTTACAATCTATTCAATGCAGTGTTCTGACTATACTGGGCCCTTGTGCATACAATGTCTAATTTGGATTATCCAATAACCCATTTAGCAGCACTAGATAAAAAACAGTGGAGGTGGTGATGACAGGGAACCGTACCTCATCTGCTTTCTCCTTCTGTCTAGTATTCCAACAGAGATTGCCAGGGAGAAGACATCCATAGAACTAATATCCAGATAACTAACATTTATAGAATTAATAGTCATATAACTAATAACCATATAACTAAGAACCACATAAACAACTAGCAGTCATAGAATTAACTATGAGATAACTAGCGATATAATTATAGCCATATAATAGCCATGTAATAACTAGTAACTAAATAGAAAGCCTATCTAGGCTCATATACTTTCCTCTGCCTCTGGAGTCAAGAAGTAATAGGCTGAACCTCTCTCAGCCAAAGCATCCATGTTTTCTACAGTGAAAACTGGTGGCTTTGTTTGACTTCTCCAGAACTCTCTCTTGGAGCAGCAGCCTTATGGATGACTGGAGGCTTGATGTAAGCATGGTGGGGGAGTTCATCAAAGAAAGGCCATAGAACAGTATTCCTCACAGACACAGGTATCATTAACCATAATGCAGGGTACCAGTTGCCCTGAATACCAGAGGGGTTTTGCCCCTGTCCTTTGGAGATTGTTTTCCCTTCCCCATTTGATAAATTCCCATTCTGCTGAAGGCAATCACAAATCAGCATCTTGGTTTTGCAATGTCAGAGCTCTGACAAGTATATCATTCAAGTCCATTAATTCACCTTATAGATTTTTGCAAGCATCAAAGAATCTCAGGTTAGAGTGCTTGATTCTACCTCAAAACTACTTTGTGATCTTGTACATAATTTTTTATACTTTGTAACTCAGTTTTCCTCTTGGTGAAACAATGGGTTGGATATACCTGTAGCTTCTAAGTAGTCTCTAAATTGCTTCAAGATTTCTTTCAGAAAACCCTCAGAATCTATATGGGGGTACTTAGGAACATACTAGCATAGTGAATTTTGTCTCCCTACCCAATCATCTACACTATTTCAATTAGAATAGTTCAAATTCTCATCCAATTTATATATGGAGCATGAGATTTTTTTTAATTGGGCCCAGCTAAAAATAAATGTTTAAAAAATGCTAGGCAATATCATCTCTAAAGACCTTTCCAGCACTGATGATCTGTTATTCGAAGCAGGTGGAATATTTGGTAACATCTTTTCATTCATCAGCATAATTGGGAGTGCAGGAATGTCTGCCAAAACATAATCTATATCTAACTAAAATCTCTGTGTGCAAAACAATGAAAATGAAGGACATTCAGAAAAGAGCAGACTGTGTAGAATAATGGGGCACAAAACAAAGCTCAGATCCCTGTTTTGCAATTGTGGCAGTGGAAGCTGGGAAAGCAAGTCTGCATGGCTTTGTCTGCTCTTTCTATTGGAAAGCAAAGACTGTAAATGAGTGCGCACATTGCATTTGGGCCCCTCATTTCTGTGTGAAAATCCAATGTTTAAAAACTTTCAGCTAGTTAGCATCAGTATTATATAGTCGAAAACACATTTTTAAATTGTTTCCTGGTTTCTTTGAAAGACTAGAAGATGGGATTGTGTTGTCAACAAGAGAGGAAGAAATGGCTGTGCTAGATGAGTTCTGGCCCACACTGTGCACTCTTGATCTCTGTCCTTAGCTAAAGTCAGAAACAAAAAAGATTGAGAAAGACATGGATGGCTAGGAAAACAGTGGCATGGTGGGGTTTCTCTATGACTATGGTCTTAAAATTCAGACCAGACTGTGACATCAGGTAAGGTTCCACTGTGATTAGGGGAAACACTTGTATATACTATATATCTTAGAATGTCTAAGGAGGCCCCCACATTGAAGAATTACCTTACCCCAAAAGTTGAAAGAACCCTAGTTCTTGGTTCTCTTGGTTTAACTTTCAGAGCATATGATTTAAGTACTACTCTGATTAGAAATATAAAGATAGAGAAGAAAACTGAATTCCTGCCTAATGGGGTAGGGGTGAAAATACTGATAAAAATGCTTCCTCCAGATATTCAGAGAACTCAAAGAAAACATAGATCAAGCTGAACAGACCACAAAGATAGAAATCAGAAAACTCCAAACTGAAATAACAGGACTGAAAAACTCGGTAGATGAAATGAAAACCTCAATAGAATGCCTCTCCAACAGAATAACAGCAGCTGAGGACAGAATCAGTGAGTTGGAAGATGAGATGCAGAGAAACTTCATACAGCTGAAGAGATTGGAAAAGAACCTTAAAGCAAATGATCAGACAATAGAAAAGATGCTCAAAGAATGTGAACAGATGAAAATAGAAGTCTTTGAGAAACTCAACAGAAACAACATAAAATTATTGGAGCCCCAGAGACCCAGGAAGAATCAGCAGTCAAGGACATCATTACAGAGAAACTCCCAGAGTTAAAGACTTCATGCAACCAAATCCTGCATGCCCGAAGAGTACCAGTTAAAAAAGACCTGAAGAAAAGCACACCAAGACACATCCTAGTAACAATGACGAATCCCACAGATAGAGATAGAATACTGAAAGCAGCAAGATCATAAAGGAAAATTACATTCAAATGAGCACCCTTAAGGTTTACAGCAGACCTGTCACAAGAAAGCCTCAAGGCCAGAAGGCAGTGGTGGGATATAGTGACAAAACTCAATGAAATGAATGCTTCACCCAGCCAGTCTCATTTTCAGGTATAAAGGAAGTATACATCTCTTCACAGACAAACAACAGCTCAAAAACTTTACAGATTCAAAATTAGCCTTAAAAGATAAACTGAAAGGTCTACTTCAAGACAAGACAGGCCTAAAGACACACCACACTTATACATAAAGATGGCTCTAAATTCCATGATAATTATCTCTTTCAATATCAATAGGCTAAATGTACCTGTTAAAAGACAGAGTGGCAAAATGAATCAAAAAACTGAACCCAACATTCGCTGCCTACAAGAAACACATTTGAAATTCAAAACAAACACAGATTCAATCAAAGGTTGGAGGAAAAATCATCCAAGCAAATAATCCCTTAAAAAAAGCTGGAGTAGCCATATTAATAACAAATGACATAAACTTTAGACTCAGAAAAATCATAAGGGACAAAGATGGACATTTCCTAATAATCAAGGGGTATGTACATCAGAAAAAAATCATACTCCTAAACATATACACACCCAATTATGGACCAGCAAAATATTTAATACAATCGTTGATAAATCTGAAAGAAGACATCAATAGCAACACAATAATAGTGGGAGACCTCAATACGGTCCTGTCACCCCTTATAGTATAACCTGATTTAAACCCAACAAGAATATACTAGCTCTGAAAAGAGAAATGGAAGAAAGTGGGCTAGCAGATATATATAAGTATATATATTTATATATAGCACTCCAGCCACAGAAACCTAGATACACATTTTTCTCCAATGCACATGGGTCATTCTCCAATATAGACTGCATGCTGACCCATAAATATACCTCCATAAAATCAAGAGGATAGAAATCGTGCAGTCTACCCTCTCAGATTACAAGCCACTGAAATTAGAACGAAAAAAGGGACACAGAAGAAAAACCATAACAACTAAAAATTAAACAGCCTACTACTGAACAACCAGTGGGTCAAAGAGGAAATCAAAGAGGAAATCAAATGATTCCTAGAAACAAATGCTAATGAAGACACAAATTATCAGAATTTATGGGACACAGCAAAAGTGGTACTAAGAGGAAAATTTATTGCTTTGCAAGCACATATCAGGAAGCAAGAGGGAGACCTACATAAATAGCACATTGACACATTGCCTCCTCATCTGGCTTTTCCCCCTCCCCTTGGGAGGCTTGGTTAATCCCAATAAAGGCTATTCAGAAGGCCTGGAGGAGGAACTGCCAACTAGGTTTGTGGTTCCACATGGTGGAGTGACGACTTGTGGGTGAACAGCTTGTGGTGTGAGTTTCTGGCCTGCCATATCTTCTCAACTGTGTGCGGATTATTTCTTGTGTCAGAATTGCTGGTAGACCTGTATCTCTTGTCCTACCCAGACAGGGGCGTGGGATCCCTCTCCCTCTCTGGGGATTGTGGAATGCATAATCCACCATTGCACAGTAATCAATAGAGAAAGCGCCATGTTGTGGCCAATCCAAAGTCCTCTTGTTATAAAGTTTGCAGAGTCTAAGTCCCATGCTGCCTGCATGCAGAAAACCCCAAATGATGGTCTACCAACTAAACCTCCCTTACAATGGTAGACATTGCTAGAGAGGGCAGAAAACTTCTCTTTAGGGGGTCAGATGAAAAAGCACACACTAAGATCTCTGGGGGGGGTAAACATTAATGTTAGGGGTAGTTACTTAAGTGGATTCAGTTATAATCCCAGGAAGTTCCCTTACTAAAGAGAGTCAGCATCCCAAGTCATAGGAAGAGTCAAAGAGGCTATACAACAACCAGAGGGAAAAAAGTAATAATTATTAATTCATCCTACCCTCATTGACTTATCACTTGCCCATCTACCTATCTGCATATCCAATCATCCTCTCCCTCCTTTCCTTCCTTTTTTCCATTTATTTGTTTTTTTTTTTTTTTTTTTTTTTGGCTCTACACAGTGGTAACTCCTGGCTCTGCACTCAGGAATCACTGCTGGTAGGCTTGGGAATGTCAGGGATCAAACTTTGGTTAGCCACATAAAAAGCAAATACCTTACTTGTTTAACTATCACCCCCACCCTCCTTCCATTTTTTTTTTAATGGAGCAAGATTCAGGCCTTGAGAAGTCATGTGGTTTTCATCCTGATGGCATCAAAACCAATTCCTGTACTGGGTAGATGTTTGATATCATGAAAGTTGTTTGTCTCCACATGTACTATGATCAAGAAAAGGAGGGAAGAATTTGTTCTCATCTTGTAGAAGGCAGTAGGAAGGTTTTATAAGATCTCTTTTGCACTGGCCAAAATCAGACTCTTATGTAATTGTCTTCCTAATTCCATTCCTGCTTTCTATTGCCCTTTCATGAGACCCAAAGACCTTCATCATGGAACCAATTCTCCCATAATGCTGGACCACACAGTCACACTGTGACTCAGGACACAGGCCAGTCCACTTAGCAGAAAGCATGTGTATTACACATATAGTCATGAGTTTTCATTGCCAATTGCCTTCCCTTCTAGCAAGTTTAAGCTCCTTATGCCTCCAAAATCTTTAAGGAGCTGATCAGCAGCTGTCTGTGAGATGGGTTGGCGACATCCTCATCAGACTATTCTTACAGGTTTGTGAAATGATAAATAGGTTATTTCTAGCTCCCACTGATGAAACTCCTCTAGTCTTTTGACATATGGTCTTCAAGATTTTGGTATGAACAGATACAGCTGTCTGCACATAGCAATGGCATCTACTCACCAAGCTTGTACCACATATCACGGATGGAAAAGCCGATTAGCCGTCGCATGTCCCCATATCTAGGAAAAACCAAAGGCACTGGCTTCAGGCATTATCTTCAGAGAATCTCATGTACCCCTCTCTTCAGGAGGGCCACACATGCCACCTACTTGTTCAGGATTTTGTTGTATTTGGCATGTGAGAACTGCTCCAGCTGCAGAGATTCCTGCGTGATGAAAGCCACTGCCAGATGAAAATAGTTGTTCCACAGCTGTAAAAGAAAGAGCAGAAAGCAGTCATGGAGAGGTCTGAAGAGGCAAAGCATATGAAACACTGGGTAATGTGAATAATTTATGAAGGTGGCAGAAGACAGAGGCAGACCAGTTTAATTCTGTGCACTGCAATTTTCTAATTGGCACCAACTCTGAAAATGAACATCCCCAGACAAAGCAAGAACAATGGACAGAATTCTCTAGGTGCTGACCATGCTTCTTCTCTGACAACTGCCTGGGTGAGAATTTTGGGGACTTTTTTTTTGGTAGTTGTTATGTTTTGCTTCATTTTCTTTTCTGCAAGACAAATAACTCACCCCAGCCAGATGCCCTAGTGAGTTGGTTCTCTGCCCTAGAATTAGAGGGTGATGAGGGATAAGTATTTCAGAGATTCCTAGCGACTTTGGATGTCTTCCCAAATTCTATCGACAGCTCAGAGGACCAGCACGCAGGCCATCCTTTCTTAGAATATTTGCCTTCTCTTTCCTCTTAGTACAGTAGTTTCAAAGTGTGATCTCTCAGGACTATCACAAGTCAAAGAACAAGTCAAAGGGTGCATATTCTTGGGACCCTCCCAGACCTATTGGATCAGACCACTGCAGGTGGGCCCAGAACCTGCGTGCCTACAAGCACTCATATGATTCTGATGTATGCTTAAATTCCAGTACTATTGAGGGTCCAGTTTATAATGGTGACTTTTACTGGTACTCAGTGCAAAGGGCTGGCTCTTTTTCTAGCTCAGAGTGAAACAGATTCTGTAAAGGGTTTCAGCATATGATGGGGAGAGTCATGAATTAGCAGAAGTTACTATGACAGGGATTACAAGACTTCAGAAGCAGACAGAGGCACCAACCCTTTGTCCACTGTAGAAAGCTGTAGTGAAGATGACATGAACTGAGAGTCTAAAGGGCATGAGTTTCAGTAAGAATTCAAAAGCACTTGTGAGCTCAACTGCTTCCCCTTTCTTTAATCAAAGATGTCAAAGCAAATGGTATAGCCTGGTTCTTTGGTTGCTCCAGGAAAACTATAACCATATGCCAAGACACTGCAGGAACAAGGAATAAAGCTTTGTGGGACAATGCCCATTGTCCTTCAGCCCCCCTTTCCAGCTGAGCTAGCAGGAGTGAGGGTAATGTCAGCTTGAGAAGTGCCATGGATGAGACCTTCATCCTGAGCTCAAAAGAGGATGTCTACCTTTAATACTGTTGTCCAGAGTATTACTTTCAATGGATTTGTGGGCCCAATTCCAGGAAGTAGCTAAATAAGTTGTTTTACCAAGAGCCATGAGCTCCTTATATCCATCCTACTTCACTCTCAAAATATATTAGGCTCATTTCACTTAAGAGATTGAGGGCTTTGACAAAGGTGAGTCAGCTTGTCAAATAAACTGTAGAGCTGAGATTCAAACCTAGGTCTTCTTGACACTTGGGATTATTTCCACATGACTCTGGCTGAAAATGCATAGGAGCTCTTCCCTAAACTCTTTAGCCAACAATGCAGTGGTGAGACAGGACGCAGTGACTGTCTTCCTGAAGCTCACATTCTGGTGAGAAAACAAACATATTTTCTTTAACTAGAGAGTACCAGGGAGCAAAGGACTATGCTGCTCCCAGAGGGAAGCCTTTAGGCCTGAGTGCCAAAAGTCAAGATCAGAGAATCATCCTAAAATCACTGGTTTATGTCAACCATTCTCTTCCTCAAAGCTTCTGATGATCTTCCATGGCCCTGATTGGGATCAGATTGTCAACTATTGTCATAGTAATCCATTTATCCAAACACACATGGAGGTGTGTTTTCTGCCCATCAGACTGTTTTTCCTCATGTGGCTCAGGGATCTGTGATTGTGTGGCCTGAGAAAGCCCAGACCTCACCAGTCCTCCCATTAAGATCAGGCTATGAAACAGAGAGAAGAAAGAGAAACCGTTGTCATAGTATAGGAAGTTTTTTGTTTGTTTGGTTTGGTTTTGGGACTTACTCCTGGCTCTGTACTCAGGGATCATACCTGACCATGTTCAGGGGGTCTATATGGGATGCGGGGGATCAAACCCTGGTTCGCAAATAAATGCCCTAACTACTGTAATATAGGCTCTGGCCCCAGGAAGCTGTTTTTTGCATTTCATCCTTGTGTAGGGGCCATGATAATCTTCTCTGTATCGTTCCAATTTTAATATATGTGCTGTTGAAGTGAGCACCAGGAAGTTGTGTTTTAAGGTGAAAATTATTAGTAGATTTTAGGGGACATAGTAAAGTAAATGAGTACAAAGGGAAAAAAATTGTGATAGTAGGTCACCAAGTTGTTATTTTTGAGTGATTCCAAAAATGCCCACCTGGCATTTTTGAAGACATATGGATAGACAGGCCAATAGCACTGGAGTTCTTGCTTGCCCCTGTTACTGGGTGTTCATCTTTCAAAATTTACTTTCTTTGTCATCCATTGCTGACTTAAAATAATTGAGATAGAATTCATATAACCAAACATTTGCTTTTTTAAAGTTTAGCACTGAATAGTTATTAGGTTGTACAGCTATCACCATTATCTAATTATTAATAATAATCTATGTAATTATTATTAATTTAATTATTATCTAATTTCAGAAAGTTGTCATCAGCCTCCAAAGAAACTTTCTACTATAAGCAATAAAGCCTCCCTACCATGTTTCCTCATGGCAATGACTCATCTTCTGCCTGATTCTTTGGATTTACCCTTACTGACAGTTCATAGAGAGGGAATAATATAGTATATGATTTTTCTGGTCTAGAACCTGCCACTTATTACAACTATCCAAAATTGATCCATGTTGTCACATGAAACAGTACTTTGCTTCTTGTTGCTGACCAATGTTCTCCGGTATGTATATAGTATATACATACTGTTTATCTATTCACCCACTGATAACATTTGTATCGTATTTTTCTTTTAGCTGCTATAATGTCAACTGCATTAAACATTTTTATGTGATTGTGTGTTTTCAGTGCACTTGGTTATATAATTAGGAAGAGCCTGACTTTCTTTAGGTTTTCCTTTATAATGGATCTCTGGGTTTGGGCCCTGTAGATTGTGTTTGATGGACAGGGAACAAGGTAGCAGTCCTTTATAATGACTCTCCTGTGCCCAAACACATGGCAGGGATCAGCATCCATCTTATTGGGTGGAGTTCTTACTGGATTTGGGCCCTGGAGATTGTGTTCAATGGTGTCTTCTTGGCTGTCTTGTGCAGAAAAGCAGACCTCTTTACATTTTTTTTCCCTTGGAGAGTTTTGTGTACCATAGACAGGATCATAGATCCAGCACCTCCTTTCCTCAGAGGCTCTGAAATGGTGTTCCTAAGCACCCCACACATAACTCCAACTTGGTTTTGCCCACAAGCTCTAGGAGACTGCCCTATGAATGGGGGAGGCTGCCAAATGACTCTGTGAAGTGGTTTGAGGTTGGGCAGAGGCCACAAAGACACATAGCTGGACATTCATGCCTCTGGAACATTTCTCAAAACTTTTCTTGACTTTCATTTCTAACAAATCCAGTAAATGCATTAGCTGGTCCTTCTCAATCCTCATCCAATTTGTATTATTTTCTCTTTCAACACGCAATCCATGCCAAGAGGGGATAGGAGTAGGAATGTGAAGTATCTGGTCTGCTCAGATCCCACAGAGTTAGCCTGAACATCTCAACCTCACTGGATTTGCCCATAGTGACTTAAGTCCTACCAGCATCTTCACCTTATTTCATCAGATCCCACTGACGATTCCTTCTTTCAGGATCCCTTCTCACAGAGGGCTGAACACATCCAGTCTGCTTTGCTTTCCTAATTGGAGCAGCACTTAGCATGTTCCTGCTCTGTACGTGATGCTATGCTCCACTACCACTCTGCAGGACTTTCTCTGGTGCACTAGCATCAGTGGAGCCAAGAGCAGGGTATGGAGACCACTTTTATCACTTGGCAATCAGGTTGCTTTTGCAAAGACTCATCTTCCTGAACCTTATTTCCCTTGCTTATGGAATGGAAGATAGCGTTAACTCCCACCAGGACTGTGATTAAGTGCAGGACAGAGCCTTAAGGAGCCTTAAGGAGAAGCTTTGCTCTGCAAGGGGAGCCATGGTGCTGTCCATTGTGCTGGCCACTAAGCAGCCAAATGCACATGCCTCTGTGCATTTCCTCCCTGGGAATTCCACGAAGGACATGGCCTCTGTCTGCCACTGGTTTGTACCCATAATGCCCAAGTCCTCCCAGTCACTTGACTATAGCTGGATCCCAGAAAATATTTATTGGTTAATAGCCATATTAGAGAAATTATTCATTTGTTTCAAAAATCTCTAGAATTTTCTTTTCTTCTTGCTTCAAGCTACCTGTTAACATTTTTACTAAGCACCAGCTCAGCTAACTCCCAGAAAACTCAAGGAACTTAAGCAGAATGCACAGATCCCTTTTCCCTAGATAAGAGGTAAGACAACTTAGTTGGGAGTTTAATATTTAAAAAATATAGTACAGCAGATTAAATTAGAGCTGAACTGAGCTCAGGAATCATCTGATTCAGCTTCCTCATTTTACACATGTAAATAGTCATGCCTCACCCAAAGTAAAGAACCACCAAAAGTTATAGGCCAGCAGGTGTGAGCAGAATCAAGTTATTTTATGTAGCTTAAAAATTCATAAATGTAATACTCATCATAAAATAATACTAAGTAGTAGAGAGGGCTAAGTAATAAATAATTTTTCATCTTACCTTGGACCCTTGTCTAACTCACCAGAAGAAAATTTTATTTATTTATTTTTAATATCTTTATTTAAACACCATGATTACAAACAAGATTGTAGTTGGGTTTTGGTCATAAAAAGAACACCCCCCCCCCTTCACCAGTGCAACATTCCCATCACCGACTCTCCCATTACTCCCCTCTCCCTCCTGTATTCGAGACAGACTTTCTAATTCTCTCTTCGGCTCCCAGAAGAAAATTTTAACAATTTCCTGGATAGCCATCCAAAAATGTTTTATGTATAAACAAATATATGTGTGGATAACTTCTTTTTAATAGCCTTCCGTACTTTGCTTTTTTTCTCATCAATATATCCTGCAGATGTTTCTGTATTAGCATATACAGATTTGCCTCATTCTCTTTTATTGCCGCAAAGTGTTCTGCTATAAGGATATACTTTAATTGTAACCAATTCCCTATTTATAGACATTTAGGTTAACTCTAAGTTTTTTCTCAAGCTGTAATCAACACCCTTTTTTACACATCTTTATGCATGGAAGACTCTAGTGCAAGCACATTCTCTGAGAAGGCCTGACAAGGTGCAGCATCTCTGCAGATTTTGTTACTGTTTGTTTCTTGGTAGTTTATGTTCATAGATACTGTCAGATTGCCTTCCAGGATTCCAATCTAATTACCAGCTTCATTACCACAGGCAAGTTATACCATATCTCTGAGTTTTAGTTTCCTCATCTGTAAAATAAGGATACTAGTATCTAAAAGGAATAAATTTAAGAATGAAATGAGAAACTAATTGCCAGGTAACCCCTACTCAGTATTCTCATATTCATTTTTTGAGAAGCCTTCCCAACTCACCTGGACTAAAATTAAACTGCCCGTTCTTCACCCCCATTACACCTTGTTCTCAGGATTGATGACATGTGTTCAGCAGAACAGGTTTATTTTCTGTCTTCTCTACAAGATGTAATAAGCATTCTGCTTTAATTCATAGCTATATATCCAGTGTTTAACATTGTGTCTAACTCAATGTTCAGGTCAGGAAGTATTTGCTGGCTGAGTTCATTAATGAGCCCAGCATTCTTCCATTCTTGTTAAAATTTCCCAGAAATGAATACTCATCTTATTATTGGCTCCATTTCAGAGATCAGGAAACAAAGACTGGAAAAATTAGGGAATATCAGCAAGACCATACTAATTAAGAATGATGAAGGTACTATTAGAACCGCAGTTTGTCTCTGGAACTTGTGTCTTTAATCACGTTACTCTTCTGATAAAATCATCTTTCCTCTTCTTTCACAATCCACTATAGCATATGTATTGGCTAAAGTTTCTTCTGGTTCATTGGATGTATTTATTGCTTTTATCTCAAGAGAGATCATGGATTTTTAATTCAATAAGATTCTTACTTATTGAATTATTGTTTACCCCAATTCCAAATTGGGAGAATCAAAATGTATCCAGCATGCGATGCTGCTGAGATGCAGTCAGGAGGCTCCCTCAGAGGCACAAAGGCATTCTGCCATGGCCACCTGGAGATGCTGGTGGATGTGGGGTTATGAATTTAGATTATGAACATCGGGTCAAAAGTAATCTGAGCCTCTAGCTGAAATAGGAGAGCTGAAGAGGCTTCCAAGCATCTTTCTGACTGGCGGAGGCCAGTGGGGCCTCCATAAGTTTGAGAATACTCACACCTTTTCACCCATTACTGGTTACATTCACCATTATAAAGAGTTTCCTTCCACCACTAATAGGAAGAAACACTCTGAAAGTTTATCATTTCAGTCTCCTATATAGGTCTAAAAGTGATCCTAAGATGGGCTGACATTTTGAAGCTGATCCAGAAGTGCTTGTAGGCCAAGGCTGAAACCACAAATTGATAGTCCAGCAAGAATTGCCTAAAGAAAAAATTTCCTAAAGAAGACAGAAAAAATTTCCTAAAGAAATCTTAGAAATAATCACAAAGCTGCCTAAAGAAAAGCCATTTTCCTATTGCCAAAGAGATCATTCCTAGTGTAACTAACCACTGATTCTGAGGCCAATCAAGAGCTTCCAACATAGAGAATCTAATCCTGTGGCCAATCACTATAGAGCTCTCATCACATGGCCTGAAAGAGCTGGTGAGTACAAAGCATTTCTGAAGCTGAATGAGCTCAGCATAATACTCTGCATACTGCATAATACCCTTTCAGTAACAATATTGAAAACCACAGTGCCCAAGGCAGAAAATGAAAAGAGAAAGAGAAATAAATTGTCTGTCATAGAAGCAGGCAGGGGAGAGGGCAGCAGGGAGAGGAGGAGGAAAACTGAGGACATTGGTGGCAGGAAATGTAACACTGGTGAAGGGTGTTGGACACTATATGACTGAAACTCAATCAAGAGCAACTTTGTAATTGTGTATCTCAGAGTGATTCAATTAAAATTTTATTTATAAAAATTAAAATTTAAGAAAGAAAACTGAATAATCTTGGGCTTTGCAGACAAAGTTGGGGTTGAATCCTAAAATCCCCATTTAGCAACCTTTAAGAGGAATGTCAATAACTTTCTCTGAAACTATTTATTCAGCAGTAAAATGGGAATATTCCAAGCTCACAAATATGATAACTTACTTGAGGACAGGCATGGGTGAGGTGGGGAGGAGGAAGACGGGGGTATTAGTGGTGGGAGGGTTGCACTGGTAAAGGGAGGGTGTACTTTTTTGTGACTAGGGCCTAACTACAAACATGTTTGTTATCATGATGCTTAAATAAGTTTTTTTTTGTTGTTTTTTTGGTTTTTTTTGGTTTTGGGTCACACTCTGCAGCGCTCAGGGGTTACTCCTGGCTCTATGCTCAGAAATGACCTCTGGCAGGTCCAGGGGACCATAGGAGGTGCCAGGATTCAAACCATCGTCCTTCCTTCTGCATGAAAGGCAAACGCCTTACCTCCATGCTATCTCTCTGGCCCCTTAAATAAGTATTTTCATTTAAAAATAAAAGACTAGTCATCATTTTACTCTAAAAGCTTAGATGCTAGAGGATGGATTAACAAAGATCATTGGAAGGTTGGCACCATCTTACCTTTCTGAATTTCTTATAGCATAGTACATAGCCTGAACCTGTGTAAACTATTAGAATTGTTAAAAAAAAAAAATCCATACCAAGTTGAACTGGAAATCCTTTCTTGGCCTTCTTTGACCATGTAAAAGTATGTAAACATCAGGACCCAGGAATGCAAGCTATTTTAGCCCCAAGCAGAAAATGTTTGTAATGCCTGGATCTTGTCAGAGACACAGTGGCACCTATGGCCTTGCTTTATGCCCTTTGAATCACAAAACTGTGATTCTGGAAAAGATATCAGGGATAATCTCATTGCATGAGCCTCTCCTCTGGACAGTGCTGCCAAGGCCAGCAGTGCATAGTGATGGATGCGGTCCCTGCTGATATTAAATGCATAATTAATGCAACCGGAAGAGAGAAACAAGGCATGTTCCAGGCAGGGTACAGAGAACAAATCCATTCTCACACAGGGTGAGGAGAAGGTAGGAGGACAAAGATAAGGCTGAAAAATGATGTTGTTTTTGAGTTGCTTTCAATAAGCAGCTCTGGAAATCTCCTTAGAACGAGAGATTTTGTTTTGTGATGTTGCCCATTTTCCCATCTTACACAATTTTGTGAGTGTAATATAGTCTTGGGCAGTGTTGCACTGACCAGAAAGATGCTACATAGTACTTTTCTGTTTTCCAAGCATTGAAGAAAAGAGCTACCAACTCAATAGGATTAAGACCTACAGCAGCAGCATAACAATAATACTTAGGGCTAGAGATGTGGCTTCATGGCATAGTACAAGCCTGCAAGTATGAGACCTGGGTTCAATCCCTGGCACTTCAGGAAAAATAATAGTTTAAAACCCTAAAAAGTTACTGATAATAGTAATTTAAATGAACTAATACTTATTAAATAGCTAACTGGCCCTGCTTCAAGTGCTTCATAGGAATTAATTCACTAATACTTACATTGATCCAATGAAGGAGCTACTATTAGTATCACCATTAGATATTGAGAAACTAATGTACAGAGAGGTGAAGTAATTTGTCTCAGCTCATGCATATTCCCACTTATCTGGACATCTCTAATTTTATCCTTTGGGAAGGCAGGACAGGACCAAAGAGAAGGTGTGAAGGACTGAAGCTGAGCTCTCTTGGGATGTAGATGTCTAAACCCATTGAGGCTAGCCAATGACCAGAGACCAGGTCTGAGATTATAATTCCCTTATCCATGGCAAGTGCGGAGAAGCCAGCCAGCAGAATTATGGTCCAAATTTTTCCTTGCCGCTGGCCCTACTCATGCTGTTCCAAGCTGCCCCTCCAAAACAGCATTGCCCTTATTAACTTCCCCATACACACTTGTATTCACAGCCTGAAGACAGCTGAGCTACATTTGGAAGAGGATCAAACACCAGTTCAAACAGCCAAACTGACAGATTTTGTTCCCATGTCAAAGATTTAGAGCTTTCTTGGCCACTCCAGGGAACCAGCCCAGTGTGGAGGTGAAACTGTGTCCAGCTGTGATCTATGGACTTTGTGGGCAGCTCTTGCTGAGCTTCTGTGCCAACCCTCCAACCCTGCATTAGACAGTTGTATCTGCTTCCTTGGACAGGCTATCTGCTTCCTTCCAAATAAGAAACTCACCTTGACTATGGCAGCAGGGTAGGTGTAGAGACTGAGAAAGATAATGATCATTAAGGCGCTGCCTGTGAGATCTGAACACAGAAGCATCAGAAAATGGTGACTGTGCATGAGATCACTATTCCTCTTCGTGCTTTATAGCCTGATGCAATGTAAGGTGATCATCAAATGTCTGATGGCTGCTACTGTCCCAGTTAGATGGGTCCTACAGCCTCACCTACTTGAGGATGAGCACAGAATCTTATCCCTCAAGGGCATCAGAGATGAAAGATGAAGAGAGATATGAGAATGGCAGTTTTGATGACTGAAATGAGTATAAAACCATACTGAAACCAGTATGAGACTGGTTCACAATAGACTGTGGGGTGGAGGACCCTCAAAGAGGAATCAGGCAGGGAGATCCTTGTGGAACACAAAGGAAGGAGATAACAGGTTCATCCCCTCGGCAAGCATACTGGCACATTTCCACTCTGGAAAAACCCCGAGACAGATAGGTTTGGTGCTGGGTTCATTTTGCAGAAGTGATAATAGAGCTCTGAGTATGGCCCAGGCCTTGCCTGAAGTTACTCAGTTGGGCAGAGGCCAAAGCCCAGATATGAAGCGAATGGGAAGCCAGAAAATGTCCCCCCACCTGAAGCATCCCCTCTAATACCGAAACTGCACTGCCAGATATCCTAAGGGATAGAACTTCCCTGGAGGGAAGATTTCTGGGCATTGGGAGGCTTTGCTCTCACATGGCCAGACTAGGTAACAATCTAGATTTCTCTACAAGGCTCAGGAGTTGGTTCTGTTTGCCTGGGCTTTGAGGGCCTCATCTTTTTGTTTGCTCCAGGAACCTGCTTTGAAGGCCTCCAGATCTCATAGAGCAGGGGTCTCAAACTCGCGGCCCGAGGGCCGTTTGCGGCCCTCCGTACAACATTTTGTGGCCCACGGCCGGCCTTCAAATATCACAGTATTCGCAATTATTCGCTTACCGAATAATTGCAATAAAAATCGCATTAGAAAGAAAAAAATCGCATTAAACATTCGCATACCCCGAGCAGATCCATTTGGGGTATGCAAATGTTTAATGCAATTTTTTTGCGATTTTTTTCTTACTAATGCGATTTTTTATTGCGAATATTCGGTAAGTGAAATCCCTTATACGGCCCTGCCTCACCCCGACTTTGCCTCCTGTGGCCCCCAGATAATTTGAGTTTGAGACCCCTGTCATAGAGGATCCCCCGATATCAAAGAGGTCAATGGTCTTATCTGAACACTAAAACTGACTTTCAGAAATCATGTCAAGACCTTAGAGCCCTTTAAATCAAGAAGCCACAGAGATGTATTTGGGAGCTTTATGTTTTCAGTGCCTAACTGCTTTATTTTAGGCTCCCATAGTAGAAAAAGAAGAAAATGTGATTCATTATTTTAGAGATGGCAAGAATGTTTTAGCACTCTGGTAGTACATGAATGTTTTAACATACGACACATTGTACGGCCGTCTTTGCATATGCTCCTCAGTTAATGACTATTTAACCAAGGGCCTTTAGCCAGACTCTAAGTGCTTCCCTCCCTGCCTACTCTCTTCTGTGGGAACCCTGGCATCACAGCCATACCTGGGCCTCACACATAGTTTTGGGTGTACAGGTTGTGTGGCTCTCCCAAACAGTCTAATAAAGCATAATACTTGTGCCAGGGCACCTACAGGGCATCTCTGGTGCTTCACACTCACCTGAAACTCAAAGTTGGAGTGTTCTAAGAACTTCTGATTCATGATTTCTGCAAACTTGTTGATAGCTCTCAGGAAGACCCTAGAAGAAAGGAAAAGGTCATATGAGCCCCTCAACATCCCCCTCATCTGGTCTAGGCAAAACTTTCCCTAGGAAAAGGCTAAAAGGCCCAAAAGAGAGATCAGATGATCTAGATCTGCACCCACTCAAACCTGGAGTCATGTGTGCCTTGCAAGAACTAAAGAAATATATTTTGTGTACGTTTGTACTTTATTTCTATATTTTGGGGGGTTTAGACACACCAAATAGTATTCAGGACTTACTCCTAGTTCTGTGCTCAGGAATCACTCCTGGTGTTACTCAAGGTCTACATAGTACTAGGGATCAAACTCAGGCCTTAGGCAAAAAACAGCCCATTGGGCTATTTCTCCAGACCAATAACTGCCTCTTTGATTTCCTTAAGAGTAAATGTTTGTGGTTTACAAGCTCATAGGAGAGATTTCATACCATTGAGAGAGATGGAAAGACCCCCACTACAACAACAAACCCCACATAATTGTCTAGAGGAAACCATGATTGGCATAGACTTGCTGAACATAAATAAGAAAGGTATTTTTATATTAGATTCCCATATATATTCCTATATATAGGAATGCCTTTCTAATATATATATATATACATATATAAGTGATATTGTAAAGATATCATTTTGACAAGTGCTATTTCACAGCTTGTTTTTTTTAATTCAACAATAAATTGCTTGTTCCTTTCACACCAGTAAATGTGGATATATGTCATTCTTTTTAATCACCAAAAAGCATTCCATTTTATGAATGTATTGCAGGTTATTTAATCAGTCTCTTATTGATGGGGCTTGATGCTGCTCTCAGCATTTATTTATTTATTTATTTTTGGTTTTTGGGTCACACCTGGCAGCACTCAGAAATCGCTCCTGGCAGGCTCACGGGACCATATGGGATGCCAGGATTCGAACCACTGTCCTTCTGCATGCAAGGCAAACACACTCCCTCCATGCTATCTCTCCAGTTCCTGCTCTCAGCATTTCTGTTATGAACACTGTTTGAATGGTTCCTCTTTTGTGTGTACTTTATTTCTCCTATATCCATGTACTCTGTTCTTCTCCAGGTGGCAATGCTGACCAAATGCTATGCACTTTTAACAGCTTAATAATTATGTGTTTCTCGAATTCTTTCAGTCCATCTTTTCTTCTTCTTCCTACCTTGCAGTCTCCATTCTCTTGCTCCTTCAGTGTCAAGTGACTTATTTTAATAGACAGCTTTAATCAGTCCTTCAATGGTTCTTTACTGACCACAGGAAAAATTAAACTCCCTTGACAGTTAATATTCTCCATGATTAGCTCCTCATCTACTCTAGACTCATTTCATCCTGTGCTTCTGGGTGTTTTGTTCAACTTTGTGTAGTCACTCCTCTTTTAATGCCTTTAGGGCAGGGTCTGCTTGTGATCCCCAAAGAAACCTTACTGTGACTTCCTTTTCTAGCATCTCTACTAGTATGGTCTAAGTGTGAAACAATGATCTGTCTCCTTTACTGAGTTTTTTTTTTTTTTTTTTTATGAAATTAGAGATGCCTTCCACATGCACATGTCTTTGACTCCAATATTTAAATTTTAATCCCTGTCTTTTCCTATTAGCTCGACACTGAGAGATGGTATAGGGCTGAAGGAGGCAAAGTCGGGGTGATCCTTGAGTGCAAAGTCAGTAGTAAGCCTTGAACATTGGGGGTGTGTGACCCAAACAACTAAAACAAAACAAAACAAAAAAAGATTCCTCTAAGGCAGGGCCACAAAATGTTGTACGGAGGGCCATTTGCAGCTTGCGGGCCGCGAGTTTGAGACCCCTGATAGGGCATGCCTAAATATGATGTGTTCCCCTGGAGAGGCGAGGAACTGGGATATCTATCCAGTAATGTCAACTCCTCATTTGCTGAAAATGGGTCCTACAATCATTAAATCCCTGGAACTCCTTATCTTCCCTACTGGTGGGCTGAGTGCTCTCCTATAGTTAGAGAAAGAGACCTCTGAGCATGCATAAGGAATGGCCATTGAAGCTGCTGGTGGACTTTAGCTGGGCCACAGTGTGGGCAAGTAAGTCATCTATACATACTACTCTACTGGGCATTGCTGGCAAAGAATCTAGGGCTCAATGTTTATTAAACACTTTAGTATTTATGGAAAAAAGAAGGCAGCACTTTCTTGTCCAAGCAGTCACAAGATTTGAACACACACAGTTTTTTAGCCTCCAGCTGTGTGGATTGAGGACATGTTAATGAAGTTACCTTTGAAGTTTCAGTTTCCTGGCATGTGAAACAGCAACAATGATACCCCCTTCACGGGGTGACTGCAGGCTTAATGGCAAATGCACCATTAGTACTAAGTGTCATGCCCAATACAGAGACTTGGCAGCTATGGCCATTTCAAATCCTTTTAAGTTGCCTCATCCTTCTAAAGGCAGAGGACAGCAGCAGAATGAGTAGAAAAGACAAGTTGCAGTCAGCAACCTCTTCTGATGTAGACAGGACCATGTGCAGACAGGAAATACAAGTTCTAATAAAATTCATCACTTTCTTAGACTACCAAATGTGAGATTTTTTTTCCTATTCTATCAGTTGCAAATATGCCTTTGGGAACAAGTAATCTATATTTTCTCCTTAAAGTCTAGTATCTGATTGCCTAGATAAAAAGGCATTGAGTGGCTGTCATATTATGTATAAACATTTCCGGATCTCTAATGAGGGGTTGTACATGTTCTCAGCAGCAATAAGAGTATTAGTAGTCTCTGTAGCAATCATTATTTGCTTGTCATTCTTGAGAAACTATTATCTGGTTCTCGAAGGCTAGTCCAATAATCAGGAATTTATCAGTCATCTATGCTGATGTGGGGACTGGTGGGTGGCAGTTAAAGGAAGGAATAAACCAACCAAGACTCCCAATTCTTTGTGGATTCTTCTAGCATTATATGCTGGAATCCAAAGTATAACTTAGCTTTACTGCCCATGCACATATTTGGAAAAAGTTGGCCTTTACCTTTTTTATCTTTTTTAATAAAGAATTATACTTGGGCTTGAGAGATAGTTGAGCAGGTAGCTGCATTTGTCTTGCTCAAGGCAAATCCAGTTGAATATCTGGCACCTAATATGGTCCCTTAGCACTCCCAGGAGTGATCACTGAGCGCAGAACAGGAGTAAGCCTATGAACACAGTTAGGTGTGGTCCAACATTTAAACAAGAGTATTATACTTACAGCCTAAAAAATACCAACTGAGTGAAAGACTTAAAATGGGAAGTTAGAAAGGGAAGAAAGGAGTCAGAAAAGCCTTTTTGTTGGTTTGTTTTGTGTTTGGGGGCTATACACTGTGGTGGTCAGTTACTCCTGGCTCTGTGCTCAGAAATCACTCCTGGCTGGCTACGGGGACCATATAAAATGCCAGAATCAAATCCGGGTCTGTCCCAGCTCTGTTGCATGCAAGACAAACGCCCTACCATTGTGCTATTGCTCTGGCCTTAATGAAAGCCGATTTTTTTTTGTTTTGTTTTGTTTTTTTTTGGTTTTTGGGCCACACCCGGTAATGCTCAGGGGTTACTCTTGGCTATGTGCTCAGAAGTTGCTCCTGGCTTGGGGGACCATATGGGACACCGGGGGATCGAACCGCGGTCCGTCCTAGGCTAGCACAGGCAAGGCAGGCACCTTACCTTTAGCGCCACCGCCCGGGCCGAAAGCCGATTTTAAAGAAGTTTATGTATAGGGATTGATGATCAGTTTGAAAGAGAGAGAGAGAGGGAGAGAGTTGAAAAACTATGAAATATGTGAAATATTGGGAGCCAGGAGAATGGAGAAAGGAATATTAGAAAATATTGCTAAGGGTTACAATTAGAATTTAATTTTGATTAGATAATCTTTTTTGAAAGAAAGCATTAAACATTGAAGTTTTGATTACTTTTATCTAATGTGTTGGGTCAGTGAAATCTAAGTAGCACTGTGGTTATAGTGGTGTGACATATATTTTAAAGGAATATATTTATATATGTTATATATTAATATTATTTATAGATTATATAATATTATATTATATATCATATGCAGATACATTCTTATACAAATCAAATCATTTGAAAAATAAATATTTAGAAAACCAATCTGTAGAAAGATGTCTATAATTTCCTCTTAGAATCACATCAGCATTGTAAAATCTCCAAGACAGCTTTTAATTCAAGTCTTCCTAAACTTCTTTTATCATGTCAAAGCAGAAAAAAACATCTGTACTCCTATGTTCATTGCAGCATCATTCACAAAAGCCAGAATAATAACCCAAGCGCCTGAGAACAGATGAGTGGACAAAGAAACTACGGTACATCTACACAATGGAATTCTACGCTGCTGGGAGGAAAAATGAAGTCATATAATTTGCTTATACATGAATGGTTATGGAGGGTATTATGCTAAGTAAAATGAGTCAGTGGGAGAGGGGTAAACATAGAATAATTGCACTATTTGTGGGTTATAAAAAGATATAGTATGTTATATATAATATATACATTTTACAGAATATCTTATATAAGATATTAGTTAATAACATCTTATATATTATTATAGTATATTATCCAAAAACAATAGAGACCAGGGCCAGGAAGATCATCTCATGGCAGGAAGTTTGCCACAAATAGCAGTGGAGTGTAGTTTAGGGCAGAGAAAAAACCACTATGACAATGATATCTAGAAATGATTACTCTGGACAAGAACTACATGCTTAAAGGAGATAAGTGATATGCACTGTACCCTTTCAGTAACAATATTGCAAACCGGTATCTAAAAGAAAAAATAAGAGAGATAAACTTAAAAAAATCTGCCAAAGAAGTAGGTGGGAGGTGGGTAAGGTGGGAGGGCAGTGGGTAGGGTGGAAGAGAGATTGGAACATTGGTGGCAGGAAATGTGCACTGGTGAAGAGTGTTGGACATTTATGACTGAAACTCAACCGTGAACAACTTTGTAACTTCGTATTTCATGGTGATTCAATTCAAATTTATTTTAAAGGACATAATTTATTATTTTGAAAAAATTTTATATATTTTAGAAGGCAAGTCTAAAGAGATCAGGGAATTCTTTACAGATAAGATAACATAAAATAAAGAAAACTAGTATTTGAAGAATACTAGAATGAGAGTGAGTAGCCAGTGCAGTATATAAGCAGTCCAGGGGGAAGTATGGGATGCATGCTGGGAGCAGGGTGAAGGGAGGCCAATACTGATGGTAGGGAATTGCCCTAATCCACTTTCACTCTGTACCTTAGATATGACTGTAAAAAACTTGTAATTCATATAGGTCTCAATAAAAATTATTTTATAATGCAAGGAGATAAAAAAAATCAAGAAAATAAAAAGGAAAGAAAGTTCCAAGATCGGCAAGGAGTTTCCTAGTGCTTAAAATGATAAATAATCCATTCTATTTGTGTCTGTTTTTTACAGAAACAATCCCCCTATTTCTCTCCAGCACTGTCTTTCTGGGGGGGGGGTTCAGGCCACACCCATTTAATGCTCAGGAGTTACTCTTGGCTAAGTGCTCAGAAATCGCCCCTGGCTTGGGAGAACCATATGGGACACCTGGGGATCGAACCGCGGTCCTTCCTTGGCTAGCGCTTGCAAGGCAGACACCTTACCTCTAGCGCCACCTCGCCGGCCCCTCCAGCACTGTTCTTAAAGCTGATGGGAGTTTACCTGTTCTGAACCATACTCATGGCTATCCAGTCTCCAGGATACACATTTTTCCCAATAAGGTCCTTGAACATGATAAATGTCTCCATCAAGAAGTCCTGAAATGGTAATGCAAAATATACCTGTCATATTATTTTCTAGGAACTGAGAGGATCCTATAGCTATTTACATATGTTCTTTGTGGTGTGGCAGAGAAGTGAGGAGTGACCTTTCTCCTTAAGTAAATCCAATGTAACTGAGCAGTAGAGGTTGACACTGGAATTGGATGTTAGTTACTGGGAGACTGTCACAAATATAGGGGGCATAAGTAGCAAATGTAAAGATATGTTCGAATGAAAGCAATATTAATCTAGTCCTTGGGAGAAAAGAAATGCATTCATTGATATGGCAATTTTATAATCATCTTCCCAAATATGTAATTTGAGAAGGAAATAATCTACTAAAATAAACTAGCTCAGGTCATTGGGAAAACTATTATTAAAATGAATATCTAATTAGCCTCACTGTAATCACAGCCAGTTTGTATGTCACAGACATACATGACTACATGATGGGTGCTCCTTTCCGCTGAAAAATTCCACAGTGGCCCTCAACACAACCCATCACGTGGAGTTCTGGCATATTTGCCTTCCTGGGAAATATACACTCAAGGCAAGTCCAGAGACCAAAGGTCAGAACTCCTGGCCTTTTGGGGTTTCTTGAGTGGAAGGCACTGAAACCACATCATTGAAATGCTTGAGGTAAGACTTCAAAGCCATAGGAAACCTGTTCACAGTTCTTTCCTTAAGCCAGTGGTTTTCAAATTACTTTAACAGCAGAAGTCTTTGTTGAAAGAAAATTTTACCTGGAATATATAAAATATGAAAAAGTAGAATTACTCTCCATGAGCCCATGTGTGTTGATCATATAAGATAGTGCAGCCAAGAGGAATGCAATTTGAAAATCACTGCTTTAAGCTAGATGCAAAAGTCTGCAGGTAGAATTGATTCCTTTTGAACAATCTGTGCTTCCATGGGGAATTACCTTGGTGCTTGTAGCCCCAAATTTTCATACCAGCAGGATGAGGATAGCAGCTAGCACCCAGGGTTACTGTGAGGATCAAGCATAAACACTGTCTAGAAGTAGCTTCATGCATAACTCACCAGTGCCACAGTGACAATGGCGCTTTTACTCATCCTGATGTCACCGAGGTATATGGATTTTGCCATGTGCCATGGGCACATTCTTTTCTGATGTGAGAGAAGAAGGTCCCTGACTCATCATAGGAAACTTGACTTCTGAATGAGAGGATGTTAGCAGGGAGCAAGGTCAGAGCAGAGGTTCAAATCCACCCTCTGTCACATGCTAGTAGTGATGAGGTTTAAGTAGTCTGTGCCATTAAATGGGCTCCTGGCTGCTGGGGTGTTACTATGAGGCAGGTGCGTAGACTCACTCCCTTCCCATATTCCCTTCCACAGAAACTGAAAATGGGTGACTATGGCCTTTCTGTTTCCATGTTCCACAACACAGAGAACTTAAAAATGGAAAATACTCACTTTTGTTCTATTTTATTTTTGTAGACCAAGATAAAGGTTTCATATTTTGCTAATCTTACTCCAGTGAGGTGGCCATCTTCCTGCTAACTTCCTAATAAGTCTTCTTTATGGGCCACTCTATGAAACTGGCCATTGGTTCCCTTGGTCCCTCCAAGGAGGGTAGAGAGGGCCCTGGGCAGCAGAACTCCTAAAGCTGACAGTCGTTGACATGTTAGCACCCCAAGGACAAGAGAATTACTATACCCTGGAATCAGCAGAAGCAACTCTAGGATGAAGTCTAGAATGAAGCAGGATAAAGTCACCAGCTTCTAAGATAGGGCTCACAGGCCAATGGAAAGACTGACTTTCTGTGTACATTTATTATCATAATATATCACAGTCAATGGACCCCTTAAAGGTGGAGTCAGACTCTGAGGAGTGCATGGTAAGACACTGTGCAAATATCATGGAGTGTAGACACCTTCATGGCAGAGCCTGCTGTGTACCCAGAACTAAGGTGAAGCTATTGAAACCACTGCTGAAGATGCAGCTCATCACCACCAAATTGTTTCTTACTGAAACAAGACTGCACAAGAAACTTTATCCTGGACTCTCATTTTAACCCTTGACCACCCTGGGACATAAATGATATTATACCCACTTTAGACATAGGAGGCTAGGCTTAAGAGAGGTAAACTTGTTTGTACTGGATTCACACAAGGATTATATAGTTCTAACTCTCAATGAGTCATTAAGAACCATTACAGGATATGTATCTTGGTGGGACATTCTGGTCATTATCCAGAGATGTCTGGCCTGGACAGCAGACATGTTTCAGAGGCAATACCAACATGCCTGCATGGAATCGAGTAACTTAGGGAATCCATAAACATAGCTGTTCACTTAGACACATGCACTCAAGCTTTATGGAGAAATAGCTTTGCCCTTGACTCTCAAAAACTAGCAGTATGGTCTGTCTTCTCACTGTCCCCAGGACCTGAAGGACTTACCACAAGTTCAGAGCTAGTCTGGAAAGTCTCGATGTAGAAAGAATAGTGTTGGTCACTCATCTGGTTCAAGATGGCTGTCATACAAGCCACAAAGTGACTCTGCAAGAAAAAGTAAAATTGCCATAAAGTCATGGATGATCCTGAAAAGCATCATCTCTATTTCCTTAACCTCAGATTAAAAAACAGCCTAACCACTGGAGGCAAGTACATAAGGCATTACCAGGTGGGGAATCCTTTGTATTTAGTTCAGAATGTTAAACTTCCCTGGGAGTAAATTTGTCCTGTTAAGATTCATCCAAGGGCCCTTATTCAAAATAAATTGACTGAAGCTAGGAAGATACTTAGTAGTAGAGTGCTTTGTTTGCATGTGTGAGCCTGGGTTCAATCTCCAGAACTCCAAGTAACACTTAACGACTATCCACAACTATAAGAAAAAGTGTGGGGAGTGAGAATCGAACTACAACTATGATCTCTTCAGATAGCTAAATACTGGGAAAAGAATATTCTATTGATGTCAAAAGATGTAGCCTCCATAGAGTCTAGAAACACTGTGATAATTCTTTTGTTTTTTGTTTTTGTTTTGGGGCCACACCCCTCAGTACTCAGAGGTTACTCCTGGCTCTCTGCTCAGAAATCGCTCCTGGCAGGCATGGGGGGCTGCCTGTGATGATGGGATTCGAACCACTGTCAGTCCTGAGTCAGCTGTTTGCAAGGCAAACACCCTACCACTGTGCTATCTCTCTGGACCCACACTGTGATAATCCTAATTAAATTTTTCCATGCCTGAGCCCCAACTGTTCCATTTGTAAAGGAGACAATAGTTCCTCCACATCTATTGTCCGTGGTAGGCCAATGGCTCCAATAGCTTTCACAGTTCCTTGCATGCACTAAAGTCTCTACTGAGGAATAATTTGTTGGACTACCACAAGCCAACCAGTGAAAAGCCCCAGCTCCTAAAGGATCATGAGAGAGAAGAGCAACAAGAACAGTTGAGCCTTGCTCTTCAGGAGCTCCTAATATAGTTAGATCAGTCTTACGTCCATGAGAGAAAGTTTCTGAGCCTTGACATGTGAAGCTGACCAAGTACTAGAGAGATTCAGACAAAGTGATGGAAGGATTTGAAGAGAAAAAGGGTGTGAAAGAGCCATGGGGCCAAAGGAACAAGAAGCATGTCCTTTCATGCACCAGAACACACCTTCTACTGCTCCTCCCTTTCCCCAGATTTGATGAGCCTGTGTCAATGCAAGTTTTCTGTTTGGACTAGTATTTTCAAAAAAGCATTCATTGAGGGGCACCTTGAAAACCCAGAAAAGGGAGCACCAACCATAGAACTACCAGTGAAAAGAAACCATTTAAGACTGTCTCCTGAGAAATAGGAAGATGCTTTTCATGCTGTAGCTCTGGTTTTAGTCCCCAGCACTGCATGGTAGCCCTGTGTTTGGATTAAGATAAGGGGCTTAGAATCACAAATTACTATCTCTGGTTAAAATATCAATAACTTTCCTTTGTGTACAACAGTAAATGAAAACATTCCTATAGATTATAGGTTTAGTTAGTTTTGATGATGGAGAAATAGCCTTGATATCTTAGAGAAGATTCCTAAAGAAATTCATGTGGGTAACTGAATGTTTGAGTTCAGATCCCCCAAAGCACTCCCCAAATATGCAGCTTCTCATTTACTGTTAGTATTTTTTGCCAACTAGGATATCAGGGAGGTTTACTTTCTTAGCATGACTGGCTAAGAGATGTGGGGCTCAGAATAAAATAGAAATTCAGAGTTTTTTAAAAACTGATTCCAAAATTTCAAGACAGCTCTGGACACCTATAAGTGTAGGGAAAGGCTCTAATCTTGCCTGTCAGGGCCCAATGCTACACTTGTGCAACAGGCATGTTCAGGAAGCAAGTGAAGCAAGCTGGCATCTCTACACTGCTGGGTACCTGGAACCTGCTCTGGGGCAAAGCCTGGCCACTTTGAGAGCCAAATCTTCTCCCTTACTCAGGCCTCTGGGGTCAGAGATGAGCTTGGGAAACCACACCCCTTTAAAACCTGGCAAAGGACCTTCCTGCCAACATGGCCAGGTCTCACTTACACCAAAGAAACAAACTTTACTGCTACTTATCCTTCTGGAGAGGCTGGTGCAGGAAAACAGAAATTTTAGGAATTTTATGCTGTCCAGTAGAGTAGTGTGTGTGTGTGTGTGTGTGTGTGTGTGTGTGTGTGTCTGTGTGTGTGTGTGTGTGTCTGTGTGTGTGTGTGTATGTGTGTGTGTTTCTTCTACTCCCTCCATTTCTTTTTCTTTTCTCTTCCTTAAAGAATTCAGGCTGTGACCACTAGAGGTCTTTTCTTTTCACATGGTCGCTGCCGTGCAGTTTGTTCAGCTTTTTATTTATTCCTACGTGAGCAGACCCACTACACTTCCCGCATATAAACAGTAAAAATTACAATATAAAGGACGTGTTTTTTTCTTTCGGAGTAATTCTGCTGCTGCCCAAAGCCTGGTTTGTTTTGTGAGGACAGGAGGTCCACGCTCTGCAGGTAATCCCACAGCTTCAAGGTAAGAGATCTGGGTAGGTTTTCTTTCTCCTATCAGTGATCCTAAAAGGCAAAAAGGCTATTGGCGCTTGGACAGTAGTTTACTTTAATATTGGTGGCTGAAATAAGTACTGGAAATGCGTGTGTGTGTGTGTGTGTGTGTGTGTGTGTGTGTGTGTGTGTGTGCTGGAAAATCCCCCATTGTCAGAACTGCAGGCTGCCCCAAATGCATAGATACATAAGAGATGCTTGTTATTTGCAATGGCTTGATTTGAATTTGAAGGGGGGGGTGGTGGGAGAAAAACAAACCCCAGAGCTCAAGCTGCCTGGGAATTGTCTTGAAAAGGTTGCAATGTCTTAAGACCTGAAAAGAAACTTCCATGCTTTAAAAAAGAAAATAAAGGGTGGGGAAGAGGAAGTGGATTTGACCCCCTACTGGAACATTTTCTGAAAAAAAAAAAAATCATTCTTTTCTTATAAGGAGTTGCTCGGGCTGTTACAGTGCCTCCATCAATCAAATTTACTTTTTACCAGCCGGTTCATTTCTTCCTTTTAACCAGTACATAGAAAACCCCAGCTGAGTGCCTTTCAGAACGGTTCGTAGTACGATGTGACTGAAGTTTGAACAAGTTACCTGCATTTGGCTGCTGATGAAAAAAAATGCCAGTATTTTACTTCCGACTGGAAGCCTTTTTTCTACTGTGGTGTCTAGCTTATGTTAGCATCCAATCTGTCAGAAACCACACCAGCGTGGCTGATTGATTTGTGAAATCGAAGGAGACCATAGCAGCAGCAGCATACTCAGAAAAGGCTTCTCTCTGCCATTTAAATTAAAAACCAGAAAAACCTCCCATGTCAGACAGCGATAGAATGATGGAACATTATGTTTCTCTGATGAGTTACAGCCTGAACAGCAATCCTCTTCTTTGTGCCCTGTCCTTTCCCTGCCTAAGGTAGAGAGTTTACTTCTAGGACCACTATGTCTCACATGTATGTTTAGGGCAAGATTCAGGAATGGGGGTGGGGAGATGCTCAGATACTCTTAACACTGACATTGCTCAAACTGGAATGTGTAAGAGCTCAAACTTCAGTGTGTAAGAGCCCTAGCCCAAGCAGTGTTGTGAAAAAGCCTGAACACTGCATCAGAGATAGCAGAGTGGAGGGTTCCCCCGCAGCCAGGCTAGTGAGAAACACCCCCCCTTCCCATCCCTGGCAGAAATTTTGTGGTTGACACATATTTACTACCAAGGCATGAGACAGCCACTCATCCGTGCCCAGCCGCATGCCAGGTGCCTAGATGGAAAATTGCTTCTTTAAACACAAAACTGGGGGGGGGGTCTGGCATATTAAATTCTAGAGAGACACACATCTCTGAGAATCTGTCACAAACCATAGTCACCCCAGCTCCTTTTGAGGTGGTTTAAAATGTAGCTAATGAATCACAGCATAAAAAGAGACCATGTGAAACTAGGTCAAATGTGCAAAAATAAGTGCAATCATCACTTGGCTGATGAGGGGCTACTCAAAGCTGTGAGTAGCAGAGCTTTCTTGCCTTGTAGAACTCTCTTCAAGCGACCCACCACAATCAATCCTCTCCATTCAGCCCGTCAGTGTGTAGGGAGGTCTTACACATCTGGGAGAGAGGTGAAGCTCTGAGGAAAAACAGTTAGGGTCACTTCGCTGTGTAAGGGCAAAAAGAAAAAAAAAAAAAAAGAGAAATCCAATATTGTGCAATCAAAAGGGATTAGCTGGGCTCCTCTGTGATTGCTATCAGGGGAGTTGCCCTTCCCAAACCACTCTGTACCTCTGCATAAAAATCCCATCACTATCATCATCATTATCATCATTATCCAGGAAAGGCCAATAGTTTTGCTGCACATCACTCAACTTAAACATACCTATTTAACCACCTCTAGTGTCCAAGATTCTACATGTGCACACATGGGCACGTGCATTTACAAACACACAAATGCATTCCCATGCACACATACAGAGTCAACCCTGCAGTATTGATGAACCAGAACCTAATAGTTTGCCTTGCCTTGGAGAATGAATGAAATGGTGAGGACAGCCTGGTGATTGCAGATGAGCCCCCCACCCATCTGACATTAGTGGGAGTGATGAGATTGCAAGGGGAGGGAACCAGACAATTTCAGGAGCTTGCTACCTAAACGGTTACATTACTATGCGATGCCAGCTGGTGACACGTTGCTATAGTAACTTCAAATAATGTGCATGACCAAAATAAAATAAAATATAGAAAGCACCAAGGAAAGGAAATGAAGCAAAGTTTGCATATCAAAAGAGGCTTAGAGAGAGGTGAAAAGTTTTGTCTCTGGGGCTCTTTATTTCCTTTAGAGGCCAAATGCCATCTTTAGGGTGCTTCTCCACTCACCTCCATGGCTGCCATTTGGTTACATAACAGATTTTATTCTTAGCTGGAATTTGGCACTAAGGGTGTGGTGGGTCCAGGACGGAAGGTGGGAGGCTGTGGTGTCGGAAAAGAATAGAGTAAAGATTCTTTGTGATAAAGAGATAAATCAAGAAGCTCTGAGTTGGAGTTTACAGTGGTCTTTGGGGGAAACAGAAAAAGTGTTCTGTCTTAGCAACCAAAGAGGCATGGGTACTGTGCATGATGGCTGGGGTACAGGCTGACTGAACGAACAAGGTCATACTGCAAACAGCTTCTATCTCCTACTGCCAGAAGGGGGAAGGTGAACTGCTGGGGTCAGATAGCAAATCTTGACTCCACCTTTTAGTAGTTGTATGACCTTGAAGAGGGTCTTGGGCCTCCTTTTCCTTAACTACAAAAGGGAAGAGAGATAATCCTTATGTTTTGTAATTCTGGTGTGAATTAAAGGGATTTTTGTGAAGCACATTTGAACATAGAAAACCCTTACTCAGTAATGACCAGCTGTCATTCTTATTACTGTTGTTCTGTTGTTTCTGCGACCATCTCATTGTCATATCTGACCTGGGTAGAGGGGATGATGCTCTTCCCCGCCCAGCCATTTGTGGAAACATCTAGTATTCCCAGATACAGCTTGTTTTCACAAACAGCTGAGCACCTGGGACTTGCCTTGGTCAGTTACCAAGGGCAGATGCTCAGGAAACAGAGTGTGAGCTTCTTGGGGCATCAGCTCAGAGGCATCTTTGTTATGGGGCAGGTGCTGACTGGTAGGAAGAGCTACTACAGTACTAGAATTATTTGGTAATGTGAACATTTAAGTCTCCTTGCTCAAGGCTTTAGGAGATGCCTATTGTTGTGTGCAGAGACATTCCTTGGTTCCCCAGGGATCCTGCTGAGTGCCCGAGTTAAACAAGTCACCTTCCTTCAGGGAAAGCTTCTTAATGGACACAGATCTAGGGGGTGCACAGGGCCAGCTCCCTGTTGGAGACACAGTGTTTCTGGAAACCAGAAAAGTGCTGCTTAGGTGCTATGTTCTCTGTTGCATCCGGCACATTTCATCTACACAACAGCATGACTCTGGGGGTACTGCGAACTATGTGCACCGTGTCTGGCACCATGGAACCAGTGTCCATGGATGGGTTCTCCAGCATCACAGGTATATTTGTTGAGCACTATCTTCTCAAACATGGGGCATGACAGAAGGCTCACAAGGTGGCTTCGAGTCCAGAGCCTACACTAGGCATGTACTTTCACCGAAGGCGACACCTTCTGATCTTAGTCGAAGCCTATGCAGGCATCTCTCTGGGGTGTAAAATCACTTTAGTGCTACCAAGGGCACCAAGGACCGTTTTACCCCCAGGAGATGGAAGGCAGGTGTATATCCTTCCACTAGACTCTACCTCCTCAGTTCACTGGTCACCCTTTTCACCTTTATGCCTATTTTGGAAGTCTTCCAGTGTGCCTTGACAAACATTCAGTGTATTTAAAAGTAGGAACCAAATGTTGAGTTATTCTTACTCATAATCTATGTTCTTTCATATAGACCTGTGCCCCATGTCAACATCCTTGGCTTCCCTGTCCCTTTATTAATTGCTGTGTCACCAGAATCTCAAGTGGACTTTGCACATAGTCTGGACTCAATAAATATCTATTAGGGTAAATACTGAATTTGATACCATATTCTTCCTCTCTGAGAGAATTTTGCTGGGACCCAATCAACTCATAACTGTCACTAGTTCACGTCATGTACAGACTTACCTTTGCTCCTAAGAGGAGATAAAAATAATTTTGTTCTATGTGCCCTCTTAAATGATTTCTAATCAAACCAGAGTTAGCTGGTTCTTTTACATGTCTCTTAATTAAGTAAATAATTCTTGAAGACCCACTATATTCTGGGCACAGTAGTAGGTTCTAGAGTTTTGGCTATGGAAATGAGCAAGGTTTGGTTCTTAAGGAGCTCTGGGAAACAGTATAAGCGAGTGGCCATGTAATTGAGAAAGTTAGGTGGTAATATTTACCATAGATGAGGATATTACAAAGCAGTAAGCTAGAGATGAAGGGCTTCAAGCTTATTTTCAATATATTTGTGTGGAGATCTGAGTAATAAGAGCCATTTATGCCAAAATCTGGCAGAGTAACTTTCCAAGGTGTAGTGTATAAAATAGCATATACAAAATATATATCGCATATACAAAGGTACAATGTGTTTACAGTATTAATGGTACAGAATGAGGTCAGGAGTGAGGAGATTAGAGAAGGGCAAGACCCGAATGTCTTTGGGAGTCTAATGTAAGAATTGGGAATTTCTTCCAAAGGCAAATGACGACACTACTTGAATTTTTAGGAGGTTGCTTAGGCTGCTGTGTTCAAGAGCCCCTCTTTAAAGACCTGATTTCTGTGCTTTTCCACATAAAACACCCTTCCAAAGAACAACACTAAAGTTATGTGCAGGACCCTGTATTTGTAGAAAGTACAAGTCAATTCTCAGTGTAGACTCCTTCTCATTCCTAAGTGTCCCCATGCCTCAGTGAAGTCTCTCACTAACTGAGACTCTGGAGACTGGATACCTGTGGCAGGTGTGACCATAAACACTGCGTTCAGGCTTCTGTTTCCTGGGCTCATGACTGTTGTGTAGAGCTGAATGAAAAGGAGAGCTTGTTCCTGTAGTCTAAGACTGATTAAAACCATTTACATCTCTGCACTTGAGCTGCTTGTCTTCCAGGAGAGGGGTCCTTATTCAGAACATCCAACTTGATATATTTTTACTGAAAAAAAATTTTTTTCCTGAATGTTTCTATTTTCATCTGTGGAGATGTAGGTTAAGTTCACAAATGTAATTGCAAAGAGAATCATTTCAGAAACAAGTGTTTATTCTCAGAATCCACACCAATGGGCTTGCCAGCCTCACACTGAATGTCTTAGGAAATGCTGTGCAAAAGTCTGTTTTGGGCAATGTTCTATTGTCCTCAGATGACATCCTCCTGATAAAAATAAAAACCTGGAACATTGCTAATGTGAGGCTTTAGGTAAGGCCTTTGACCTTTTACCTTTGCATCCAGGTTAAAAGGGCACCAAGGGCTATTTTCAACAGGAAAAGGTGTCCAAAAAGGATATAAGATCTCTGGGAAGAGATTCTGTGGGCTCTGTAAGAACAATTGATGGTGGGAATGTTGTACTGGTAAAGGGGGGGTGTCCTTTTTGTGACTGAACCCCAACTACAGTGATGTTTGTAATCATGGTGTTTAAATAAAGATTAAAAAAGTTTAAAGCAAAATAAAATGCCACCAATTATAGGACTGAGGGTCTTTCGATGTGCTAAGTCTTCTATTTGTCCACGAGAAGGTTTTGCCAAGGGTTATAGCAAGGGAAGGAAAACACTGCAAGAAAAGATATTAGTTAGCTGTCTAAGTCTCAGACACTGCACTTCGCAGTATGCTGATGGTCATTACATCCAAAGGCAACTGAGCACCTGTTCTGACAAAGTTCCAGCTATAACTTTTTTAATCCATCCAATGTTTAAGAGGTTAACACATGTACTTTACAGGGCAGGAAAGCAACGAGCAGGGAGGTGACATGGTTTGCTTAGATTGGTGTGAGACTACAATGCTTTTGTTTACTTTTTTAAAAAGGGTTTTATATTGGGGCTGGAGAGATAACACAGCGATAGGGTGTTTGTCTTGCATGCGGCTGACCCAGAATGAACCTGGGTTCGATCCCTGGCATCTCGTATGGTTCCTCAAGCCAGGAAGGATTTCTGAGCATATAGCCTGAGCATCACTGGGTGTGGCCCAAAAGCCAAAATAAAAAAGGAGGTTTATAGCTTCATAAATATAATAACTCTTATTAATATGAAAAGCACTCCCTCGTATACAGTGAAGGAAAAGCACATACTATTTCACTTCACTCACTGTGAATATTAAGTAATAATATAGATCTCTCTTACACCTCTACGTGGATGGAGAGATGCGCACA
The DNA here is from genome assembly GCF_024139225.1 of Suncus etruscus. Lineage (NCBI taxonomy): Eukaryota > Metazoa > Chordata > Mammalia > Eulipotyphla > Soricidae > Suncus > Suncus etruscus. Next base: position 131,648,778 of record NC_064853.1, on the reverse strand, counting down.
TGGACCACGTGAGAAGGGCAGACATATACACATTCAAGACTCATCATCTTAGTAACTATGTTCTTTGGCTTATGAGTCTCTCATGATTTTAGGCTTCATTGGCTCTCTGTGACATGCTTAGCAACTTTGTTAGGCTGTCTTGGCAGTCTGAGTCTCTGACTGGGATGTAGTCTCTGGCTCCCAATGTTCTGAGGAGGAAGCAGAGGCACGTGGAGGGCCAAGAGAGCCCCGCACACTAGAGGCACTAACAAAACCTTCACGTTTGGTGCAGCCTCAGCTCCCATCTTGGTCCACTGGGAACCTTTTTGCTGATCAGTGGGGGAAGAATAAAGTGAGCTTCCGGTTGACTCCTGGAGGATGATTCAAATCTCCCTGCAGGCCCAGAGAGCTGCACTGCAGGAGATGATTTATGCAATCTTTCTTGCCCTTTGTTTCCCTTTCCAAAGCTTTCATGTTTAAAGTAGTGGAGGGCCAGGCAAGCATGCTCACAGAGAAGCAAGAATAAAAGGGTTAATTTGCCCCTTGTATTTCCTTGTGTGAAGATGAGTGAAGAGAGAAGTCTTCTATCTTCCAAACCTTAAATGCAACTTGTCAAGCAGACCGCTCTGAATAAGTTTTCTTCCATCCCCAGTTTTGATGGTCTCTGTGGTGATCTCCTGATGCCAGCGCACTGAAGGCTGGAGGGCTGAGAGTAGCTGATATAGAGGGGTGTTTAGGGGTGACTACTTTTCAAGCTCCCTGTTTTGCTCCACTAGATAGTGGCTAACTAAAGCACAAGATACACTGATGATGTGATTTCTAATCTACATTATGCCAGGGTTTCCCCTCCCCAGACAATTCCTCTCTCTGCCTCCCAATTATCCAATCAATTAGCATATATTTACGCATTTCTTATTATGTACAAGGTAATATGTTAGATATGATCATAGTCCATAACCTGAAAGTCTTAAACTAATAGGGCAGATTCATTCATTTATTCCTTTCCTCTGCTTTCTTTCTCCTTCCCTATTTCTTTCTCTCTTTCCTTTCTGCATCCCTCTCTCCTCTTATTTTCTTTGATCTAATATAGTGATGCATCTATGTAATACAGGAATCGTGGGGCAGTTGTGTCCCCTAGTCAGCATTTAGCAATGTCTGAAAACATTTTTTGTCTCTCATAATTGGCAGAGAGAGGGAGTTAGATAGTGACATTTTGGGGTTAGGGATATGGCTACACAGGCTACAAATAGAAAGCAGCTCTAACAACAAAGAATAAGCCAGCCTCCATGTGATTTGTGCTGAGGCTTAGAAGGCCTGATCTGCAGAAGGAGATGTGTTAAGACGCTGGATGGCAGGTAAAAACTAAGTGCTATAGGTGAAGCTTTCTCTAGGCTTTTAATCGGTGGAAATGACTTTGGTCATTTGGGAATATTTGGAGAAAATTTCACAAAGCATGTGGGGTTTAAAGAGGTTACAAGATTGAGAGAGATTAAGCTGATAATAGGAAAGGGCATTTTACATCTATAATAGAAAATTCATTTTATTCTTTAATTTGATTAATTGGATTGATTGGCAGTAAAACTGTCTAAAGACCTGCTGTGTGGGGAATGATTCTACAGCCAAGTCTTAGCTCAGCAGGAAAGAATGTGGTGATCGATTAGTGATGTCTGCAAGGGAGCAGGGGGGAGAGAGTACTTGGGCTGAGAAGTTACTGTCCCACTTTAATTTGTGAAACAGGATAAAGAAAGAGCCAGAGGTGCTGAGCAGTGTGTTAGTCCAGCAGAAGTTCACACAGGGAGATGACAAACTTCGAGAGGGATAGCTGTGGAAGCATCCTGAGTGCCAGGCTGAGGCCTTTGAATTTCAAGTTGCAAATAACTGTATGCTATACAGACACCTGCCCACTGAGCTGCCTTCAGGCCAACTCCCTGCCCAAAGTGGATGCTCACTATTTCTATAAAGGGAATGCTATTTCTTCTTTAGCTATGAAAATGGGCAGAATCATCACACTCTGTCTTTTCTGAAGCTGGTTCCATTGAAGAAAGGCAATCCTATGAAGCTGAACTGGAGGTAACTGTTTTAAAAGCTAACTCCAAGGGTTCACATTAATGAGCTCCTATAAAGCCCTTTTTGCAGAGAACATTCCTTCTGATCTCACTTGTGCAAGGAGGAAAAGGCCCAAGGAGAAGGGGTGTAGGGGTGGTGGAAGTCCATGCCTAGGGTGCATGCTCCCACTGAGCCCCAGAAAGACATGACTCTGCCTGCTGGGTTGCTTGTGTTTCCTGTCAACCCAGCTGCATAGTAGGCTGCTTCTCAGGTCCATTCCTCCCTGTGCTGAGAATGGTACCTTATCGATTTATTGGTTTGCAATTTTCCAAATGACATCATTCTCAGTTTTTCCCCATCCTTTCTCTCTGTGCAGCTCCCTTCCCTTAAATTCCTATTTGTCCCACTTGCACTTCTCTGCCCTCTGGAATGGTAACACCTTCCAACGCCACTCTCTGCAGTCCGCATTAGCTGCCTGCTGACTCCCTCTCCCCGCCATCATTAATAAAGGTGACACTGCAGCCTGGCACAGATATAGGCCCTTCCCCACCTGCTACATCCACTCCCTTTTCAGAGAAAAAGCTCCCTTGGCCACAGAATGTTTCTCCTAGAAGATTTCTTCCTACACCCAATTCCTTTCCTAGGTGCTTATCTCCACTCAAATAAAGAAAAATCAAGTGACACAATGAAAAATGCCAATCAGAGAGCTGGTCTCTGTGATGCCCAGTTATCTGATCAACTTACTATAGCCGAATATCTGCTAATTCTATCGAGGAAAGAAAAGAGATGTCACAATTGTCGAGACTGATTTGTTCTGTAAAAACCTTGCTGATTCCTTCACCCAGAGTAAAGTCCAGGCAAGAATCTAATCAAAGTTAAAGCTGAGAATTCATGTCAATGGGGAGGGTAAATCCTTGCCATCCATTTCCTTGAAGCATAAACAGGGATGCAAGGGACCAGAGAGGTTAGGTGGTTGTCCCATAGTTATACAATCCCTAAAAATGTCCTAATCACGGTGTTAAGTTAACTTTCCTTTCTCTACCATCTTTAAATCCTGGTTCCTGGTCCTCCAGACCCACCACAGAATGCCTGCTCTCCTCCCATTGCATTCAGTCAGGTGACTATCCTGATGCCCAAAACAAAAGGACCTTAAATAATTAAGATTGAAGCTTGAGATGCATATTCTCCTTTATCTTCCTCATCACGCTAGGTTTCCAGATTTGGGAAAGAACTAGTCATTGGGCACCATGCATGCCTGCTTTGATCTACTACACTCTGTGCCCAGCATCTAAATCTGGTTAAGAGCGTCAGGCTAAAACCCACAATTGATTACTGAAGTCACTCTGTGTAATGAGAATCGTCTGCATGCGCAAGTAAGGGGTGTCAGGGCAGGGACAGGGTGGGATGTAGGAGGCTTTGCTTGCGTCACTTCACTCAGCAATCCTCAAACTGGCAGCCCACAAGCCTCACACAGCCCACGGAAAAGCTTTGTTTGGCCAGCACGATGTTTTAAAAAACACTTAACTTTGTTGTCAACATTAAAGACTGAGCTCTTGCATACAGTTCTGGATTTTCAGCTTCTCTTGGATATTTGGAAGATCTGCAGGGACAAGTCCCTATCCATATGGCTGCACTGGGACCACCTTCTGCAGTGAGTGGGGACTGAAAAGGGATGTGTGTTTTCCAAGCAGTCCAGTCCTGGCCTCATTTCAGGGCAACTAACTCATCCTGCTGGCTAGGCACAGATGACTCTGATTTTTAGCACTGTAAGAGCTGAGTGCCAGGAAATCCCACATCAAACCATGACAGCCGGTAATCCTATCTAGTTCCTTAGGTTGCCTGCCAATCTCTATTTGCACTAGTACCAGCGCCTCTTCGGAGCCACCAGGTTATCAACATACATCCTAGATGGAATGATATTTAAGACTGCCTTCCCTCAAAACCTTGAACTGCTCCGCCCCTGCCTACCACATATTCCAAACTTATCTTCACCCCCTTGGCATTTGCCCTTTTTTTACACACCCTGAAGCCCCAATCTAAAGACCCACCAAGGGCATTCTCTCCTTGGGAAGCCCACCCTGGTTTCTTGTGATGCTCTTCTGTTCTAGACAGAATTAGGCATCCCTTCGTCTGTGCTAATAATATGCAATTCTTCCTGTCTTCACTAAACTAATCATGATTTGTGTGACATTCTTTGAGTGATGCTGCTGGTCTGGGGAGAATGCATGTGTCCTTCCTGAGGTAAAGAATAGATGCGGAAAAAAAACCAAAATAAATGATAAACAGAAAAATTTTAAACTTACATTGGAGTCTCAGTGTCTCTGTAGTTATGAGGTTTGCTCAATTAATTAAAATGAAAACAAAAAACACACTGCAAGGAAAATGTGTGCCTCCTTCACTGGGCATTTAGCATTTCAAAGCCTCCAGGTATTAAGGTGAAAAACAGCCATATCTCTTGGTACCTAGACCCACATCCTGTGTCTGTTCTCTACTAGTTGCAGCATTCCTCAAGGTCAGGAGAATTTTCTTCTATGGCTTGTGTCCTGTATGTCAATGGTGGATTCATGAAATATGCTTAGAAGAAGCGATTCGGAGGGTGCCCCATTGGCTGCTGTGGAGTTGAAGGGAAAAGGTTTTCCTGGCTACCTTACTACTTTATCACAGAGCCTCTGTGGCTATCTGGGGGCTCAGAGCTGCATTATCACCTGGAACAGCCAGTACACGATTGGTGTCAAGCTGTCAACCTTTTGAACATTTCTTCTAAGATCATAGATTCCAATGCATGGACAGTGTTAGGCCCTTTTCGGATGAATAAAAAGAATTTCAGGATTTTAACTTTCTACTGTATACCCTTCCCCCAGGCAGATCCTAACAAATAGCATCCTTCCTCTCTCAGACTCCTCTTATCCTCTCTTCATGCTCCTCTTCGGAACCAACCATAGCTTGCAACAATGATGCACCGTCTGATCTCTAGATCTTTCTTTCTCTCCACCCCATCTTCCATAAAACATCAGGCCTGTGGATTTATAAATCTTTCTCAAAGGCATTTATTTATCTGCCCCCATCCTTGCTGCCCTGGATTATTGCAATAGGCTCCTAAGTGGTCCCCTGCCTCCAGATCTGTCCTCTCTCCTCTATAATACAGCTAGAGTGTGAGGCTTCTGGAAGGAAAACAAAAACAACTCCAATCCTTCTTAAACTCTTCACTGGCTCCTACTTTCTCTTAAGAATACAATTCAAACACCCCAGCAAAGGGTTTGATTCCTGCATTTCTGGCCCTTTTAGATTCATTTCTTTCACTCTTCCTTTTTAATCAGTTTTATCACACCTGAAAGAAATTTCCTAATCCCCTCCAACACACATGTTCAAGTTAGACTCTAATTACTTCTGCTCATGCGCAGTTTCCATCTCCACAAAGAAGCACACAGTGTGGACGTGCATTCACATGTATGTACAGGATAATACATATACATGTTCACTTTTAAAACAGCTTGACCCCCTACCTCCACTGAACTTCAAGCTCTTGTTTCTGAAATCACCTTCATGAGAAAGGCTCTGAGCTGGGAGCCTTCTTTTGTGCTCTTCTGCCCCCAATCATCATGCCAATGGCACAGCTTACAGGAGGAGCCCTCTTTCAGCTCACCATCTCTGCCCTACAACTGTGAGGCAGAGACTGGGTCAGAATTCTCCCATTTTCCTATCAGTTCATCTATAGAACAGTGCCTGGCATGTAGTAAACATTTCAAATAGTATTAGTTTAATAATTGAACGTAGGGACCCTGATACAAATGGGGTTCAGATTGGGAAGGTACCTTTAACCACCTTTGTTAATTTGAGTCTGTTTGGGTGTCACAGAAATTGGCAATTGGTTCCTTTAATCAAAAAGGCAAAGTGGTTCAGATTGAAAAGTCTGTCCTGTTGTGGACCTTCATGTCCACAACATGAGTAGTAGCTTGAGTCAGAATGGAAAAGGACTGCTTTTGGGGTCCGAGTCTTTTTGGCTTCATACCCCAAGGCCATAGCAGGAAAAAACCCTGGGGCTGAGGTTAGGAGATCTTGACTTCAGACCCCATCTTTTTCTCTAGCATCCTGTGTGCTCAAGAATAGAATGTATTCCCTCTCTGATCCTACCCATGAAACAAGCTCCTTCTCTACTGAGGAAGCTTGGAGTTGCCGATAGTTGAATTTGTATGCCAGCTCCCCCAGGCTTAGTTGTGAAGGCCTCTCTATGCCATATTTATGTAGAGTAAATGTGATTATATTACTTCAGTAACTAATGCATTACTTTTTGCAGAGTAAGTGCTCAGTTAATGGTCAAAATTAAGAGACAGACATATTATATGGCCTTGTGAGTCATGATTAAAAGGGAAAATTACACAAAAGCAGATCAGATCTGTAATCTTCAACTCTAAATTATACCAAACATCTACCCTGCCCAACTCAACTTAAAATGCTGATTGTACACACCTCTCTTTAGAATGAGGCATCTTGTGAAAATGACATTACATAGTGAGTAAGACAAAAATGGTATTTCACTGAGTCAAGCTCCAATAGTGTTCCTACCATAATGGGATTATGTATTTCATTTGGAATTTTAAAGCCCTTTTGGCTTCAAAGAGTGATCTGGTGTATGCTTTCATTTCAAGATTGAGGAGACACTGTAGAGGAAACCTGATGCTCTCCAGGGACTAGGTCTCATCTGAATCTCCAGTTCTCCAGTTGGTGGGGAGCATGCAGAGGCCCCTCAGGGGTATGATGTATTCCCAGACTGATCCTCTGTTAAAATAATTGTATTTCCAATTGAAGTAAGAGAGCACAATGACAGGTAGGAGCCAAGAAGCCAGAATTATAACTCTAACTTTGCCACTGATGGTTTGGATAAATCTCTCATCCTCCAAAGGCTTCAATTCCAAATATGAAGCCCAGAATTGGTATGTATAATCACAGAAGGTATGTATAATCTATAGGAGTTATACCCCTTTCTATCATATTCACTGATGAAATTGGGCTTGAAGCTGTGGTTCCCAGTGCTGAACACATATTAGAAATGCCTGACATCAAAATTCCCCAGATAACATAGTTTAAAATTTTTTACTATCTATGATTCTAATGTGCAGCAAACTTTAGGAACAATTGTTCTTAAGAAATCAGCAATTTTAAGTGCTAAAAACCAGGTCAAGTTGCCCTACTACAGACTGGCTATCTTGAGTGACTTGATTTGTATGGATCTGCTTTTCACCACTTCTTAACTCATAAGGGTTTTTGAAAATAGAATATGAGGCAAAATATGGGTGTCTGTTATCTTTCAACTCCAATGTGGTTCTTAGACCACCAACATTAGAAAACTGGGAAACATTTGAGGAATCCAGAGTACCAGTTCCCAGACCAGACCTGGTGAATCAGAATCTAATTCTAACGAGATTTCTAGGTGGCTAGTAGGCCCACTGAAATTCCAGAAACATTTTTCTAATATTCAGTATGCATTCAACAAAATATATGTTCTCAAAAGTCCTCCCTTTTATCAACCATTCACCAACACTTGAATAGCATGCATGGTTAGGGCTCTGAATACAGTGAGCAGCACATGGTAGGGCTATGGCTGTTTGGAAACTGAAGAGATGGATTAAAAATGGAATCTGACCTGCTTGACAGTTGATAAGGTCCAGGAGGAAATTAAGACACAAAATCCAGTATCAGAACAATGTAATGGTAATAAATAATGAAAGCAGAACTCACGTTTTTTTTTTTTTTTGCAAGAATGCTTGTGGCAGGTGTGCAACTAAGCACTTGATGCGCAAACTTTGATCCTCATAAAAATATTTGGGGAGATATTAATAAGATAATGCTACTGACCAATGAGAACACTTGGGTTTAGAGAGAAAAGTGGTTTATTAAAAGTGACATACAGTCCCTGATATTGACAGGATGTGAAGGTAGGACAGTCTTTGTCTGATCCCGACCACAGTAAGAGTTAAGCACTGGGATAATTTCCAGCTTACTAATATAGGCCACAGTGCTTTTAAGAACAGTATCAGAGCCCAAGTGCTATGGGAAGATGGCATGAGAGCCTTCAGGAAGCCCAGGTTTCTGTTCCCAAGAGTATGCCCATACTTCATACAGCTGCTTGTCTGGCCAGCTTGCCACATCAAGCTTCCCCCTCTCCTTGGCTTCTCCTGTCATTTGGACATTTTACTTGCAAGTACATTCTGCAGATGAGACTTCTCAATGACAAGCCCAGAAAGAAAAAAGAGAGAGAGCATATAAAACATGATCTGAAGTTGAAGGGTGTAACAAGTGCAGAAACTTTCTAAAACCATCCAGTAAAGGGTTGAGGCCTGCCTCTGAGCCCTCAGGAGGAGGCAGAAACAAGGGCTTTCCATAGCCACTCACAACAGAAGATAGAGCACAATTCCCCAGGGTTTTCCCACCAAACAGGAGTGCCTGAAAATGCGCATCTAAATCAATATGATTTTATCACAACATGAGATAGTAGATAGCATCATAATTAACCAAAAGATTTGTGTTTTAATCTTCTGGTAATTTCCCTTCCTATCTTCCATACCATACCTTCACTCTGTCATTTCCATGAGGGTGGGGCAGAAACTGTGTTCCCTCTCTCTGGTAGCAGGCTTATCACATAATGGACAAGAGACTCATTCTCAGGCCCACCAGATCTGCTAAATTGGAACATTAACAGCAGGCCATTGGGCTGGAGAGATAGCATGTGGTAGACCCAGGATGAGCCTGGGTTTGATTCCTGGCATCCCATATGGTCCCTTGAGCCAGGAGCAATTTCGGATTGCTGAGTCAGGCATAATTCCTGAGTACCACTGGGTGTGGCCCAACCCCCCCCCCAAAAAAAAACCCCACAAAAAATAACATCATCATCAACAACAACAAAACACAGCAGCAGGTCAGAGATCTGAGTTGAAAGCCCCCCAGAAAATTCTGTTGGGGTTGAATATTCCAGAATTGCTTTCTCAGAAAATTTAGGACCAAAGCAGACCTAGTGAGTGTTTGACACTAGAGGGAAGAAGGACACATGATGCTGAGAGGGAGGAGAAGGAGGCAAAAACTGGGGTATAGCCATAATGAAAAGAGGTTATCAAAATGAGGAGGGGGAAGTGGTTGAGGTTCAGTAACTCCTGCCTGGGGGTTGGAGGGGTGAATGATGAGGATCAGTCTTCTGTCAGCTGAGTTGATTCTGGCTTGTCTATACTGTTTAGATTTCATTTCAATTAGAACAACCCTGAGATCTGTGATGTGGAATTAAACCATGAACTATTGTGGAATCTCATAACAGTTCATGGATATAAGTGGATATTGTAATTTGGGCTATTTTTACAGGGTACTTCTGGCCTATTGTTCTTGGCTCTTCTCAGACCCTCTTTAGCAAAGGCAACCCAGCCCTATGTTAACAGAACAAAGAAATTAGATGAACAAAGCATCTCCAGTCCAGATGCTCTAGGGGATATCCAAGTGAGAGTTCAAAGGTGAAGGTTGAGGCCAGAGAGACAGTCTGTCACCCAGTGTCTGTGATTCTCATTGTTCAAAAAATGAAGTATCAGCTTCTCTAGATCAAAGCCTTCTATGACTGAGCTTCATGCTGACAGATCTTCTGAGCTTCATTTTAGACATAAATGGCAACCTCACATCCTTGGGTTTAGCCCAGCTGGAGGTGAGAATCCAGCACAATGCTCTTCCAAGTTCCACTCCGTGTTGGTGAGTTGATAGCTCAGGGCACACCCAGGCAGGTGTGGGAGTCAACATTGTCCTTCTGCATCCTGTATTTGGCCTTGAAGCCTTCTCTCCTCACTCTGACTCCCTCCTGACTCCTACCACCCACTAACGTAGCAAGAAATACATTCCTTCAGCTTATATTGCACCTTTTATTTCTCCCTAGTGTTCTTTTTCACATAATTTCACACCTTTTAATGCAATATTTCCTAACATTGCATCATAAGCAATAAACAGGAAGTTGCTAGAGGTCAGTGACCACATTTTCCTTATATCTTTGTATTGAATTCACCCACCTAACCCTGCCTAGTGTTTCAGTAAATATCAAAACCTCTGTATACATAGCTGCCTATATGACAACTCCAGGCAGACATTTTATAGATATCACAAATACAAGATGCTTAGTAGGAATTCTTGATCTTCATTTATTTTTAGTCACCTTATTTATCTTTGTATCTTAGAACACAGAACCTCTATTCTCCTACAGCCTATAAAGAAAGCCTCAGGAAAACTTGATGGGACTCTTCCTCAAGACATATTGACTTCCTGACCAAGATCCTTCCAATTCTCCCTTAGAATACAGGCTAACTTCTCCAACCCATCACTGTATCTTCTTGCACCATAGCAATGACCTCCTAACTGGCATCTGCTTCAAATCTTGCTCCCTTGTCTGTAGGAAGCAAACCTTTGAAAAATCCAAGTCTCTTTACACACATGCCAATGTAGCCACACTAAATCTTTAAATCCTTTTGATTTCATCTCTCTCTCCTCTTCTCAAGCACATTGACTTTCTTGAGGTTGTATGAATTAGTTTGCTCTAAAAGATGCCTTATTTTAAACCTTTTGTCTTTCCTCCTCAGCACTTGTCATAACTCTTACTTGGATATTAATTTATGCTTTGTCTTGTCAGAGCTTGTTTTCTTTACCAAGGGAGCTCCTTGAGAGCATGGACAATGTCTGCCTAGTTCACCATTGCCTTCTCAGTACCCAACTCAGTGCCTGAATTTAAGAATGGAACAATAAATATTTCTTTGAGTGAACACATGTTTAAATTCTAAATATTATGCTCAGCATGCCATGCTTACTCTTGCTGTGTTGTTAGAGTTGATTAGCTAGCAAAGGTGAGATATTCCCTTGATGGAAGCCAAGACTAGGTAATTCAATTTAATTCTGTTCAATGCAGTTCAAGTTATTTCAATTACATTTAATTCATTTTAATTTAATTCCACAAACCTTCACAGACACCAGAAATCTGAAGGCCTTTATGCAGGGTGTGGAAAAGTTAGTGATAAAGATAACTCTTTTCCTGCCCTATGAAGGCCTTCTAATATTTGTTCTTGTTGGTTTTTTGATTTGTGGGTTTTTTTTGTTCTGGGGCAACACATGGCTGTTCTAAGGTCTTATTCCCATTTCAGTGACCACAGATCACTTGTAGAGAGGCTCTATGGTCTATATGTGGTTCCTGGGGCTGAACCAGGCCAGCTGTGTACAACACAAGCATCTTACACACCACACTATTTATCTGGTACTGTTCCTCACCTGATAATTAATGACAATTGTAGAACTTATGGCTGAACTTACACTCATAAAATTGAGAACAGACAACTTGTCCACCTAATATGCCTCTGACTACCATCATTCACTGATGTCATATATGAGGCTATCTGATGACAATTATAGTTGTCTTAACATTGTACATTAGTGGAAGAAATTAAAGAGTTAATGATAAAGAATGTTAAGTTTAATGTAAAAATTCCATCAGTCCTTTCCAAAGAAATATCCAATGAAAAATACTTACTATTCTCTTGCATTGTGAGTATTGGAATTTCTGCCTACTCACTTCTCAAAAGGGCTTAACAAAGTAAAACTCCAGGTATACTATCAATATCCTAAAGTAAAATCATCTACCACAAGAATCAGAAACAGTGACTTTCAGACATCATCAGTGAATGCCGAGTTCTCTGGCATTTAAAGCAAGGGAAAACATTATGTATAGAGCTTTAACTTTCTTTTTAAAAATAATTTTCCCTTTAATGAAAGAACCATGATTTAAAAAGTTATTGGTAGCTGAGTTTTTTATTTCCAACACCAATCTCATCACCAATGTCAACTTCCCTCTACCAGTGTCAGCATTATGGGTCCTTAGGGATATGTCCTGGGTTTGAGATGCAGGTAGAAGGGGCTCCCTCAGTCCAGGGAACCTCAGAAGAGGTCACAGATGTTGAAAGTAACCAGAGTTTTAACTTTCTGATACAGGAGGCAAGTAGAACTTTCTGCAGAGATTGCATTATTTTCCTCTATATTACTTACTCCCGGCATGAATTCATCCCAAGTCCTTACAGAAAGACTTAGAGAAGCAGACTGACTTACTCCTAATCAGTTCCACAAAAGCTTCTCAAATGGACTGTTCTTGTATCTACCCTCAATAAAAGCAATTCTTTGAGAGATAGATAGCATGATATCCAAGTCTCTGCCTTCTAATGACTTAGCTTTCTACAGATTTAATTTGATTTAACCCCATTTACTCTTATCTGGACCATGATCGAAACCAAACAACTGCTTATGTTCATTCCAAGTAGTAACCTATTCAGCTCTCTGAAAATTTTCTGTTTCTGCTTTTCCTGGGAAAATAACCTTTCCTAGTCTATCACATTTCCTATTTTTTTCCCATTGTGAGTATTCTACCTGGCCTCCACACAACTATTTTTTTCTTTGATCTTTCTAGATCTATGATGCTTCTTATAATGGGGGGGGGGCACAACTAGGATGGCATGTGTTAATGAAATGTTTAGTGAGAAAATAAAAAGAAACAAAAGGTCAGAAGATCTAAGAATTAGAAGGCGTCCTGAAAATATTCCAGGAAGTATATGCTTTTTAGTAACAGAATAGCCTGCAATGCTACTTAGGTTTTCATATGCTGTTTCTTGAACTTAAATCCTCCACAACCCAATAATCAATTTATGAAACCTACTTGATCTGGATCCTAGGAAACTCCATCATTACTTACTAAACCTATCACCAGCTGGTCCTGATGATGAAACTCTATCATTCACGGTACAGAAAAGATACTATATATTTTGCCTCACTGTCTTAAGTATTTTTTGGCAAAATAGAGATATGTGAAAAGGTACATGCCCTTTACCCTGAGTCAATAGTGAGGGTGACTTGCTGGCTGATAAATGACAGCCTTTCTACTTGAATGGCTTCTTTGGAGCTGGGCAGTGCCAGCACACCAGCTTTCCCCTGCTTTAGCAGTCACGTAAAAATCTTTAGGCAAGTGCTATGACTAACATTGAATTTTAAAATGTGACACTGTGCTTCTAAAATGAATATTTATGCCAAATGCTGCAAATTCATCTAAGAAATGAGAATAAAAGAGAATATGCCCCCTTTGTCCTCCACTTTCATAATATGAAAGGAACGGAGGGTTGGGTGGAGAGTACAGCCAGTCTGTAAGAATACAGAGAGCTTTATTTAAAAGTGCACACCAGTATTTCTAAAGAACATTCTGAACCAGTGCCCCTGACGTTTGCATGGTGGGGTTTCCAGACTTTCTGTTTGCTGACCTCTGGGGCTTTTCACTGACCCTAGAAACTCTTGCTCAGAACTAGGATGGAAGGCACAGATGGGATCTGCTCTGTCTTGCAAGCTCCTTATTAGCAGCTGTGCAGCCAAGTGTGAATGGGGCAGGCTTTTTCTCTGCACAGCGACATGTCTGGCCTATCTTCGCATCTGGATTCAGCAGCGAGGGCAGATAGATGCTCAAGTGGGCCAAAGACTGTGCTTTGCCTGTCCATGTGGGTGGAACCTTATGTTTCTCACATACACACTTGCCTGCTCTGTTCAGGGAGACTATCCAGAAGGGGAGGGACGGGGCATGTGTCCAGACTGCTTTAATTTTCAAGAAAAAGTATATCAGCATCCTTCTTGGTCACTCTCCTGGTGCTGGATGCACCCAGATGCCCTTTGCAGTGAGAGGCTTGCCTTTTCCTGCTCAGTGCTGTGTGTCTCTCAACAGGAAATAATATCCTCAAGGCTGCAATAGGGCCTAGGTACTAAACTGCACCCCATCAGGCCTGAAGCGAATGGGCCTAGCAACAGAGCAGGAAACTGAGATCAAAGTCCTTCATCCTGCAAATCTAGGGCTTCTGGTAGCATAAAAAATCTAGGAGGATTCTAGTATTTTGAACCTCCCTAGCACACATGGCTCTGATGACTCCTTTGCAGGAAAGAGGTCCTGCAGTTCTCACTACCTGATCTCCCGTGACTTTTGGCAGTCACCTTATGCCTGAGCCTGACACTAAGATAATAAAACCAGTATTGAACACTGGTATGCCAGGCAATGTGCTAAATGTTTTCTATAGTCTGTATTATTTAATCCTTATACAAATCCTATGGGATTTCCATGATAGAATCTCTTACTATCCCTGTGATAGGATGCTGAAACCGAGGATAAGAGCAGCAATTACATAGCTGACTAAAGGTCACACAATCAACTTGCAGCAAAGGTGCCTGATTTCTCTCAGACACCCAGGCTTTCTGACTTCCCAGGGCTTTGCTCCACACCAGGTTCTGAGAAGCAGTACCACACTCAGTTCCTGCACTCATGGCTTATTTCTAGTCAACCCCAGTTAGCCCCAAATGGAATCCTCCAAGACAAGCAAAGCCAGATGCTAATGACTGAATTCTGCTCAGGAAGACTAAACTTCTCTACAAATCCTCCAGGGACAGGCATACTGGACAAGGCATAAATATCCTGTGCATTTCCCTTACATTTAATCTATTTTCTGCTGTACAAGTCTAAAAGAAAACTTGAACATGAATTGAATTCATGTCTGTGCCTTGGAGAGAGACTTTGTTTGTACGCCTCTTTGCTGGGAAGCCTTGATTTGAAAATGTACTTAAATCAAGTCTACATTTACTAACAGGTGAGTTTAAGGACATTGCACTGCTTTTGAACAGTGAGGCACTGCAGGTGCATTTTAAATAGTATCGAGTCAATGCATTTTCTTAGCACGTAGCTTTTCAGGAATGCTGCTGAAAGGTAGATACCATTGTCTCTCCTCCTTTACATGCTCACATCTAAAAGTAGAGGTTCTTCTTTAGGTCCATCCGTATCCCATGTAGGTGCTCAAGGTCACTCTGGCAACCTTCAAGCCAGCAAAGGGAGACTTCAGGAGAGATGAAAATCTAAGAATACATGCCTTGCAATGAGGACTCTCGTGAAGTACAGAACAGCTTCTGGTAATAACACTGCTAGAGGTGCATGCATCTTGCCATATTTCCCCTAATTCTGCACTGGTTGTTTCCAGAGAGTCTGTCTCAGAAAAACCATTCTTGGAAACACTTCAAGCCATTCTGTGATTTGTGGCATTTATTTTAACACTGGATCTCCCAGAATGGACATGAGAGTCATCAGGTCCTATCTTTACAGGACAGTCGAAAAACGAGAGGTGCAATTTCAATGCATTTCTCTCTAGATCCCAGACCTTAAGCTGGAGCTCTGTGCTTACAAATCTGGGACCACCTCTTGCCACCCACTTCTGAACCTTTATTTCCTATAATTAGAATTTTAATATTCCTATAGCCCAAATAGAGGTACATTGCATTGCCCATAATGCATCAGGGTATGATGAGCTCTGGTGTTAGGTTCTGGCAGAAAGAAAGGAGCTTGAGTGACTCTTCTGTGTTCCAGCTATAGAGGCCAACTCTGAAAGATAGTACCTATGTGGCACCACTTCCTTCTCTAGGTACTTCTTCAATATACTAGTTCATTACTTTAGCCAAGAGCCTTCCTATTGTAAAGATGGGTAAGCCTATAATAACTGGGCCACAACTACCATCCTGATCACCTTCAGCCACAGTGATCCTGGACAAGGAACCCCCACTCCCTCTCCTCCAGAACATGGAACTCCAATTAGATAGTAGGAGCCTGATGCTCTAGCCCTCTTATAGAAACAGCTATCTGGCCCCTCAGCTTCCATTGTACTGTGATCTCTGAAAGGTGATGAATTTGGAGGGGCTGCTCTTAGTTTGAAGAATACAGAAAACGATGAAGGAGTGCCACGACTGCTTTTCTTCCCCTGGGAACCTTCTCTGGGGGCTTTGCCAAATCACAGAGGCACTGCCTTACAGCTGATCCTTCAGTTCCTGCTGTTTAGACATTAGGGGAGAACAGCAAGGTTGTATTTCACTTTTCTATGGCTGAAGGTTCAAGTTACCAGTGATCTGTCATCAGGGTTATGAAATGACAGGAAGGTCCTGCTGAGTGGACCTGCTATTGGCATTAGAGAACCTGACGCACTCATGAACTTGCTCCCCGTGGCTTTGGCAGTCATCCCCTGAAGATCCCTTGGGATGTGTGTAAAACAAAATAAAAAATACAATGAGAGCTCAGGACTCTTGATTTGGGAAGTCATACTCTTGATTGTGGGCCAGTCTTATCCCCATTCAGAAAGCAGAAGGACAAGGTTAGGTGAGCTCAGTTCCTCTGCTTACTGAGTGCTGGATTCAGATGCAGTGTGAAGGTAGTTAAGACACTACCTGCTATCCTGATAGCTATTACATGCCTGAGGTCTGAATATGGTGTCTCCCCTTCCAAACCTGGAGAGACAACTGTAAAATCAGAATGAACTGATGTTTAATTAAATATCTACATGCAACATTATGTAAGCAGCATTAATTGTTAAATTTGATGTTCATTAAATTTTTATCACACTTAAAAACAATGTGTTCCTTATAATTTCTCACTTTAAAAGAATTTTTAAATGTTCCAGGTGATAGCTGAGAAGCTATAGCCATGAGTTACTCAGGCTTATTCTTTTAAGATTCAAATAATTAAAAAAAGAACTCCTAACTATGTTATAAGAAAAAACCATTAATGTGGATTACCTTCAACACGTTTGAAAAGAGTGGACTTGAAATATCTCAAAAAGAAAGTACCTAGAACTCTGATATATGCTCTAGAACCAGAGTGTTCAATATTACAAGTGAGTTTTTACTTAGGACTTCTGAGCTGTTGGCATGCATGATCTCACTTGGTCCTTGGCGGTCTTCGCATTTTGTCTAGTTGCAATATCTCATTTTACAGTGAAACATGGACTTATAAGTAGATGATCTTCCCAAGAAGAGGGGTGAGTTATCTGCACAGTTCAAATGGGACCACTTGGACTGGTTCATGGGTTGCTAAGCCATTTTCTCATTTGTCATGCCTGTCGTCCCATGATTTTTCCAGAAAAAGCAAAGGTGGGCAGTCTGGCAGGAAGGAATGTGCATCCACAAATGGAGACTAGACTTCCTGCTGCTGCCACAAGCAGGATCCACCCTGGCTCAGCCCACTTCTGTTGCCTCCTTTTCAGTTCTCTTCTGCCCACAGAATCAGCCGTGGCTGACTTTCAACTTCACACACAGGCGATTAATAATGAAAGAGCAAAAATTTTATAAGAATTAATAGACATTGGCAGCTCAGTCAGCAATCTCTGTGGTAATTAATCTCCATTCAAGTCTCCTAACAAATTCTGTCTGATAAACAAGGAATTTTGAAATTTAGAGACTTGAAATAATTTTTCTCATGTTCATATAAGTGCTATAAAGTAGTGGAAGTCTTACACTCTGGCCTTATACTAAAGTTTATATTCTCTTGAATCCTAGTAATATATGTGCATTTTTAAAACAATTTGATTAACAAGGAGTATAGGAGTTCTAAGAGACTTATCACTGAACTGTAAAGATTGCTTTGCAATCAAGTCCTTTACATTCCCTGTACCACATAGTCCCCAAGCACCACTGAGAGGAACTTCTAAGCACTGTACCACTGGATGTGACAACAGACTACCTAAAACCTGAAGTCTACTGAATGGAAAAATGAATCCCTCCTTCCCCACAACCAGCCTACCCTTTCCCCTCCTTTGTGTCTACATTGATGCTGGGTAGGTTTCCTTCCAGATTGTTAATTGTTAAGTCTATGTCTCTACCCACCTAACAATTGTGTCTTCACTTCACACATACTGATTCTAGTCGCTTCACTCCCCAAATGTGGAAACCCCACATGGAAAAGGCAGTGACACCCTCTAGCTGAGAAGCACAAACTCCCAGGGTAGAACTAGTCCAAGTTCTGAAACCCAGGCGTGGAAGCTGGAGGAATAGGCCTGACCTTCTGAGCCCGTTGCCCCACTCATCAGGGTTCTCTGTCTATAAGACATAAGGGTCTTGTGTGCTGCGTGACATGTGTCATCACAAAAAGGAGGGCTCTGATACCACAAATGAAGGACTTTGAAGAGTCAAGGATAAAGGTTTAAGATTGGTGGGGGCAAGAAGAGGGGAGTACACTCACTGCCAGAGGTTCTCTGTCCTTCACTAAACAGGAAATCCTAATTAGAATTATCTCAAAGAGAGAAGCAAGATGATAGACTGAATTGCTGGGGATAAGAACACAAGGCACTCCTATTTGTCTGCCCAAAGCCAGCAGAGCATCTAGAGCACAGTGGGTATTCCATAAATTGTTGGATGAATTAGATGGTGAAATAAGAACAGGGTCTCCTCTCAGGGTTCATGCAGAAAAGCTCTGTTACAGTGAATTTCTTATTTGCAAAGATGAGAGATTTTTTAGTTCTCTGGTGGATTTTTTTTAAATCTATTTTCATAGTTACAGTTCAGGGGCAAAGAAAAGCTTTTCTTTCTCTGGAATAGTAGGAGAAACCCAGGGGTGTTGGGTAACTTAAGCTACAAGCATCTCTTTTACAAGTTGCTGGGAGGGAAATATTTAACATTGGCAGCAACAATGTCATCTGTGTAAAAGGAGTGAGTTCCTAGCTGAGAGATGGTCAGATAGCATTGCGCTTGAAGATAGAGGCTGGGCAGTCTGCCAGCTCTAGCACTGGTATCTTGGCTGTGTGACCTTGGACAATTTATTTAACTTTTCTGTATCTTCATTTTATCATCAATGAAATGATGATTATCTGCCCCAGATAGAGTGAAAGATTAGGTAAAATGATATAAGAAAAATATTGATCATAGTGCTTGGTGTATGTGAATATATGTGTAAAAATCTCAGGACCTTTATAATAGCATGATATTCAATAGCCAACCACTTGATATCTAGGGATAACTTTTTTTTTTAATTTTTATTGTGACTGAAGTTAATTACACAGAATTATTTATGGTACATACTCAAAATGAATGAAGGGCATTTCCACCACCAATGTTCCCTCCACTCCTGTTCCCATCATGTCTCCCATATCTCCCTCCTTTACCCCCCGCCAGAATATTAGTGTAACTGGTCTTCACTTTACAGCTTGTTGTAGGTTAGGTATCTGTTGTGTTTGGTGTTCTAGTCTGGTCATTTTTTATTTATACTACATGTTCATATTACTGGTCCTGGTATCATCCTTTTCCCCCCTCAATTTATGAGGCTGAATGATTCAAGTTATGCTATTCTGTTGGATATAAAAAGGTTAAGGAAAAGAGAAGAAAAAATTGGTATCAACTATTAAAAGAAAAAAGAAAAAAATTACCGAATAATATCCACAAGAGTGAAAAAGAAAGAAAAAAGAGAAGGAAAATAATATCAACAAACAAACAAAACAAAACAAAACCAAATCAGAAAAAGTGCTGGTGTGGCAGGGTTTGGTGTTACCCCACCTTTTTTTTTTCATATAGGTACAGTAAGTATTGGGGAAGGAAGGAAATTCCCGTGCCCTAAGAGATTCAAGGTTTCTTCACTCTTGAAGCATATTGTCATGGGAACAGCCACCGGCTCCATACCTTCTCATTGCCATATCCCAGGATTTTGTTTGTTTGTTTATTTGTTTTGTGGTATCAGGAACATTTCCTCTCGGTTGAGGATGAGAAAATCAGGCCACCTGTAGCAAGCAATCTTGGTATTTGCGCAGGTCCTAGGACAAGGCCTAGGATAGAGTCTTTAAGGTTCTAGAGGTACTGTTCCACCATTGTTGGTGTGTTCAGTTTTCTGTATCATGTGCTCCATGTTTTTCCTCTCTTCCTAAGCCAAAGTCTAGGAAATTATGGTTCCAAAGGTTCTGCTCAGTCTCTGTTGTCAGAATTGGGCCTCTGTACTAAGAAATCTTGATTTTTATAAGAGACCTGGGCTATAGCCTAGGGTAGGGTTTTCCTTAATGGTCTAAAGGTAAGTTCTGCCCAGTCACAGTTGTCAAAGTCAGTTTTCTGTAGTTAGTGCTCTTATTTTTCATAGTTCAAAGGACGATACATCTTTTGTTGGAATAAACAAAAGAAATAAAAGGAGCAAGCAAGTACACACTGGGTTGGTTGGGGAGATGCTGAGGCAGTTACTGTAAGCCATTTCAAGTTTCCTGACACAGAAAAATCTCCCTGAAAGTTTCCTCATTGAGAAGATTAAATGGGGAGGAGAAAACAAGACTCTCAAAGTATACTGGGAAGGCTCCAAGACAGTCCACACTAGGTGGGGTAATAAAATTATAAGTCTTCATATTTTTGATAAAGAAATGGGTGTAATCAACAAAGGAGTGTTATTATTATATCAGGGAGTTTTTCTTCTGCCTCTACTCTACCCCTGTAAAATGATGGTAAAGAATAGAAGTTTGGGAAGAAAAGAAAATGGGGGTCACTTGAGATAAATATCTTCATCTTAAGCCCTCATCAACAGCCAGCAGAGCCTATTGGCTTCAGTTCATCAACAGTCACACCAGCTAACTGACTTCTAAGCAGGTAAAATTCTGGAGGGTTAGTGAAGCCTCTCACAACTTTTAAATGCTTCACTTAACTTGGAATTGATTATGTAACTTGGAGTGGGTTAGTACATGAGGGCGGGTCAAAATCCTGTGCACCAGATTCATCCCCACAGGTGACTGGCATTTGACCTCTAATTTGTCTGATAGGCTCAGCCTAAATAGAATTAGGAAGAGCAGCTCATATAAGGAGCCTGCCTGACTAAGCCGGTAGTTAGTCACACACAGTCACAGGAGCTGGTCCCCGAACTCCAGCCAATCTTAACAGATCAAATAATACTGCCACAGAATGTGGCTGTTATAAGGCATAATGACAAAATGCCCAGAAAAACACAACACTAGACAAAATACTTCATAGGTGAAAATAGCACTCCTGAGGCTTCTTGTCACATAGAAAATCCACAGCAGAATCCAGGTGCATGAACCAAAACCAAAATAGAAGCTTACACAACCCTCAGCCCGAGAACAACTTCTCTGCTCCAAGTCAGGTGCCCCCAAACTCAAGCCTCTCGATTCTGGTCACACAGCCTTTTCCACTTCTATTTACAAAGATTTGTCTTCCCAAAGCACCTGTTGTTGAAGAGTCTGAAAAGGCTGTTGTGCTGTGATAATACTAATATTTATTGAGCTCTTAGCACTTGCCAGACGCTGTCTAAGCCCTTTGCATATATCTGTGCACATAATCCTCAAAATATCCTATGAGGAGGGCTTACTAGTTCCCTTATGAGGAAATTGAGGCCCAGAAAGGTTAATCATGTCCCCAAGGGCTCAGAGCTAGAAAACAACAGTGCTGGAGTTTGAACTCAGACAGGCTGGTTCCAGAGATCAAGTGATGAGCCATTGCTGTTCTGATCCTGCCTTATCTGATGACACCAGAGAAGGGAGAGGGTGACAAGGCCATCTACTGAGAACTCCCTTTGGGTCCAGCTTGTTTTCCAATCAGAGGACTCTGGGTATCTCAGTGAAGGGCCTCTTCCTCCTTTGTGACTAATCCTTATTTCCTCTGGTCTGTCAAGTGAGCCAATGTTCTCTCTAAGAGCAAATGGTTGCTGGCACACTAATATGAAGATGTTTGTATGCTCAAAAGACTATTTGCATCCACTACTTCAAAAGCAGACCCACAGCTCTTCTATCAAGAAGGTGTAAATGACAGAGTGATAGCCCACTATTGGCACATTTAATTAAATGAATTCTGAAACATTTCACCTCTATATACACTCAAAATCTCTCCAGCTCAGCTTTTTTTTTATCTCTGTAATTTATTGTAAAGACCCACTGAATATGTTATTTGTACTACCAACCTTGGCCCAAAGAAATCAAATTCTTACCTGATTTAAGCATTCCATGTCACACAGATCCTTAGAAAGCTATCTGTACCCTCCCCCAATTATCACTACCTTCCACTTAAGCCTAAATTCAGTCTGGAGTTACAGGCTTTGGTTACCTTTCCAAGTTATTTTCAATTTTCAAAGACTGATTCTCCTTCCCCTGAGCTTTTTTGGGGGGCTACTAGCTATTAACCTTTCTTCAGAAATATTCCTTCATGCAGCTCTGAACACATAAAATGGGCTCTCTCCTCCCAAGAGTCTCCTTAAGGCTCCTGTATTGATCACTGTCCCTTGTTGGAATCTGCACCAACTTTGTCCTGGGAAACTAAGTGGCAGGAGGGGAAATTCTATGACTATGAACCCCTATCATGGAATATTTATATCAGATGCATAGTAGATATCAGTCAAACCACTGTCACATCTCACACCTAGTAGGTGTCTAAGACTCTGGGCAACTGATGTACTATGCAACAATCTTGAATTTTTATGTTTATATATTTTTTTTAAATGTGAAGGATTCTCAACTACAGGATTCACCATCTATATCTACACATTCTTTATTTTTACCGAAGAGCATCTTAGGAAACAGTAATACTGGGGAAAGGGAAGTCCAATAATTTTTTTTGTGAAGGGATTAAGTAAGTAAACAGTAATACTGTTTCCATCTTAGGAAACAGCAATACTGGGGAAAGAGAAGTCCAAAAAAAAAAAGGGATTAAGTAAGGGAATAGGGAAGAAAAAAGTGTAGCTATATGACAGATAAAGATACAGCTAGGTAAAAAGATGTGTGATATTGATAGTGGATGGATGGATGGGTAGGAATGAAAATGTGGAGAAAAGTCCAAAGAATAATTTTCTTCCCTCCACCCAAGTCCTTTTCTCTAACATTATCCTACTCTATCTTCAAAACACTCATTGCTATCTAAAATTGATCTTCATGTTTACTCTTAAGAAAACATTCTATGTCCTCACACTACAATGTACCCAGAGCCTTCTAGATTTTACTCTGTGCAGTCTCCCAGAGCCCAGACTATATCCGACAAATGGCTCTTGGTAAGTGAGTGAATTAAACTGTCAGATAGAATTTTCACAACTTGAACTGAAAGTGGGTGTGAATGGGATGGGTTCTCTCTGAGTTCTCTCTGGGTATCTTTTAAGAGATGCTCTCTGGGTCTCCTGGTATAGATGGAGACCTATACTAACCTGAACTAGAGCAGGAACAGTAAAAATAACAATGCTTGACCCTACTTTGAGCAATTGCAAGTCACCCTCTCCCTCACAACAGCTCTTTAGAATCCTCATAGTATGGTGTTTATTTTTCATTTATGGGATGCATGTATGTTCCTGCCAACCTAATGGGATACAGAAGATCCCATTAATCTCCTCCTGGTATTGGGCAATTTGAGAACAATGCATGCACCCCAATAGTGAGCCATTTCCTTCCCACTTGAGCAAACGTATTTGATGGGTAAGGATCTGTGAGAGGGAGATTTTTTTTCTGGCTTGTTTTTTGGGCCATATCCAATGATGCTCAGGGGTTATTTCTAGCTATGTGCTCATAAATTGCTCTTGGCTTGGGAACCATATGGGACGCCAGTGATTGAACCAAAGTTCGTCCTGGGTCAGCTGTGTGCAAGGCAAATGCCCTACCGCTACGCTATTGCTCTGGCCCCAGAGGGGGATTTTTATCTTCTTTCTCAGAGGGAGAGAATAAGACCTGGTGAAACAAAAAGGAAGCCAGCTGCAGGGGAGAGTTGAAAAATCCTGATTCCAGGGTAGGAAGACCTGAGTCCAGAGCTGATGGACACTGGGCACAAAACATTACATCTGAGTTGCTTTCTCAGCTGGAAAAGAAGGCTGGCGATGTCAGCAGGATGTGGTGAAGGTCATAAAGAGAAAGCATAGAATCAAGTCATGGCCTCAGACTGGGCACTGTCAGTGAGTGCCAGTTCCTACTAATCCTCTTGGAGAATGTTCCATGTTTGCCCCAACATTCATCAACTCTTCCCAGTCTTGGCTCATTTCATGAACTCAACTGCCTCACAGTGATTATAAAAAGTTCTGTTAAAAGTATGGGCTTTCACCAGCTGACTGCAACTTTAGATCAGGGCCCCAGCATGTGTTATGTGTTCGTGAAAGATGATACTGCAGCATCTGCATTTCTAAATGGGACCAGTAACAGGAATGCACAGAGTTGCATGAGAACGAAGATGGATACTACAAATAAGACCATTCGATAAGGCTTGGAGTGATAGCACAGTGACTATGGCATTAGCCTTCAATGCAATCAATTTGGGTTCAATCTCCAGCATCCCATATGGTCCCTGAGTCTGCTAGGAGTAATTTCTGAGCATAGAGCCAGGAGTAACTTCGTAACGGTTCCATTGTGGTTCCATGTATGGTCCCCAACAAAAAATAAACAAAAATATCATTAGATAAGACCCATTTTAGGCTGTCCAAGGGACATATGCTCTGTGCTCTGCCATTCCTCAGCCTTTGATTTATTCTCCTCCAATGCCAAATCCTTCCTGGCTCAGAACCTTTGCCCATACTGTTCCCTCTGCCTGGAACATGTCACATAATTGGATTCATTTCTATATGTGGGTTTTAACTAACTGCTCTCCCATGGAGAGGTCTTGTTGCTAACCCATTAATTAAAAAACATTTTTAATGAGGTACCAGGACTTAGAGTAATATTAATTATACCTCCCATGTATATATCATCCCCATACCTCATGATTACCCACTCTTAGTTTGATTCCTCAATCACAACATTCTCTCTGACAAACTCCCATTTTTTAGATCATTTATCAGAATATGAAATCATTCTTATTTGGATACTATCAGTTTGGTCTCATCTCTTCCCAAACTGCTAAAAAGTAGCTGCATGAGACTAGAAGTCCACCTGTGATATTTTTGAAGCAGTGACCAAAACATACTGAATCTTCAACAGAGTTTTTGAATCAAATTAATGAATGAATAGAAGCCTGAGTAACTACTGCTTTCAGAAGAAGAAAGCTCAAGTGTCCAGTTCTTTGCAGTGTTTCACTAAGATTCTTGCCACCTGAGTGTTTAACACAAGAGCTATGAAAAAGGCTTATTTCTAAAACTCTCCTGTCATTTTCTTCAAATATGAAAATCAACTAATGATACACTTGATAGACCCTCAAGATAGCTTAAGGGTGAACCTTCCTGTGTTAATCACCTTCCATCAACCAGTGAGAGGAGCAACTAATTTCATCATTCAGACTCTGGCCTCCTGATGTAGCAGTCAGGCTGTGTGTGAGGCCTAGAACATTATTCTTCCTATTGCTACCTTCCAGGATAGTCTGGAGGTCTTGTCTTCTCAAGATGTCAGAGGTTTGGGTTTTCTCCATCATGAAGCCAAAACTCCTTAGATTTATCATAACTGTTGGCTTGTGAATGAATGCACAGTAGAAGCGTGGGGCAGGGAACTGAACTCTGCCTGGCAGGTCTGTGGAGCTTCTTGGACCTGGAAGTGTAGGGGTTGTATTCATTGTTCTGGAAAACAACCACACCAATTTTCTGGATACTTCCACCAATAAGGACAAATTTTAGTGATCACAGACAAGAAAAAAAAATAAGGCTGCACAAAGAACTAAGACCATGAACAAATCTAATAAGCCAAAAACCAGAGGCATTGGCTACCAAACTGAAGACTTTGGGGCTGGGACCCAAAGAGGAGGGTTCTGCTGCTGAAGAGTGTATGCAATTCAGTGAACATCTTGCATGCTCTCTAGTCTAGCATAAAGAGGCTGCTGCAAACTGGCTGGCATAGCTTGGCTGGTTTTCAGTTGAGAATCTTGGCAACTCATTTCACTTTTTTGAACCCTTATTTTTTCCCCTCGCCTCTGCAATGGGGACAAGAAGGCTTTAAACTTCAAAAAGAACTCTTGAGAAAGTTAAATGAGGTAGTAAATATGAAAGGCTTGGCACTATACCGGACACAGTTCAAAGGACAAATCTAGTTTTTCTCATTTTCGTTGAGTTTCTTTATATCACCTTTTTACTCTAGGACCCAAAGAGTTCTGGACTGCTCTGTTATGCCTTAATCTTTTTTGCACAAAATGCTCTACTTGGAAAATGTACAGAAACCACAACTCACACTTTGGCAATATAAGGCATTCTTCACCATATCACACAAACCCACAGAGGTGGAGTGACTTTCCCAAGTCAGCACAGTCAAAACTATCGGTTTTAAGCCACACTTTTTGAACCCTGCTGAGGGTTCTCCTTATGTGAGTGGGAAGAGAAGGGAAGGATAGTGTGCTTCTGGAGGAGAATAGTGGGTCTTCATAGCAAGGATGAAAGGGCATCAAGTCAAGATCACTCTGAAACTGTGAAACTGATTAGGACTTACATCCTCTTGGAGTAAGACAGAGCTCAGAGAGGATGTCTGAAAGGAAAAACACAAAAACAAAAGTAGAACATTTGGCAGAGGGAGGCAAACAAGGAGACAAGCAATGGGAAATAAAAGATTCTGAGCGAATGGAGCCCATTGGGATGACAAAGGAAGGAGGCCTTTCTCTTACATTAGGGATTGATTGTTCAGGAACTCCTCAACAGAGCCAGTACCACTCGGTGCTTCTAGGTCTGCTTGGAAAAGTCCATAAACAAGCCCTGATGATAGTTCCCATGCTGCACTGCTTGTTTTATTCAGAGAGCTTTGCAAACCTGTTTATCCAATCTTTACAACCACTAGGAGCTGCCCCACCTCACAGACAAGAAACTGAGGCTCATGGAGGCAAATGCTCCCACAGATCATATTTCACAAAGGATGGAGTCAGGATTCCACTGAGGGCTAGGGGCTTTCAAGATTGACTGACTCTTGAGGTAGTTGCTGTCCTTCCACCATCAATCATGAGAGTCACTGCCTTCTCCTGACACTGGGACAAGAGAAGGTCACTGCTGCCATATTCTTCCTGTCTCTGCCTACCTTATGGGCCAGCAAGCTTTGATCTGCATTCAGGATGCTCTAGCATCATTACTGGGCAGGTCACTGTCCATGCAGAGTTGGACAAATAGGGAGTCAAGGACTTGTGGCACTACAGGTCACACTTAATAAGCGCAAGGTTTTGTGCTTGCCAGTTCACCTCCCTATCACTCATTTTGTGTCTCTCACAATGCACCCACAAAATGCTCTCTTTGTCCACTGGCACAACAGTGAGGGTTAAGTGACATCATCCAGGAAATGTACTGACCCTAGCCTCAATGCATGGGAAATGCTTTAAAAATGCAAGGGACGGCTCACAAGACCTGAAGCATTATAGAATGGAACCTTAAGAAGGACAGAAAGTGCATGGAGGCAACTAGTCAGGCCGCAGCTCACTCCAGAGAACTCCCAAATTAAAGAGGCTTTACCAAGTTTTCATCATAAGTGGCAGAAGTGATATCAGACCCATGATTCTACTGCTAAGCGCCTGGGATTTTCAAATATAACAATTCTCAGTCTCCTGGCACAAGTACAACCCAAGGGGCACAGTTCTAGATCAGGAGTTGCAAAGAGGATCTGTTGAGTACATTTCTGTCAAAGCCCCAGGCAAGGAAGATTCTCGGAGGCATAGAACCCCATTTCTGCAAGATACATTGCTTCCTGATACATTATTATAAAAGGTGCATCAGAAATTGAATCAAGATCATGCCAGGTGTGATGAGAAAAGCCAGTATGGCACTGTATACAGAACTGGGTCCTATATTTCCAAACCCTTTTGCTAAAGAGAGAGCACTCATATGATTTTTTTTTAATCTGAAAATTCCTATCTTTTGAATTGTTAGAAAAGAATTCACATTTTGTGTTCTGGCACACAAATCTGTGTGGATATGAATTTGGCCCTCAGGCCAGTGTCAGGAGCCTTCATGCCACCCAATTCACGGGGCCTAGATTTGAGGGAAGAGCAGCAATACAGACAGCTGCTGTCAGTTCTGTAGGAGAGATGGAGTCTAGAAATCCTGGATTTTCCCCAAAAGGGAATGTACTGATGAATATTTTAAAATCTCTTCATCCAATTCACATCATTGATGCATTCTCCAAAGCTGAAACTCAAACTCACGTGGGCACACTATGAAGGAAGGCATCTTATTTGGGTGTGTGGGAAATGCAACGCTCCTTCCATTTCTTGGACCAGAGAAGCTTCAGGGGCCATTTAAATCTGTGAGGGCTCAGAGCATCACCAAAACTTTTCTGTACTGTGTTTAAGCTTTTTCTTTTCTTTGTTACTGATATCAACAACAATGCTTGTTGTGCATATATCATTTGCCAGACAACATACATATAGCACTTCACTTACTCTTATCCATCGTATAAAGAAAATATTACTCTCTAGAAATTCAGCTGAATAAGCTTATGTACACCTGCTCAGCTTAGAGAGAGCAAGCAGTAGTTGGGGATGGAGAGGACATGCACTCTGGCAGTGGGGGCATCAAAGTAAGTTAGCTGCTTTAACTGTGCTCATATATCCAGAGCCTGTGTGGTCTCCTTAATAAGAAGACAGGTTTATATCCTTATTTTCACTGAATCCCTCAGGGAAGTAGGTCTTGCCAAATAAGAGCTGCAGTTTGGGGAGCTGGCACCATATTGAGAAAATTTTTCCTCTTCACCAGAAAGGGAGCTTGGGAGGGAAAAATATTACAGTTTTCTGTAAAATATGGAAATAGATGCTTGCAAATGAGTGCAAATTTATGGTAATTTCCCAATACCTCAAGACATTCCACTTGAACAGCTGTGTGGTTCACGGACGAGTGCGTGAACTGTTGCTGATCAGATATAAATTGTGCCAGCTCCACAGATCCATGTTTCTCCAGTTTTTCGATTTCCCCCTTCCCTGACTCTCCCTCCAGTTAATTAGACCAAGGGAAAGGTAGAGATACTGCTCAATGATTCAGAGTAGCCAGATGTAACTTGGGAGAGAGAAAAGATCAAGGAAAGTACCATTTGTCTTACCTCGACAGTTGATTTGTTAACTCCCTTTTCCACCACCCCTCCGCACTCTGCTGTAAATAAGATACTCTACAGACTTTCTCAGGTGTCAACATCTAAAGGAGAGAATCTGATTTGGAGCATCTTGTAAAAGGTCAAGAAAAGAAAAAGAATCCAGAGACAGGCCTACATCTTTCTTGTGACAAACTTTCTTCACTGGGGAACAATAACATAGAATTGTTAGAGTGCAGAGCAAATGCAAAGCCCAAATAATATAGTTGTCTTACTTCTGAATGACATATATCTTAAGTTGGGGTGGAGGGAAAGTATGGGGTTTGACGTTTATGGGCAACAGAGATATTGCTGCCAGAAACTCTGCTATCAAGCACAAATTGCAATCCACGGCTGCAGAGGGGCAGGGATATCTTGAGGGTCTGCTCTCAAGCCTTCTCTCTACTGGGACAAAACTGTGATCTTAACTGTCTACAGGTTTCCTCAGGTATCCCTTACCTATCCAATCTGTTTTACATGCCAGTGCCAGTGACATCTCTTCTTTCCAATGTGGAATCATGCTGCAGACACGACATGCCAGTCATTACACACAGAATGAAAATCAGAGTGCTCTAGGTAGCCAAGGGTTCTGCATGACCCTGTTCTTCTTTGTTTTCCATGCAGCAATCTTGCATGCTCCCTTCCATGATCAAACCCCACATATAACGCTTCAATGAGTCACAAACCTCAGGCATTTTAGCCCAGAGACCTTAAAATTGTGACTTACCTTGCTCTGTAGCTAGCTTCATCTAGAATAGTCTAGATCTACCCATCTTATAGCCTCACACTTCAACCTCCTAAACAAAGGCTCCAGTTGTCTTACCTATTTTGTGCCTTAGACTTTCCCTTTGAAGAAAGTCATCAATTTGTAATGATAGACCCAAAGCCCTTCTGCCACCCCTCTAGCATGGAGCAAGGTTTCCCAAACATTATGGTTGCTTGGTCCCGAGTGTTCTTTGGCACTATCTACATTGTATGATCAACATCCTAATCACCTACTACATGTAGTAGCATGCCCACCAATTTGTGACAACCAAAATGCCACCATATTGCTATATCTTCCAAGCAGGAGGAGCACAAAATAGTGTGAATCACTGGATTAGAATCTAGCTCATAATGAAGGCTTGTTTACTTCTCAAACCTTTATATATATATATATATATATATATATATATATATATATATATATACATACATACATACATACATACATATATTTAAATAGCTGGTCACTTTTAAGAAACTAGTAGAAGACTAACACAATAAACAGTAGTACATGAGACTGCTCTGGATAAAGAATGGAGATACCAGCACAAACTATTCACTTGTAGCCATGGTCCCCAGGGCCTTGGTGAACAGGAAACTCCCTGGTAGTGATACATATTAGTTTGGGGTCAAAATAAATAGCACTTCTCTGCAAGCAGCATGGAGCAAGTGAGTTAAATTGCAGAATTTTTATTTTTTCATCTGCAAACTGGAGTCCACTATAGGGTCTATGGTAGAGCAGGTCCAAAGGAACAGGAGTACTTGACACATAGGAAGAGCTGGTAGGTAGCTGCTAGCTTTGCCATTTGCCCCTTTCTCTGTGCTCCAGGGATTTTCACTGAGTGGTGAGTTGCTGGCAAGTAGTGTAAGTATCTTACTAATTTTATATGTAAACAAATAATTTAGACATAGAGTTCCCAGGAAGAGCCATTTCCTTGGCATCTTAAGTCAAGGAAAGAAAGAAGGATTTGTTTAAGGTGGGAGTTGGCCCAGGAATCTCTGCAAATAATATTTGCATAAGCTCATGGCTAAAGGAGGGTAGACATAACTCTGCAAGTCTAACCTCTATGATAGTGAATTAGAAATATATAATAAAGATTAATTAAATGAAAGTATATTTTTTCCAACAAAAGCCAGGACATCAAAATCTTGGGCAACCTGAGTTGTCACCCTTGACCCTGCCATGCCAGGAGGGGCCATCCATGGTATCCACCCCTCATCATACTGCAAAAAAGCAGATGAGGGTCTAAAAGAAAGAAAGTCTGCATGTGGCTGTCAGGATGAAGACAAGAAACCACTCCTACCTTAAAGAAGAAACTAATGTCAATGGCATTAGCATCCAGGAGTAGAATGGCTCACACACACACATACACACATGCACACACAGACACATCCCTGCAGGTCCCTAGACATACAGGTCCAGGGACAATGAGGCTCATCTGCAGCTGACCCTGGAGTATCTTTTCTTCCTGCAAAGGAGCTTCTTCTAGACAAATGGGCTGCATAAAGAGGCAAGAGAGTTCAGAAGAAGAAACAAAAGATCTCAATAATCTAAAAAACAAAAGTGTATTAAAATCTCAACCATATAGGGTTGCTGTGAGAGTTCAATAAGTGGGTACTTTTAAAGGGTTTAGAATAGGACTTGCTGTTGAGTACTCACCAAACTTTACTATTCTAGCCATTGTGATGATTATCATGGATACTTTATGGAACACTAACTGCTCCACGCATAGGAAGCACCTTCACTTCTTCCTAGTCCCAGAAAAAAAATTTCAGACTCTCTTTCTTCACCTTTAGAAACTGAAGACCAGGGAGGGGGGAAGGAATCCAAGGTCACAGGCAGGAAGCAACCCAAGTCTTGGACTCATCAGCTTGGCTGGAGAGACTGGGATATTTAGACTTTCCTGGCTATAAGCTCTCCCAGCAGTATGAAAGTAGCCATGAATAATAGAAAATAAAGGGTAGAACTGAGAGCCAAGAGATTGGTCATCTGTTGGCCCTCTATACCACTGACTCATACAAACTTGCAAAGAACAATGGGAGGTGGTGGTGTGGCCACACTATGTTGGCTAGGGCATGCCTTTTAGAGACTCATTCCTCTGCTCCCAATCTGGGCAAAATCACCAAATACCAAACCTCTCCTTACAGGGCATCCAAGTTGGCACATTTGCAAAGTGGTGAAATGGCATGAGATCCTAATGAGAAGCTTTGTTTGATTTTTCTCTAAGTATGTTTGAATTATTAAGTGTCTGGCTCATTAAGTGAAAGGCGCTGTTATAATTCTATCACTGGCGACAAAATTGCTATTTAAATTGAGTTTTGTCAATTTGGCTAATTTATTAAGTGGGCATTGCCATGTCTTAATTATCATGCTCTGATCACAAACTATTCATGGGGATGATGCAGTTTTGGTGCCTGAACAAGCCCTGTCAATGGGTGTGTTCTCAGGGGACATTCTACCCAAGTAGACTGGGAGTCACATTGATTTCTCCCATCATATTCAGATCTTAGCCAACTCTGAAAGAAAAGAAGCCCAGTAATGGCCACAGTAAAGACCTCCAGGCCACCCAGACACTCACAAGAGAGTGGAGTATGCCATTTTTCATTGTGATTTCATTTTAATTTTGATTCTCATTCAAATTCAAATTTGAATCATTTGAATCATTTTGATATTCCTACAACCTGCTGTGTATGTCACCCTCCCCAAGCACCATGTCTGCTCATGACCAGCAGGGAAACCTTTGACAAATCACTCCACTTCCTGTAGCCTCACTGTTCTCCTAGATCAGGGGTCAACAACCTGCGGCTCTAGAGTCACATGTGGCTCTTTTTTATGAATTTTATTTATTTATTTATTGAATACATTAAATCTTTATTTAAGCACCATGATTAAAAGCATGATTGTAGTTGAGTTTCAGTCATAAACAAAATACTCCCTTTCGCCAATGCAACATTCTCAACATCAATGCCCCACACTTCCCCCACCCCCACCTGTATTCCATACAGTCATTCTACTTCTCTCACTCACTATCATTGTCATGATAGTTGTTAGTGTAGTTATTTCCCTAACAGCATTCACCACTCTTTGCAGTGAGCTTCAAATTCATCTGTGGGTTTTAAGAAAAATTAAAGATATTATTTTAATAAGGCTCAGAGACAATAGAATTAAGAGCCCAAAGGACCAGAAGGACAGGCTCGCAATCTGAAGCTTTGTGGAGGCTCTGACAGCAGGGCCCATAGCAGGGTGGTGGGGAGCAGTATCACTTACCTCTGCTGCCTCCCCACACTCTGTGTGGCAAAAATCTCATTAAACAGATAAATAAAAAATTTTAATTGGCTATTAATTTGCACAAATATGTTTTACATTGTTAAAAAAAAAGTTCTTTTCTAAAATATTTTTTGTGACCAACATGAATTACAAATCTTTCACAGTAATAGTTGAGGTACATAGTGGCTTTGAATTAGGGGTGTTCCCACCGCCAGTGTTGTCCTCCCTTCACCCCAGTTCCCAGCATCCCCCTCTTTTGCCTCACCCCACCCCAGACTGCTAGGATAACTGGTCCCCTCTGTGTATAGCTTGTTGATGATTGGCTATCGATTCTGTTGTCCTTGACTTTGGGTTTGGTGTTTAAGTCTGATCCTTTTTAATTTCTACTCAATGTTCATACGACTGTTTGGCTCTGATACCATCTATCCCCCACCCCTCAATTTATGAGGCAGAACAAGATGATTCAAGTAATGTGTTCTGTTTGGAAAAAAAAAGAAAAATGTAACAAAAAAGCAAAAATAAAAAAGGACAAAAGACAAAAGCCTACAACAAAAACAAAATAAATAAAACAAAAAAAGAAAAAATCAAACAAAAGACCAGCAACTACAAAAAAGCACCACAGCAACAGATACAGTAACCAAACAATAACCACTAGAACGAAAGGACAAAGAAAAAGTAAAAAAGAAAAGAAAAAAGAAAAAAAGGATGGCTGTTGTGACAAGTTTTTTTGTTTGTTTGTTTGTTTGTTTGTTTGTTTTTGTTTTTGGATAGGCACACTAAATATTGGGGAAATTAGAAAGGAAATCCCCTTGGCCTAAAAGATACAAGGTTTCTCTGCCCTTGAAACGTACTTTCTTTTTTTTTTTTTTTTTTTTTTTTTTTGGTTTTTGGGCCACACCCGGTAACGCTCAGGGGTTACTCCTGGCTATGCGCTCAGAAGTTGCTCCTGGCTTGGGGGACCATATGGGACACCGGGGGATCGAACCGCGGTCCGTCCAAGGCTAGCGCTGGCAAGGCAGGCACCTTACCTTTAGCGCCACCGCCCGGCCCCTGAAACGTACTTTCAAGGGAATAAATACAGGCTCCACACACGCTCCTTTTCACACCCCAAGGACTTTTTATGGTGCCAGGAAACCTTCTGCTCAATTGTGGATACTATATAGAATCAGGCCTTTAACTAGAGATCTTGGTATTTGCACAAGTCATAGAATGAAGTCTTGGATAGCGTCTTTCTTTATGGTTCTAGCAGTTCTATTCCATATCTGTTGTTGTAATCAGTCTTCTGTAACTTGTGGTCTTGGTTTTTGCACAGATCCTAGGATGAAGGAAGCCTAGGGTAGTCTTTCATTATGTTTACAGATGATCTGCTCTGTCGCAGTTGTCAAATTCAGACCTCTGGAATTAGAGATCTTGGTTATTGTACAAATCATAGGCTGAAGCCTAGGTTAGGGACTTTCTTTTTGGTCCCAAGGTAAGTTCTGCCCAGTCATGGTTGTCAAAGTCAGTCTTCTGTAGTTAGTGATCTTGGTTTTTGCACAAAGGATGTCCTGTCTTCTGATTTCATCTTACCATTAGGTGATTAGATAGGACAACCTGCTGTTATATCAAGTTGTTGCTGTTTCCTCGTTGTCAGGACGTCATATCAAAACTGGCTCAAGTTGATGCCCTAATCTATATCTAAGCTAATTACTTACCTTTACTTAATTCAATTATTTCTTAAGATTTCAGACCCATCCTATGAGTGTCAGGCCTCTAATAACAACTTAAAAAAAGATTACTAATGTCTGTATTTATGTGGGCATGAGTTTATAGACAGTGGACTCCCATCTGAGTGCCAAACCTAAATTGTAAAAA
Source organism: Suncus etruscus (assembly GCF_024139225.1). NCBI lineage: Eukaryota > Metazoa > Chordata > Mammalia > Eulipotyphla > Soricidae > Suncus > Suncus etruscus. Next base: position 131,614,089 of record NC_064853.1, on the reverse strand, counting down.
GTTCTTTTTTTCTTCAGATCGACAGCTAACTGCAGGGTCCTGTATATAGCATTAAGATAAGAAACACTGTATGTAGTGCTATATTTGTTTTAAATGTTGCAATGGTTTTGTGGGCTCCCAGGTTTTTTTCCTTTGAAAATGAGTCTAAGCGGCTCTCCCCCAGTCCCAAGTGGTTCTTTATATCTTAAAGGTTGCAGACCCCAGTCCTAGATGATTGCCAGAAAACTTGAGAATTTGGAAGCAAGGCTAGAACTAGAGTGCCAAGGCCTTGTAGAACACTTCCTTCTGTTTCTACATTAATGAAGTACTTTCCTAGCCCCTCTCTGTCGCAAAGGCATGACACTGCCTCCTCCCTAAAACAATGGCCAACCATCTCATTTGCCATTTTTATTTTCTAAGAAAAATAATCTTGTTTATCTCTAGATGAATTCTGTGCACAGTAGCAAAATGCAGCTTTGGCTGGTTTTGTTCTCTGGCTCCTTAAGTGCAGACAGGTGGTTTTACAACATTATCAGACAAGTAGAAAAATATTTTCTTCTCATTTATAAACAACAACAAACCACGTAGAAAACAGAAATGGGCTTCTTATTTGTATTTCTCTCCACTTCTATGAGAAAAAGAATATCACTAACCTGCCTTTTGTTAGTTAGGTTTATTTTATTTTTATTTAGGGGGCTACATCTGTGTTCAGAGGCTATTCCTTGCTCTGTGCATAGGAATGATCCCTGGCAGTGCTCATATAAGGTGCCAGGGATTCAAAATAGGATCACTCCAGCTGCTGTGGCTATGTGTAAAGCAAGTGCCTTCCCTTCTGAGCTCCCACTATGGTCCTTATTAATTGTGTTTGGAGGCGTGAAACTAGCCAGTTAAGGATGTGGCTGACGAAAAATGGTTGTTTTCTGTGTGCTCTACCAAGTAAATGTCATTCCTAATTATTATTTATGTACAGAACTTTTGAGCTATAATGTCTCCTTCTAGCAGAAATGTCTGATTTTTTACATTTTTAGAGAACTCTTTTTTTTTCTTTTATGAAGTCAGTGTACTGTGTGCAATTTGACAAGTTTTAAGACATAATGTAGTGCCAGTGCTCTAAGCAAAATAACATGATGATGAAGGATGACTTCCCCGCATCTGTAGTGTTCATCACCATGAAGACCTTCATTTCACCGCAAAATAGGTAGGACAGGATGAAACAGGACGTCTAAGCATCATGCATCAGTGCTCACTCCTTCACTGCTCCCTGAATCCCCACCCTCTAGCTGATACACCAAGGCCTGTCGGTCCTCAACTAAAACATCTGGACTAACCTGCCTTTTCTGCATGGGAACTAAGAAGGATGGAAACAATAGCTGGAGCAATTCTCTGTGAGAGCTGGGCATGATCAATAGTAAGAAATGCCTAACATTCTGTATTCTTGCTGTTTTCCTGTGAGTGGAGACCCAGTAGTTCTTTAATTAGGAATTTGGATACAATCATGTTCAAAAGAGAGGCTCTTGGCTGTGCTTCACACACCTTGGCTCCTGCAAGCAACACACACATTCACTGTGAAGTGATTGGGGTTTGTTGAGTCACAAGCTAGCATCACATATTGCAGTTCCTCCCATCAGCAGGTTTCTGCAGTGTGGGCCAGTCCTTGTACAGAATCACAGCCATACCACTAGTGCCCCCTCTATTAATTTTCAGAGTGTTTTTGAGAATAAGCACTCTATCTCAGAGGGTCACAAAGGATACTACTGGTAGCTAAGAGGTTACCAGGGTACTCCTGCATAGATAAACCCGTTTCCCAGGTGTTCTTTCTATTTTTGTAAATAGAAGTTAATGTGAAGGATAGATATAGTCTTTTCGGTAACATATTATACTTACGTTGCTATTTTAAAATGATGTTAATTTATGATACAAATAACAATGAAACTAACAATAGTAACGATGGCATGATAACCGATGTTTATCCTGATCCTTGAACAGAGCCAGGCTAATACTAGTATACCTTATCACTTTCAATACTCACTGGTACCCAAATAGGGAAGACCCTATCTCTAGGTCCCCTCTAGAAATGAGATACAAAGTCAGCCCCAGGGCAGAAGAGTTAGTTTTAGATGGAATCTGTGAAAATCTAGTGTGCATGTAGATGGAAAGATACCAGTCCCCAAGTGTCCATTACCAGTCAGGTTTATACATCCTTTCCCGTCCTATATGGTAGTAGCTATGCCAGGAAGTTGGGTGTGTGTGTGTGTGTGTGTGTGTGTGTGTGTGTGTGTGTGTGTGTGTGTGCTTTATAGTGGGAGGAGAGGAAAATCAGTGAGAATGACCCAGGTTGGGGCTGGTCATGATCCACTTACATAAAAATCACTGGAGTGACTATGAAGAGACTGTCCATCATCCCTGGGCTTTATAGAATGTCCACTTCTACTTTAAAAAACAAAGTAAGTGATGCAACTGCTGCCTAAGTTGCTGGCTATTATTACCCTTTCACTGACTTCTGCTCTGACCCCTGCTTTGGCAGTTTGCAACCTCAGGGATACCCCACCTGTATGGAAGTGAAACTACCTTCTCCTCACAGGGAACACAGGAGCTAATGAGCCAGACTGACTAATGCTGCTTTAGCCAGAGATCTATCACACTGAAAGAGAAAAGGAGCAAAAAAAAAATCCAAGTTCCTAAGTCAAAAGGACATGGGATTAGGAACTGCTGGGTGCATTCCTTCTGCCAGAGATAACACTCTGGTGGAATCCAATCACCCAGGGACTCATCAATATCCAGTCTTGGACTTTAAGAAGAAGCTGCAAAGGTTGATGTGCACCTAGAAGTGGGTGGCTGGGCACCAAACTTCTGGAAAGATGAGACTCAGAAGAGTCCTTCAAGCACAAGTATGGAAGGTTGGGGCACAGAGGAGTTCTTTCTTCTAGCATGAGTTATTTCTAGTTATTCCCTCTAACTTCCACATGATTCTTCTCACAGAAAGGCATTATTTCAGACATGGATAATGAAGCAGTCTGCTTCTCTAGTCATCAAAGATCAAACGAAGTACTCACTTTCTGTTTGCCTACTTGATATCAGGATGATGGTGAAAATACCCAAAAGGAGAATGAAGAGCATAGAAGGAATTCTTAGCCTGGGTTCAGCCACCAGGTATAGAGCTGCCCCACTCCATGGAGGAAAGTACAGAGTAACACACAAGCTGATTTCCATGGCAACATGTGGGCCAGCTCCCTCCCTTTGGGTATAGACTGTGAGAGGAAGTGAATTATTGACTCTCCTTGTCCCTGACCCCACCCTGTTTCAGGTGACTGGGCCCAGAATGACAGCGAATCTCTCTTACTTAATGCCTGGAGGATGTGCATGGGCACTAGATAAGCAGACCTGTAAATACCATTTCAAGCAGAGAATAGCAGTCATCTTCAGAGCATGCAGAGAAGATGTGAGAACATGGTACCAGGGGCCAGGGAGATGCAAAATGCAAGAGGACTTTCCTGCATGTGTGAGGTCCTGGGTATTAGCTACTATTTGGTCTCCTAAGCACTACTGGGCATAGTTTCAAACATAAAAGAATGGAAAACCCCTAAAATAAAAAAAATTCTCCAAAATATTGGGACTGGAGAGGTGGCACAATTCGTAAGGAGTCTGCTTTGCCCGCGCTAGCCTTGGACGGTCTGGGACAGAGGTTCGATCTCTTGTATTCCATATGGTCCCCAGGCCAGGAGCGATTTCTGAGTGTATAGCCAGGAGTGACCTATGAGCATCACTGGGTGTGGCCCAAAAACAAAAAAAATTCTCCAGGAAACACACCCCCCCCCCAAAAAAAAAACTAAAAACCAAAGTTAAAACCCACTGGCAAGGGAAACAGAGAAGCTGTTTCATGAGAGTAACAGAAACAGCACATTGTTTGTTAGTTCGTCTTGAGAGTCAGTCTCTGGGAAACCAGGAGACCTGATCATGGTTTTTAAAGAAAGAATGAAGCTACTGTTTATTTATAAACACTGTCCATGTGAGAGTGTTCACATATTAATAGCAAAAATTATAAAGGATATAACTTTCACTCTTCTATAACTTGAGGAGACTGTAATTTGGGAAACAATGAAACACTCAAGGACTTTTTCATCACACTTGTTATCATATTTGGATCTAAATTCTAAGCCAGAGTGTGTGTATGTATATATATATATATATATATATATATATATATATATATATATATATATATACTGACTCACTAGGCCAGCCTGGTCTTCTCCTTATGACCAGTTCTAATGTATAGTGAACGCTTCCCCCTTAAACTTAAAGCCAAGAGCATAAGTGAGCCATGCATGTTTTTATGGGTGGCTTTATAGAGAGACCCTAGATTATGTTAGTTGTGTAATTACCTCCCTTCCTGCTTCTATCTCACTCTGTCTACTTTCACCTCTTTTTGCCTCTTCCAGTCCCCCAGTTTCTTTTTAGGCTCTTTTTCCTGATCACTCAATAAAGTGATCTTCCATCTTCCTTACTCTATGTATACATGATGTTAAAAATAAGGTACCAGTATCAATATTAACTAAACTTTTACCAGTCTCCATATAACCTTTTACCACATGACTGGATGTCTTCACTTGGCTTCTGTGTCTGCCCCTGCAAAATGGAAGCACAATTGACTGCCCTGTGCTTTGTTTTTGACATGCAGCAGATTCTCAGGGATATTATTAAATATATGAATGGATGAGTAAGTGAAAGAAAGGTCTTTTCCTTGACCCACATGATGAAAGAGGAACAAAGGAAAGGAATGTGATAAACATTTAGAAAAATAGGTTCCATAAAGAAATATTTCACACTATTCCCAATGCTAAATGGAAATAAATTTATTTCTGAATTTCTTGTCTGTGTAGACCAAATGATGGAGAGCCAGTTGCTCTAACCTATGTGAGCCACTGAACTAGAAATGGCACAGTCCTCAGTGGGGACCCTCTGGGCCAACCCACAAGGTAGAATCAGCTTGTTTCACAAGGCTCAGGGATGTTTTGCCTTTTTACTAGTCAAATAGTTGCTAAAGGACACAAATGCAATGAAGATCCCAATCCTTTACATGTTTTATAGAATCTTAGGGTATTTAGTTTGATGGGAAGTGGCCTGAAGACTCAAGTGAGGCTGCTTTAGCTGCTGAGAGTGTCTGTATAAAGCCCAGACCCCAGCATGGTGCTGGTGTTTGTGTCTTACCACGGGAGTGGCAGGGCATATGTATTGATGTCTTTTTACATCAAGAGGGATGAGGAGAGCAGAACTGCCCCTGCCCTCTCTGGATCCTTAGGGGTACACAGGTATTCCTAAGGCTTCCTAAGACTATGACAGTGTCTAACTGAGGCTTACTCCTGAGATACAGATGCACACAGTATAGTGATTTCACCAAAAAAGCCAAAGTCACTCTCTTTCCTGTTCCTTTCCTTGTCTCCACACCTCTGTTGTGACTATGCTGTACAGGGACATCCCCTGAAAGAGAGGAGCCAATGAACTTTGACAGGAATGAGTTTTTTTCTTGTTTTTAATCCAACCTTAAGGCAGAGCTGAGAGTACGAGCAAGGAAATGACAAGAGACTTCTCAACAGTCTGGAAAGAGAGACCCACTCTGGGATGCTTTCCACCTGACAGACAGGAGAAAGAAACAACTCTTCCCAAAATTCAGGATTTAAGACAAGATCAAAAGCTTTAATTACTCCTTTTGTCTACAGCTTACCCTTGTCTCCCATTATTTTTCACAAATGGATTTGGCAGATTTTTTAAAAAGACTTTTTTGTTATCTCCTGCCTTTTAATATATTCATTTCCCATACCACTCCTTAAGCAATTCCAGGAAGATTTGGACTCCTTTGAAGCCAGCAAAGACCCAGTGTGTTAAAAGGCAAGAAACTGTCCAAGATGAAATGTCATTCTACAGGACACACAACATTCTAAGGTGTCCTGAGATCCAACCAAGTTCCAGAGGTACACACAGAAAGAAGGATGATAAAGCCTGGTGTTTCTTTCTCCAGTCAAGCCTTCCTCCTACAGGGAGCAATCTACAGACGCTGACCAAGGCCAAGCCGAGTGATTGCAACCTGAGCCCAAAAACACAGGGTCTGCTGTTACTCTTAGTGTCACAGATCTTTAGACTTAGTGGCTCAAGGTGGGCCACATTCTTGACAAACACCTCCCTCTCCCCCGCACCCATTAGCCCTCCCTACCCCTCATTTGTCTTGCTGGAAATAGATCTCTACTTTCTGCACCCTCAGGTCAGGAAAACTAATCCTCCCAAACTGTGTCACTGATCTGAGACATCCCTTCTGGACCTCACTAAAACCAGACCTGTTGATGAACTAGGAAACTGAACTACAAGCTTAAAAACAGGCACATACCCAAGGGGAGGAAAGGCAGAAGCCGGTTTTGTTTAGTGAGGTCCAGAAGGGGTGTCTCGGATCAGTGACACAGTTTGGGAGGATTAGTTTTCCTGACCCGAGAATGCAGAAAGTAGAGACCTATTTCCAGCAAGACAAATGAGGGGTAGGGAGGGCTAACAGGAGGGGATGGAGGTGTTTGTCAAGAATATGGCCCACCTTGAGCCACTAAGATCTGTGACAATAAGAGTAACTGCACAGGGCCAGAGAGATAGCATGGAGGTAAGGCATTTGCCTTGCATGCAGAAGGTCAGGGGTTTAAATCCTGGCATCCCATAGGGTCCCCTGAGCCTGCCAGGAGCTATTTCTGAGCAGAGAGCCAGGTGTGACCCCTGAGCGCTGGGTGTGACCCAAAAACCAAAAGAAAAAAAAGAGTAACTGCAGACCTGTTTTTTGGTGGGTTCAAGTTGCAATCACTCGGCTTGGCCTTGGTCACCATCTGTAGATTGCTCCCTGTGGGGGAAGGCTTGACTGGTAGTGTCTAGAAAAAGAAACACCAGGCTTCCATGGACTGTTGCCCCTACATTTCTGTTCCCTATTACACTGGTGAATAGTTTCTGGACCTGAGAATCCATCTGCTCATCCACTGAAACCTGCGGGAATTACCTGCTGGACACACCATCTCATTCTACAATACAAGCAAGGACAGTTAGGCTTAAATACTTTGCCTTTTGATCCTATACTTTCTCAATTATTCAGAAAATTCTAGTTTCAGAATTATATTGGCTTTCCCCCCCTCTGGGAGATCATATAATAAGTTGATTATTAAGTCCCGCTAATACTCTGAAACATTTTGTGAGGTTCTTTGGAAACTTTAAGAACCTTTGTAGTTTTCGAGGCCTAGTGCTCACATATCATAATTTGGAATATGAGGAATGGGCCCAGCTATCTAGATTGAATGAGTTCTTTTGTCTTGTTCTGAGTCTTGGTCAAGACAGAGTCACTGCTGAGCATCAATCACAATTTAGCCTTACCTGTACCCTTCCCGCCCCTTAGGATTCTAGAGGATCTCATCTCTTCCTCCCTCTCTAAACTGATCTGAAGCTATGTTCCCTCCTTGCAACTCTCCTGCTAAGAGAGCACCAGGTTTCTCTCACTATTCTTCTACCAGGAGGCCCTTATGTTCATCCCACTTTTTTTTAAATTTCTTTTTATTTTAGTTTAAAATTTTTTTTTTGTTTTGGGGCCACACCTGTTGATGCTCAGGGGTTACTCCTGGATTTGCACTCAGAAATCGTTCCTGGCTTGGGGGACCATATGGCAGGGGTGGCAAGCAGGATTTTTACCCTCACTCAAAATGGCAAAATGCAATATGTGTTTAATATATTATTGTTAAAATATTATATGTTTTGTGTGAATGTAGGTTTGTTTTGGCAGGTCATTGTGTGGTGTGGTTCTCTGACTCTCACAAGTTTAAAATTTTGGCTCTTTGTGTCGAACTTGTTCACCACCCCTGCCATATGGGATGCTGTGGGATCGAACCGAGGAATGTCCTAGGTTATCGCGTGCAAGGCAAACACACTACTGCTTGTGCCACTGCTCCGGCCTCCAGTTTTATTTTTTTAATTTAAGCACCATAGTTACAAGGTTGTTCAGACTACAAGGTTTTTTTTTTTTTTTCAGATAAATTTGTTCATGGTTGAATTACAGTTATATTGAGTATACAGTCAATGACAACCTTCACCAGCCCGCATTTCCTGCCACTAATATCAATAGTTTCCTTCTCACCCTCCCTGATGCCCTCTTCCCTCCCACCCACTTTTCCTTGCCTGCCTTTGGGACAGGCATTTTACTTCACTTTCTTTCTCTCTCTTTCTCTTTCTCTTTCTCTCTTTCCACTTTTCATATGGCAGCTCCTTTAACCTTTTAATTCTTAGATAAATGGCAGAGGTTGAGCTTGGTTACCCTTACAACAGTGCTAACTCAGTTCATTCTATTCAATGGTTGTTTGTTTTGTGTCACCATTTACAAGTCTTTTTGTGATTACTGGCTTGCTTTAAAAAAGATTTAGAGGTAAGGGCTGTATCTGTCTAGTTTTCCTTGTGTTTCCATCATGCACTTGAGACACAGTGAAAGCTCAATAAATAACTCATTGTTGAATATAGGCATCAATCTGGCATCACCTCTATTTACAGAGCTACAAGTCTTTACAGCTTCAGTTTGTTTGTTGTTTCCTTGTTTTTTTTTTTTTAAATGATCTTCAGGGACACTTCCAGCTCTACACCATGGGGTGGGGACTGGCAACATATGATATTACATGATACAGTATTTTTGCCTATGTTGCCTTGACCTGCCTTTGAGCCAGGTCACTGCTCCCTGCAATTTCAGGCAGTCATTAGATTCATCTTCCTCCTGTATCCTTTATACCCTGCCTTCTTTGGACCTGACCATTTGAACTTACAGCAGGTAGATTGCAGATTATTCTCCTTCCCAGATTCATGCAATTGGGATAAGGGTCTATATGTTAACAGGAATCCTGAAGCTTACATAGAGGTTCAGAAATGATAAAAGAAGAAAAGGGCACATTTCTTTTGTTAGAAAGACAGATGCCCTTCTATATAAAATGACAATGTCCTAGGCACAACAAGGAAGGGACAGGGGAAAGCCACTTTGCAGACTTGAAGGCAGTAGGTGAGAGATCATATGTGAGTGACCAACTGGCTAACCTGTGGTTAGCATGTGCATCGCTGCATCCCTGAGCAACTCGAACAACTCCTGCTTCCGGAAGTGCTTCTGTTTCTAGGCCCATGTTTTCCCAGAGAATCCAACCTAAGCTTGAAGACAGATTCTCTTTGCCAAAATTCATCTATAAGCAATGAGCTCAGAGAGCAGAGCTGATAACATGTCACCACCACAAGGGGTACACTAGGGGCTCTTGGGTAAGTGGATGCTAACAAAGCACCTTCAGGAAATTCTCAGTTTGTCTCTGGGAAATGCAAAACCAAAGTCAAAACCTGTTGCCAGGGAACATATCTTCATCAGGAAAGAAATTAGCACTTGCTAAACCCAAAGAATAATGACAATAATACCCACAGGTAATATTCACCAAGGATTTACTGTATTGGTGGGGCACCTCATGTAATATTTTAAACAAATGAGTTCTTTGAATCTTCTCAACACTTCCCTAGTAACGAGGACCCATTAGTACTCTACTCTCTTGATAAATAAGCTAAAGGACAGACATTTCAAAGGGTTCTATCCAAGAACAACCATTATAGCATCCCTATCAGCCTCACCATGAAGCAGCCTGACTTCTCATTCCATAAATAGGGAAACTGAGGCTCAACTGGCTGCTCAGTTACTCTAGGTCCTTAGATCCTTACTCCCATCCTCTTTCCTTTCTTGAAAGCATTACTTACCATCCCTAACACAAACACACAGATGGCTAGGAGGGAGGGTAAACTGTAAGGGAAAAGTAACATAGTATTAAATGAAAAGGGAAATCTAATGGTATGGGTGGCAAAATTACTTGAGGAAGGGAAAGACAGCACACTAAGCAGAGAACATGCCTTGCAGGCAGGAGACCTGGGCTTGATCCATAGTGCTGAGCATCACTTAAAGTAACTCCTGAGCACAGAGCTGGGAGTAGCTCCTGGCCATGATGTATAGCCCCTTCCTTTAACTTTGCAATTAGAAAAACAGTCTAAAATGCAACAGAACTGCATGCTAAGACTGCAGTCTTCCCAAGAAGACTAGGAAGGAGAAGTGTTACTAGAGGCAGATTGTCCATTTTCAGTTCCAGAGGAAGTAGTTATTAGTGAAGTCCCAAAGTGAGAAATTGTAGTTGGCCTTGAACAATAGCTACCTACACCATGCCAGGCCAAAGTGAATGCCAGAATTCTCTAGGTTACTGAACAGGAAAATAAGGTCAGAAAAGACAGTTTTGCTACTAATTCAGTTTGGAGCCCTCCTGCTAGAGAAGTAGCTCAGATCTTCTACCGAGGCCTGGAAGGGGTTTTCCACTTTCTTAGCATGATAGTCACTAAAAAGAAGTTCAGGTCTCCTTACAATGAACTCCTGTGTATTCTTGGAGACAAATGAAAGAGAAAAATCTACCTTACTTGAGAGTATATGAGGAAATGTGACAGCCAAAAAGATGATTGGTGGAAATAAAAGGGGTCAGCAAATACCCCAAAGTGGATCAAACAAAAATTGAGGCTGTGGGAAGAAAGATAATGCCCCTGATTCAATGTCACTATGTACCTAAAATACTACTGTAAATGATTTGTAATCCACTTTGGTTAAAATAAAAATTATTAAAATAAAAACAGGAGTAAAGAAGCAGAGGGTTACTAACGATGTCTTCCAGGCCTGACCTTGTTTCTTACTTACCTCAGCCCACAGGGCCAGACTTTTTTGTGTGGCTGGTATAACTCTTTCCCCATTACTGATCATCAGATGTTTGCAAGTACCATATGAGAAAGGACAGTGCAAGGACACAGGAACTTCTGCTGCTGAATTTGGAGGGGTAGAGCAGGGTGTGAGGAAAGGGATAGCAAGAGAAGGCAGAGGGCTCAGCTAATTAACTGTTAGCAAATCATTTGCAAACACAAGGGTCCACCTAAATGATAAATGTTATTACTTCAGCTCCATTTTGCCAACTACAATGCTTCTATTTGCAAATTTAGAGAATTCTCCTAGGGAACAGCAACTTGCTTATCCAACAAAACTTCAACCCTCACTCACATCCTAAATGGCCCAGGGCTTCAGAATAAAAGTCAACCTGGAAAACTTTCCAAAACACAAGCTGCATAACCACTATGCAAATAAAAGAGAATAGAAACTGAGCCTTTGTATTACACACCATAATACACACCATAAATGCCAACTGAAGAGTCGTGAGAGCATCTTCTACTGCAGGCATATGTGCACTTTCAGTGCCTCCTTCTGTCTTGTGAAGGAAGGGTTCTCAGATAGCAGCACAGTGGTTCAAAGAAGTTATATCCTAAGTCCCAGAACTCAGATGTGAAAAGAAATAATTTGGGACTTATTCCAGACAAGTTCCCTGACTCAAAATATACATACACACATTTTGCTTACCAACATATCAGTTTTAGTACCTATGCAAAGGCTAAAATGCCATTCTAAAATAATGTGACCTCTATGTGTAGTCTGATAAAACTAACCTAGAAATATTGTAGGAAGTTGAAATATTATAGCAGGTAAAAAAAAAAAAGGTAAAGGCACCCATAAAAATCTCATCTAACTCCTTATATTTTGAACAACAAATCTTCTTAGTCTCTCTTAACCCAATTTTTCTTCCCTGTCTCACACTCACATAAACAAGTCTAAGGAGAAGGTAGTGGGGTTCTGAGGAAGAGCACAGGCTCTGGAGCCCGCACATAAGTCCTAGCTCCAGAAATGGTTGCTCTGTCCTCATAGGAGTTCATTTAGTTTCTCTGGTCAGATGTTTGTACATCTGTAAAAAAGGAGGCAAATTATTTACACGTTGTAGCATTAGAAGCGAAATTCACAGCTTGATATTTACCAAGTGCTTAGAAGCCTGCCCTGACTATCAACACCATAGAGATACTTGTTAAATTTAAGGGGTCACCCAACCACCGCACAAATTCCAAACTCTCTTTCCAAATGACTTTTCTTGGAAAATCTCCCAGAATGATACTCAAGAGAGACAGGTTTTACTCATAAAAACAAAGACAGCTAATCAAACAGCTGTGCTTGAGATGCTCTCTGGAATGAAACAGCACTGTTTAAGGAGCAGGCAGTGAGTTAGGTTCTGGCTCCAGTGCTGTGTGACCATACTAAAACCATCTACTCTATGACCCATTGATCTATAAACTGAAAAAAAAAAACCCTACCAAGTCTGTAAAATAATTATCAAGTAAACAATCTTTAAGATAACTGCCAAACCTTTACTCATTAGAGTGTTTTCATCATTGGTGTCATTATGATAGAAGCAATGACCAATATCTACTTTAATGAGATAATAAAATGTATCATGTCTAGTCCTGACTACAACTCTCAGGGCATTAAAAATGCCCTAACCTAATGAGGTGAACTATTCCAGAGTCCTCTAGCTAACAACTTCAGGGTATTAAAATTCATGAAAATTGTATTTATTAAACATTATTTATTTATTTGGGTTTTGAGACATGCCCAACTGTGGTCAGGACTTACTTTTGGCTCTGAACTCAGGAACCACTTCTAGTGCAGCTTGGAGGGTGCCATATGAAAATACAAGAGATCAAACCTACATCAGTTATATGCAAGGTAAGCTCTCTACCCACTGTACTCTCTCTAGTCCTTTAACACAATTTCTTGGTATTTCAGGTAAAAGTAACTATGTTTCTACCTGCATAATTGATCTCTGAGGTACTACTTCTGAACCCATAAGTAGAAGGATTTAATTTTTGGAAGCAGTCAATCCTTTCAGCAATGAACTCTAATGGAATTATTTCTGGGAAGTTCCTGCAAAAGCTGTACCCCAGTTATGAAGATATGAAATGACATTACTGTCATTTGTGTTAAGGTTATCTTTGAAGAGTAGCATGGCATTAAAGCTAATGAGGGAACTGAATAGAAAGGCCATGGGTTATGCCTGTTCCCAGAATGGACATGGTTTTCTGACAGATGGGAAAATTCTAACCTCCAACAATCCCCAAGGATTCAAGTAGTGTGCTAGTTATTTTTAAGATTTCTCTCCATTTCCCAAGGCAATATCACAGTTTTTTATGTTCCTTCCAGAAAAAAAGTTGAAATATTGTAGCTGTGTATTATCCAATGAAATAACTTAAACATTTTGTTAAGATTTAGGAAAAGATTGTTACTATTGCTGTTTACAACTTGTTCTCATAGTGGGCCCTAATCCTCAGCAAAAGCAATCATCTCAGTTTTCTCTGTGGTATAATCCCACTTCTGAGAACAGCTTCTCCTGAGCACTTCCTCTCCAGGGGGACTAGGTAAGGGCACTTTGATGAGTTTGGAAAACAGTGGCTTAAACTAAGATAAATATCTTTAATGGTTGCAGAAATTCTTGGAACTTTTATAGTATATATGGGAAAATCATAAGAGAAGGATAAATAAAACAAGTGAATTTCAAGTGAATTTGACCACAAAACAATTTATGGCCTGGGTTTATATGGGAAGTGTTTGGGAAAGTTTGATTTTAATGTAATCCACAATTTTAAAAATATTTTAGTGGGGCTGGAGAGATAGCATGGAGATAAGGTGTTTGCCTTGCATGCAGAAGGTTGGTGGTTCGAATCCCAGCATCCCATATGGTCCCCTGAGCCTGCCAGGAGCTATTTCTGAGCGTAGAGCCAGGAGTAACCCCTGAGTGCTGCCGGGTGTGACCCAAAAACAAAAACAAAAAAAAATTTAGCAATCTTAATTACTAAAAAATCCTGATGTCTTTTTCTGTGTACCCTTTCAAAGCTATATGCTAAAAAAGAGCAAAATCCCATGAATAAAAAAAATAAAGATAATGGGAAGGAGAGACAGTATAGTGGGCAAGGCTCTTGTATAGCTTGCAGCTCACCAGTGTTCAATCTCTAGTACCACATGGCCCTCCAATTGATGCCAGGAGTGATCCCTGGGCACAGTTTCATGAGTAAACTCTGAACACTGTCAGATGGGATTAAAAAGCCAAAACCAAACAAACACACTAAAAAACAAAATGAAAAAGAAAGACAATAATGGAGTAGCTGGTTAAGTGAGATGGTTAGAGTAGGGTGCTAACCCCAAGATTATGTATCTTTTAAGAAAATGATATTAATATTATAATCTGATATCTCACAGTTTGAATGAGACAGAACTATTCAAATCTTATTCTTTCTGAGTGCTTTCACCATTCCAGATGCTCAAGCAGGTTTACCCTAGAATTTCTCCTTTCAACACTGTTGGGAAGAATTTTCCTTCATGGTCCAAGATATAGCAGTAAGGAAGGATTGGAACTCTCTTAAAAGCTTTTGTAAACAGAATGGAAAATAATTAACTAAAAAGGAATAAATAATGTATTAGAAATAGGAAAATATTTTATGAATTGAGTGAAGTTCTAACAAAACGAATCGTACTTCTAATAGACTACTTGTTTATCTACATATTTTGCCAGTAAGAGCTACCAATCTCTAAGAAAGTGACTTTCTGCTACTGGGCTTAGAGGAGCTTGGGGAAAGGTCAGCAAACAGAAACAAGTTTTCTTTATTAGTATGGTGAACCCAGTCATTCAGTTCTAAGGCTTTTCTTTAAGTTTAAAAATAGAAAGAAAGAAAGAAAGAAAGAAAGAAAGAAAGAAAGAAAGAAAGAAAGAAAGAAAGAAAGAAAGAAAGAAAGAAAGAAAGAAAGAAAGAAAGAAAGAAAGAAGAAGAAAGAAAGAAAGAAAGAAAGAGAAGAAAGAAAGAAAGAAAGAAGAGGAGAGAGAGAAAGAAAGAAAGAAAGAAGAAGAAAGAAGAAGAAGAAAGAAAGAAAGAAAGAAAGAAAGAAAGAAGAGAAAGAAAGAAGAAAGAAAGAAAAGAAAAAAAGAAAAAGGTTAGGTCCCAGGAAATGCACACAGAGCTACTGTTTTCTCAAGAGTCATGCTGTCCATCACTGTCCATAAGGACTGGGTTATCACCTTTTATGACAGCAGTGGCCTTCCTCAGCTCAGTTACAACCATGCTCTCTTATCAAATCCATTCGTTATTGTCAGTTACTCAGTAAGGGATGTGTGAGATCCATGAGTATTGTGAATGGTAAAAATCTAGGGTTATGTTTATCTCCCAGGTGTGAGTTCGAGCAAGCAAACTTTTCAGCCAACAAAGAAGCAGAACACCTAGTAAAGTTTGCTCAAACCTATCTAGTTCCTCAACTAATCAACCTCTCAGATAAGGACTTTAGACTAGCAATATGGAAGGTGCTCAACAGACTCCAAGAAACCATGGATCGAGTTGAACAGAACACTAATAAGAACCAAGAAAATATAAAGGCAGAAATGACAAAACTCCAAACTGAAATAACATGTCAACTAACAGGCCTGAAAAACTCAGTAAACGAAGTGAATGACAAAATGGATAAGCTCTGGGACAGGGTATCAGAAGCTGAGAATAGACTTGGTGCTGTGGAAGATGAGATACATAACAATTCCATACAGCAGGAGAGATTGGACAAAAAACTTAAAGCAAATGAGCAGACAATGGAAAAATTAGTCAAAGAATGGGAACAGACGAAAATAGAAGTCTATGATAAGATCAACAGAAACAACTTAAGAATCATTGGAGTCCCAGAGACCCAGGAAGAAAATTTCCAGGAAGAATCAATGGTCAAGAACATCATTAAAGAGAAACTTCCAGAGCTAAAGAATATATGTGATCAAATCCTGCATGCCCGAAGAGTACCAACCAAAAGAGACCCCAGAAAAACCACCCCAAGACACATCCTAGTCACAATGACAAATCCCACAGATAGAGACAGAATTCTGAAAACAGCAAGATCAAAAGGGGAAATCATGTTCAAGCAAGCTTCCCTGAGATTTACAGCAGACCTGTCACAAGAAACGCTCAATGCCAGAAAGCAGTGGTGGGATATTGTGACAAGACTGAATGAAATGAATGCTTCACCCAGAATACTATACCCAGCAAAACTCACTTTCCGGTTTGATGGAAGAATACATGGTTTCACAGACAAAAAACAGCTCAGAAACTTCACAGACACAAAACCAGTCTTAAGAGAAAAACTGAAAGACCTAATCTAAGACAAGACTACCCAAAAGACACACCAAATTTTGAAATAAAGATGGCGTTAAATCCCAGGACAATTCTTTCTCTCAACGTCAATGGACTAAATGCACCAGTTAAGAGACACAGAGTGGCTAAATGGATCAAAAAACTCAATCCAACCTTCTGCTGCCTACAAGAAACGCACCTGAATAGTCAGAACAAACATAGACTCAAAATAAAAGGCTGGAGAAAAGTTATCCAAGCAAACAACACCCATAAAAAAGCTGGAGTGGCCATACTAATATTAGATAATGCAAACTTTATACTCAGGAAGGTTGTAAGGGACAAAGACGGACATTTTATATTAATCAAGGGGTACGTAGAGCAGGAAGAATTCACTCTCCTAAACATATATGCACCGAATGAGGGGCCAGCAAAATATTTAATACAACTGCTGACAAATCTGAAAAATAATATCAACAACAACACAATAATTGTGGGGGACCTAAACACGGCTTTGTCAACACTGGACAGGTCAACCAGACTGAAACCCAACAAGAATATACTAGACCTGAGGAGAGAAATGGAAGAAAGAGGCCTAGTGGATATATATAGGACACTCCATCCCCAGAAACCTGGATACACATTCTTCTCCAATGTACATGGGACATTCTCCAGGATAGACTACATGCTGGCACATAAAACATACCTCCATAAGATCAAGAGGATAGAAATTTTGCAGATTACCTTCGCTGACCACAAGGCTCTGAAATTATTTGTGAACTCCAAAGGGACTCAGAAGAAACACTTTAACACCTGGAAGTTAAACAGCCTCATGCTCAATAACCAGTGGGTCCGAGATGAAATCAAGGAGGAAATAAAAAGGTTCCTGGAAACAAATGACAATAAAGACACAAACTCTCAGAACTTATGGGACACAGCAAAAGCAGTACTGAGAGGAAAATTTATAGCTTTGCAAGCATACATCAGGAAGGAAGAAGGAGCTTACCTGAGTAGCTTAATGACACAGCTAATAGAACTAGAAAATGCTCAACAAAAGGACCCAAGAACAGGAAGACAGAAGGAAATAACAAAGCTGAGAGCAGAAATCAACGAAGTGGAAACTCAAAAAACAATCCGAAAGATCAACGAAAGCAGAAGTTGGTTCTTTGAAAAAATAAACAAGATTGATAGACCACTGGCAAACCTAACAAAGAAAGAGAGAGAGAGAAACTTGATAACTCGTATCAGGAATGAAAAAGGAGAGATCACTACTGATATGACAGAGATTCAAAGGGTAATCAGAAACTACTTTGAAAAACTCTACGCCACTAAAAATGAGAACCTGGAAGAAATGGATAAATTCTTGGACTCTTATAATCTTCCACGGTTGAAGGAAGAGGATGTAGCATATCTAAACACCCCCATCACCATTGATGAAATTAAAACAGTAATCAAATGTCTGCCGAAAAAAACAAAAGCCCAGGTCCAGATGGATTCACTAATGAATTCTATCAAACTTTCCAAGAGGAACTACTGCCAATCTTGGCAAGACTCTTTCATGAAATTGAACAAACAGAAACACTTCCAAATAGCTTTTATGAAGCCAACATCACCTTGATACCTAAACCAGACAGAGACGCTACCAAAAAAGAAAATTACAGACCAATATCACTGATGAATGCAGATGCAAAGATCCTCAACAAAATCCTGGCAAATAGGATTCAATGCCTCATTAAGAAGATCATCCACTACGATCAAGTAGGTTTCATCCCAGGAATGCAAGGCTGGTTTAACATCCGTAAATCTATCAACATAATACACAACATCAATAACAAGAAAAATAAAAACCACATGATCATATCAATAGATGCAGAGAAAGCATTTGATAAGGTCCAACACCCATTCTTGATCAAAACTCTCAGCAAGATGGGAATGGAGGGAACCTTTCTCAATATAGTGAAGGCCATCTACCACAAGCCAGTGGCAAATATTATCCTCAATGGAGAAAAACTGAAAGCCTTCCCTCTAAATTCTGGCACAAGACAAGGCTGTCCTCTCTCACCACTCCTATTCAACATAGCACTGGAAGTACTTGCTATAGCGATTAGGGCAAGAAAAGGATATCAAGGGAATCCAGATAGGAAAGGAAGAAGTCAAGCTCTCACTGTTTGCAGATGACATGATACTCTACTTAGAAAACCCTAAAGACTCTATCAAAAAGCTTCTAGAAACAATAGACTCATATAGCAAGGTGGCAGGCTACAAAATTAACACACAAAAATCAATGGCCTTTCTATATACCGATAGTAATAAGGATGAAATGGACATTAAGAAAACAACCCCATTCACAATAGTACCACACAAACTCAAATATCTTGGAATCAACTTGACTAAATATGTGAAGGACCTATACAAAGAAAACTATAAAACTCTGCTCCAAGAAATAAGAGAGGACACACGGAAATGGAAACACATACCCTGCTCATGGATTGGCAGGATTAACATCATCAAAATGTCAATACTCCCCAAGGCATTATACAGATTTAATGCCATCCCTCTAAAGATACCCATGACATTCTTCAAAGAAGTGGATCAGACACTTTTGAAATTCATTTGGAACAATAAACACCCTCGAATAGCTAAAGCAATCATTGGGAAAAAGAATATGGGAGGAATTACTTTTCCCAACTTTAAACTGTACTACAAAGCAACAGTTATCAAAACAGCATGGTATTGGAATAAGGATAGGCCCTCAGATCAGTGGAATAGGCTTGAATACTCAGAAAATGTTCCCCAGAGATACAACCATCTAATTTTTGATAAAGGAGCAGGAAATCCTAAATGGAGCAGGGAAAGCCTCTTCAACAAGTGGTGTTGGCACAATTGGATAGCCACTTGCAAAAAATTAAACTTAGACCCCCAGCTAACATCATGTATGAAGGTAAAATCCAAATGGATTAAAGACCTCGATATCAGCCCCAAAACCATAAGATATATAGAACAGCACATAGGCAAAACACTACAGGACATTACAGGCATCTTCAAGGAGGAAACTGCACTCTCCAAGCAAGTGAAAGCAGAGATTAACAGATGGGAATATATTAAGCTGAGAAGCTTCTGCACCTCAAAGGAAATAGTGCCCAGGATACAAGAGCCACCCACTGAGTGGGAGAAACTATTCACCCAATACCCATCAGATAAGGGGCTAATCTCCAAAATATACAAGGCACTGACAGAACTTTACAAGAAAAAAACATCTAACCCCATCAAAAAATGGGGAGAAGAAATGAACAGACACTTTGACAAAGAAGAAATACGCATGGCCAAAAGACACATGAAAAAATGTTCCACATCACTAATCATCAGGGAGATGCAAATGAAAACAACGATGAGATACCACCTCACACCCCAGAGAATGGCACACATCACAAAGAATGAGAATAAACAGTGTTGGCGGGGATGTGGAGAGAAAGGAACTCTTATCCACTGCTGGTGGGAATGCTGTCTAGTTCAACCTTTATGGAAAGCGATATGGAGATTCCTCCAAAAACTGGAAATCGAGCTCCCATACGATCCAGCTATACCACTCCTAGGAATATACCCTAGGAACACAAAAATACAATACAAAAACCCCTTCCTTACACCTATATTCATTGCAGCTCTATTAACCATAGCAAGACTCTGGAAACAACCAAGATGCCCTTCAACAGATGAATGGCTAAAGAAACTGTGGTACATATACACAATGGAATATTATGCAGCTGTCAGGAGAGATGAAGTCATGAAATTTTCCTATACATGGATGTACATGGAATCTATTATGCTGAGTGAAATAAGTCAGAGAGAGAGAGAAAAACGCAGAATGGTCTCACTCATCTATGGGTTTTAAGAAAAATGAAAGACACCCTTGTAATAATAATTTTCAGACACAAAAGAGAAAAGAGCTGGAAGTTCCAGCTCACCTCAGGAAGCTCACCACAAAGAGTGATGAGTTTAGTTAGAGAAATAACTACATTTTGAACTGTCCTAATATTGAGAATGTATGAGGGAAATGTAGAGCCTGTTTAGGGTACAGGCGGGGGTTGGGTGGGGAGGAGGGTGATTTGGGACTTGGGTGATGGGAATGTTGCACTGGTGATGGGTGGTGTTCCTTTTATGACTGAAACCCAAACACAATCATGTATGTAATCAAGGTGTTTAAATAAAAAAAAAATTAAAAAAAAAAAAAATAAAAGACACAGTGAGACTAGAATAGGGCATGGGTAGAGGGTCTTGGGCACCTTGGTTGTATATGAGAGGGGGCATCAACACCATAATGTGACCTCAACTCCAATAAAAAATGATTTTAAAAATTCAATGATTTCCATAAAGAAAATAAAAAAAATTTCATAAAAAATTCAGTGAGCGCCAGGGAGAATGCTCAATGGATAGAATAAAGGCTTCACAAGCATAAGGCCTGAGTTCAATCCAGAGTCCTTCGTGGATCCTTAGCACCAAGGAGTGTAACCCCTCCCCCCCCCAAAAAAAAAAAAAAAAAACCTATCTAGTTCCTGCAATTTATGAACAATTCTAAGAATGAGTGTTTTTTCTCCTTAACATTTCTGAAATCAAAGAGCACAAGTGAGTCCCTACTCAGTTAATTACATATAATTAGATATTGCATAATATTATATTTTATTGTATTACATTTGTACAACCACAATAATTATTGTATAATTATTATGACATGGAAATATGGAGTAGAGGTGAGCTGCTGTGACTCTGAAATAACACTGCCTGCGTCTATCTTTCACAGACTCATACTTCCCAAGTTGCTGAAGTTTGAAAACTTAATCCTTTACTTAGTATTTATCTATTCAGTGGAGATTAAAGCAGTTTCTCTCACCTAGAGCTTCGTTATAGATTTAATGACATAATTTAATAAGGTACTTAGTTCTAAATTCAACAACAGAAGTTGTTTAGAAATTGATTAAAAACAATCAATAAACTTCTGTTTAATCAACAGAAGTTGATTAAAACTATTTCTAAAAGAATGTCTATTAAAGATTAACATAAAGTATAGACATTTGATGTTACTTCAGAAAATTTAGGAGGGTAAGGAAAAATGTTTCCATAAAAGTCTCTACATTAGCACTAATCTGCTTGGTAATATCTGAGTTTCTATTTCAGAGCACCATAAATTTACTTTCTTGGTCTCTGTTACATGTACACATTTCAGGGAAGAATGCTATTTTAGCTGCTTTTAGGTGCCTAGATATTAGAAAATTTTACTAAGCCTGAATGGATTATAGGGGAGAAAAATGTAAACAAGCTTACTGTTCAGGTGCAGCAAGACAGTGACATAAACCAAGACAGGTGAACTCCTGATCACTGCAATACAGTTATTACTAAAATCATACTAATAATACACCTGCCAAGTCTCCAAATCATGAATCACTACTTTAATCTCTACATCAAATTAGGGCCAAAAAGCAACAGCAGAGACAGCAGGTGCACTCAGTAGCCCCACATTGCCATTTGTGTCAGGATTTCCAGAAAGTAAACTGTGATGGTCTGGTTAAGTTTATGTCTAAGTTTTTCATTTGTATGGAGCCAAGTTAAGTCAACTTCATAAATTTTCATAAACCTTTCAGCAAGCACTGTTCAGTTCAAAAAGAAAGTCCAAAACTGAAAGTGTTATGAGGTTCCTTTGAGCCTCAGTGCTGCCTATCTTGGGAAAATTTTGTGGCTTCTATACAACCAGGTGAACTGAGTCCAATAATAAATAATGTGGCATTGCTATTTACAATTGTATTTAAAGTCAATTGACAATTTCACAAGATTCTAGTATTTTTATGGAAGAGCTGAAATATAATAATTAGTCATCCTTCTTAAAAGTGCTCAAACTTTATCATATTGAACAACGAAAATAGGTTTTCCTCTTATCCCTCAATATTTTCTGGGATTTAGATCTATCACAGGTCTTTCCATTTCAAAATGGTATTCTTTAGGGTGAATGCTTTTCACTCACCTGACCATTCTCCTAGTGGTCATTTGTGTGGATTGAATGCTGTGAAACAATGTAGAAATGCTTATGCTCTAAAGCAACAGATACAAATAGGCATATGTGTCCATAATATGGGATGCTTTTCCAGTTATACACGGAGTAGATGACTTTACTATGGAATAGACAGACTGGACATTAAAAATTAGTATTAATATATCAGTACTACAAGCTGGAATTATCCCAGGCAAACAAGGACACATGATCTCCTAGTCAAGGAGAATGTACATGAAATTAAAAAAAATGTAGGAGCGGAGCGACCGAGCCGAGAACGAGATGCTGGTGGCCGTGGGACCCTACGGCCAGTCCCAGCCCAGCTGCTTCGACCGCGTCAAGATGGGCTTCGTCATGGGCTGCGCCGTGGGCATGGCGGCCGGGGCGCTCTTCGGCACCTTCTCCTGTCTCAGGATTCGAATGCGGGGTCGGGAGCTGATGGGCGGCATCGGGAAAACGATGATGCGGAGTGGCGGCACGTTTGGCACATTCATGACTATCGGAATGGGCATTCGATGCTGATGGAGACCATGGTTGCCTGTAATATCAGTCCCCTCCCATCATTCCCAACCCATGTACTATAATAAAAAATTAAAAAAAAATGTAACAGATAGTGACCAATTGTCCAAATTATATTGAATGGAACTTGAATCTTTCAGTTTTAAAATTTTACTAAAGTTTGACTATCCTCTGCCCCCCCAAAATGAAAGATAATATGTCAAAAGCTTATATTGATCCTTAGATGCCAACTAACCTATTTCTTCAATGAAAAGCAGAATTATTTAAGAGGGCACTGAGTTCCTCCCCAACCCAGTTTAGTTCGCTAGTCTCTCTCCTCTGAAATACAATGCTAAGGTTTACTTAATGCCTTATTGCAATTTCCAGATTAAATTTGTTAGTAGAAGAAGAATGTTATGTATGAAAACATTTCCATAAGATTATTATCTTACTGATCCTCCCCTAATCAATTATTGTACCCACACTAGGGTGTGACCTGGTGATCGGATATTGGATTATTCCTCACTTGGTATTCTGCTCCCACCCTAGGGTGGTACCTGATTCTTGTCTGAGGAAGGCTGGGGAAGAAGAAGACCAGATTTAACACAACACCTCATTTATTACCAATCTGATGATGACTAGAAATCATAATTTTCCACCTGGTATGACCAGTGGTGTGAGTGTGGTATTGCGTTTTTCTGGCATATTCAAATTATTTTCCCTTTGGACCTACCCTGTAAGACTCATTCTCTTGTCTGCTTTTCTTTTTTATGCATATCATTTGGGGACTTTCTAATGATTCCAATCCACTAAGAACATCAACAATCAATTAACTAAGCAACAATAAACCCCAGTCAATTTTCATTTTATCCCCAATTCTCTTGATTGGAAATAAAGCAGAGCCTTGCTTCAATAACAACTTGCAGTAACAGACTTGAGACAGTTTCATTAAAAAAATATTCTCCATGAATATTTGCAGGAACAAGAGTGCACTAGAGCTCCAACTTTACACTAGTGGAAATTCTAGAACCCCCATCTAAGTACTGAAAAAATCTGGAAGCAACAAAGATTGTGGTAATTGGGATGTTAAAAACAAGTAGAATCAATTCATTCACAGGCGTTTATTGAACCTTAGGGTATTCAACACTTATGTCTTGGAGGATGAAAGCAACTGAAAAAATAAAGGTACCAAGAAGCACATAGAATCCCTATTCAGACTGGTTACTGTGCACTTTTCCTTTATAAAAAAAGATGGATCTTTTGTTCAAGGATATACTGTGGTTTGATGTTTTGATCACGCTAACCTCACTGGATTTAAACTATGGATTCCAAGGGAACAGCGCATATGTCCATCTTCTGCCTCAGGCTCTCAGGGATCCCGCATATTTTCATGAATTCAGTCTTGGACTTGAAGCAAAGGCTACACAGTAGAATCATTAAGAATATGAGTCCCAGAAGTCAGAGTGATAGAAGAGTAGGCAGGGCACTTGCCTTGCAAGCAGTTGACTGATCCAGGTTTGATCCCCAGCACCATATAGGGACCCCCAATCCTCACCAGGAGTGATTCCTGAGCAGAGAGCCAGGAGTAAGTCCTGAACAAAGTTTTGACTGCACTACTTGTTTCTGATCTGGGCATATCACTAATGTATCTAAGTCTTAGTTTTCTCAACTAAAATAGAAATGATTATAATATTATCTTATATATTTTACATACATATTTAAATATTATGAACATTAAATTATGTATATGCTAATTTATTGAACTAATGATTGGCATATTAAAGAACTTAAAATGCTAGTTGTTATTAAAAGTAATACCCACATTTGAATATTATTTAATAACCATAATCTAATAACCCAACTTTGTGCCATGCCATATTTCAATGAATACTATTAATTTAGTTGACTTTTTACTGATTTTATGAGGGAGACACCATTATTCCACTTGATTACAAATCAAGGTGATGGAACTGTGTCAGAGAAGGGTTGCCTGCAAGTGAGTTATCAGTTAGGTTAGCACTGACTATTCTTTTTTTTTTTTTTAATCTTTATTTAAGCACTATGATTACAAGCATGTTTGCAGTTGTGTTTCAGTCATAAACAGAATACCCCCTTCACCAATGCAACATTTCCACCACCAATGTCCCCCCTCCTCCTGCACCCCTGCCTGTATTCATAACAGGCACTCTACTTCTATCATTCTTTAACCTTGTCATGCTAGTTGTTAGTGTAGTTATTTCCCTAACAGCATTCACCACTCTGCATTTATCACTCTGCTATGCTTCTCTAACCATGTGAAGACTCTGTGTCTTTATGGTGAGACTCTCAGTTCTAGGACAAGGATAACTAAAAGAGCCAGGAAGTAGTAAGGAAAGAAATACTGACAAAGTGGCCCCTGCAAAATGGCTTGTCCTTTAGCTTAGTGCAGGTGATTGTTATAAATAACAGACTCCTAATACACATCTAGAAACATTTTGCCTCGCATGTCGACAGCAGTTAACTTGTATAGAATGGAATCCTCATGATTAGAGACACTATTCTTAAAATTTTTACAACTTAGGCTTCAGCCTGGTGGAATTAAACATAGGAGTCAGGAAGACTTCAAGTCCAGTTTGAGTTTTCATTCTCTACCTGAGTGATCCTCCACTGTCTCTTCAGCATGCTCCAGGATATATCTGAGAGTAAGCATGATAAAATATCAGAGATTTTTAAAAATATTTTCAGACTTGGTCAGAGAGACAGTAAAGTGGCTAGATGCATGCTTTGCACATAACTGACCTGAGTTATTTCCAGGCTGGATCTCTGGCATCTCATACGATTCCCCAAGCACCACCAGGTCTAATTCCTGAGTGCAGAGTCAAAATTAACCCCTGAGAATCACTTGGTGTGCCCCAAACCACCTATCTATCTATCTATCTATCTATCTATCTATCTATCTATCTATCTATCTATCTATCTATCTATCTATCTATCTATCTATCTATCTGTCTGTCTGTCTGTCTGTCTGTCTGTCTGTCTGTCTGTCTGTCCGTCCATCTGTCTATCTATCTATCTGTCTGTCTGTCTGTCTTTCTATATTCTAGTCTAGCATGACATATTTTTATAATCTTATAATCAACACAATGTTTGAGTGTAGATTGTTTGATAGATTGTTTTCTAAACAAAATTGTATTATTGTATTAGATTGACAATGGGGTCAATGCTGAATTATTTCCTTCACACCTGCATTTTTTTTTTTTTTTTTTGGTTTTTGGGTCACACCCGGCAGTGCTCAGGGGTTGCTCCTGGCTCTACACTCAGAAATCGCTCCTGGCAGGCTCAGGGGACCATATGGGATGCCGGGATTCGAACCACTGTCCTTCTGTATTAAAGGCAAATGCCCTACCTCCATGCTATCTCTCCGGCCCCCAACATACTTGCATCTTTATATTAAGTTAATAGCTCCCATTTGGTATGTCATTCCTTTGTGCATTATCAATAAAACACTGAATATTGATTGGTCCTTGATGTTTCAATATAGCTGAAATGGTCCTAAAGAAAAGTCCATGAAAATGCTTAATGGGTCTAGATAATGGACATCACTGTAAATAGAATGTGATCAACCTCTGTCAATGAAAGCTTTAGCTTTTTAAAGAAAATTTGTAAAAAAATAATTGATGTATATATGCATGCATATGATCTCTGAATAAACCTCTCAAACCATTATCCCATGGTCAGGCAAACTGAGAAATAAAATTAATGAAAATATTTGAGAAAAAACAGGTTGTTAGATGACCTTGAACAAGTGATTTAATGTTTTGAGATAAATCCTAATTTTCATTTGATTAAGTGAAAACAATGAGTAAAAACAGGAAGGTAAACAATGCAATTAATAATTGATGTTATTTTTATGTTGCTAATTTTGAGTAAAGAATTTTAAAGTGTCAAAACTAACTTTAACAATACAAATAATCAGAATTTGTGCCTTCAAATACTATGTAAACAGCAGTTGCTTTTTTTCAACAGTTCTCTATTATTATTTTTGTTTATTTGTTTTTTGGGGGAAAGTAGTTTACACTTGGTATTGTTTGGGCTAACCTGACTTGATGCTTAAGGAATCCCTCCTGCAATGCTCAAGTGAGACATGTGGCACCAGGGATCAAAATGGGGGTTCTCACGTGCAAAGCACACGTTCTAGCCCTTTAATCCATTTTACTGGCCATTCTCTCTTTATTCACTTCTGTTTCACTTGGATCTTACCAAAAATAATTTCTAATACTTTTATTTTGTTGGATATACTAAGTTGCATTACATCTCTTGACAATTTTAAGTTAGAGTATCTCAAATTTCAAGTTAGTGCATCTCAAAATCAAGGCTCATGAAACTGGTTGATTCTGTCTAGATCTAAACTCCTGTCTCTTCTGAGTTTAATACTCATTGTCTTTGTCTGCTAGCTCTGATCCAAGTGCTGTCTTTGGTGAGAGGCCATTGTAAGGCCATATGAAGCCATATAACCTGGCTGTGTCAGGATGTGAAGGAATTTGTCAGTGAATTGTTCTGCAAGATTCTATAAACTCATTTACTCTAATATGTCTACAGATCAACAGGCCATGTGAATGAGTACAGATTGCAGGGTATAAGAATCAGTTAAAGGAGGTGGTTGAAATATCCCACCCCATCTTCAGGGCACAGAACTGTTCAGATAATAGGAATTAGGGACTGATGCCTTAATGTGGATGTCAGCCCAGGTTACCACTGGGATATCAGAAACACAGGTAGTTTGTTACATAGACTCTCTTGGTTTTACCAATTAAATCCATTTCTAAGACACTGTGCAGACAACATTAAAAATAAACACTTGCCACATCTAGTGTTCACATCTTGCTGTAGATTTGGTCTTCTGACTCTAAACGTAATGCTTTCCTGAAACATCTCTACACAATAGTGCAAAGCTCATAAAATCAGATCTGGTTTGATCTGGTTCAGTGATGTTTCCTACTGACAATTCTCGGCTCAGAGTAGGCACTCAACCTTTTTCTTTCCTTATTTTTTTTTAACACAGGAAGAAACTAATTCGATTAATCTCAAGGTATAGGGTAAAGGTGACTAAAAAGTGTTCTGAAGAGTCAGAAGAGTGCAGTATAGCTATTTGAATGGGAGGATATAGCACGAGGAAAGAATTTTTTCAAGCTGGAAATTTTAAAATAAAACATGGAAGTTGGAGAAAAGCAGATTAAAGAGGATAATGTAACTTAGGCATAACAAAGGCTTGCTTTTAAGGACTCTATTTAGGATGTAAACTTCATAAGCCATACATGCCACAATGCTTCTAAGAAACAAGGGCATCCATTTTGTTTCTTCTTTTAAAGATTTATCTGAGACGTAGAGAGATATTACGGCAGGTAAAGAACCACAGAACCAAGAGTGAGCAAAATCCTAAATGTTTCATTTGAAAGAGGATCTTTAATAAACCTTAGGGGTCAATTAAGTCAACAGCATGCTGAATGGCAAGGGTTATGACATTTAAACTTCCTGAGCCTATTTCCTAACTTAAAGAAACTGATATGGTCCTACCTACATTTATCATTAGGCAAATGAGGATTAAAAGAGAGCATGTTCTCAGAGTCAACTGTTCAATACACAAAAAGGTCTTAAATGGGAAAACATTGTACTTTATCAATTTAATCCCTTATGGATAAAAAAAAAGGGTTCACCAAAGATATGACATTTTTAGACCTAATTTGGCTAGAAAATGTCCAAGCAGAAATTGAACTGACTATATTAACCCTCCAAATTCAACAGCAAAGTTTGACATGCTGTGCTCATAAATTGTTCATACCCAGAAAGCAAACAGCATAAAAATCACCACAGACATCACAGAAAATTTCAGTATGCTTGCTTATTTTTGTTTCTAACCATTTCAAATGTCTAGATGTTCTTGTGGGTAATATACTTAAGTAACATCTTCTAGAGAGTCCAAGAAGCCAGTTGAAAATACAACCAAATTATACACCCATTGAATTTTCTTGGCAATGAGATTTCTCAATTTCCAGAATATTCTTGGGGAAAGAGAGAGGCAAGACAATCACAAGCAGGTTCTAGTGAGATTCTACACTGCCTTAGCCGTATCTCACATAGGAGAATAGTGCTCAGGTAGAGTTGAATTTAAATAATGAGATGCTGTGTAGAAAGAGAAAGATTATCTCTACTCTTGGTATGAGTAGAGTCAAATAGTTTCCATCAGGAATTACAAAACTATAAACTTCAATAGTACATTCCAACTTGCAAAGCTCTCTAATGAAATAATGAAAGTATTAAATATTTGTGCCTGAGGTTATGATCTGCTTTAAATGACAGAGAATTTGAGTCAACATTTGAATGGTTAAGAATACATTTAGGAAGAAACCTGAGAACGGAATGGTCACTACATTTCAAGAACAATTTACAAAGAAATCAATTTGAAAATTTTATACAGTATTATCACCCATGAAATTGTTTTTCTTCACAACGGCAGGTCCTAAAATGTTGCAAGAAATTTTACAAATAACAAATGATAATTAAAGTAATCTATTCAATCCATTGAGCTGATTGAAATCAAAATAAAAGGAAGCACCTTCTGAGGAAAAAAATTTCCATGCTGGATTTATTGCTCTTGCTGCTGCTGCTGCTGCTGCAGCTCAGTCCTCCTTTCTTTATAAAAATAAGTGGCATGGGGCAACATTGGATCATGCCATTTTCCTATCTCCAATATGCATTATGAGAATTTGCAATGTGAATGAATGTACATAAACACACACAAAAGTTCCACCTCAAAATGACACATAAGATTTCTGTTTACAGTACACTGATTTTTAAGCTGACAGAGTTAATAATGGATTGTAATAGTTTTAGAGATAGAGGAGAAGACAATTTATGCTTGAATAAGACCCTAAGAGAGGGTAGATGCACACACACATTACAACAAAAGATTAATTTGTGTGTAACTAATTCTAGTTAGGATCATTTTCATGTAGAGCCACAATCCTGAAAGCCAGCAAAAAAATAAAAAAGCATATAAGTGATATAAGTGGAGCTACCATCATTTAAAGAAGCCAGGACATTTCTAACCAAAAAGAAAGATTGACCTGACAAACAACTGAAAGATAAAATAAAGGAAACCAAAGCAGAGGAAAATATATACTGTCTCTCTTCTTCTAGTGCCCAGGCTCTGCTCATCAGCAAAAACCTTTTGGAAGATACCACTTGTAAAACAACCATGTGCTTTGTTGTTCTTAAGTTTTATATCTCTGGGTACACAGTTAGCATGAGTTCTTTGGGCTCAAAGTTCTTGGCTATAGAAGTCATCAATTTTGGCCAGTAAATAGGAATGAAAACAAAATCCATTTTAATAAAATGGGTTTAATTTTAATAAAATGGGCAGCACTGTGATTTGGAAGACAGTGAGACATTGTCTTTTCTTGTTAATTGATTTGAAAACACAAGCCTCTATTCCTTTTCTAGGGTCTAAACCAATGGTCCTCAAACTATGGCCCGTGGGCCACATATTGTATTTATTCCCATTTTGTTTCTTCACTTCTAAATAAGATATATGCAGTGTGCATAGAAATTTGTTCATAATTTTTGTTTTTACTATAATCTGGCCCTCCAAAAGTCTGAAGGATAGTGAACTGGCCCCCTATTTAAAAAGTTTGAGGACCCCTGGTCAACTTTTCATAGCATTGCTGATGTGAACTGGTAACTCTAAAATACCTTAGTCTTCAGAGATTTTGCACAATTAAGCAAAGGGCAATTAAGCAAAGGAAACTTTAGCAGGGTGCCTTTTAACTTGAACATGGGTAGAAATGCACTGAATATGAACATTGATTTAACACCATGTGAAATTAAGCCTGAAGGATATTTTGTCCTCATAAACCATAATTACTCCAAAAGTTTTATCTCAAATTGTCTCAGAGGAACTCTTACCAGCAAGTAATAAGCAGACTTAGAAAAATGTCACAGGTCACATTCATTATCTTCTAGGTCTGGACAATAGGGGGAAATTTTATGTACTGTTAAGTGTGGGGGCAACAGATTTTGGTTCTTAGAGTCCCCCCTTCTTCTACTCATAGTACAGACATGACCTGTTAGGTCAACTAACTATAGGGGTTATTTCTTCAGTGTTAACTAAAATGAAGTAAAAACTTTAAAAAAGGAAAAAGAAATAAAATCCCTGAGATATGTGCTCGCTTCGACAATTGGAACCATACAGAGAAGATTAGCATGGCCCCTGCACAAGGATGACACGCAAATTCGTAAAGTGGTCCATATTTTTTTAGAAAAAAAATCACTGAGATATTAGCAGCCAGAAGCATAATTGCAAACAAGTTTGCCAATGAACGTTAAATATAGTACAATGCTTTTTCCTGAGGTTCTTGAAGTAAAGGGAGGACTTGGTAACTCTTTCTGATGATAGCACATTCTCCCAAATATGTGATGGGCTCAAAGACTACATCTTTTCCAAAAAGATATCAGGGGGTGCAAGGCTAACCTTTCTGTTGATAAACCAAGAAAGAAGATTGGAAAGGTTTTATGATCCAGAGAAACCAGAACTGGCAAACTTACCTGGCAACAGAGACGTTTGCCATGCTCTTTGGGAAGCTGTGCCACGCAAAGTTATGGTCATTAGTTCAAATCCCTCTAAGAACCTGTCTGTGTTTCCCAGTCCACTTCCCAGTCACTGACTGTGAATGTGGCATACTGTTTTTGTCCCAGGCTGAATACTTAGTGCAGTGAACCTCGGAGACACTCCTTGGCACAGAGGGGAATGATGCTGAAAACAGGTCAGTGATATTTTATGAATCAGGCCTGAGAAAAAGTAAGCATGTCTCCAACCATAGGCAGCACAATCAATCTGCTGATCTTTTTTAAAAAGTTAAAAGAGTAAGCAATAAATCAGCAGTAAGGGGTTGGTCCTTTGCCATCGAACTGTCCTGAGATGCAATTTTAAATGTCTTTGTGGTGACCTTGCCTGTGTAATTTCAGGGCTCAGAAAATTTTCCCTCATATACTTCGTGCAATTACTCTGATCCTCTCAGATGGCCACTTCTAACAAAGAACTGCCAGTGTGGTGACTCCCTTCCTTCTCGTAAATGGACAGACTTGGGATCTGGATTTCTAATTCTAATCAGCTAATGCAGAGAAAGCATCTGGGTCAGAGAGATGTGTCAGAAAAACATATGGCTCAGCTAACATCAGGCCACAGGCATGGAAACAAGCCCGGCTCCAGTGCCATTCAGAGCAGACATTAAGTATCACCACCACTACCCCACAGTAAACCTGTCCCAGATGCGGAGACAGTCGATGGCAACTTGAGTGCCTCCGAGAACCATGCGGATGCCCAAGATGAATATCATTTTGCAACTCTAGCTGTACTAGGAATTACTGTATTACAGAGCAGAAGAGTAGAGGAGCAGACCTGGAAAGGATTTGGTGATATTTATCAAGTAAATGGTGAGATTCTGTCACTGTGTATGTACTCAGATCCTTCTACGAGCTCTAAGTCTTGATATAACCATAATAACTTTAATCTCGGAGTGTAAATAATTTAGTTTCTTCATCCACAAAATGGGAACCCACCCTTTTCAGGAGTCATAAAGATCAGCAAAAGGGAAATAGTCCCTGTTTAACACCATTGGAGAGTGGGTTCTGATACACTTTCAAACCTCACTTAAACAACAGAGACATAGTTTTTTTTTTTATTAAGTTCAGTGAACATTGAAGATACTTTCTGAAATACTTTCTACCTCACTAGCTGTTTCTTTAATCACTACGCTCTAGTCAACAAAGGGGAAGTGTCCTCACTGTCCACTATGGCAGTCATTAGCAAGATGTGGCTAAAAACACTGGAAAGATGTCTAGGGTGATTCAGGAGTTAAATTTCTTGTCTTATTATATTTTAATGAATGTAAATGTAAATAGCTTCATGTGATACCTGGCTTCTGTAATACTGGTCAGTCTATCAGATATCAAATCTCAGGCCTGATAAGAAGGAGGAATTGAAAATATAGACAGAACAGAAGTGAGGCAATTATCAGAGACTCCGTCACTTCAGCAAGCAGCCACTGAAGGCAGACTGGCTGGCTCGGCCACACTCAGATTCACTCCAGGGACTGGCGGTGATGACAGAAATAGCTCCACCAGACAGACGTCCTCTCTGCCAGAGCCAAGTTGTGTGACCTTGGCCAAGTTTCTCACTTTCCCTGAAGCCATTTTTTCATCTATGAAATGGGGATAATGCCTTAGGGTAGTTTCAAGATGCAGTGCAGTAACAGAGGTCCCAGAAGATTCAGGGGTTAGGGTCAACTGCACACACAACTCACTGCAGCCTTACTGTTTCAACACTACCATAATTCACACACCCACAGCCCCCAGCTTTGCTGAGGTATGATTTTCAAATAATACTGCAGGATCTTGAAAGCATACTTTGCTTTCTGTTCACACTGTGAAAGACTCCACTCCCTTCTTGTGATTTACTTAGATATCCTTCACTCACCTTTGGGGGACTCATAAGCAGTGCTCAGAGAGCCCAAGAGGCCCCCCAGTGTTACTTGGACATCTGAGCTGTATGATCTGATGTTCATGTTGATGTTCATGTCAGGGATTGAGATTGAGCTAATGATCAGGCCATGATGTCAGGGCCACCAGGGCCATACTCAGAGGTACTGAGTGGGGTCTCATTCATGCAAAGCATGTATTCCTGGCCCCTCTGATATCTCCCTGGTGCTCACCTTTTTTTTTATGAAATAATAACACTGAATTTTTACTCTCTTAGTAAATTCAACTATACACTACAGTGTTATCAACAATAGCCATCATGCTATAGATCAGATCCTCAGATACTACAAGTGAAACTTTGCAGTACCTTTTCAATTTCATCCTAATTTCTCCTACACCAGGTCCCCCAGAAACCACTTCTTTATTGTTTTTTAAATTTTGCCTTTGTATTATTGTTTACAGAATCTACACTCAGTGAAATAAGGCACTATTTGTCTTTGTCTGGATTATTTAATTTAGCATAAGGATCTCTGGGTTCATCCATATTGCTTCAGAGAATAGGGTTGCCTTTCTTTATAAATATGAGTAAATAAATTCACATATATACTTATGTAATATGCACATGACTATATAGTGCTTTTACAAGGACGTACATCCCAATCTTTTTAAGTTTGTTAAGATTTATCTTGTGTTCTAACTTGTGATCTGTACCGGAGAATGCAAAGAATTTGCATTCTGCTTCCATAGGATGGAATAGTCTGTGTATGTATTTTAGCTCTATCTGAGCTAAGTAATATGTTTCTTGTCTCTATTTGTAACTAAAAACACTACCCAGCACCCATATACACCGAAAATAATAATTTCCTATTAGATAGGAACTTGTATTCCCTTTTCTATTCATTCAGGCTTAGTCCTTCTCATTCTAATGAGGAGGCCACATTCAGAAAACATTTGGTCCCAATTCAGGAGTCAGTTTTAAGCACAGAGCAGAGGGAAGCATATCCATAGAGCATACATGAATATGTCTATGTATACAGAAAAAGTCAGAATTACATCTGAAAATAGTACAAGAATCACGTGTGCTTATGCATTTTGTTGATTTTTCCTCATATGTTGAAAAATAGATTAATAAATATTGTTGGTATTAAAATAAAAAAAGCTATAAAAATAAAACCTTGCCTAAATTAAAGGTGAAGCGACTAACATTTGTCCTGCAGCCCATAGACTCTAATGAGTTCCTTTTTGACAGTAGTGAACTTGAACTTAGTTGAAATGGGGCTGCAAAACCCATTGGGGTTTTCCTTGTTCTATTGTTCATTAAAAGCTCTTCCTGAGAATGACTTTCTCTAAATTATTCCATCACAGGTTCTAAGATAGAAACAGAGCAAGTGAAGATGTAGGCACAATACTTTCACAGGACTGAGTATGTTTTACAAAATGCAAAGTACTTCAGCAAGAAATGCTTGCATGAAAGATGCTTAGTGCCAGGGACAGACAATGGAAACAATGGGGCACTATAATAGAGAATATCAAACTTAACTCTTGACATTTCAGGGTAGGTAATATCCCAATCATGCCAGAATAACTTTCTTCTTCCTGGCTGTGACAACCAAAACTGTCTCTAGGCTTCCCCAAATGTCCTAAGAGTCAAAATTGCTCCTGAATGCTAACTACTTCTTTAGAGAAAGTCAGACCTGGTTCAATACCCCCTTTACCATTTCCCAGCTGTGTAACCTTGAGTAAAGATTTGACCTCTCTGAAACTTTATGTCCTCATGTGTAAAATAAGGCTAAATGCACTTCCAATTCTACTGGGTTGTTTGTGAAGATTAAATTAGATAATGTATGTTAAGTATTTACATAATGCCTGGCAAATAGTTCTCACTAAGTGGTCGTTAGCATTACCATTAACTACTTTGGCTTCCCTAAAATGTTCCAGCACACAAGCCACAGATGCTAGCTTCTTCTCTGCAAGAGTCCAATTATCAGACACATGGTCCAAACCAAGAGTAAACAAAGAAGTGGAAATGGCCAAAAGTATCTTCCTCAGGGTTCCCTCATGGAGCACTGTTATTTCCTACATAAGAGAGTAGGCTTTCTCCTAAAACTAGGCTCATAGATATGACCCAGACACCTTATTTTATCTTCAGTAGACCACAAAATAGATCAAAATGCAGTTGTCTGTCAATAAGGATGCCTCTTTTAGTGACCAAAAAGCTCTCAAAAGCAGCAGGCGTGGTTCCCAAGGGCATGTCAACCACATCTGTTGCTTCTCTTCCACAAGGGTATTAAAAACCTCACACTGGCATATTTCCATCTGTAGGATGCTGACAGATCACAAGCTCTGAGAGGGAAGCAGCTGCTCTGTTCACTGTTATTTCCCAGTGGAGGGGACAGTGCCCCACATGGAGAGGGAATCAATAGGTACTTATTGAAGGACAGTATTTCCTGGCAGTGGCTGCATTCTCAGTATCTTGAACATGGCCCTTCAACACATCTCCCAGAAGAATGAGGTGGCTGGCAGGCTCTCTTCCTTAGAGCAACTTCCCAACAGTCTCTCTTGACTTAAGCCAGGCATGCTCCTAAGGGCCTGACCCTGATTGGGAGATTTGAAAAACAGTAGGTTTGAGTGATGGGCTGATCTCAGCTCTAATTCTTGCTAGGAGTGTGACAAGTCAATTACCACCTTAAGACAAACTCCACTTCCTCCTGTTAGAAGTGGGTTAGGGTGCTGTTTGAGGTGAATTGATCATTTGGCAGATTATATTCATGAAAGTTGGCCATAGCCAGGTATATCCTTAAGAAATCTTTTAAATATCTTAGGAGTGAATAGTGTTAGCATCCTATTATGCATATAAGAAAACTGAGACTCTCTTCGCAAGCAGCAAAGGCTGTGTATAATCTCAGATCTTTCTGACTATCCAAGGTTCCTTGAACAAAACCTGATCTGTGACAAACTTTCAGTGCTTAGTGGATGGATTAATGTACTTTTATGAATAGATGAAATAATAAATAAAAGGTCAAAATCAGAGAGGCTTAGAAATTCTTGGGAGTGACATAAACATGTTCAAATCCCTCGGAATTAGTACTTTCATCTCTTCCAGTGGCCCAACACTTGCTGAGATATCAGCCCTGGTATAGGAGACCATATATATGAATAAAATGGAATTGCGACTTTCCCAAGGAAAATTTTAGATAGTGAGGTTCAAGTGAACTCATTTTAGGAAACTGGTTTGACTTGAAGATGCAGGTACAAGCATTCTCTTGTCAGAAAACAAGAACATTCTGCATGTTACAGTTGTTCCAAAGTGTTCTCACAGTGTTAAAGTTTGAAAAGGGCAGATGAGCCAAACTGCAGCTGTGGCACACATAACCGGTGTGACTGGTCTGGGAGAGCCAGCTGTACATACTCCTGTTTATGTCATATAGACTTGTATTCATGCTGCACATACTTCAGTTCATGCCATACAGACTCTAGTTCATGCTGTACATACTCCCATTCATGTTGTACCTATGCCTGTTCATGTAGCACATACCCCTATTCATGCCATAACCAGTCCTGTTCATGCTATACATGTATCTGTTCATGTTGAGGTTCCCTCCCAGATCCTTCAGCCAGTGCACAGGATGCAGCCACAGTGTCATACCACTATTGCACTTTGGTTCTGGACATAAACCCATCCATAGTGTGAGGGGTGAAATATACTCTGCAGGGGATGGGGCATTTGATTTCTGCAAGCAATGCTATACCTACAGCTTACAGCCTATACCAATTTACATGCAGGACCCCCTTTCGAGTCAACACTTGAAGAAAGAGAAATCCAGAGGTTGCGCAGGACTATCTCTGAGAGGTAAATGGTCCATATTAGTTAAAAAATTTTATAGCACCAGACAACTACAAGTCAAGATATCTAACACTAAATTCAGACTAATTCTGAAAATGCATTGAATATAATAACACCGAGCTTTCATGCCAGCTGGAAATGAGGGCAGCTGCTGAGCAGCCACTGTCCCCATGATGCCATTGTCCTCTCTGCCAATCTTCCCCCTCTGCTTCTCTCATTGATGTCAGCCTAAAGGCAATTGGTTTTGCAATCCTGATCACATCTGTGATAGAAGAAAATAATAAAATAATTCTTCAAATTGACTGAATGTCTTGGTAAGACCTCAGACAGCTATGACTAGTCTCTTCATTTTGAAAATGATGTACTGTGGCTGGGAGAGGTTGGACTGCTTGATCTGGGTCAGTCTATTACCAAGTAGCCGAGTAGGACTATAGTCCTGGGTGCCTCTGGCTCTGGAGGCTGCTTACTTACCTGGCCAGGGGCACCTATGAAGGAGGATAGCACTTGGCACTGCCTGGTTGGAAGTTATTTGGAGTTAATACAACTATAAATCAGTACAATAAAGTGTTGCCAATATCAATTCAAACATAGCTAATAGAGTTAAGTGCTCAGTGAGCTGTGGTGTGTGTCCCATACCATCACTACCTATTAGAACCATGGGGTCCTTCCTAGCAGAGTGAAAAAATCTCCCTGGGATAAGAAATTGATTGAGTGGCATCCATATGTGACTGAGAAAGAATAAACAGAAGTCCCAAGATCACCAGTCCCTAGATCACCACGAAGGCCCTGATTTCTTCGTGGCAACTCTTCCTGCCCAGTATGAGTGCCTTCCATGTATTCCTCTGTGTTCCTCTGTTCTACTGCCTTTCTGGACAGAGATAATAGACTTTCCAGAATGGACACATTAGAGGTTTGAACATATTGAAAGTTTGAACATATGGAAAGTCCATAGATAGAGAAAGATTACAGCAAGAACAAGTGGTTCTTTAAAAATAAAACTCAGCTATTTGGTAATTTCAATTGAAACTGAGAGAAGAGTATTTTCTCTTTCCTCTCTCTATCTCTCTGCCTCTCTGTGTTTCTCTTCCTCTCTCCCTCTCTCTAATTCTCTCCCTCCCTCTCTCTCTTGCTCTCTCTCTCTCTCTCATACACACACATACACACATTCACATACATGTGAGCACACAGCTAGAAGATAGCCATTTTTTAGGTAAGATGATCATTTTGATAATATTGATTCTTCTGATCCAAGAGCATGAATTTTTTTTCCATTTCCTTAGATCTTCAATTTCTTTTTTATTTATTTTTTAATATATTTTATTTAAACACTTTGATTACATACATGATTGTGTTTGGGTTTCAGTCATGTAAAGAACACCACCCATCACCAGTGCAACGTTCCCATCACCAATGTCCCAAATCTCTCTCCTCCCCACCTGACCCCCGCCTGTACTCTAGACAGGCTTTCCATTTCCCTCATACATTCTCATTATTAGGACAGTTCAAAATGTAGTTATTTCTCTAACTAAACTCATCACTCTTTGTGGTGAGCTTCCTGCGGTGAGCTGGAACTTCCAGCTCTTTTCTCTTTTGTGTCTGAAAATTATTATTGCAAGAATGTCTTTCATTTTTCTTAAAATCCATAGATGAGTGAGACCATTCTGTGTTTTTCTCTCTCTCTCTGACTTATTTTACTCAGCATAATAGATTCCGTGTACATCCATGTATAGGAAAATTTTATGACTTCATCTCTAGTGCTGCAATGAATATAGGTGTAAGGAAGGGGTTTTGTATTGTATTTTTGTGTTCCTAGGGTATATTCCTAGAAGTGGTATAGCTGGATTGTATGGGAGCTCGTTTCCAGTTTTTGGAGGAATCTCCATATCGCTTTCCATAAAGGTTGAACTAGACGGCATTCCCACCAGCAGTGGATAAGAGTTCCTTTCTCTCCACATCTCCACACATCATTCTTTGTGATGTGTGCCATTCTCTGTGGTGTGAGGTGGTACCTCAGAGTTGTGTTGATTTGCATCTCCCTGATAATTAGTGATGTGGAGCATTTTTTCATGTGTCTTTTGGCCATTTGTATTGAAGATAGCCATTTGTAAGACAGGAAGTGAGCTCTCACCAGAACCTCACTGTGACTTTGATCTTTTGGATTTCCAAAACAGTGAAAAACTAAATTGGGGGGGGGGGAGAGTCCCTTTTTAGAGCTAAACAAAATCATTTGATTTGATTATCATTTAAATCACTATAAATACAGTACACATCGGGAATACTGACTTCTAAAGCACCTTAATTTTCTGCAGAGAATGTTGATCACCTTTAGGACTCCCTCATACCCAGTATACTCTGGAAGATGCAGTGTATCACCAGTAAACATCCTGGTCCCTGCAAATTAAGGGTACTGGGGAAGAAAGACAAGATAGGAGCAAAGAAGATAAAAGTTATTTTTTTTACCCTTGGGAAAACACTGCTCTGCACTGGAATCAGGTTTCCCATGTGGACCCATGGAACATGGAACAGTATGAAGCCTATGGGTCAGTTAAAGTCAAATGTTTTTTGCACTTCTCAGCCAAGTCAGGCTTCGAGGCATTCCGTTCAACTTCATTAAGTAGCAGCTATGAGTTTGAGCTCTGAATTACAAGACACTAGACTCAACTGCTTTATCTTCTGTGATCCTTTCTGCTAAGGGTGATCAGCAAAACCACGCTACTTCTTTATACTTCAGTCTGCACAGAAAACTGGGGAATCCAACAGTTCAGTGACAGCACATTTGGAGTGCTTTCTCTCTTACAAGAATAAAGCCTAAGATGTGATGGGGCATATTGATATACTGGGCATACTGTCCTCTAGGACACATGCTTCTGCAACTTGGATACTACATAAAGACATAAGGTGAAGTGGTGGCGCAAGCAGTAGGGCATTTGCCTTGCATGCGCTGACCTAGGATGGACTGCGGTTCTATCCCCCGGTGTTCCATATGGTCCCTCAAGCCAGGAGCAATTTCTGAGTGCATAGCCAGGAGTAACCCCTGAGCATCACCAGGTGTGGCCCCAAAACCAACCAACCAACAAAAAAGATGTGATCAAACATGGTGCCCACACCACAGCATAGGGCTGCACAGATGCAGAAGTCCTCCCAAAGTAGTTGTGGCAAAATCAAGTGAAATCTTCTTCATCTTCAGATGATTCAAATAAGTAAAGCTGAATCAAATCTATCTCCTCATACAATTATTCCTCCCTTGTATTCTAAGTTTATCATAACCAAATTTATGTAAACACACTGAATGTATTCAGTTCTTTCTATTTTCACTCTTATTGGCTAGCCAAACTACTCATCTCATTGGATGACTATGTTAGCCACATCATTGCTTAGGTTGCTCCCACTTTTGTTCCTGACCAACCTGCTTTAAAACAGAAAATAATTTTGAAACACAAAAGGGCTAATGGATGTGTGTCCTTCACAATGCTAAAAATTCTTAAATACATCCTGCTATATTTCAAATCAGACAAAAAATTAACATGTCTTCAGGACCACAGTGATTGTTCCTGCCCGTTTTACTAATGGTTAATCACAGCTTGATTCCTGAGTTCTGCCCACATGGCCATGCTTTTGTGAACTCATAGGTCAAACACACTCTTGGCACAGAGCAGTTCATGCATCAATCTGGTCCACCCTCTGCCCATGGACACTTCAGCAAGACAACTTGCCTCCATCCCTCCTGAATACAAATGTCACTGTCTCAGAAAGTCTCCTGTATTCCTAATGTAAATTAGGTCTTGTAATTATTCTCTCATATGACCCCAATTTTTGTCATAACACATATAAGATTTTATAATTACATATTGTGCATGTATTTGCTTAATATTGACCTATTCTACCCATAACCAAGTTCCCAAACAACCAAACACATGACTGCTTTGAAACTAACTATATCAGTGTGAGGCACATGATGGTCCCCTAAACAATGGCCACCTGTTTTTTTTTTTTATAAAGTTATGAAAACTCAATTACAGAATTTACTTGCATCTTGGTAACAGGAGGAAACTTTTTCAGTTTTTCATCGCCAAAAGCTCATTTATTGCTCTCTTAATCTTCATAGACTTCATAAGCTGAAAAGCAGTAGGTAGTGAGCTCTACATATTTTGTCATAAATAATCTGCCTCATCATTGGAAATATTATAGGCATGTGTGACTGCTAATTAGAGCTTCTACTTAGTAGTAGTCGAACAGAGACAACATTCTTCAATTTTAGACCAAATAGATAAACTTGACATTTAAGTTTTCTTTTAAAATGTATAGTAGCTTCCCTAAGCTTTAGGATATTGAGTGAAAGTAACTACAAAAATATTTTGGGCCACAAAGTCCTTCACATCAGCCTCCTGCTAGACAATCCCCTGTTATGCCACTTGCTCTTTCCAGCCATAATAACTGAGTTCAGGTAAAAGGAAGTGTCTGAACAGTGGACATATTTATATTTGCTGCTTCCTTGTGCTCATTTACTTGAACTACACTCCAAAAAAAAAAGTGTGACATAGGTATCCCTTCCACTAGAAGCCTTTTCTGTCTTTCCTGGACATTAAATCTCCAGTCTCTTGACCTTTCTTACAATCTGTCTAGATCCATCTCATTTTTTAGAATTGAGAACTTAAATGTTTTCCCATTTCCAGTACAAATCTTGGTATATAGTTGTTGAAAAGAGGGCAGAGAAGAGAAAATGGAGAAACGGAGAGAAGAAAATAGACACATAACAGTTTCAAGGACTGGGGAATTAGAAATATTATTCTGTGAGAATTCCATGAACTTAATAGAGAGATATGACAAATGAAAATCAATACTAATTTGTATATGATTAGAGAAGGGATGCCTGATAGCATCTGGACTATAAGAGTCTAAAGTTTTTTTTCTGGGAAAACTGAAACAAAGGAAATAAATAAAAACACAGGACAATTTTAATTAAGTACAAAGTGAGCATTGGGAAAACCCTTTTGTTAGGCCATTTTCCTGCATCAACAAAGCGAAAAGAAACATCAGAGCATCACCTTTGACAGCAGTATCTGCCTGGAATAAAATGTGATAATGTGGAGATGTTTGTTTCCAAGACACTAATACCAACAAAAACAATTCAGAGCCAAGGGTCTTCTCAGACTTACTCCAAATTCCAGTCTCCTGGCAGCTCTGCACTGCCCAGGACAAAAATTCATATTCTCCATTGCTGATCTTTTGGCTCTGCAATGCTCAGATACACTGGAGGAGGGCAAGCCTGAATGCCAAGGCTTATTGCTGACACAAGCACAGACTGCAATTACTGGCATGGTTCTGGTGTGGCATCTGATTTTTAGGGGGATTAGGCTCTCTTATGAGGGTCTACACTGCTGCAATTGCAGGGAGAAAGCCAGGAGCTCGGGTATTTATTAGGCATGAATGGAAGAGAAAGTTTCAGACAGATATTCTCAGCAGGAGAAGCCCTAGCTCTACTTTGTAATCCATAACCCATGCCTCTAGGCATTCCCCTGGGCCAGTGGAGGACATGGCTCACTTGGTTCAGTTCACTTCAAATGCCACCTGGTTGTCCTCCTAATTGTAACATTACTTGAGTTCTTAGAAATGTTGAATTTGATAACCCATTATCTCTGGTAACACACACACCAGCCATTGGTGTAGTTATTTTACCTGCTACTTTACATGTTTTTATAGAAAACCTAGGCTATCCAGAGAGAAAACACATCCATGAAAACCAGATTTAAACTCTGACTTTCTAGGGGGAATCTTCCTGACCTGAAAAGCTTCATTTGGTCATCGTTTGTATCTCTTAGTCTTGGCTGTTGCTTAAGTATTCCATGGGGTCATCTGACTAGTTGCTTTACGTAATCCCAGGGACTGGTAAATTATGGCTGACAACATGTCTCAGCCTGTCCATATATATGAGGTTTTGTTGAAATTACCACCAGACTCATTATTTATGTATTACCTACAGGTGATTTCAAGCTAGAGTTGGACAGTTAGAATGACTGCAGATATTGATTTCCTAACTTGATGGAAGTAATTTGCAAACCTGATACAATAAACTCTGCAAACATAATGTTAAAAGCTAAATTTTTCTTACCTTCTTTAACTTGTGTATCTCCTTTAAGTTGTATGTCTACACTTGTGTGTATTCGTACAATTCTATTTTTCACATAAGGGAACTGAGGCTCAGAGAGGTCAAAAATTTAAACCAAGCAGTGAGGTGCCTGAGTGCATGTTCTAAACATAGGCCCCACTGTGTGCTCTGAGGGAAGCTTGGCCTAATCCTAGGGAGTCACAGCAAAGGAGAGGATAGTGCTGGGTTGA
The DNA here is from genome assembly GCF_024139225.1 of Suncus etruscus. Classification (NCBI taxonomy): domain Eukaryota; kingdom Metazoa; phylum Chordata; class Mammalia; order Eulipotyphla; family Soricidae; genus Suncus; species Suncus etruscus. The sequence continues at coordinate 131,570,809 of NC_064853.1, read as the reverse complement.
TTAGTCCTGAGTGGAGGAAGAATAGAGACATACTCCTCCACCTGTGGAGCTCCACCTGTGAAGCAACTGTGGAGACCTCCCCACCATCCTAATTTACAGAGCTTAAATTCATGGGACCGAAGCGACGGCACAGTGGTAGGGCATTTGCCTTGCATGCGGCTGACCTAGGATAGATAGCGGTTCGATCCCCGGGCATTCCACATGGTCCCCTAAGCCAGGAGTGATTTCTGAACTCATAGACAGGAGTAACCCTTGAGCATCATTGGGTGTGGCCCAAAAATTAATTAATTAATAATTAATTAATTAATGAATAAATAAATTAATGAAGAGCGCAATTACTTTTTAGACACCTTCTAATCTCAGTAAAATTCTTTTATTCTTTTGGAGTTTAGGCCTGCAATTTTAGGTTTGAAAAAAATTATAAGAAATATTTGTGCTTCTTAGAGTTTAAGGTTATTAAAAACAATCTAGTAAATTACTAGTGATGAAATTTTATAGCTCCAGTACTGAGTGGTAATGACCAGCCTTGTGAATTTCCCTTTTTACCATGATTTACTAGGAAGCTCACTTATGCTCCATTTTATCCTCCTTTCCTACTTTACTCACTTCCTCTAAACCCCATCTCTGCCAGTAACTTGCTTTTGATTTTGAGGTGTTTGATTTTTATTATAAACTTTCCATCCATGCATTTCTATGTCATCAATCATTCTCACCCAAACTACATGCAGCAGGAAAGACAAAGCTGCATCTGATATGTGAGAGTTTGAGGGGTACATCTTGGGCCATACCTCTGTTGGTGCTCCCCTTTCAATAATGCTATGTAAAGACACAGGAATGCCAGTAGGAGCCAATATTCATTAAGTGCTATGGCCTGCTGGGCATTTTCCTCAATATTTGACAGATGCCATTTTATTTAAATCCTTCAGCCAGCTCAGCAAGCATTCCAAAGGAGGAAACTAAGGCATAGAGAAGTACTTTACCCAACTTCATAGATTCAGAAAACCTGGAAACTGAAGCAGGCTTTCTACAAAGGCATGCTCTGACATTGCATGGTTGACATTATCATCTCATCCAGAGAGGCTGGATAGGAGTTGGAGAGAGCTACTCACCACTGCACCCCACCTGACCCTGGCAGCCACCTGGCAAATACAGAACTGGGGAGCAGAGAAACTGCCTTATCACTGACTGTATCAGCAGGAATCTGGAGGAAGGCCAGGCTTGAGATCATGTGATCCATACAAAGGGCCTGTATAGGCAAGGGCAGAGATTGTGGGTAGGGCCCAGTCAGTGACAATGTCAAGGTCAAAGAATAGGAAAAGTGGAAGGATGCAAGAAACCTGCTGGCTGACCCTTACTTTACCTATCATGTGCCAGGCACTCTATTACACAAGCCAAATGCTCTCGTCATTCTTGAACCAGGAACCTGAGCACACACATACCCCAGGCCAGTCAGCAAGTATAGATATGAACAGAAAGAGGCCTCACCAAGTACTTTTACAATTTTATCCCAGGGTAGGAACACTTCTGGAGGTTGAGGTTTGACCTAAAAGTCTGGAGGGGGTACTGAGGAATTTGGAGGGCATTGGATAAGTGTGGACCTCTCTGTGACAGGTGAACCTAATAGAATTCCAGTTCCTGGACTCCAGATTTGGAACAGCTAAGAGTGAGGACCCTTGGACCCCCCTGATAAGTGACACACCTCCTCAATCCTGGAAGGTGAGAAAGCAACTGTGTTGATGTCAATGGGCAGATGTTGGCTCTCTACCCACATGCCCTGCCTCTGTGAGAAACTACGGCAGGGGTCGGCAATCCGTGGCTCCAGAGCTGCATTCAGCTCTTTTGAAGCTTTGCCGCAGCTCTGACAGCAGGGCAGATAGCAGGGGTGCGGGGAGCGATATCATTTAAATATTTAAATTGGCTATTCATTTGCACAAATATATCTTTTACATTGTTAAGTGAAAAGTTCTTTTTTCTTCGGATCGATAGCTAACAACTCGATCATGTGTATAGATAGTATTAAGATAAGAAACAATGCATGCATGTAATATTTGTTTTAAATGTCGCAGTGGCTCCCAGGGAGTCCGAGTGGCTCTTTATGTCTTAAAGGTTGCCGACCCCTGAACTAGGGGAAGGCAAAGAGAATAAAGAAGTGAGGGAAAAGGAGTAAAGGCCAAGGGTGAGTTTTAGTGCTAATAAGACCTACTGTATGTTCCAGTCATCCTTGGTCATTAGTAAAACACCAGTGCCCCATCAAGGGAGAAGACAGCAAGGATCCTCTGGATCTGTGGTTTTTACAAAAGCCCCATCAAGGGAGAAAACAGCAAGAATCCTCTGGATCTGTGGTTTTTACAAAAGCAGCTCCAGCTTTCAGACCCAACCAAGCAGCTCCTAGAGGAAGCCTGAAGGGCAGAGTGAAGGCCTGGAAGCTCTCCATCTCTCATCCCATGAAGAGAGGAATAAATACACCATACAATGCCACACAGAAAAATTTCAGATTGCCCCAGGGAAAGGAGACCTCAAGGAGAATAAACAAATCAGAGATACATGACAGCACTTTCTCTTGACACTTCTTTATTTTTACTACTTCTGCCCTTAATGGTACTTGAGATTTGTCACAGTTCCTAGCAGGGTTTTTAAGACCTGGGATTTATCCTATCACTGTAACCTGGACACCCAGTTAAATGAAAATCATGGTAAAAATCAGAAGGGTCATTGTTTATTGAGCACCTACTCCATGCCACCCAGAAGGCTTGCTGGGTAGAATTCACCACTTGCTATTCTGGAAAATGAAGAGTGGGCTCTTTAAACACACCCGTGTCCTGTGCTTCTGCAAACTGCTAGCTGCCACTAAGTTTCGATGCATCTATGATTAGATCAGACCATAAATACCGCCTGCACCTCCACCCCCCTCTCCTTGTAAAGTTCTGCAGTGCAGGCAGGGATCCAGAAGTAGGAACCTTTCATTGCAGCTATCTGCCAATGCTTTGCTGTGCAGGGCATATGGAGTGCTGCAGAATCCAGGATCAGATGATTGCCCCTCTGGGTATGTGTCTCAAGAGTGAGGGTCCTCAACATGTCCCACTCTGGGTCACTTCTGCTGTCCCTCACCCAAGGCCCTTCCACTGGGTGCTGGACCTTCACCAAGTACCCCAAAATTGACTGTATTCATTGTTGTTTTGAAGTAATTTTTGTCCTAACAGCCCACATTTGCCTCGGTTAAATCTTCTCTCTCTTTATAGTTTCAAAAGCCACAGGACGGGGAGACAGTGTCTAGTAAGGGCAAAATGTCTAGTGAAGCCAAACTGGGCTGGTGAATCTAAAAACACTGCTACTAAAAAGCGAAATGTCAAGACAGTCAGTGTGAGTACTAGCATTTAATCAACCAAATATGCCTTGCTGCTTTAAACAGAAGGATAGGTCTCATTGGAATAGAAAGATTTTCCCAACTTATTCATATTTTCTTTCAATATCTACAGGAAGAACTTTCAGTACTAAGTTAAACCAATTCCTGGAAACACAATTACTAGGGTGCCACAGAGCCAAAAATGGCATGCTGACAGTGGTGGGTTACCTGACTCTGATTGAACCTCTTTACCATGTGACTCATAGTTTGTCTCACTTATCCTTTGCATTGCCAGACTTGAATTGATGAAGGCGATAGTGATAGAAACACTGGCCCTGAGCTGTCACAGTTAGTCCTCTCACAGTAAATCCAAAAAAATTTTCTATTGGTTTATTCAGAAGGAAACCCCTGTTTTTGCACCCAAAAAGAGTAACAAATTCTTGGAAGTTAAAATAGTGTAACTTAAAATGGTATAAAAATGTCAAATCATGAAATAGAAACACAATGGGTGATACTAGGGAAAAATCTGTGAAGAAGTCACAGTGCTAAATTGCTGTAAAAATCTCTGTCAGGCTATTACTCTTCCCCACGGAAAAGAACTAACCAGCTACCACATCTGGTGTCAGTGAAACTTCTTCCTTGGAGAGTCAAGTTGTAGGTTTACCTTTGGTGTTGAATCAACAAACTGTACCAATTGCCTAATCTATATGAAGGCAGAGCAGAACAAAGAATTAGTAAATGTGTTTTGTTGGGATTTTAATAAATATTCAAATAAACATTAAATAAATAATATTGTTGGGTTCTAAATGTTATGACCAAGAATGGGAAAAATAATCTGTGTCAAATCTTTTTTCCAGTTTTACTATATATGTGTGAATTTATGGCTTGAACCATACTTGAAGAGTACAGGGTCACTATGGACTTAAGAGACTACTAGTATTTAATTACCTGTCTAAACTGAATTTGATTATATTTTCTGATAATTTTTATTAGGCAGTATTTGTAAAATACCCTATGAGCATAAATTAAATTTAAAAATAAAAAAATATATACTGTAAACATTTAAAAAGGCGCATCAGGAGCAGCCAGGGCATATATAAAGGAAGAGTATATAGCTAGGGTAACTATTGTAATAGGAAAACCAGTGCCTACATCTAGGTGGTAGGGGGTTTGGGGAGCACACAAAGCTGTCTCTTGAAGGTAGGTGCCCTCTGGAATATAGGAAAGGATGTTCCAAAGGACTGGTGCTCTCTGACCATTAAAGCCAACAAAGGCTTTCGAAAGTGGTAAATGAGGGGGCTGGAAAGGAAGGGAGGAAAGGCTTAGGAAAAGGAGGAAGGGTATGATAATGAGGGCACACACAGAGAGAGAGAAGAAGAAAGAAGATGGGGGGTGGACAGAGAAACCCTGTCGAGCAGAAGTTCTTGAGCACAATGAGAAGGAGGAGGGCTGACAGAGTGGGAAAGAAAGGAAAGAGGAGGCAAGTTGTAGAAGGAAGGTGCTGGCAGACTGGCAACCTTCCTCTCTGAATTTATGCTCTGGGGATCAGAGATTTTGCTCTGTTCACTGTGCACTCCTCAATGCAATTTTCTACGCCTAAACTATTTTATTAAAGGAAGGGGAAGAAAAAGAATCTAAGGAGAGAGGAAGTAGAGGAAGATAGCAGCTCCAAATTTCCTAATCTAAGGAAATCTAAAGTCTGGAGAGGCATAGTCCCCTTCCAGAAAATAAGAGGGCATGAGAATGAAAAAATCACTCTTCATTACATCTCGTTCCAACCAAGATGCAGAAACAAAACTAGAAGGAGGCCACAGGTCTGCTGTGTGCTCACTGCCACGCTAGAGAATAAAAGGCCCTGGTCCACTTCCAATTCTTCCAACTTTGCATGATGCTTCAACTGTTGAACACATGTTCTGTGATTCTTTGCTCTGTGTCAGCAGCTCTTCTGGAAGCTCAACTTTTCTTGAGAATCTTATATGTTAAGAAGAGCTTCTTAAAGCTAATTTCCCATCTGCAGGATGTTCTTTGTCCAGTTTTCAAACTGGACTACTTGGAGCCCTAGGATAGCCTGAGAATGTGGTCGAGTAGCTGACCTGAAATATTTGCTAGAACAAGCTGACTTAATTTTATTCTAGATATTAGGATAGGCTTACACTTGCATTTAGAAATGTGGTTCTAGGCCAGAGTGGTGGCACAAGCAGTAGGGCATTAGCCTTGCACACGCTAACCTAGAAAGGACCACAGTTTGATTCCCTGGCATCCCATATAATCTCCTAAGCCAGGAGCGATTTCTAAGAGCATAACCAGGAGTAACCCCTGAGCATCACTGGGTATGACCCCAAAACAAACAAAACAAACAAAACAAAACAACAAAATAAAATAAAAAGAAATGTGGTTCTGATGCTAAAGAAAGCCATCAGAATCATCACCATTATCAACATTACAGAGCCATAACCAGCTGTGCCCATTCCCAGTGGCACACTACCATGAAGTGCCAGCACCTGCAAAGCAAACGCCTTAACCTATGGACTCTTTCTCCAGTCCTTGCTAAAGGACATTTAAAGTCCAGTGAATGAAACATTCCCTAAGGATCAAAGTTTCAATGTCTTCTTTCTATTTTGAATGATACATAGTTCTTTGTAGTCTCTAACAATAAGAATTCATTCATTCACTCATTTGTTCATTAGTTCATTCATTTGGGCCTGAGTAGTAGTACAGTGGGTAGGGTGTTTGACTTGCACAGCAAACCAGGTTTGATTCCTGGTACTTTATATAGACCACTGAGCACAGAGCCAGGAATAAGCCCTGAGCACTGTCAGACATGGCTCTAACCCACCCCTCCCCATGAAGTTCCCCATGAAGGAAATAAAAAAAGTAGAGGAAAGAAAGAAAGAAAGAAAGAAAGAAAGGAAGGAAGGAAGGAAGGAAGGAAGGAAGGAAGGAAGGAAGGAAGGAAGGAAGGAAGGAAGGAAGGAAGGAAGGAAGGAAGGAAGGAAGGAAGGAAGGGAAAGAAAGAAAAATAAAAAATAAAAGAAAGAAGAAAGAAAAAGAGAAGAAAGAAAGAAGAAAGAAAGAAAGGAAGAAAGGAAGAAAGAAAGGAAGGAAGGAAGGAAGGAAGGAAGGAAGGAAGAAAGGAAGGAAGGAAGGAAGAAAAAGAAAAATAAAAAAGAAAAGAAAGAAGAAAGAAAAAGAGAAGAAAGAAAAGAAGGAAAGAGAGAAAGAAAGAAGAAAAAAGAAAGAAAGAAAGAAAGAAAGAAAGAAAGAAAGAAAGAAAGAAAGAAAGAAAGAAAGAAAGAAAGAAAGAAGGAAGGAAGTAAGAAAGGAAGGAAGGAAGGAAGAGAAAGAAAGAGAAAAATAAAAAAGAAAAGAAAGAAGAAAGAAAAAGAGAAGAAAGAAAGAAGAAAGAAAGAAAGAAAGAAAGGAAGAAGGAAGGAAGGAAGGAAGGAAGGAAGGAAGGAAGGAAGGAAGGAAGGAAGGAAGAGAAAGAAAGAGAAAAAGAAAAAAGAAAAGAAAGAAGAAAGAAAAAGAGAAGAAAGAAAAGAAGGAAAGAGAGAGAAAGAAAGAAGAAAGAAAGAAGAAAGAAAGGAAGGAAGGAAGAAAGGAAGGAAGGAAGGAAGGAAGAAAGGAAGAAAGGAAGGAAGAGAAAGAAAGAGAAAAATAAAAAAGAAAAAAGAGAAGAAAGAAAAGAAGGAAAGAGAGAAAGAAAGAAGAAAGAAAGAAAGAAAGAAAGAAAGAAAGAAAGAAAGAAAGAAAGAAAGAAAGAAAGAAAAAGAAAGAAAGAAAAGAAGGAAGGACGGAAGGAAGGAAGAGAAAGAAAGAGAAAAATAAGAAAGAAAAGAAGGAAAGAGAGAGAAAGAAAGAAGAAAAAAGAAAGAAAGAAGAGAAAGAAAGAAGAAAGAAAGAAAGAAAGAAAGGAAGGAAGGAAGGAAGGAAGGAAGAGAAAGAAAGGGAAAAATAAAAAAGAAAGAGAATGAAAGAAGAAAGTGAAAGAAAGAAAGAATGAAAGAAAAAAGAAGGAAAGAGAGAGAAAAAAGAAAGTAAGAAAGAAGGAAGGAAAGAAGGAAAGAGGAAGGAAGAAAGAAAGAAAGAAAGAAAGAAAGAAAGAAAGAAGAAAGAAGGAAGGAAGAGGAAGGAAGGAAAAGAAAGGAAGGAAGAAGAAAGGAAGAAAGGAAAAGAAAAAGAGAAAAAAGGAAGAAAAAAAGGAAAGAAAGAGAAGAAAAAAGAAAGAAAGAAAGAAAAAAGAAAGAAAGAAAGAAAGAAAGAAAGGAAAGAAAGAAAGAAAGAAGAAAGAAAGAAAGAAAGAAAGAAAGAAAGAAAGAAAGAAAGAAAGAAAGAAAGAAAGAAAGAAAGAAAGAAAGAAAGAAAGAAAGAAAGAAAGAAAGAAAGAAAGAAAGAAAGAAAGAAAGAAAGAAAGAAAGAAAGAAAGAAAGAAAGAAGAAATGCCTAGTGAGACTTCAACAAATAAAAACAGATACAATCAACAAATACTAAATAAGCTTAAGAAAGAGGACACTATAGGGGCAAGAAGAATGGAGGGTATCCTAAAGAGGATATCTTTGGATATCAGGGAGAGAAGTCTGCCTTGAAAAGACTGAAGAAAAAAGCAGAGAATGTAAGCAGAGATTGAGGCCAGCTGGTGAAAAGGAAGCTGGCAGGGCCCGGGCCAGGGGAACCAGGTCTTTGAGAGCCTGAGGGTGAGTAAAAGGCAATGAGTTGAGGTCAAGAAGGTACATAATACCAGATGTAGGTTCTTATATATTTTTTAAAAAATGTTTGTATTTTACTTGAACTTCAATAAAATAACTTTGGAGGATTTCAGAAAGGTCCTGTGATATGCTGATTACATTTTTATAAAGTTCAATGTAACTGAGAAGGATGGATGATAAAGAGAGAAAGAATAGAGACGTTACCAGCATTGCAACCTTACCTTTCAGTGACTAATTCCATCACCAAGGACATTTATGCTTAGGAATATTAAAAGAAAAAATAAAGCCAATTCTCTTTGGCTTCTTGACCACTGAGGGAAAAGTACAGTTTTAATTATACCACTTCCCTTCCTCCCCCCCCCCCAATAAAAGAATCCAGAAAAATAACTCTGACCAACCCAATGTTATTGAGTAAACTGATGGTGAGACTGGTCATGTAGCATATTGATAAAGTACTTACTTTGCATGCATGAAGTACTGGGTTCAATCCCTGCCATGAAAACACACACACACACACACACACACACACACACACACCAATCAAACTGATGGGCAATGTTCTAATTGTAAAGACAAGCAAGTTTTAGACCACAAACATAAACTCTGATTTTAGGTGGGTCTGCAGTGCAGTAAATCCTGTCAACGTATCTGACTCTGCTCTTTACACAGAGGGAATGAAAAATTTAATGTGAGGAGCTGAAAGGCCCAGTCATTTTTGGAGTGATCCCATTAAGAACTGACTAGCTACATGAGGGTCACTATTTTAGACATGAAAGTGATGGTTTCAGAAATCTGGGATCCCAGTTCTACACCTGTGGCTTCAGAAAAGCCATTTAACTCTTCTGGGTCTGATCGCTTTCTTTAAATGGAATTAAATGATTTCTCTACCTTCCTGGTAGGGGTTACACAGGGTTTGAAAATGGTCTATAAATTTTGGCATGTGGTACATGTCACAGTAAAGGCTAGCATTGCTGGCTGTGAGTACAGAAGGAGAAAGAAGATGGCAATGTGTTAACAATCAGAGACTTCACTGAAAAAAAAAAAAACAAAATTCTACTCAAGGGCCTCTTACTTACAACTTCTCATGGCTCCTCATCACTCAAAGCAGAGTTGGCAACTACTCCCACCCCAGCATGGGAATATCCTGTTCATTGCTTGCTTTATAAATTAAATTTTAGTGGGATACAGTCACAGTCATTTGCCGGCCAATTGCGTATGACTGCTTTCTCGACACAATGACAGAGCGAAGGAGTTGCAACAGAGACCATATGACCAGCAAAGCTGAAACTATTTACTATTTGACCCTTCACAGAAAAATAGTCTGCTGATTCCCATGATAATAACTAAAGTCTAAGCCCAATTTGAAATGTAAAGCCACATGATACAAGCAGGATAACAATACATGTTTTTTTTAACATCATCCCTAGCTATACAGGTAGATTTCATATGATGTGGCATTATAAGGTTCCTTCTTATTGCTATATTAAGGATTAAGTCTTATCCTTTTTGTTATTCCCACAATGTTTCTAAAGTGTCTGTGTCATAATGGACTATGATGAAATTCAACAAAATTAAATCTGAGTCTGATAGGTAAACATAATATACTGAAAGACATAGTTAATTGATCCCAGAGTCTTATTGATGATATATCATTGATATAATTTTGGAAGTATTAGTGAATAAACTACTTTTTCCTGAACTAGTTACACAAATATTAAATGGCAATTATGCAGTTATTCCATGTCATAAAAGATAAGGTAAATAAGGTAATATGCAATTATTCTGCTATTTTTTACAATAATTCAATAAGGTAATTGTTATTTTTACAATAATTAAATAAGGTAATATGCAATTATTCTGTTATTTTTTTACAAGAATTCACTTAGCACCTGCTCTGTGTCAATGTGGAAGAATAGGCTGAGGATTCAGAATAGAATGTCCCCACTTTCTGCTCTCAAGGAGTCTGAAATCTTTTTGAAGGGGTCAGCAGGTAATCAATGCATAAAACCTGGGCAACCAGACATACACAAACTACATAGATGGTGGGAAGATTAGTGGGATTTTAGAGAATACTATTTTTGTACATTCTCACCTGTAAATTTAATAGAAGTTTACCCTCCTCAAGGGAGTTAACTCTCCTACAGCAATGGAGTTAGGACCACTCAGTCTCTAGTTGAATTCTATATCATAAAATAACATGCCCTGTGCTGCCTTTTTTATAAAGATTATGTCATGTAATACACACAGCTGGAGATAGTTTAACAAATGCCAAGTCACTTGTTTTAGACCAATAGTTAGAGCGTTAAAGATCTAATCCAAGTCAATCATAAGTTAAACCCTAAATACCTAAGGATCATTAGTTAAATACCTTTAACCTTTCACAGTAAAACTTAAAAACATCCCAGAGACAAGAACTAAGAGCTTGTTCCTGAGAATGGCTGAAATTTATGATTCACACAGGTCATGATAAGTGCTTCTGTACCTACTAAGTGAGTCCATAGAAACTGGTCAACATAGATCACAGCCATGATAGAACATAAACAGTTGGTCCATGTTCAATAAGTCAATAAATGAGGGAGGATAAAATTAAGTGTTGCATTAATTGGCATTAACTGCCAGTCACGGGGCCCACAAAATGCTGCTGCAGCCACCTCTGGGGAGCTGTTCTGGAACATGTCCAGAATATTCATTAAGCCCTAACCACTGAGGCTCGAGAACACCTTAAGAATTAGTAGTCAGTTGGTGTGCAGTGAGACTAAGAGGCTCACAAGAGGTCATTTCATTTTGCCAGGTGCACTTGCCAGGATATATCTGTGCAAAGGACAGAGTGGGCACTAGAAGCAAAAGAAATGAAACAGATATACAATTTCTAAAAGCAAAAATGTTTATATTAGCTAAGCTTTCTAAATTATGTTTAGGACATAAGAGCTTCCTCAATGTCTTCATTGCTCAGTTTGTCCCTTTAAACTTTTCATTCTTTACCTGTAAATATATGTAAAACATAAGATTTGATGTAAATCAAATACATTGTTAAAGCCATAATCAGGGGGAAGTGCCCCAAAATAAATAAATTGGCACTGAGTATCATGGAATACAATTCCATTCCCATTTTAATAGCACTGATAAAAATAAACAGGGAGAAATTGTGAGTGCTGCCTGTGTGTGTCTGTCTCCTGTCCTGTCACCTGAACCTCTTGGGAGTGGGTCGAAAAGAGGCTCCAGAAAACTCACTCTCCCAGAGGCTCATTCAAGGGTGGGAACAACAACGAACTACTTCATAAAGTGAAAACCGGCTATAAGCAGTACTTTACAGAAGTCAGGTCCCCCTGTTTGTGACGTCAGGCTGGGAAAATATTGTGAGTGCTGCCTGTGTGTGTCTGTCTCCTGTCCTGTCACCTGAACCTCTTGGGAGTGGGCTGAAAAGAGGCTCCAGCAGAGCACGGCCACTCAGCTTTGCTACTCGGCCATGCGCTCTTTCTAAGGAAAGAACGCCATTGCAACAAGAAGAAAAAAATCACACTAGGAAACCAAGGATGAGAGCCTCTAGAATGACTCTGCTCATTATATTACCTTTCTCTTCCTAAAACAAAACCACATAACTTGAACTTTCTAGTCCCACCTCCCAATTAGAGGGGACAGTAATGGAGGCACCAAGACCAAACAGTTATAAGACCACTAAGTAATAAAATAGACACAGAAGGAACCACACATTCTAGCAACCTCTGGGGAGGAGAGTGGAGGATATGGGAGGCAGGATGGGAGCGGTTGTGGGAGGACAATTCGGTGGTGGGAATTCCCCAAATTCAAAGTAAATATGTACCTGGAATATTACTGTGAATGATATGTAAGCCACTATAATTAAAATAAAAATTATATTAAAAAAAAAAGAACTGTGCTGGATTACTGAAGCCGAGCATTTCTCCCCAGACTGTCTTCTCTGCTGCATGCTCTGGCCTAAGATTTGATCCTGTGTGAGGCTTTATCCATGGAGGACACCCCTTCCTTGGAGGCAAGTCAACCCACCCATAAAGGGAGGAACCAGAGGAGCGTGTCCAGGTACATTATTTAGCCAATGAATGCCACCACAACATGTAGAAAAATCCACAATACAAGTGTGACAATGGGGAAACAACGCAGGCCAGCATCAAACATAGAGAATGAAAATGACAATTCTGATGACCAGAAAATGACCAACCAACTAATCAATCTCTCAGATAAGGAGTTTAGACAAGCAAAATGGAAGATGCTCAAAGAACTCAAAGAAACCATGGATCGAGTTGAACAGAACACTAAAAAGAACCAAGAAAATATAAAGGCAGAAATCACAAAACTCCAAACTGAAATAACAGGTCAAATAACAGGCCTGAAAAACTGAGTAAACGAATAGAATGGCAAAATGAATAAGCTCTACACCAGGGTAACAGAAACTGAGAACAGACTTGGTGCTGTGGAAGATGAGATAAATAACAACTCCATACAGCGGGACAGATTGGAAAAAAAATTAAAGCAAATGAACAGACAATGGAAAAATTAGTCAAAGAATGGGAACAGATGAAAATGGAAGTTTATGATAAGCTCAACAAAAACAACTTAAGAATCATTGAAGTCCAAGAAACTCAGGAAGAAAATTTCCATGAAGAATCAATAGTCAAGAACATCATTAAAGAGAAACTTCCAGAGCTAAAGAATATATGCAATAAAATCCTGCATGCCCAAATAGTACCAACCAAAAGAGACCCCAGAAAAAATACCCCAAGACACATCCTAGTCACAATGATGAATCTCACAGATAGAGGCAGAATTCTGAAGACAGCAAGATCAAAAAGGGAAATTACATTCAAGGGAGCATCCCTGAGATTTACAGCAGACCTGTCACCAGAAACACTTAAGGTCAGAATGCAGTGGTGGGACATAGTGACAAAACTCAATGAAATGAATGCTTCACTTAGAATACTGTACCCAGCAGAACTCACTTTCCAGTTTGATGGAAGAATACATGGTTTCACAGACAAAAAACAGCTCAGAAACTTTATAGACTCAAAACAAGTCATAAGAGAAAAACTGAAAGAACTAATTTAAGACAAGACTGACCAAAAGACACACCAAATTTCAATATAAAGATGGCATTAAATCCCAGGACAATTCTTTCTCTCACTGTCAATGGACTAAAAATGCACCAGTTAAGAGACACAGAGTGGCTAAATAGATCAAAAAACTCAATCCAACCTACTGCTGCCTACAAGAAATGCACCTAAATACTCAGAACAAACATAGACTCAAAATAAAAGGCTGGAGGAAAATTATCCAAGCAAACAACACTCATAAAGAAGTTGGAGTGGCCATACTAATATCAGATAATGCAAACTTTATACTCAGGAAGGTTGTAAGGGACAAAGATGGACATTTTATATTAATCAAGGGGTATGTAGAGCAGGAAGAAATCACTCTCATAAATATATATGCACCGAATGAGGGTCCAGCAAAATATTTAATACAATTGTTGACAAATCTGAAAAATAATATCAATAACAACACAATAATTGTGGGGGACCTCAATACGGCTTTGTCAACACTGGATAGGTCAACCAGACTGAATTCCAACAAGAATATACTAGACCTGAGAAGAGAAATGGAAGAAAGAAGCCTAGTGGATAGGCCTCTTTCTTCCATTTCTATATATATACATATACATATATATATATATATATATATATATATATATATATATATATATATATATATATATATATATATATATATATATATATATGTAGGACACTCCATCCCCAGAAACCTGGATACACATTTTTCTCCAATTTACATGGGACATTCTCCAGGATAGACTACATGCTGGCACATAAAACATACCTCCATAATATCAAGAGGATAGAAATCTTGCAGGCTACCTTCGCTGACCACAAGGCTCTGAAATTATATGTGAATTCTAAAGGGACACAGAAGAAAAACTTTTAACAGCTGGAAGTTAAACAGCCTCATACTTAATAACCACTGGGTCCGAAATGAAATCAAAGAGGAAATCAAAACTTTTCTGAAACAAATGATAATAAAGACACAAACTATCAGAACTTATGGGACACAGCAAAAGCAGTACTGAGAGAAAAATTTATAGCTTTGCAAGCACACATCAGGAAAGAAGAAGGAGCTTACCTGAGTAGCTTAATGACGCAGCTCATAGAACTAGAAAGTACTCAACAAAAGAATCCAAAAATAGGGAGACAGAAGGAAATAACAAAGCTGAGAGCAGAAATCAACAAAGTGGAAACCCAAATAACAATCCAAAAGATCAACGAAGCAGAAGTTGGTTCTTTGAAAAAATAAACAAGATTGATAGACCACTGGCAAAACTAACAGAGAGAGAGAGAGAGAGAGAGAGAGAGAGAGAGAGAGAGAGAGAGAGAAAGAAACTTGATAACTCGTATTAGGAATGAAAAAGGAGAGATCACTACTGATATGACAGAGATTCAAAGGTAATCAGAAACTACTTTGAGAAACTTTATGGCACTAATGAGAACCTGGAAGAAATAGATAAATTCTTGGACTCTTATAATCTTCCACGGTTGAATGAAGAGGATATAGCATATCTAAACACCCCATCAATATTGATGAAATTAAAACGGTAACCAAAAGTCTGCCCAAAAACAAAAGCCCAGGCCCAGATGTATTCACTATTGAATTCTTTCAAACTTTCCAAGAGGAACTACTACCAATCCTGGCAAGACTCTTTCATGAAATCGAAAAAACGGAAACACTTCCAAATAGCTTTTATGAAGCCAACATCATCTTGATACCTAAACCAGACAGAAATGCTATGATAGATAGACCAATATCGCTGATGAATGCAGATGCAAAGATCCTCAATAAAATCCTGGCAAATAGAATTTAATGCCTCATTAAGATCATCCACTGCGATCAAGAAGGTTTCATCCCAGGAATGCAAGGATGGTTTAACACCCATAAATCTATCAACATAACACAACATCAACAACAAGAAAAATAAAAATCACATGATCATATTAATAGATGTAGAGAAGATTTGATAAGGTCCAACACCCATTCTTGATCAAAATTCTCAGCAAGATGGGAATGGAAGGAACCTTTCTCAATATAGTGAAGGCCATCTACCACAAGCTTGTGGCAAATATTATCCTCAATGGAGAAAAACTAAAAGCCTTCCCTTTAAATTCTGGCACAAGACAAGGCTGTTCTCTCTCACCACTCCTATTCAACATAGCACTGGAAGTACTCGCTATAGCGATTAGGCAAGAAAAAGATATCAAGAGAATCCAGATAGGAAAGGAAGAAGTCAAGCTCTCACTGTTTGCAGATGACATGATACTCTACTTAGAAAACCCTAAAGACTCTACCAAAAAGCTTCTAGAAACAATAGACTCATATAGCAAGGTGGCAGGCTACAAAATTAACACACAAAAATCAATGGCCTTTCTATACACCAATAGTAATAAGGAAGAAATGGACATTAAGAAAACAACCCCATTCACAATAGTGCCACACAAACTCAAATATTTTGGAATCAACTTGACTAAAAATGTGAAGGACCTATACAAAGAAAACTATAAAACTCTGCTCCAAGGAATAAGAGAGGACACACAGAAATTGAAACACATACCCTGCTCATGGAGTGGCAGGATTAACATTGTCAAAATGGCAATACTCCCCAAGGCATTGTACAGATTTAACGTGATCCCTCTAAAGATACCCATGACATTCTTCAAAGAAGTGGATCAGGCACTTTTGAAATTCGTTTGGAACAATAAACACCCTAGAAGAGCTAAAGCAATCATTGCGATAAAGAATATGGGAGGAATTACTTTCCCCAACTTTAAACTGTACTACAAAGCAATAGTTATCAAAACAGCATGGTATTGGAATAAAGATAGGCCCTCAGATCAGTTGAATGGGCTTGAATACTCAGAGAATGTTCCCCAGATATACAGTCACCTAATTTTTGATAAAAAAAAAAGCAAGAAATTCAAAATGGAGCAAAGAAAGTCTCTTCAACAAGTGGTGTTGGCACAACTGGCTAGCCACTTGCAAAAAATTGAACTTAGACCCCCAGCTAACATCATGTATGAAGGTAAAATCCAAATGGATTAAAGACCTCGATATCAGACCCAAAACCATAAGATATATAGAATAATACATAGGCAAAATACTCCTGGACATTGAGACTACAGGCATATTCAAGGAAGAAACTGCACTTTCCAAACAAGTGAAAGCAGAGATTAACAGATGGGAATATATTAAGCTGAGAAGCTTCTGCACCTCAAAGGAAATAATGCCCAGGATACAAGAGCCACCCACTGAGTGGGAGAAACTATTCACCTAATACCCATCAGATAAGGGGCTAATCTCCAAAATATACAAGACACTGACAGAACTTTACAAGGAAAAAACATCTAATCTCATCAAAAAATAGGGAGAATAATGGACAGACACTTTGACAAAGAAGAAATACAAATGGCCAAAAGACACATGAATAAATGCTCCACATCACTAATCATCGGGGAGATGCAAATCAAAACAATGATGAGGTACCACCTCACACCACAGAGATTGGCACACATCACAAAGAATGAGAATAAACAGTGTTGGCAGGAATGTGGAGAGAAAGGAACTCTTATCCACTACTGGTGGGAATGCCGCCTGGTTCAACCTTTATGGAAAGCAATATGGAGATTCCTCCAAAAACTGGAAATCAAGCTCCCATACGATCCAGCTATACCACTCCTAGGAATATACCCTAGGAACACGAATGTACAATACAAAAATCCCTTCCTTATACCTATATTCATTGCATCACTATTTACCATAGCAAGACTCTGGAAACAACCCAGATGCCCTTCAACAGACGAATGGCTAAAGAAACTGTGGTACATATACACAATGGAATATAATGCAGCTGTCAGGAGAAATGAAGTCATGAAATTTTCCTATACATGGATGTACATGGAATCTATTATACTGAGTGAAATAAGTCAGAGAGAGAGAGAAAAACACAGAATGGTCTCACTCATCTATGAGTTTTAAGAAAAATGAAAGACATTCTTGCAGTAATAAGTTTCAGACACAAAAGAGAGAAAGGCTGGAATTTCCAGCTTACCTCATGAAGCTCACCACAAAGAGTGATGAGTTTAGTTAGAGAAATAACTACATTCTGAACTCTCCTAATAATGAGAATGTATGAGGAAAATGGAAAGCCTGTCTAGAGTACAGGCGGGGATTAGGTGAGGAGGAGGGAGATTTGGGACATTGGTGATGGGAATGTTGCACTGGTGATGGGTGGTGTTCTTTACATGACTCTAACCCAAACACAATCATGTATGTAATCAAGCTGTTTAAATAAAATAAAATATATTAAAAAATGAACATCAGAAACTGACCAACCACATTGACAAAGAGGCACAGATAAAAAGCAGTTTATAGTGGGGCCACAAATAACATTCTTAAAGGAATAAAGGGTAATATTGAGAAATGAAAAATTATGGGTATTCCAATTTACCAATTCTTTGGGGAATTGATGCCAAGAAAATAATTAGACAGTATTTAAGGTTCACTTGCCAAAAAGTTATTTACATATTATTAATAATATCAAATATTTAGAAACAGCCTAAACATGCACAAAAGGATACTCTTTAAATAGACCATGGTATAACTTGACAAGAGAATCCTATTAGCCTACTTAGAAGGAGGCTGTGAATCCTAAGTCACCATGTGGGACTTTCTCCACATGGTTTTGTAAGAATAGGTTCTCCATAAACCTGTTTGTGTATCTAACGTGCATGCCACAGATTTGTAGAAAATTCTGGAACCTAAACCAAACCATTGGGATTGAGGTGCATCTCTCTTAGAGGTAAAATTTATTTTAGGTGAATTTAAGGGGGGGGTATTTTTTCTCCATCTTTTTTTTTGGTGGTTTATCTATATTATTTGAATGTTTACAATGGAGATGGAGTATCTTTAAAAACATTAAACCAGACTTTTATTTTAAAGATCATAATAAAACACCTTAGGGTTGTTTTTAAATTCCTGTAAAATAATTGGTGATTAAACCAGAATGATGACTTTCAAAAGGAAAATGTAAAAGGCCTTTGAAACCTACTTGAATCTTTTTTTTTCTTTTTTTTATTTCTTTGCTCTTACTCTTCTCCCCCACCCACATCCTGTATTCGAAACAGGCATTCTACTTCTCTCCCTCACTACACTGTCATGGTAATTGTCAGTATAGTTATTTTTCTAATTGCACTCACCACTCTTTGTGGTGAGCTTCATATTGTGAAGCTTCATACTGTCCTTCCGGCCTTCATCTCTGGGCTTTATAACAATAATGTCTTTTTTTTTTCTTAAAACCCATAGATGAGTGAGACTATTCTGCGTCTATATCTCTCTTCTGACTTATTACACTCAGCATAATAGATTTCATGTACACCCATGTATAGAAAAATGTCATGACTTCATCTCTCCTGATGGATACATAATATTCCATTGTGTATATGTACCACAGAGAAAGCTACTTGAATCTTCCCACATAAAATATTCCTTTTTCCCCAGTCTTGGAGAAGGTACTCGGAGGACCCAGTAGTTAAGAACCTATGCTCCAGATACAGGACTTGGTTTCAAATGTTAGCTTCGTCACCAAGAAGAAGACTTGGAGTAAATTTCTTAATCTTTTGTACTTCCGTGTTCTTATTTCGAAAGCATGGGCTGGATAGCAATGACCAGTTGGACTGTCATAAGAACTGAAGACAGTAAATGAAAAATATCTTTCACAATTTTTGGCATATAATCAATATTCACTGAATATTAGCTCCTATGGAAACCAGTTTCAGACTACTGTAGACAAGTGAGTTCACTTTCATTTCTCATAATGAAACACTAATGAACAGTTAAGGGGAGACATAAGGTAGGCAGATAAATTTGCAAAAGTGGACCAAAAAACTTACAAAACCCTAGACACTACAGGGTGCAGGAGCAATAAGTAAACAGGAAAGGGGCTTGCTTGCACCTGGATAACCCAGAAATCCTCCACATGGCCATATGTCCCCCAAGCATTTCAGGAATGATTCCTGAATGTAGAGTCATTAGTAACCCCTGAGCATCATTTTGTATGGGCAAAACAAACAAAAACAAAAACACAAACGCAAACAATAAAACTCCAGATACCCCCTAAACTCTATAGCAGTAGATGGATAAGCTGTGAGATATCAGGCATGTTACTTAGCCTTTTTTTTTTTTTTTTTTTTTTTTTTTTTTTTTTTTGGGCCACACCCGGCGCTGCTCAGGGGTTACTCCTGGCTTTCTGCTCAGAAATAGCTCCTGGCAGGCACGGGGGACCATATGGGACACCGGGATTCGAACCAACCACCTTTGGTCCTGGATCGGCTGCTTGCAAGGCAAACACCGCTGTGCTATCTCTCCGGGCCCTAGCCTTTTTAATTTACAGTGCTCCTTCATAAAATAAGGATCATACTCAGAATGCATTACAAGGATTGTCATGATAATATATAGTAATAGTAAGGTTATTGCTACTATGTGCTAATAATACATGGCAAAAGTGAGCTTCCAATTCATATTTGCTACCATTGATAAAATAAATATTACTGATGATAATTTTAGGTAGCAATCTAAAGGTCCCCAGACAGACTTACATGTCACTTAAAGATGAGTCAGGGGCCAGAGTGATAGTACAGTGGGTAAAGTGCTTGTCTTGCACACAGCTGATCTGGGTTCTATCCTTAGAATCCCATACGGTCCCCCAAGCCTACCATAATTCCTGAGAATAGAGCCAGGATTAACCCCCGAGTACTTCTAGGTGTGGCCCAATATAACCAAATAATAATAAAAAAAGATGAGACAGAGTAGTGGAATGAGGAATGAACTACAGAATTCATCCAGACCTAAAACTTTCTGTGCTTCTATTGTTCCATAAAACCAGTTGCAAATATTTGGTTGTTTTTTTTTTTTTTGGAATTGCTGTGCAGAGACACCAAGGAAAATATCTCCTAGTGGGATGACTGTCTCCCCAGAGTCACAGAACAAGCCAACTCTCAAAGGCTGATCTAGCTTTTAAACAGATGAACTGATCTGAGGCCATTTCCTTAAATTTTGCCCATCCTTTGGCCTGAGTAGCTTTATCAGCTATTAAGCAAGCCACATAGTTTGGCTTCTCTGTGTCCTCACCAATATTCACAAGGAACCCTGGCTACAGGAGATACCTTGCATACACAGTAATGGTGAACCCATGTGATTACCTACTGTATGCTGAGCTCTGGGGTGAGAGCTCTGCATATACTTTCCCCCTGATTTCTCCAGTCAAAGTCATATACATCTAAAACTTCTCTGAAACTCACTGCATGTTGAAGACTAAAATAAGGCCAGAGAGGCATTTCAAAGGCAATATGTATGCTATATAAGCTGAATAACCAGAATTTGATCCTTGGACACATAGTTCTGGAAGCTCCTGAGTACCACCAGGGGCCTGGTGACTAACAACACTATTGGAACCAAACAGCTTCCTCATCAGTAATGCTGAGCATTAAACTGTCCAGATAGGCTAAGCAGGCATTTCTGAACTCTTTGAGCATGATTGAGAGTACACTATATCTATATAGATGCAGATACATGCAAACAAAACTGAGGCTGAGAGAGGTATTGTCTCCAATCCTCCAGTTTGTCAGGGCAAAAGGGTCTGAAGCCAAGTGTCAAGAACCCGAAGAATGTGATCATTAGTGGCAGGGCTCCAAGTCAAGTGGCTAGCTTTGAGGTACTCTGAGGTGCAGCATGTCCTCTAAAGTACTGAAGATGGTTCCCATCTTTCAGGACCCGCTACTCACTGTTGAACTCATGGGCTTCTCAAGGCGACTGGAGCCAAGAGGCAACATCACCCCTGGCAATTCTTGGGGAATGTAGAAGCCTAAGCAACAAGGTCTCCAGGTTTCCCATGAAATTAGTACCCTAAATAGCAGGATGAAGAGTGTATTGGAAAAAAGCCAAGAAGCCAGAGGCTTTAATCCTTTAAAATAGGCTATGTGCCACAAGCACAATATTCTCTCAATGGCAGCCTGTAAGCTGTTTCAATATTTTCCTTTTTTTCCCCAAAATACTTTTGGTTAGTTGAATCAGGCTTCACACATTCAGTCCGTTCAGGTCTCATTCTCATGGCACAAAACCTCTCTGATGAAGCAGAAATTTGCCCCATGGGGATGCCAAGTGGCACCCCTTGAATCTGCAGGTCTCTTCAAGTTCTGTTTTCAAGTCAATGGTGTCTTTGATTTGAGTCTCTCTTACCAGAGAGACTCACGAGGTCACAGTCAGAATTCAGAGAGTGGGCTCCACAGATAGATACTGGGGTTTACATTCCAACTTTTCCACTGAGCACTTGTCCTCTCTGAGATGTGCTTTACTCATGAGTTGAAAACTGTTGGGAAAATTAAGTGATATTATACAATATGGGAAATAGCCAATGAGGGAGAAGGATCATAGGTTCTGGTGGTAGGCCAATAAAATCCAGACTCTGACTTTCTTACTAGCTGTGTGTCCTTGGGCAAGTTAGTTAAGCTTTCTGGGCCTCAGCTTTTTCAACTAGAATATAGGGCTAATGATAGTATCTGCCTCATTGGGTAAGGAATGGATGAGTTGGAGCTTGAAAAGTGCTTAGAACAGCACCTGGCACATTAGTGGGTACTCAGATAATGAGACTTGTTATGATTAATGCATGTAAAGCCCTCAGCATGGTAAAAATAAGTGTTCAATAAATGGTAACTGCTATTATTACAAGGTATACTTTCCACTGAGAATTTTATGCACATTTATCTTCTAGAAAGCAATTAAAAAATGAAGGCATTGGGGAAAAATCTTGTTCTTATGTAAAAGCTATAGTTAGAAAAGAGACAATTTTGGGGTTCAGTTAGTTTTGTTAGAAGAACACCTTAGGATCCCAAAGCCCCCTACTATGTCAAGACTCCCCTTTGCTTCCTTTTGTTCAGACACACACTCCTTCATTTATCACTTACTAAAAGCCAACCCAAGAGCCAGGAATGGTCTAGCAGTGAGAAAAGCTCTGATCGTGTCCTTAAAAAATAGCAGGGTAGACACAACTGAAAGGATGCATCCACAATAACTACTTAAAACAAGCTTCAATTTGTTTGGAAAGATGAGGGGAGAAGGCATGACCAGATCCTAGCTAATGAGTTCTAGTATTGGTCATGTGTATGAGGCAGGAATCCCTGGAAAGGTTTCCCGAGGAGGTGGTGTGTAAGCTGGGTCTTCAATAAATAAATAGGAGTTGGCCAATGATGCCTGGGAGTGGAAAGAGATAATGACCATGTGAATAGACAGACTGTTTGCTCTGAGCCCTACAGACACAACGTAGTTATAGCTAGGGTTTCAGAAGGAAAAGTAGTGTGGTTGACTTCTTCCTAGACCATCCACTCAAAATCTCTATGCTGAGAAGTAGGAGTTCAGAAATAAGCCCGTGTACAGAGGAATCGTGTTCTTAGTTGTGACTGCTCTCTTTTCTTTTTAGCTTCATAGTGCCTCCTTGCCACGACTGCCATGTTTCAGGCCCAAGTCCTGAGGTCCAGTGAACACCATTTTTGGCTCAGATTCCCAGAGACTGCAACCAGAGTGTACTCTGCCCACATGTGAGTACTAGCCAGAATACAACAAGAACGCTGTCCTCTGAATGCCCTCCAACGCCTCAATCCTATCCCAGCCACAGTCCACTAGGTTTTGTGAGACTATTTAGGAAGATAAGTTTTCCTTGCCTAAGAAAAAGGAAACAGCATGAAAGAAAACAATGGCCCCAAAGGAAAAATTTGTGATTGACGTGACTGGGAATGTTCCCTTAGGAGCATCATATATCATCACTGAAGCAAACCTCCGTGTCACGTACTCCTCTGCTTGCTTCCACGCTGTGAAAAGGAGATGTATTTAAGTTTCCTGCAGTTTTACAGTGGAAACTGATCTCTAGGAAGGGAAGCTGCAGGTCCCAAGCATAGCAGGTTTCTTTTGGAATTCACACATCAGGAGTCTGGTGCAAACCCCTAAATGGTACCTTTGTTGTCTTTCTCTTTGAGACAGCAAGCTTCCTCCAGGAACAGAACTGCCTGCTGGCTTCCCTTGATAAACAATTCACAGCCCTCATGACAGATCAGCTGTTTAATATTAGCCTAACTCATTGTTTATCTAAGTGATGATTATCACTGCAATGAAATACTATTTTAACTAAAGGAGACGAGTGACGCCAAGCCCCCAGGAAGAAACTACAGATGGGAATGGCTGATGGAACTTCCCGTTCTCAGAGGAGAGGAGCTCTATACCCTGTCTGGCATAGCTCCACATCTGATGCTGCTCCAAAGACCTAAAGACATGTGCCCTGGAGCAGTATATGGTCCCAGCCCCTCCAAGTGAGACTCCATGGCCCAGGCAAATGTAAAAGTGCGACCTGTGCTTCTAAAGCGAAGCAGTCTAGAGTCAGTGGAGTCTGTGCAGCCGCCTCACCACCGCAGGACCAAGTCTCAGCAGGTGCGATTCAAAGAGGATGGGGCCACTAAGACTCCGCCCGGCCTAGCAGAGGTCGCTGTTCACTCTCCTGAAGACCCAACTGCAATGGGCAAGACTCAAGCACCCCGGCACCATCACCTGCCCACCTACTCACTCTCCTTCCCCAGGTCCCAGAAGGGGGGCTTGCGGAACATGGCTATCCAAACCTCCCCCAGTCTCAGGAAAAATTTCCCGGTTTTCAAAAGGAAGAGACTTACAGCCAGCAAGTCCTTGGTGGAAATGCCAACAGCATCCCAAAGTGCCATCCAGCTCAACGGCAACCTCTCTGAACAGGACATTGTGTCCTCCAACCTTGCCTACTTACGGCTGGCTCAGCATCTTGAGGATGGGCCTCAAAGGGTCAAGCTGTCCCACCTGTTACTCCCAAGAATGCCCAAAGTGCAAAGCAATGGACCCGTTAGCGTATGCTCAGATGCGGGGACATGGAGCACCTCTGAGAAATCAACAGCTGCCATTCAGGTCCCTGATGATATTTACCAGAGTCCTAGATGGGCAGCGACAGGCTCCACTGTCAGGCCAGAAAGGTTAGCTGAGAGAAGCCACTCTACACCCCCTTTAGTTGACATGTGCCCAGGGGACAGAAGAAGAACGCAGCCATCAGGGTCAGAACTGTCGTCCTCCTGCTCCAATACCACCAGCCGTGCCAACCACATTCCAGGCACAGGGAAACTTAAACCTGAGTTGCTTTTGCCCAAAGAAAATTCAGATAACCAAGATCCCTTGTCAGCCCAGTCAAAAGAGATGTGTGACCCCTTACTTCTGCGAACTCACAGCTCCTTCATGTTGGACTCCCATGGCCAGCCAGTCAATCTGGGAGGGGCTTTGGACTGTTTTCCAGCCAGTAACAACCACCAGGACCAGCAGTCACCCAGGTCTAATATTGCATCAAAACCTGCCTCTGCGAGTCAGGAACAGAGAGTCAAGAGCCCCTCATCGCCAGCCAACCCTGTGGAGACTCAGAACTGCCTTGGAAGCGATCACCTCTCAAGCTCTCTTCCAAGGAGGGAAACCAAACAGCACGGTAGGGAGGTTGGTGGGACTCATCAGATCCATCTAGCACAGGGGGAAATCTGTGACCTCCAAGGCAGGCTTCAATCTGTGGAGGAATCTCTGCACTCAAACCAAGAGAAGATTAAAGTTCTTTTGAATGTAATCCAAGACTTAGAGAAAGCTCGAGCTCTCACAGAAGGGTAAGGTGATTATATATTATATAATATTATATATATACATATATATGTAAAGTGGGTTGTTTTCTATAATGGGTATAGGATGATTGTGGAGAGAAAGGGAGAAAATGGGGAAGAGGGCTCTATGGAAAAGCAGGGAAAATGGAAGGAGAGTTGGGAGAGAGAGAGAGAGAGAGAGAGAGAGAGAGAGAGAGAGAGAGAGAGAGAGAGAGAGAGAGAGAGAGAGAAATAGAGACTGAGATCACTTTCCTAAGTAAAATGTCTCAAATATTTGAAATTTTGTTGTGTCAACAAGTTATAATCATTGGCCCATTTTTGTTCAGAATATGCTTTCATTTAGTTTTAGGTTGTTACATTTCCATGGCTGTATGTTGTTTTCAGTGATAGAGAAAAGATGGGGAAAGATCTAGAGATGGGAAAAGAGCTAGAGAAAAGCTAGGGGAAAGATGAGGCAATGAAGCCATAGGACAAAAAGGATAATATTAAGATAGGGGTCCACTGGAAAATGGTGGGAGCAATGATAGGAATGGGTACCTGCCCATTCTCACTGCAAATTACAGCATGTTCATAGTATAGTAATTACTTGTGTGCTCATCACAAACATTTTACAAAGTTTACAAGGGGAACCTTGATGACCATTTTGATGGTCTGGATTGGTTCATTACTGGTGGAAATGAAATCACAATTCCGAATGAAACAAGAGGCCCAAAATGTTTGTCTAGGTGACTCAGCAACTTTCTGGGAGGGAAGGTCATTACTTCTTCTCATCCCTTGAAAAAGAAGTCATGAACTGGTATCTGCTGTTATGAATCAGAATTAGCATTGCCTTATAATGGCACTGTGAAGATCCATGTGCTGAACTAAGGTTTTAATTCCCTTCTATTCATTAACTAAGTTCCTCAGTTTTCCTTATCTTAGACATAGGTGTAAGAACAATGAACTCATTTCATAAGACTGATGTCATCATTTAAAAAACCCTCATATTCCAAAGCCAACGACAACAGAATCAATACCCAATCTACGACAAGCTAGACACAGAGGGGACCACTTATACTAGCAGTCCAGGGGGTAAGGGAAGGAGATATGGGATGCATGCTGGGAATGGAGGGGGGAGGGAGGACAACTATGGTGGTGGGAATGCCCCTGATTCAATGTTAATATGTAACTAAAATATTATTGTGAAAGACATGTAATCTACTTTGGTCAAAATAAAATTATTATATATAAAAAACTCATATAATCAACATCAAGAACAGTACGCCACTTTGCTACCAATGAAGTGAGGAGAGGGATGCTGATTTTAAGAAATGAACTGCTAGACTGTGTGCATCTCATTGGGCTTTTGCCCTACAGATTTATCTAGCAAAATGCTCTATCTTACAGGCGCAACTTTTATCGAACCGGCCAAGATCTCAACAATTGCAGTACGTGCCAGAATACCGCGTGCATCATATACAGGTACCTGGCCACAACCAGGCCCAGCTCTGTACAGCACAGACACGGTGGGCTCAAAGAACTTATTCCAAAACCCTCTTAAATTTAGAAGGGGAAAGGGAGAGGGGCAGAGACAGGAGGCCTCTGAATAAGTAAGATGTTTAACTATAGTTAACATCTGGTTCCCAGGCAAATGCTGTTTTGATTTCTTGCAATTATTAGGACTATGAGCAGGTCTTTTGAGGTAGTAATCATCCTAAACTTTACTGAACACTAAGTGAAGGAACCATACTATGCCCTGCATATATATCTGCATCTCATTTCACAGTTATTCCTGGTGGTGTCAGGAGAGGTAAGCTATTTGGCTCTGCTCTACAAAGCATGTTTAAAGAGCAGAAAGTGCTGGACTCCAGAATCAAATATAAAACTTTCTGATCTCAAATCCTGTGATCTTGGTGTATGAATCCATCTTTCCAGAATAATATTATTCAACAGTAGCTCTTATAAGCCAAGCAATGATTGCAAACATCAGGAGCTGTGCTAAGAACTTTGGATTCATATTCTAAATACATTTCCTTCTAGCAGTGAGTGGGTAAGTTTATTTTGTTTATTTGTTTAGTTGATGCCAGTTCTCAGGGGTTACTCCTGGCTCTGTACTCAGATATTACTCCTGATGGAGCTCAGAAGACCATATGGGATGTCGAGGTTTGAATTTGGATAGGTAGCATCCAAGGCAAATGCCCTACCCACTGTTCTATTACTGCTGTCCCTAAAGTGAATTTTTTAACTAACACAAGAGAAACAACATAAAAGTACTAAATTTACCATCAGAACCCCAATTTGATGTCTGCCAATTTGTCTGGGGTTCAGTTTCCTCCTCTGTGAAATGGGAACAATGGTCCCTTGTCAGAGCTGCCAGAAGGAGCCAATGAGATGATCTCTGTGGAAACCTTTTGTAACTGCAAACCACAGCACATGTCAAAGGGTTGATTATTACTATGTTTACTAGAAAGATCAATGCCGCCTGAGCTTGCAGTGCACTGTCAATGGCACAGTGGAAAAGCTGTCATTTTAGTTGATGCCAGCTAATTTTGTTGGACAAAAAGTGTATGGTTTTGCTTTCTCTATTGGTTTTCTCACTTGGATAAGAAAGTCAGCATAGGGCCTGAGAAAAATCGAAGTGTAGTTTGGTTGCCTGTGTTATCTTTGTAAAATTTCTCATTCTCACTAGCAATGGACAAGTGGTTAGGTGAGGGTTGGGCTCTAAGTAAGAGCCAGCATGTTTGGCATATTCTCATTCAACTATTAATACCAGTCATATTTCCCCTAAATAACATAAAATTCAAGACAGGTGTACAAAATACCCTTTGAACAATATCCCTTAAAAACAAACAAACAAACAAAAATGCCTGGAAAAGCCTGGCAGATCTAAAAGTAAAATCAGGACGGCTTATCACCTGCTTATCCTCTCTTTTCTACTTCTCCTGTCTTAACCAGAACCAGAATTAATTAAATGTCTAGACAGCTAGAGAAGACAAAACACTATTCATCATAAGCAGGGATTATTTGTAAATAACCTCCATTCAAACTAGACATTAAGCAGCAAGATGATGACCTAACGTGATGTTTTATTTGGCCTACGTAAGTGCAAAGGACAAGTGGTTGCTTCCCAGTTTACTGTAAGTTCCACCTCCTCTGAATTTTCTCCTCAGAAAAATGGTGCCTTTAATTATGTACTCTATGGTTCTTTTTAGTTCTGACACTGGTGTTCGAAGTAAGCGTAAAAGCAGCAATGTTTGGCTACACTATGACCTTCCAACAAGACTGACAATGTTTGCATTTTTTCTGGTACATACTTCCAACATCCCAAGCAAATATTTGAAATTAAGTCACACCCTTGATGCATTAGCAAACCTTCTTGCCACATCCTTTCAGCCTTCAAGAACAGTCACGTGTGCACTCATCCCTCATTACCATTCAAAGCCAGACAGTGCTCCCAGACAGCAGTTACATCCTTTTTCTAAGCAAGCTACTGCAAAGAAATGGGCAATTAATTTGATGAAAGCAAAAAGATCAGAAAAACATCCCTGTCATAATATCAGTGGAAAGATGAGGCTTGCTTTTTGTTTGTTTGTTTTTGCTTTTTTTTTTTCTTCTTCAACATTGCAAGTCACTTCAAACCCATGTCTTCTGTCCTGGGAGTGTCATATTTTACAAAATGGTGAATAAGTGATGTGAAGCACACATCATCTGGCCTTGTAAGGCAGCAGCCTCTCATTTGGAAGATAGATGTCTCAGTGTATATCACTGTACCTGCTGGGTCTTCTTTGGAGATAATACTGCTTTATTAGAAGCACATAAGTTTTTCTAGGCAGCCCCATCACCTGAAGACTATGTTGATACTTCCTACTTTCAAGTTATGTGATGCATCTTTCTTAGCCAGATCACTTTCTACCCCACCTACCCACAAGCTTACTTGGTCATGAACCTACCTACTTTGCCCTACTTTCTCTGGACTATATTGGGGAAACCCATGTAACCAAGAAGCATAGCACTAACACCTACCCCAGAGCTAAAGGCTCCATACCTTCTCTATATCTTGAACAAGTTTCCTTTGAGATTGAAATACAGTATATTTATTTTTTTATTTGAAACTTTTTTCTTTATTTAAACATCTTGATTACATATATGATTGTGATTAGGTTTCAGTCATGTAAAGAACACCCCCTTTACCAGTGCAACATTCCCACCCACCAATGTCCCAAATCTCTGTCCATCCCATCCCACCCCCACCTGTACTCAGACAGGCTTTCCAGTTCCCTCATTCATTCACATGATTATGGTAGTTCTCTGTGTAGTTATTTCTATAACTGCACTCACCACTCTGTGGTGAGCTTCATGAAGTGAGCTGGAAGTTCCAGCCCTCCTCTCATTGTCTCTGAGGATTGTTGCAAAAATGACTTTTATTTTTCTTTTTTTTTTCAATTTGATCTGTTTATTATTTCAGAAGCAAACTGGGTGGGAAGTATAGTGCAATTAATAATCACTGAGATAAAATGTAACAATGCACTTGAAATGATCACTTGTCTTACTGTCATTCCATCTTCTAGTCATCAATATAAAAGTTCCCTTTTCTCTTTTCTTTTTTTATATTTATTTTATTTTTAATATAATTTTTATTTTAATTATAGTGGCTTACATATCGTTGACAATAATATTTTAGGTACATATTAACATAAAATCAGGGGAATTCCCATCACCGAATTGTCCTCCCTCCACCTCCGTTCCCGTCCTTCTTCCCATATCCTCTTCCCTCACTCCCGGGGCTGCTAGAATAAGTGGTCCCCTCTGTGCCTAGCTTACTACTTAGTGGTCTTACACCTGTTTGGTCTTGGTACCTCTCTTATCCCCCCTCTAATTGGGAGGCGGGACTAGATAGTTCAAGTTATGCGGTTTTGTTTGAAGAAAAGTAATGACCTGGAGAAAAAAAAGAAAAAAGAATCAGATACTCCAG
Source organism: Suncus etruscus (assembly GCF_024139225.1). Lineage (NCBI taxonomy): Eukaryota > Metazoa > Chordata > Mammalia > Eulipotyphla > Soricidae > Suncus > Suncus etruscus. The sequence goes on along the minus strand of NC_064853.1, from coordinate 131,541,022 downwards.
AAATGGGCGGAGTTCTTCTAGAGGCTTTCATCCTTGGTTTGAGAGACGAAGGGGAAAAAGAAGGTGAAACACCACAACAGTACATAAAGAACTGTCAAATAAAATACCCAGTGAGCATTCAAAAAAACCAAACAAAACAAAAGGGTAAGCACCATATAAAAGCCATGGTATTGAAATAAAAAAAATGTGGCAGAGCACATAGGAAAAGAAAATAAGTAAATCAATCAATCAATAAATAAATATAAATGGAGACATCCACTTCAATAGCCAAACCACAACAATGAAATCAACAAAAAAAATAGATAAGTAAATAATAATATTTAAAGGGCAGGAAGTAGGCATTAGCTCTTTGTCCCAGACTGGCTCTAGTTTGTTAGGCTTCAAAGTACCCTTCCTTACCTGTTCTTAGCAGTAATTCTAGGACAAGGTACTTAAAGAGTTAAGTGATGCCCCCTGTGATATTCAAGGTTAAATAACATTTGAATTACTTAATTAAAAAGTCATTCTCTTTTCAAATTATTTTCAATCCTTCTGATTACTGACAGGGGAAAATTTAAATTTGGTGTTGAAATATTTGAAAGATCTTTCTAATGCTGGCTTATCACATGTTTGGTCAAAAGACAACAGATCTGGGGCTGGAGTCATAGTACAAGTGCATAGTGTATTTGAATTGTACACACCTGGGATCCCATATGGTTCCCCAACCACAGCCAGGAATAATTCCTGAGTAAAGAGCCAGGAGTAAGCCCTGAGCTTTGCTGTGTGTGGCCAAAAATAAATAAATATTTTTAATGACAGACCTGCCACAGTTACATGCAAATAATGCTATGAAGCTACAAATGTAATGGTTTGTTTTAATTTTCTGTTTGTTTATTTTAAATTTTATTTTATTAAAATACTATAATTTACAGAGTTATTTATAGATGGGCTTTAGACATACATTATTCCATCACTGATCCTACTATAAGTGTCAACTTTACTCCACCAGTGTTCCAAGATCACTTTCCTACCCTCTTACCTCAGCCTGTCATCTGGATAGGCACCTTTTTAAGTTTGGTTACTGAACTTTGGGTCTCATGACTTCATTATTATTAAATTTGTGATTTGAATATTTAACTTTGTCATTCCTTAACAGCACCAATATACCTAAATTTCTTTGTCCTTTGTACTCATGAAATGGAAATTAAGATAAAGCTACAAACTTAACTAAATTTTAAATGCTTCTCATCTATCTCTTTTCCACTCATTCTCTTTCTCTCTCTCCCTCATTCCACACGCATATACTGCCACAAAATTTTTTCCCTTATCCTTCCTATAGTCTGGGATTCAAGGGTTATCTAGGCATAATACAATTTTTTTTATTTGTTAAGTTTTGTGTTTTGGGCCATACCCAGAGAGAGATTCTGGAGGTTACTCTGGCTCTATGTTCTGTGCTCACTCCTGATGAAGCAAAAATTGAAACTCCTCCATGTAAAGCTGAGCTCAGTCATTGAGCTTAATCCTTGTTTTCAATTTTTTTAACTGCAATCTTCCACTATGGGGATTAAAATCAATCCCCATAAAGTCATTGTAATGATGAAGGCCTCCATTTTCAAAAGTGATATTGCCTGATAAATATAAACTTTCTTTTGCATAAAGTGGATTAATTGAGAGAGGAAATAGTTAAGTGATTGTGTAATGAAGTGAAGTATCTCATAAAAAAATGAAGGTGGTGAAGGAATCACTGAAGCCCAGAGAAGAATATAGAATAGAATCCCCTCCCTTTCTCTTCTCCTCCTTTCTGTGCCCCTTATCTTACCCCTCGGCTGTCTCCAGCACTTCACCTGCTCTTTCTCACTAAAAATAACTGCAGTGGATTTTTGGAGGACATTGACCACACCAATCATGCATTTTTTTCCCCTGATCATAGCTCCCAGGAAAAATCTGCTTCACTTAAGTTGCAAGATGCCTCAAATGTTTTAAGAAAAAAGAGTAGAGGTTTCTCAGGAAAAAAATGATCTTCTATCATCCAAGCATAATGCTATGAAATGGAAATAAAGATAAAGCTACAAACTTACTATATTTTAAATAAGTGAAGGAGGTGGTTTTCTATAAAACTTTGAAAGGCACTGGAGAGAGAAAGGACTATTGTTTGTCCTGGGGCTATGCCTGCTCAGTCTCCTTAGCCTCTCATTTCGTAGATTAAATTACCCCATGATTTTAAGTTTATTTCTATGATTTCACCTAAACTTCCTTACTTTTTATGGTATTTCTCTTTTGAAGTATTATATGCAAATTTGTAAAAGGACAGAATCTATATGCAAATGTTCCAGATCTACTCAGTCATCTCCAAGTGTAAAACCCCTATCTAATCAATATCTGTCTATACCTATGTTTATGTCTGTATATGTGTGTTTTCACTTTACTGCATATATTTCTGTGATACTAGCTCAAATTTACCACACAACAAAAACACACATATTTCTCCATAAATCTCCCTTCACTCATTTCTTCTCATCCACGCTATTAAACCAAGTGTCTATACAGAAACTGTATCTCTATCTGCTCTTTTCTTCATAGCAACACATCAAGTCGCCTGCCATTTGCTCTCCAAGAATCCAGTCCCTATTCCAACCCCTTTGGGTTTACCATTAGTAGCCTTCATCATTTGACATTTGAACTCTAGTCTTTTGCCACTGATTCCCCTTTGCCCTGTTCCAAGAGGTTTCTACGCATTGCCAAATTACTTGAAAAGGAGAATCTGCCTGTTTCACACATCCGCTATACAGTCCTATCCAGGTCCCTGCCATTTCCTTTGACTAGTTTTTCAAGACCTTCTGAAAATGACACTGACCCTCAGGCCCAGTGTGTTTCTAGCTTCTCAGCTGTCTTCAAACATCTTATGATGTGTCATGACTCGGGGCACTTGCTTATTATGTTCCTTCAGTTACTGGCTTGCCTTCTCTGCTCTGCTCTGTCTAGACGCTTCTTCTTACTCTTGCAGCTTTGAAGTCAGTTCCTCTAATCGAATTTACACTCATCTCAGAGAAGAGCTCCCATGATGTTTGTCACTTATCCCCCATCATGGTAATGCAGTTCTTTGTTTCTTTATTCCAGAAAACAAGTAATATATCTTGGTGATGGATTCACAGCTGAGACTCAGTAGACTCCTGTCAAAGATGGGTATAGACTTATGTAGACTGAAGGAGGGATGAAAAGCAACAGTGAACTTTAGACAACTAATTAGATAGTCCCTCAGTCAAGTCATTGATATCATTTGCTTTCCCTTTAATGCTTGGCTAGGGAAATAGAGTCCCGATTAATCAAGAAGGAAAGGAAGGTTTCTATACAGCAGGTCCTTGGTAGATCTTTATGAACTGAACCAGAAACTGAATGTAGTTCATGGACTATCAATTTCAAATACCTGGAACACTACATACTCTCAATGAGATGGAACCTAATCAAATCTTACTGTGATGACTCAGAAAGCTTGCTGCAATTTCACAGGGCATTGAGATCCTTGTTCTTCATGGTCATCCAACATTATTACCCAATATGTATGCATCCACTGTGCTAGGAAAGGTGAAGTTTGATTTGTAAAAAACCAGAATATTCCTCCAGGCTACCTCTTCTCCCTTCTATGGCATTTGAGCTGCCTAAATTCTTTTTGGAAGAAGGATTTAGTGTACTAGGCCTGCAGATTTTCTTTTTTATTTATTTATTTTTTAATATATTTTTTATTTAAGTAACATGATCATATTTGGGTTACAGTCATAACCAGAATACCCCCCTTCACCAGTGTAACATTACCCCCGCCCCCCTTCCCATCCCCTGCCTGTATTCAAGACAGGCATTCTACTACAGTTATTTGTTTTTAAGTTCAGTAAGTTGTATTTTTTTCCTTAAAGAATAAGAGTAAAAAAATATAGTAAAGGTGTGATAGTGGCAATCACCGTTGTTTGCATAGGTCCAGAAAAATGGGGAAAATGGAAAAAAAAATCCTTGACCTGATTACAAAAAGGCCTCACCCCAGAAGTTTATTGGCATAAGACAGACTCTGGGTTCCAGTCATACTAGTCCATCCAAATCCAGTTATTCTCAAGGTCCCGGTGAAACTTTTTCACACTTTAGCTATTGTTGGTATCAGATTCTTATATTTAAAGACTCTGGATTCTGTGCATTTCTTTCATCGATGACACGCTGATGTGGAGCATCTTCTAGTTTCAGCATACCATTAAATGCGGAGCGATCTGCCTGCATGCAGACTGTTCCTGAGTCGTCTGGGTGTTGGGAGCACTCTTTGGAGTAAGTCAATGCCAAAGCAGTGGTAGGTCTTCCCTGGTAGAGGCTTGGATCCTGGTAATGTTAAAGACAATTGTGGTTGTTTCCATAGATGGTATCCATTGTTCAGGTGTGTGTGGGCGATGCCCATTCTTCTGAGGCCTGAGCCAAATCACTATGCCAATGTTCAGGGTAAAAGACCTAATTACATTACCAAATTTGTGTTCCCATCTCTATTAGATAAGAACTTGTTTGCATATGTATTATTTTCTCATTTTAATGTGCCTATGCAAAAGAGAAGCAATGCCACAAGATATTGTTGGTGCATCTGGAGGAAGATGAATAAAGTCCAACATTCCCCATAACTTGGTACAAACATGAAATCTATACAGAGATACTCTTCTACCAGTATTGCTTATAAAACAAATCTCAAAGGGGGGAAATCAAACACTCAAATAACAAATCCAGTGGGCAAAATTGTCACTATATGACGATATTCGAAAGAGTTATAGATGTTAAGGGAATACATCTGAGATATACAAAAGAGATACACGTGAACCTTTTATGTTTTAGAAATAGTCAAGAGGGAGGGGGGTGTTTCCGAGACACCACTTTGGTCTGTGATTGGACAAGCGAAGAGAGCATGGAGCCATGCCTTCCTCTTGTTGCCTGCTGAAGCTTCCGACTCCCTGAGAGGCTTTTGCTTCCTAATTGATGGAAGTTGAAAGATCAGCAGTCCCCTCCCAGCCCCTTGCAGGAACAAGGAAGCCTGGGGTCTCTTTTAAATTGCACCTCACTGGAATCCACTTGCTGGGACCCTGAGCAGGTGTTCAGGAATAACCCTGGGGACGGGGAGGAAGGAGAGAGAAGGCTGTGGGGAGGCAGCCGAGGCTGCATCTTCACCTTATCTTGGCCAAAAAGCCTACAGCATGGAACCTTGCCGTGATGCGTTGCCTGCTGAAGCTTCAGACTCCACCCATAAATTATTGTGAAAGATATGTAATCCATCTTGGCCAAAATAAAAATCATTAGTACAGAAAATGGTTAAATGTGGGCTAACAAGAGATGGGAGGAGGGAGTAAAGGAATAAAACGAGCGCCTGGACAGCATTCAGATAATGACAATGATATCCATATATTTCTCATAATGTTGCCCCCGCGTGGTTTCACAATGGACAGGTTTAATAAGTAAACTTCCCTGATAAGTCCTAATGCCAGAACCTATTGTAACCCATGTCCCGCACTCCTTCCTAGGGCTGGTTAAAGCAGCCTTTGGCATGGCGGAGGGCTGCCAAACGCCATGCTGGCAGGACCTCCCGACTCGGCTTCCAGGAAGGAAAGAGATCCTTCCCGAGACAGATTTTCTTATTAAAACATCTATAACCAATGTGGTATCCAGAATAAGGGTCCCATTAGATGTCCACAAATCTTTCCTGTAACTTATGGACACATTTACCATTTTTCACAAAAGAGACTTTACAGATATAACTGAAGATCTTGGGGGAGGGTGAGTATCTTAGCTTTCCCAGATAGGCCTAGTTTAATCACAAAGTTCCTTAAAAGAGAAAAGGGGAAACAGAAAGGCAAAAATCAGAAGAGGAGCTATAATGAATCAAGGAATATAGGTAGCCTCTCAAAGAATTGAAAAGCAAGGTCTGAATTTTCTGTGAGCCTCAAGAAGAAACCCATCTCTTCTGACAGCTTGACTTAATATTCTGGAAGACTTCTGACCTCCAGAACTCCAAGAGTCAAATTTGTGTGGGTATAAAGTTATGGTGATTCATTTCAATACCAATGGGAAACTAACACACCCAGATAAAAACCCTCATGATTTATAAACTACACACACCTGTGTGACTTTTGAGGTGGTTAGGCCACATCCAGTGATGCTCAGGGGTTACTCCTGGCTATGTGCTCAGAAATCACTCCTGGCTGGGGGGACCATATGGGACACCAGGGGCTTAAACCGTGTTCTCTTTTAAGTCAGCACATGCTAGGCAAACGCCCTATGGCTGCGTTACTTCTCTGCCTCCTGTGTGACTTTCTTGAAGGAGTTTTACAATTATGATATCTAGTCAAGGACAGGGATATAAGTTGAAGTAAAATTTAAGATAAAGAAAGAGAGGCACCACTTACCACACATATACTTATTTATTAAAGGACTTTGATTTTCACATAGAATCCTCACTATCAAGTAAAATAGATCTAAGTATGCCCAACTCCCAGATAGACCAACTGTAAGTACTCCAACTTACAGTCCAGACTCAGAAAGATCAGGAATGTGAACAATATTCAGAATACATTAGTGTGGCACAAAAAGTGATGCTCTTGAACTATGATTCAGGAGCAATCAATTAGCAATAAAAAGATGAAAACCCTGTTCAGTCTAATCGCTGTTGAGATTCCACAGTACATTGCCTTCAGAGACTGGCTTACTCAGTGAGCTATTGCATGGATTGTGAGGGCTGCCTTTCTGGTTGGCCCACAGTAGTGTTCTCCAAGCATGAGTCTGCTATATCCATCTCTGGGATATCTAGATGTCATCCTGCAAATCTGAATCAGAAGGGTGGGGTGAAGAATGGTAACTTACCACTATAGCAAAGACGCTTAAGAAATATCCTACTAGATAAAATAGGCATACTGAAAGAGGAGGATGCATCTGTTTTACTAAAATCTTTTGTGACCATCAGTCCATGTGTTCCATGAATAGAGATGTCTTGTTAATGAAATCACCCAGAAACTTGCTTTAGTTCTCAATATATTGTTGGAAAAACAAGAATCCCTTATGGTTGGCCTCTATTACAGGTAGGATGGTCATATGAGGTAAGGTGAGAGTACAGGTAAGAATAGAGGGAAGATAAAAGGGAAAAGGGAGTGAGCAGACCTCTCACCAAAGACAAAAAAAAAAGGCAAATCTCTCTTAGTTCAGCTTGATGCCCAAGCTCGCACAGCATCACAGAGAGGTTCTACTTATTGCTTCTCCTGCCTCCACAGCCCCCAGTATCTGAGGCCTCAAGAGAGATCCAAAAAAAGTAATGACAGTCCCTGATGACAATCTTTTCTTCATTTATGATTAAGATCAATTAAAACCAAGTTTTGGGGCTGAAGCAGTGGTACAGGCAGTAGGGCATTTTGCCTTGTATGTGCTAACCTAGGAAGGACCTTGGTTAGATCCCCATTGTCCCATATGGTCCCCCAAGACAGGGATGATTTCTGAGTGCATAGCCAGGAGTGACCCCTGAGCATCACTGGGTGTGGCCCAAAAACCAGCCAATCAAACAAACAAACAAACAAACAAAAAAACAAATTCTATTCCCAAGCCCAGGATGCCAAAGTAATTACAGACCCCTGAGGGGTCAAAATGTCCACTGCTGCCAACCACCACTTCTAGGTACAGAGAAGAGTGGACACACCAGGCTTCCAAACCACATAAGATGTCAAGTCCTTCATCACCATTTCTCCTGTTCACAAGTTCCATAGATTTCAGGTTGCTCTGGTATCACCACCACCTTCTCCTCCATTGTTAGAACATCTAACCAAACAAAGCAGAGGATCTGGATGTTCAGATGAAAATTTCAGGGAAGGCCTTTCTCTGCCTGGGAGCCAGCATTCTGATGCCTGGTACTGTCTCTCTGTTTTGATATTCAGAACTTATCACAATTTGCTCCATAAAACATAGGCCAAAGCCTTGCAGCAGTGTGCATTGTAGGAAAGAAGCCAGCACTTCAATCAACATAAAAAAGAGGCTTCTAAGAGCTTCAAGAGGGATTTGGGCTCATGGGATCAGCAGCAGTGGGTTTCTTCCTTGAGTTTTCCTTTGACATTTGAGCATTTTGGCCACTGAAACTTGGCCATGCTCACCACTTATGTCTATTACCTAACCAGAAAAAAAAGGGCATTTCACTGGAAATGCAATATGCTTGCAGGCCCTGTGGGTTTAGAAACCAACTTTCAACTTAAATTATTCAGTGTTTTTCTTTTGCCTGCCTTTGATGCTTTCCCAGCTTGCAGCCAGGTGAGCTCTGAGAGCTCTTTCTTCACAGCCACAGCACTCTCTGGTCAGCAGTGAAGCTTGTAGTGAAAAATAATGACAAAGCACGCAATATCTGCTCTTTCTAGTAACTGCAGATGTGCTGGCAGCTTTTATCCTGTTTCAGTGTGGATTGTGCCACTTTCATTTCAAACACTAGAACATTAATGCTATGGGAGCACCAGACAGCATCTTCCAAACAACCTCCCAAATGCAACCCCAGTTGCCTCTTTAGAAAATAGACATGAATTTGAATACATGTGAATAGTCTGGGTCCCAATGGGCTGATACCCATGACAGTTGCCTATAGTCCCTGTTTTTCTTGGGTAGCTTTTCCCTTCTTTCTCTCCCTGGTGTGTGAGGGAAAAGAAGCAGGATTTACAGTATCTGCAATTTATCGGCAATAAAATAAAACCTATTTTAATGCATTAATAGTTAAAGAGGCTCTGAAACATGACATAAATATAAAACCAAGCAAGTGGGAAATTCATAGTAATAACAAACTGCTAGCACAGAAACCATGGATGGCACAAAGTGACCCAACCTTGATTTCTCTGTCAAGTTAATGCAACAAGCCTTACCATTCATCAAGCCAGGCAAAATGCCAGGTATTTTGCGAAACACAGTGCACATATCATCTCATTTCAAGGCTACCAGCAACTAAAAAACGTGCCTCTGGCTATTAGCTCCTTCTTTCAAATGAGGAAATGGAGACCTGTAGAGGTTACATGACTTGTCTAAGATACAACAAAGTCAGAACTTGAACTGGCCCTATAGTCAGGGGATTTTTTTTTTTTTGGTGTCGCTTCCCTACCTATAATTCAATCTAATTGATTAAATACATATACTCTGTTCTTAGATGGCCTACCTTATCTAAATCTTGACACAGAGCTACAAAACCAGAATCAGATCTCATTCCTAGATAGCTAGAAGCAACAGCAACTTCTACAGCTTGAACCTACTTTATTTATGTTCCAAGAAGAGAAACCTCTGATTCTTGGACTCCATCAGCAGAAAAATACCCTAGTAGGAGGGGCACACTCCCCAGCTTGAAGTGGCTGCAAATTGGGAAGCTCAAAAATCACACACCCTAAATAATGAGAAAACTGGTAAGGAGAAAGTTTTAGGAACTATGTCCCTTCCAGGCTGGGCGACAAAACAGATAAACAAACAAAAACAACAACAACAAACTTTCACTTTCCTAGACTAATTTGTCCTTAAGATACTTTTAGATTTATTTCTGTAGATAAGAGCCAAATGGCCTTTGCTGGTTTGTTTGTTTGTTTTAAAGTGGAGGGGATGGCTGGTAAATACATGATATCCTTTGTTCTGTGGTATAAAGTGTTACAGAAATGCTAAAACAGACATGCAAGAGGTGGAGAGGGATGTGGGACAGGGGAAGCCTTCAGAGACAGGAGGTGGTATGGACTATTACGTCTGAGCCTTTTTGCTCAGAGGATGTGGTTTCTGGCAATTGGACTCCTCTTTCTGAAGGAGTCTGTTACACTGCTAGGATGGGACTTCAAGATGCTCACTGCAGTCCCAGGCAGCCTATGCCACAACCAGGTTTGATTTACTATGCCAGATGCTACTTTTACTAATCTCCTAAGAGGGTACCCATCTTCTCTGAGGGTACAGCCTCTCAATCAAATTTCCCTGCAACCTCAAAGTACTATTTTTTTGTAGTTGGCATATAACTTTATTGTATCTAAATATTTTAAAGAGATCATTAAATATCCAGTAAATATAAGTTACCATACACAGTGAAATGTTTATCTTATATTGGTAATTTTAAGATTTCTTAGCAACTTTCAAATATCCAATATGGTATTATTATCATCTATAATTATATATATAATATATTATATATTATATATAATATATTATAATATATATAATATATTATCATCTATATAAACTATATTGTACATAACATCTTCATGATATTTATTTCATAGCTAAAGGTTCCTTCTTTTTACCATCATATTACATTTTGTCCCATTCTTACACAACCTCTGGTAACCACAAACCAGTTTTCAGTATTGGTGACATCTATGTAAGCTAGATATTTCTTTTTTTAATTAATATCTTTATTTAAACACCTTAACTACAAATATGGTTATAGTTGGGTTTTAGTCATGTAAAGAACACCCTCCTTCACCAATGCAACATTCCCATCACCAATATCCCAAATCTCCCTCCTCCCCACCCTACCACCACCTGAACTCTAGACAGGCTTTCTATTTCCCTCATTCATTCACAGTTATGGTAGTTCTCAATGTAGTTATTTCTATACTCATCACTCTTTGTGGTGACAAAGTACTATTATTGCAAGCTGAGGTGGTCAGCTGAGTCAAGGCTGGTTCCTTAGAGGCTTTATTAGATCTTGGACACCCCATACATAAGTGGCAACCAGGGAGGGGCCCATGCAAATAAAGACCACATTCCTTCAGGAAGCATGCTTGAGTATACCATTTCTGGAGCTAGATTTAGTTTCAAACCCTGGCTCTATTTCCTGACTACCAAGAGTTCTTGACAAAAACATTTATCTCCCCTTGCCTCAGATACCTCATTTTCGAAATAAAAGTAGTGCAATCTGTCTCATGGTGTTATGAAAATTACATGATACTTAAGGAGGAGTAAATGGTCAGGATAGTCTCTATTAAAATAAAGGTCACCCAGAGAATAAAGCCATGGGACAACAGTGAAAAGGTGCTTACCTTGCATGTAGCTGGCCCAAATTTGATCCCCAACCCCCATGTAGTTCCTCCAAGACCGCCAGGAGAGATCCTTGAGTACAGAACCAGGAGCGTCAGGTGTGGTCCAACACCAAAAACCAAAACCAAAACCAACTTCAGTCCCTTCCCCTTATTCTTCTACCACACCAGCCCTGATCTAGATTCCTTGCTGCATATTTAAATGACCATGTATCCTAACCTATCTGGAACCAGGTACTGTCTTGTCATTTGTTTCTTCTTATTAGACCCTGGTCTTATTAGACCCTGGTAAGAGTCAGTTCCTGGACTGAAACATTTGATTCCTCTTGAGGAAAACAATAAAGGACTAAGCTCAGGAATACCAGATTTTTATCCTGATTACCACTCAGTTGCATTTTCCTTTCCCAATTTGATTCTACTAAATGGAAATAACTAGCTTCCCATTTTTCCTGCTACCTATTATGAGGATAAAAGGAAAACACAGAGCTGAAGTGTCTGCAAACTTGAAAGGGGCTATTAAAGAAAGAACTCTCTGCTGTTTGCTTCTATATAAACTTTCAGTCCTTTTTGGCTGACCCAGTCAACTTCACTCAGTCTACTCAAGATACCACATCCAGATCCTGCTCTGCTGTATGTCTATAAATTTATCTACTCTTTGTTTCTCACTATTTCTTCTACCAGACCAGCCATGACTTAGATTCCTTGCTGCTTCCAATTACCCAGAAAACATTCTTCCTGTTTCACTGAACATAATAGCTGGAACACTGATTTGTCAGATAGATTAGTGAGGTGACTCCAGAGGGGACTTGAAATCTTGCTTGCCTTTTTGGTTTATACATTGCTCTCTAATGCAATGTGGCACAATGTGCAAACACTTTTAGTTATGTATGTGAAGGGTTCTATGGCTCCAGATGAGGAGCTTGGAGTTCCTCAACAGGCCATATATCTGTTGCATCCTCAAAATTTGTATGCCCCAGACTACCCAATCACTTGAGCTTTGAATTCTGCATTCTAACAATTTTCTGATTACCATTTGCCCCTATGTGATCCAAAGTTCCATACAAACTAAGAACTCAGTATTCTTTGGGTCTCATGAGAAAGATGGAGCACCTCAAATATGGACGTTTAAAAGCATAAGGATGGGGAGAATAAAGGGAAGAAGAAAAAGAAGCCAAATTGTAGGAAAGTTACTGCTATTCTACTTAAATCCAGAACAGAGGTAGGGGGATCCCCCAGAATCTGTTAACAACCCTCTGCTGAAGTTTTCTTGATTTCTCACCAAGAAGTCAACTTTCCCCCTTCTCAAGAGGCTGGAGAACGAGGGGTGGACTGGCTGAACAGAAAGCCAGGATACCTCTTCCACCAACACTCCAGCGGGAAGACAGACAAGAGAGGGTACTCCCGCCTCACCACTTGAGAAGCAGCTGCCGCCAAAGCAAAATTGACTCTCTTTTCTCTTCCCCTCCAAACTCAAAAGTACTTTGCCAAACAGATGAATAATAAGAAAAGTGACTATTTTCCTTTATGTTAATAAATTGCTCTGGCCTCAAAAACATTAATCATTTTCTTTCCAAAGCGCACATGCTTCACCATGCTCTGTTATTTGCCTGGCCCTGAAAAGAAAGTCACTTTCAATCCCCTTTAAATTGTCAAGACCAGTGGAGGCAGTTGCAAGATGGGTGTGGGGAGCTCTCTAAGTCCCAAGGATTATAATAGAATCCTGCGGTGTTTCCATAGAAACATAAAGAGTGTATTCTTTCTTGAATGTACATGGAGGGGAGGGGTGAAGAGTGATGTTGCTGGCAAGGTATACAATTATCAAAGAGCTGAAGGTATGAACACAATAGTCAGTCTCTAAGATGGAAAGACAAAAGATTTAGTTAAGAGTAGAGCAAATAGAGACAAGGTCCAACAGGAGGACATTTTATCTGTCATTATGTCCCATCTGCATATCTATCCATTTTTACAAGCCCTGTTTTCAATGAGTCTTAGAGAGTAAAGCATTTTGCCCAAGGTTACCATTCAGGAAGTAGTGCAATCTCAGTGCAAACCCAGGAGAGTGCAAAGAATCTTGCTCTACCCTTTATACTGACTGCTCTTCAAATGGTGAAGAAACAGGAGTTTATTTTCTGCTTCCTGGACCTCCTCTCCCTGGTCTACCAACTATATACACATTCAGAACATTGTTTTAGCTAATTGGTTTTGGAACTTTGCTCTCTTAGAAGTTCAAATGGTTTGTTTTTTGATCTATTAGTTCAGAGAAATACCATAAGTGTGAAAAGAGCATTGGTGTATGTGTGTGCATGCATGCTTGTATGTGTATTTAGTGTCTATATAATTTGACATGTATGAGTAAGGTGTTGTAAGGCAGGGGAGCTGAAATAAATGCAAAGTGCATTCTGAAAGCATCTACTAGTTAAATCATTACCTGACATTCTTGTATCTATTATCTCTTACAGCAGGATCCACTTCTAACTTACTATTGTGTCTCTGAAACTCAGAATAATATCAGGTCCAGCTTAGAATGGATGGATTGTTGGAAAAATGAATGGAGGATAGGATGAACATATGGTTGCATCCAGTGGTCCTCAAACTATGGCCGGCGGGCCACATATTGTATTTGTATCTGTTTTGTTTCTTCATTGCAAAATAAGATATATGCAGTGTGCATAAGAATTCGTTCATAAGTTTTGTTTTTACTATAGTCAGACCCTCCAATGGCCTGAGGAACAAGTGATCTGGCCCCCTGTTTAAAAAGTGTGAGGACCCCTAAATATGACAGAAAGTTCCTAAAATGAGATGGTCACCTTCTTTGGAATTTCTGGTGTTCTATTATGAAGGTCATTTTCCTGTAATGGGGGAGAGGGGAAGAAAAAAGGCTGGGAGAACTGTGAATTGGCATGCTTTATATCTGTGAACTAATGGTAAAAAGGGGATAGTCTCTGACTCCTCTTTTTCAGTGGGTTAGATGAGCTGATGATGATGATATAAAAGAAGTCTACCCCATTTTCAGAGGTAAGTAAGGATACCCAGCCAGGCAATGCATCCTAGAAGTAGAAGTCACAGTGCATGAGGTTAAGAGGTTTGGTAGTCCTAGAAGATCCTAGGCCTTAGCTAGATCCTTAATAGATCTTGATGTTAGCAGCTAGCATTTACTGACAAAGCAGGAGGTCAGGATATCTGTCAGTGTCAATCTTTCACCCTTTCCCATACCTAGCATAGAGTCTGACACCATGAAAGATGCTCACTGCCTCTCTGGATACATGATGATTTCCCCTATACCAAGTGTTTAAAGTGATGTTCCAATAGTACAAGTGCTTAAATTTCATGGAGAACCTGTGAGTTGGTCCCATGTTCACTTTTTAGATGAGAACAATTGTGATTTGAAAATTAAGAAATGGCTTCTCCAAGATCTCACAGTTAAACAGATATGGAACTTTGTTTTAAACAAACAGTCTATGTTTTCTATTTACAAAGGTCATGGATTGGCAAGGTTCCCTAAGTGTAGTGGTTATCATGTGAGCCTGACAAAGGTCATGAGATTGTACCTATAGAAGGAACTGCAGAGAAACAGAAAATAAAAAGGGGCCAAAGAAATAGTTCAAAAGGTTGAATCATTTACTTTTCACACAGAAGGCTTGGATTTGTCTCTGAAATCACATGATCCCCTAATCACTGCCAGGAAGAACCCCTATGTACTATAGGCATGACATAAAAACAAGAAAGAAAAAGAAATAAAGATGTGATCCAAGAACAACATCTAGGTGGAACTGACCAAAGTATAAAACTGAAACTATCAGATACTCTTCCTTGAAGGGCTGTAAGTATCTTGGAGTCAAGTGGGCTAAAAAGTAGACTGCCTATTTTTCTGATGCTTTTGTCCCTGTCTCTTTCAACTCAGAATTACCATTGGGGCTTCATTTTTCATTAGCAGCAAGCTGAACTCCTCTTTCTAACTTGTTCTTGGATCTCTACAAGGTGCTATGTAGATGGCAAACATGGACAAGTACTCCTTTTAGACAGCACTTTTGCAGTCCTGGAAAGAAAGTCTTTGGCTAGTCATGCCACACTGCAGACCAAAGTGGGATCTTTCACCTTCCATGAAAAACATTTTCTTTCTTTATTTGTATACAGGAACACTCTGTTTTCATGCCTGCATTTCCACCACTTGCCACACTCCCATGCTGTTTTCCCACCTCTAGACCTTCCAACAGTTCTAATATAACACTGGGTGATGTATGCAGTTAAAATCTTAAGAGGCTTCTTGTAAGCAACCCTGCACTGGAAACTCCTTTATAAATAAATTTTCAGAGGATGAAAATAAAGAGCTGAGGACAAAGAAGATCCATAACTTTCCTACAGAAATGTCTGAAGGAATTCTTCCTGCACTATAGGCTCAGGGAAGGGGCAGGAAAACCCTATCTAAGTGGTCAGGATGTATGGGCCACTATCCACCAAAGGTCAGAGTTTTGAACTCTCTGCTCTTCTCACGACTTGTGGGAACCTGGAACCCTGGTCCCCAAGAGCTGTGATAATTACCAAACAATGGTAAATAACAGTTTGTACACTGGTAACTCTAAACACAAATAAAATAACAAAAAAGGAGGGAAATATTAGGAAATGGCATCAAAGGGGAGCATTTAAAAATAAATGTATTGGGGCTTAAGCAATAGCACAGCGGTAGGGACTTTACCTTGCATGTGGCCAATCCAAGATGGACCTCAGTTCAGTTCCAGGTATCACATATGGTCCACTGAGCCTGCCAGGAGCGATTTCTGAGCACAGAGCTAGGAGTAACCCCTGAGAGCTTCTGGGTGTGACCATATATTATAATGTTACTGAGGAATATAAGCATCATATAAAATTCTAGAAGACACATTATTGAGGAGCAAGACAAAGAGTAAGATCATATTAATAATAGTAAAATCAATAGGATTAATACATATGGAAAGCTTTCAATGTCCAGGCACTGCTCTCAGTAGTTCATTTCTTTTTCCTCACTTAACACATATTAATTTTAAAGAAAGTCTTTGAAATAAGTGCTATTAGTATCTGCATTATACAGATGAGGAAACAGTTACAAGTTTTATTGTACATCTCCTTGTATTATTTGAATATTTTATAGTAAGGCAGTTTTCTGTATAATGGTTATTAAATATTAGAAGTGATGATAACTGTTAGAGATTGGGGTAAAGTATACTGATCATATATTATCAACAGCCAGTATTCATTCCCATTAAAGTTTAATAATGTCCCCAGGTGGTGAAGGTAGCTGTACATTATATGACTGTAATTCAATCATGAACAACTTTATCTGTGGAAAAAATGCATTTTTAACAACCTTGTAACCACAGTATTTAAATAAAAAAATAATATCCTCAGGTGGAAAAATTACTGATATCAATTCAAAGTCTGATAAATTGGGTTCAGAGAAGTGGTAAATCTCCCCAAACTCACACATCCAAAAGGCACTTAGGTCACTAGAAGTGATCTCAAAACCCCTCTTCCGTGTCAGTTAGACATTGTGAAGTGTGAATCTACAATATGTATACTGATTTGAATTTACTTTTCTTCCTTCTGCTGTGTTTTTCAGTGTAGAATATGATTTTCGACAGCAGGAAGGCAGGTTCCATGAAGTTCTTCAGAGTCTGGAGGAAGTAGAACCAGCTGAGGAGACATCTCCCCCACCAAAGTCCCCTGCAGAACTCCCGGTTCCTGAGAAACAGGACTTGAGGCGGAAAACCAAGAAGGTGAAGAAGAAATGCTTCTGGTGGATCTGAACTTTGAGGGACTATTCCTCTGCCATCCACCTCTCTAGACACCTTCCCAAGGTGAGGATGCCATGCCTCAGACCTTCTAGATCCCTTGGTGGAGGCCCTAGCCTGTGAGCCACCCAACAGTCAACCTACAGAACAGAAAAGAGCTGAGCTGCTATTGCACTATTAGCTGAGTGCTAATGGACACTTAACCACAACCTCACCTGAATGAGTGTCACTGCTTGCTGAGGAATTTTGATACCCATGATAACTTGTCACATACCCTGTCATATATGGCCTGGCTGCATCCTGGTGTGATAGATTCCCACCTTCAGTAGAGCCCTGTGATACAACTCTGTGATGGTGAGCACCTTCTTATTCTGGGTTCATTATCCCAGGAGAAAGAAAGTGTAATGCAGAGCAGGAAGCCAGAGGATCAGCTAGGATAAGCTAGAAGTAGAAAACTAGGGTATCAACAGAAAACATCTAAGTACATAAGCTACGGTAGCAATTTTCTGAGAATGTGGAGCATGTTAGCAAAACAGAAGTGAGCAGGGTCTACAAATAAAAGACTGCCCTAGTGGGTTGTGTATTTTTCATTGGTCCTTGATCCCAAAGCAAGCATCTGTCATCTCAGGCTGTGTAGTTAAGTATAGTCACCTAAAGGCTTATGGGAGTTTGTGTGGCTGTCCTGCTGCTATAGCTGCTCCAAGGCCATCATGCTTCCTAGATTTGGATAGGAGACAGATGGCAAGGCTGGGATCTAGTTTGGGTCTGAACTTTTAGATTCTAGAGTAAATTTCCCTGCAACATAATTCATGAGCTCCTGCAGCCTGTCCATTTCATCTTAACAGTAACATACATAAGATGAAGATAAATCACAACACTGATTTTCTCACCCTTTCATCCCTGAAATAGCCTTTTAGATAGCTTTAAAAGTATCTTATTCTACACACACTCTCTGAGGTGGCCAAGCAATGGCCACCTGATTGAAGACACAGCAGGTCTGGGCATATAGTTATATATATTTTTTCTTTTGCAATTAAAGGCCTTCCTTCTCCAAGTCTGTGTTCTTTTAAAGTCTGGTTCATTCTTTGGAAAAAAAAATCACCATATATGTGGGTCCAGACAGACTTGCATAGCTGAATGAACAAAATTCTAAAGAAATAGAATTAAGTAATCACTATGTACTCTAGGGGAGGAGGTATTGGTTGGTAAGACTCATATTCCTTACTTTAATTTTCCACCAGACTGTGGCTAAATTCATGCTGCTTATAAAAGGGATCCTAAAGTTCAACGCAAAGAGGCATTTCAGGTGTCTCCATTAGTCACTGTAGCATGCAATTGCCCGTGTGAATGTGGGATATTCAGACCTACTGCAAACTAAGACTAACTGAGCAAACCACTAGAGCAGTTTCACCTTCTCATCACCACACTGCAGTGCAGAAGCTATTTCAGTGAGAGTGAAGAGGAAAATTTGGCAAGGAATCTTGGTTTGCACTATTTAAGTCTGAGGATGTCATTCAAGATGTTTTTGTTCTGCTTCTAGTATAATGTTTAAACCCACAAAATGAGAACAGAATGTATAATGTTAAGTTAGAATTAAGATAAATACACTTGTCATACTTAAGAAGCCACATTTCAATAAGATGTGCTGCCACTGGCTAAAAGCCACAGAGCTTTTTGTATCCACACAATCAGCTAACTCTCTGTTGGCTCCAACAGTGGAAAAGAACAGCACAGAGGATAGTCCAATAAAGCAAAAAAAGCATCTGGGATCTCTTATATAACTCTATCTAGTAGTAGAGCTTCCATTTTAATTTGCTCTGCTGACATGAATTTTCAAATTAATTTAT
Source organism: Suncus etruscus (assembly GCF_024139225.1). Taxonomy (NCBI): domain Eukaryota; kingdom Metazoa; phylum Chordata; class Mammalia; order Eulipotyphla; family Soricidae; genus Suncus; species Suncus etruscus. The sequence goes on along the minus strand of NC_064853.1, from coordinate 131,522,404 downwards.
AGTTTTGGGTAGCATGCTAGAATAAAAAAAATCCTGTTCCTGAAATTAAGAGACCCGGTAACAGCAGTGAATTGTTTGCCACAATGAGTGGAATTGCTTAAAATTTCAGGATCCATTTATCTAGTTTTGAATGAGGTTATAAACACCTGCTCTACTTTATGAGCTCTCTGAATATTCCAGCATCCAATGAGCAGAGGCTGAACTGTTTCATTTGCCAAAGTGAGCCTGGAATGATAAAGAGGAGTCTGAGGTAACTCACATCAAGAGTAACCCAACACTCGGTTGGTGAAGGAGATCGAGGTCTCATGCACATGTGTTGAAAATGTGGAGAGGATGTCTTAGATAAGCCCTTCCCTGACTGAAATAAACCCAGGGTTCAAAAACAATGAAATATTTACAAATAAAACCAGATGAGGTGATATACATACCAAAGCACAACATAGTATTGTTTTGACACTAGGAGAGGGGTCTCTTTATGGAAACTGAATTAAATCATGATCAACAAAAAAGGATTCAGCAAGCAATTTTCTATTAAACAGAAATGATCTTCTTTATGTTAAACCACACATCCATATACAAATACCAAAACTCTACTCATATACTCATGTGAAAAATAGCTTCTTTGTAAAATATTATGTAACATCTACCTTGATATTCTGCAGAAATGCTGTACTTGAGGTTATATGGAATAATGGAAGATATTAATTTAAGAAACATCACTTTTATAAAATGGAAAGGAAAAAGACCAATATATCAATTTAAGTTGCAGGAGTTTATGTAGCTGCTATCTCTGTAGTTTAAAAAAATGCGTATTCACTATATTTGAAACCTAATACAGCTCACCAATAGAGCACCTTGTCGAAGACTGTACTAATGTAATGTTTTGTAAATTTCTAAACTGTTTTAAATGGGATATTATCTTTTGCAATAAACTTAAATATTTTTCCTAGGTTTTAAGATTATATTACTTGTGTGGGTTGATTAGGGTAATAATACTGAAACTTAAGAGGAACATGTTGACCATCTATCAACCAGGGATATAGTTCAGGAAAGACAATTTTCTTTGCATGTATGAGACACTGAGTTTGGTCACAGAAGAAGGATGATAATTTCACAGTCCTACTCACAGAAAAATATTTTCTTACAAGTCTCTTATATGTCTTCCAGATAAACAAAGAAAAATTTATAATTTAGTACAATAATAAACACATGAAGCCACATGTCTCCTGGGAGAAAAAAGTGTGACTCAATGGAACAGTTTCTAACTTCATTCAGATGGATACATGTTCAAGATTTCATCAATATACCTACACATACTTGAGCTAAAATTTAATAATTTCTATTTAATTATTTATTCCCTTGAAGTACTTTATATCATACCATAAAGAAGCCCATCATGATGATCCAAAAATAGAGGATGAATTAAATTGAATTTATTAAATTTTGCTGGAGATTGCTAAGTGTTGAAGGAACTAAGTCTGAGTCCAGCTCTTTGCTTAAAAGGCAAAATGGAAAATATTCCACAAGTGCTAAGGCCATTTTAGTCATAAGAAAAATCTATTCTCTAGAATGCCCTATCATGCTGTGTATGCCTGCATGTTCTCCTCACCACTGATAGCTTGGTTACTTAATGTTCATATTCATAGTTTGTGATCTTATTAAAGCCAGGAGGAGTTCATTTCTTATCAACACCATTACTTTATTTTCCTTGAGAAAAAAATATGGGGCAGGGGGTAAACTGGGGGTAGGATAACAATATAATAAAAGTGGTAAGACAATGCAAAAGTTGAGTTCTTGCCAATTCAGGTATGAGAAGTAAGGTTATATCTATCTAGCAAGGGCACCAGAAATCAGAATCATGGTGGGGGAGGAATAAGGGCTGGGGGCTATTTAGTTGGGGTTGAATGTGACTTCTACCAGACATCACAGCACAAGGTCCTTCCAACAAATACTGATATTGGATTTGAAACCTATTCTTGCCTCCAAGCAAATTTTTTTTACTATTTGAGCAGAGATCTTAATAGGACCTTCTTTGAAAAGGCTTTATTTTAAATTGCCTCTAACGTATGCTAAAAAATAATAACATATGCTAAAAATACAATTTTTAAACCTACAAGTAACATGGATGTTTTACAACCTTCAGCTCATAATTGCTTGAAATAAAAAGAATACAGGAAGAAATCCATACCCAACAGTATGTTTGCCTGGCTTAATGGTCATAGCAAATCTCATCTTCTCATAACCAGTTATCACCATCACTACAAAAATCTGACATTCTTCCTTTAGGACCCTCAGTCTATAAATAACAAGTTTAGGGCATGGTCAGAATTTGCCAGAATCAACCAGATTTGAAGGAAAATGTGTGGTTTTCTTCTCCACTTGCTCAGTTGGCTTTACATGTGTTTCCTGTGCCTTTCAGAGTATTTTCCTCACAGAAGTAAAAACAGTCATTGCAAAATTAAGATTTGAGCTATGGCACACTGTAAATGAAAACCACTTCATAGCTTCCTGACAGATTTAGGAAAACCAGGTACATCATTATGACCAGAGGCCCTTTCTATGAAACCTTCAACACAACCATTTCACTTTCTGTCCTAGTCACACTGCATATTCTTGGACTCCTTAGCTCCACTAAGAGAACACTCCTTTATAGGGTCAGAAAATACTCTACCATGTACCTGAAATAATCCTCCCTGCTTAGTTTTCAGCTCTATTGGGGATTCCCAGAGCAGGCTTTTCATCAGCACCCCAGATTATAATAAACACTCCTCATTTATTCACCTGAGATCAAAGTCCTTGACCATTAAAAACTTTGGCTTCATATGTCCCCAAACATTAATGTTTATCTCACTCTATGATGTATATGTCTTGCATTAGCCTGTGATCTTTTTATGGTAGAGTCTACCTTATTTTTGCTCACTTTTTTCTCTTAGCACTTTACACAATTGAATTCAAAAGAGTTTTTGATGAATAAATTACTGGGTGAATTGGATGCTATGGGGAGATTCAGAAAAAATGATTGCCAATTTCTACATGTTGTCCCTCACTTAGGAGATGTGCTTAATCTGTGTTCCAAGAGGTACCCAACCTTCCTCCAATTAGGGTTTTCAGTAGCCAGAGTACCCAGAACATCTCATTTACTGCAGTCCCCATAGTACCACACAAAAATTTCTATGGCCCAAGAACAAGAAGCTACTACTATCCTTCTACCACATGCCTCTCATCAACACTCTATATTGAATAGTCACAGCTCAGCTTAATCTTGTTTTGAACAAACTGCCATCATAATTAAATTCAAATGCATTTTGCACATTTTCCAAGATACTGCCCTACTGTAAAAAAAAAAAACCTTAATTTTGAAATTAAAGCAGATTGTTAACTATTTTTGCTGTGATGTTTCCATTAAAACGCCAGAAAGTATTACATGTGACCTAGTCCATTTCAAACAAAGTTCAATTAAAAAAGACAGAGTATGTTATCTAAAGAAGCATTTTGGGTTAATGTTTTTTTGTCTTGGCTTAAACCATAACTAAAATGAAGACAATAAATTTACACCACAGGGTTATTTACTCCAAAGCAAATAAAAGCTTTATTGCAGTGATTGGCTTTCACAAATCCTATCTTTTAACAGTATTGTATAATATTATATGTAAATACAATCTATTTTTTCTCCAGAAAATTTGCTTTCTTTATACATGCATCTGTGTATGCTCACACACTTATGTATAATTATTTTTTTAAATCAGCAACTACAAACAGTGAGCTCTCATTATTGACTGAGCTTGGTTTTTTAGCAGTGTGATACCCAGGTTATGCTGACAGAAGAGCCTTCTTTCTCCTGAGCCAAACCAGCTGAGTCATTGAAATTGTTGAAACTAAGAGCATTTCACATTGCTCTTCCAGGGCAGTGAGAATACCACACACCACTCACCCAATCCCACCCACAAAAATCTGAGATAGATGATGGATGAGAATAGGAGCTATTTGTTCTCATTGTTTGGTTTGTTTCAAGATTTAAAAAAAAAACATAAGATGTTTCCATACACGAGTATTTAGAGGCAAAAATAATAAAACAACGCCATATAAAATGCCAACATTTATAAGCTAAAACATGATTGGATCTCCTGGACCTGATCTCTTTCTCTCCATTACAGTGTATGCATCAGTTGTGAGGAAAAGGCTCAGTTTTCTTTGTCTATAATTGCCCTTTTCCCATAAAAGTAATTCATTCTCTTCTCTGAGTCAGGCAAGAAAACTATAGATATAGTCTTTGCCTTGCAAAAGTCCAGTGGGGCCAACAACAAACACTGGTCCTTGATGATTTGATCATCAGGATACCATAACTCTCCTTCAGACTCCCAAGAGTTTCTGGATTTTTTCCCGCCATAAACTAAGTGTTTTGAGAATAAAAACTGCTTTTGTTGCCTTAAAATATATTAAGTCAAGGGGCAGAAGAGATAGCATGGAGGTAGGGCATTTGCCTTGCATGCAGAAGGATGACGGTTCGAATCCTGGCATCCCATATGGTACCCCGAGTCTGCCAGGAGCAGGAGCGATTTCTGAGCATGGAGCCAGGAGTGACCCCTGAGCACGGCCAGGTGTGACCCCAAAAACAAAACAAACAAACAAACAAACAAAAACAAAAAATAAGAACAAAATATATTAAGTCCAGAAAGTCTTTGATGGAATCAAACTTCAATCCCTTAAGTCCATGTGTGTTCCACTGCACTGGCTTTCAAAATCTCCTTTCTCTTAGTTTGACATACCTCTCTCTCCTCTCTCTCTGTCTCTCTCTCTGTCTCTCACCCAGCCTCTTCCTATATCTCTGGGGAGCTCTCTCAGACACACATTCTTTCTTGCCTTCTGTATTTCTAATTGTGTCCACCACAATCCTAGATGATAGAAGATTAAATAGAAGTTGGAGGCAGATAGTAACCTGCCAAAGCCCCCACACACAAGCTGGTGGTAGCGACCGCAGTTCTTTCAAGATCTGCCAAGCCACAGTGCTTTGGCTTTTCACTCCTATGCCAGACAGCAAGTTGCACTTTAAATGTCACCTCCTCTCTGTAACTTTTTCTGATCCTCCCGCCCCTGCTATGGAATTAGTCACACTGTCCTCCAAGTACCCATGGCACTTGGTTTAGATTGCTGCTTATATTATCTTGGCATTTCTTTTGTCAATCTTGTGCTCATCCCTACCAGGAAACGATGTCCTGGGGAATAGAAACTGTTGCTCTCATCTCTATGACCTAGACCCACCATGCAAGCAATGATTACATTGCCTTAGAAGGCTGTAAATGCTTCAGACATGTTTGCTGAAGGGTTGAGAGAAAATAAGGAGATGAAAAGGCTAAGAAGGGAAACAGACCTGGAAAGAATAACAGATCAAGACAGGACCGGAGCCCTCTAACTTTTCTTCACAATGTTGAACACTTCATTCCTCTCTTCTGTCTTTAAGATGAAACCATCTGCCTTTCTGACTTTACAAGCTGCTAGAAGAAAAGTGAGGTTCTATACATGAAATGCTTTGGTAAGTCTGACTTGCTCATTAATTCCTATTTTAAAAGAAATACAATTTAAGAAATTTTTTCCTGATTATAAAAAGAAAAACTATTTCACAAAAAGTGAAACTACAGAAGTGAAAAAAATTACAATCCTTACAGCAAATGTAATTTTAGCCCTAGAATAGGGAGAGGTCCTGAGGCCTAATCTCTGGGAGGCCAGCAACTTTGGCAAAGGGCTACATTTCCACCCCTCCTGACCATCAGGATCTCTGATGGCTTTTATGTTGCTACTGTTATATTTTTGTAATCCTTTCTTGATATGAAATCATACAATGTTCTTGTATTATTAAAAATGTCATTCAAGGGCCAGAGTAATATTGCATGTCGCTCACCTGAATTTGATCCTAAGCATCCCATATGGTCCCCCAAACCTGCCAAAAGTGATGACTGAGCATAGAGTTAGGAGTAAGCTTGAAAACCTCAGGTGTTATCCCAAAATGCATAACATAAAATAAATGGGAGGCTTTTTAACAAAAATTACTTGTTCCATATTAGCTCTGTCCAGGTTCACTGACAGAGGCCAATAAGCACTGAACTACTGAATGGTCTCTGTCTCTCTTTCTCTCTCTCTCTCTCTCTCTCTCTCTCTCTCTCTCTCTCTCTGTCTGTGTGTCCACTCTCCCTCTCTGTGTCTCTTCTCTGTGTCTCTGTCTCTGTTTCTGTCTCTCTCTCTCTCTCTCTCTTTCTGTCTGTCTGTGTGTGTGTGTCCTCTCTCCTTCTCTGTCTGTCTCTCTGTTTCTCTCTCTCCCTCTCTCTCTCTCTCTCTGTCTCTCTCTCCTCTGAGAACTGGACACTGGAAACCTTGGGTAGTCAGTGAAGCTGTGACCTGAAGATCCTTTTATCAGGACCTGAGATCACTTTCCTGGCAGAATCAGAAGGCATGTGTCACTGGGCCACTAAAGACACTGTCAGGGCATTAAAAGAGCAGATACACGTATCATCAGAGCAAAGGTCTGCTTAGTTAGGCAGACCAGGAAGAGGGAGCTATTTGATTAAGTTTAGGGATTCCCACATTCTCCTTAATTCCCACCTCTGTGAACCATCATAGAACAGAAAATTGGTTTGGGGAGAAACTGACTCTTATGCTCCAGTTCTCAAACTCTAATTTGTCTAAAAGAATTCTCTCATGCAGGGTACAGGGGAATCCCCCACCTTGAAAATATGTCATGTGGATCCATCTTAGACTCCAGAAGATTAGACACCGACCATCCAGACTTGAATCCTGAACCCCAGACATAGAATCGACACAGTTCTTCACAACAGCTACAGGAACCAAAGCCCATCTGGGACATCCTGAATACTACTCGAACTCCAACATGTGCCAGTTCTAATATGATATCCTGGCAACGAGGAAATTGGGAACAAATGGACATAAGAACAGGTTATCCTACCTTACCAACTAATGATAAAACAAAATCAGAAGACTTACCACACTATGGACCGTGCAAAAGCCAAGAACGTGATCTACAGATGACCGGCTGATAGAACCATGACCGGGCAGTATGTATTCTGGGACCAACAAGAAAGCCCTAGTCTAGGGTCTGGTCTACGTCCTGCACACCAATCATGACCTCTAATGCCAGAGTCCTGACTGAGGCAATTGCAACTGAACGGGTCTTCTGGAAACATAACGAAAAACGATATCCCAGGCTCCATCCGAGTTTCAGCGCAAGGGCCAAGACCACTAACCACAGAAGACAGATTAAAATGACATCGAGGAAACAGAACTTCTAAAATCACAAAGAAAGTCTTCATCATAAGTTCCACTCCTTGACCTGTGCACAGACTGAGACCTCTAGATTTAGAGGTCTGTTTTTATCATCCAGATCGGAGCAGAAGTCTTCCATACGGCACAAAAACACCAAGGGGAGAGTAAATGAACGTGAAAGGAGTCTATAGAAAATCCCATGACAATATATTCCAAGGGTAGAGAAACCATGTATCTTTTAGGGCAAGGGGATTCCCGTTTCGGATGACCCCAATATTTACTGTGCCTATGCAGGGTGGGGGGGGGAAGAGACAAAAAACACTAAATAATCATTCTTTTTTATTTTTTATTATTTTTTTATCTAGTTTTTGTCGATTTCTTTGTTTTGGGGTAGATATTGAAGTAGTTGTCCATTTTTTTATTTATATATTTACTTTTTCTTTCTTCTTTTCTCTTCTTCCTCTTTGCGCTTTGTCATATTTTCTATCTCAAGACCATGGCAACTATGTGGTGCATATTTTTATTGTTGCAGTGCTCACTGAATATCTTATTTGATTCCTCTTTTTGAACTGTTGTGGTGTTTCACCTTCTTCTTTTCCCCTTCGTCCCTCAAACCAAGGATGAGAGCCTCTAGAATGACTCTACTCATAGTCGGCGTAGTCGGTTTTTACCCCCATTATATTACTTTTCTCTTCCTCAATCAAAACCACATAACTTGAAATTTCTAGTCCTGCCTCCCAATTAGAGGGGGCAGTAATGGAGGCACCAGGACCAAACAGTTATAAGACCACTAAGTAATAAACTAGACACAGAAGGGACCACGCATTCTAGCAGCCCCTGGGGGAGAGTGGAGGATATGAGAGGCAGGATGGGAGCAGATGTGGGAGGACAATTCGGTGGTGGGAATTCCCCTGATTCAATGTAAATATGTACCTGGAATATTACTGTGAATGATATGCAAGCCACTATAATTAAAATAAAAATTATATTTAAAAAAGGAACCTTCAGGGAAAGTTTGCCATGAGATAAATCTCTTCTCATTGTAATATATATAAAACAAAGGGATTGCTTTCTAAGTGGTCTCAGGAGGCCTGGGGACCATACCACCAGTTCTTGGGCAATCCCATTAAGTGCTTGGGCATGTGAAATCTGAGGAATCTGATTTACATTGGCATTGCTGGGCATCTCCAGGGCTGTATTCAGCATTTCTTTTTTTTTATTTTTTTTTATTTTTGTTGTTTTGGGCCACACCTACTTATGCTCAGGAGTTACTCCTGGCTATGAGCTCAGAATTCGCTCCTGGCTTGGGGGACCATATGGGATGCTGGGGATTGAACCTGTGTCCATTCTGGGTCAGACACATACAAGGCAAACACCCTGCTACTGTGCTACCATTCCGTCTCCTTTATTCAGCATTTCTGGAGGGACCATGTAGTTCTGGGGTTTGAGGCTGGGTCAGGCTTATACTAGACATATGCCCTAATTGCTATACTCTCCTCTGGCCCCATTATTACTTTAAATCAGAATTTTTAAAAATCTAGACATTAATTTTCCCTTTTAATTAGTTTTTCAATTTATTCACTTCTACAAACTAGGAAGGGGCTTGCTGCAGAGGAACCGCTAGGGGAATAAGACAAAGTCTCTTTCCTCAGGATCCCAGTCGATCACCAAACGAGAGTAGGAGATGATGAAAAAGTATAAATGCTACTTCCATGCTTACAATACCCTACCAGGGGTCTCAAACTCAATTTACCTGGGGGCCACAGGAGGCAAAGTCGGGGTAATTCTTGAGTACAAAGTCAGTAGTAAGCCTTGAACATTGGGGGTGTGTGACCCAAACAACTAAAACAAAACAAAACAAAAAAAAAAAAAAAACAAAAAAAGATTCCTCCAAGTCAGGGCCACAAAATGTTGTATGGAGGGCCGCAAACAGTCCGCGGGCCGCGAGTTTGAGACCCCTGCAAGTTTCCTCCGCTTACCCACTACACAGTTCAAGAACTAGACCTTCTTCTCTGAAGCTACATGACAACTGAGTTTTGCTACAAATGTCATGGGTCTTTGGAGGTGATTTATATCTCAAGTAGCAACCAAGCTATCCCAAGCTAATTCTCGCAGAAAGGTAACAATAAGTTAAGAAAAAGAATGGCGGTTTGCATATAAATCGAACAGAAACCCATCCTTTGGCAAAAGCTCACTGTGGTCATTCTGTACATCAGGCATTTATACCTTTGGATATACAGTGCTCTAAAGACAGGCATTGCTTTACAGTGCTTTACCGGGATGAGAACAAAATTTAGGAAGAATGGTAAGAGGAATATTTCCCAGAGAGACGGTTATGTCATGTAGAGAGCCAGAGAGGAGAAAAGGATAATTCTGGAATGAACAGAACAGTATTGTAGAATCAGCACAGACTATGAGGTAAAGAACTGTGGAGAAAGAGACAGGCCTGGATTGGGGGCTTAGGAGTCCACAATGAGCACTGAGCCCCTTATCCTTGGCCACACTGGAGCCCCTTCACAAAAGAGTTGTATTTTGAGAACCAAAAGGACTGAGAGAGAAGCAGTGCATTCTGTCAGAGGAGTGCATGAATGGCAGCAGTGAAAGGCTGCTGGTCAGAACCAGGATATATAATGGTCAGAACCAGGATGCTGTCAGTGAGGATCTGAGAGGCCTTTAAGAAACGGAATGAGCAGAGTCCTGAGAGAAACTGGATTTCTCTCCAAGAAGAAACATCTTCTGATGAAAAACTAGAATCTACATATTTCCACTGTAACCTTGTCTTCTATTAAAATTTCTTTTTTGTGAGCAACAACATTCAAGTACTTCATTTCACCACATGATCATTACAGATTTTATGCCAAAATTTTTCTTGCAGAAAAGTGTGGGGTGATTATTATGGAAAACCATTTTAATTACATTACTTAAGAACATGGTAAACAGTTCTTGTTCATATTTTTAGAGGATTTATGCTTCAATTACCAGAATTGAGAAATTAATTGCTAAAGATAGCATTACCATTACATAACCATCCAATTTCTTGTATCACTTTGCATGTTTCTGGAAGTTGCCCATAGGCCATGGTCTTAGATCCTATGGTCTAAGTAGGAAGCACCTAGATTTAACAAACCCATTATTACCTTTAAGATAGTTGACATTTAAAACCGTATAGTGATGCTCAGTATGCTCGTTAAGAGAAAAACTCTAATGACAGTGCTACCTGGTTTCAATCCAAGTTACCCCATAAACAAGCATGATTATGCACAATACATAAGCTTAGGCAAGGCACATAAGCTCTTTGGACCTATTATATAAAAGCTGAGTTTCTGGTTTAAAGAAACAATGCAGGGTTAAGGTATCAGACCAACCCTTATTTAATCTTGGGCAACTCGTATGGTCCACCAAGCTCTCCTGGGAGTGTACCCTGAGCACAGAACCAGGAGTAAGCTCTGAGCACTAACAGGTTTTGGTTCCAACCACCCCATCCCAATCCCAGCAAAATAAGCAAATACCCAAGTTCCTGATGCAGGTTAAGAAAAATATATCACAGCAGATGCTTTTCTCTGTGCCTGTCACACAGGTTCTTTGCTTTATAAATATAGCTTTATAAACATAGATTTATTTAGGTGTGGGGTCAGTGACAGAAGGTGAAGAGTCAATCAACCACTTCTGGAGGGACTTCCTATTCCAAGTTCATGTTCTAGATCACTCCTGGGATAGGATTAATTGGTCACTATTGTACTCTAGTCCCTGCTCAGGCCTATTCAAGATACGGAGCTCAGAAGGTCATGTGGGCCATTTGCCATTTGGGAAGAAAAGTTAGGACTTTGAAGACCTGTTTGTTGACAAGGCATTTCCCAGAGCCTTTCAATATGACTAAGTGAAACACCAGAAAGGAGGATGATTTTCATTTCTCTTCGCCTTTCTGAACAATCTGCTCTGAGTTTCTGGGGCTGGCATGATGCCAAGACCACTTACCTTTATTTAATCACTCAATATACTTCTCTGTGAAAATCGGGATAATTAGGCCCAAAATATATCACCCAGAGGTTTAATCTTAACTACCTGAAATAAAAGGTAGATTCCAATTTCAACAAAATTTCCCTTCCAAGAACGTCTGGCAGCCTGCATGCATCTCCCTATAAGGCATCTGTCCAGAGAACAGGGGGGCAGAATTGAGAGAGTAGTGTCCTTAAGGGCTGTCAGGCCACATTCTGCCTACACATTCTACCTCACACTGTTGCAACACATTTGGACAGGACCCATGTTACTAGAAAAGATTAGAAAAATACACCTACTTTAACCTTATTGCTTCTAGGTAAGCAACTCTGGCAAAGGTGCTCTTTCCCGTTGATGTTCAGGTAATTTATTCTTCTGAATAAGGGGAGATAATGATAATTACCTGGGAAGACTCAAAGATATGCTGTATTACATATTGTCAAGGTTTCTTTTTAACTTTTTATTTTTGTGCAAGTTCTTTATATTTCTTTATTTGTTTGAGTTAAGTAAATAAGTAAATATAAAGTGTCAGGGATTAAACCCAGTTCTCATACAAGAAAGATACTCTTATCATTGAGCCTCATCCTTATTCCTGAAACTTTATAATACATGAACTTCCTTGAAGATTACAATCAATAAAACCATCAACTACCATGTCATTTTAATTTGTAGCATGTTCTCTTTCTAACGGGCACCAAAAATGTGGTGTAGCTTATTTCTTATGAAATTTTAGTGTGTAGTTTTTATAGTAGAGGTACACTCTTGGATTTTACTGGGATTTTCCATTACTCTTTTACTATTACACTACAGTCTCCTTAAAGGAACTAAGAATATATAGAAGAGAACATTAGTTTTTCAAGAGCTTTGCAATGGGCCAGAAAACCACCAATCATTTCAGTCAACATTTATTATTTGCAAGCACTCTGCAGACATTGCTACTCTCCAGTCTTATGCTTATGAAACACCACAACCCTTAGACACTTCTTCCCACTGAACCAAGATGTGCCTGTGAATCCTCCTTAGTACAGTAACACCGGCATCCATTACTAAAGAGGGCATATGAAGCAAAATCTATATTCTGTCCTTGAGTTGGGAATTTGAGAAATAGGAAAAATAAATGAGCATTAGTTGCATCATGAAACTAAAAAATGATCTAGTTCACACACACAAAAGAAACTGAGATTCAGAGATGTGAAACAGGCATAAAGTCACAGATTAGAGTGAGTTTGGAGCCAACTCCTTATTCCAAAAGCCCTTTGAGGGTCAGAGAGATAGAACAGTGTAGGATGCTTGCCTTGCACGAGGTTGATCTAGGTCAGTGCTTCTAAAATAGTGGGGCGTGCCTCCTGGGGGGGGGCGAGGCTACATAAAGACGGGTGCGTTTGACCTTGGCAAACACTGTCATAACAAGCTAAGCCCCGTGTTTATGTCTGTATGTCTCTGGAGCTGAGAGTTTCTGCTGCTTCAAACCCCGCTTCGAAAAGCTATGCATTGCAAAACGTGCTCATTGTAGCCATTAATCCAGACATCCTATGATTAAAAAAATCAGCTCACATTATTTTATATATTTTTGTTTTGCAGGTTAAAGTTTTTTTTAATAAAGATACTATTTACAGTCACGCGAGTGGGGGTGCGAAAAATGTTTTCTTCTTCCTAAGGGGATATGACAGAAAATAATTGAGAAGCACTGATCTAGGTATCGTGCACAGCACCCTGATCACTATAGTGATCTCTGAGCACAGAACCAAATTCCTGAGCACTGCCAAGTGTAGCCCCCAAATTACAAAAATAAAGTCCTTTCCACCAATCCAAGCTGCCTTTCTCTGCATCCTGGTCAAACCTTTTGGTAGCCTAAGTGTACTAACAGATCTCAGAAGAAAAAGGAAAAAGAAAGCAACAGCATGTTGTGCCTTTTTAAAATTTCCTGTTGCTCATTTACATCAAAGCTTTATTGTTCATGCAGGTAATCAAAAAAAAAAAAGTCCAGAATGTTTTTTTCAGCCAATGATAATTAGAATGTGCTGTGCAAAAGAAGTGACCTCTCCTAACCTCATGCTTTTTCCAGTTTTAATAGCTAACACCGTTTATAGCAGTATTGCTTCGAATAGGAAATGAAAAGTAGCTATCCAATCCACAAATGATATGAAACCAGCTTCCCTACACCAAATGGAGGCCTTCACAGAATTTCAGTCATATTAAACATATGGCAAATTGGTGAATGATTTACAGTATTAAATGTTGACTGTTTAATATTCTCAGGCAATGGAAATAAACCAATGAAAGTCATATCAGGAGAATTAAAAGTGAGAGTTGGAATGGAGATCTGTCCTCCTTGTTAAATTTCCATTTGAAATTAAATTGGAGCCTTCGATGCTAGGACAGAGACCCTTGACCTCTGAGTAATTACTTTCTAACATCATCTCCATCATTTCAAGGATATATTTCTAGTCTAAAAATTGCTTGGAAGGCTCATTTTATAAAAATGAAATGAGCTTCAAGAAATACTATGCTCCCTTCTAGATGAGGTACATCTCTACTCCTAGCCATCCTGTGTGTTGTGTTTGCTCCCCACTCCACATTCACACTATTGTAATGACAACAGCAGATTCAAGAGTCATTGAGACTAATGGCATAGCTTGCAACTTAGAACTTCTTTGAAACTCCTAGAATCAGCCTAAGAGGGCAGGAGAATCTAAATAGGCAATTTCTTACAATGTTCCCATACTCCCTGAGATGGAGAATCCCAGTCATGAAAGGAAATCACGAAAATCATGAAATCCCAATCAAGAAAGAAAATCATGAAAGAAAGCATTGCAAAGAAAACTGAACCAAATTGAAAAAAAAGCATATGCCAAAAGAGGGGGGCTGGGGCCGGAGAGATAGCATGGAGGTAGGGCATTTGCCTTTCATGCAGAAGGTCATTGGTTCGAATCCCAAGCCTGCCAGGAGCGATTTCTGAGCATAGAGCCAGGAGTAACCCCTGAGCACTGCCGGGTATGACCCAAAAAACAAAAATACAAAAGAGGAGGGCAGGATAAAGCACAGCCCTGTGTTTGGGGGAACTATTTCACTTATTCATTGACTCAATAAACATTTAGTGAGTATCCACAGTATAACAGGCACCCTACTGGATGTTGTGGATCAAAATAATAAAACATGGTCTCTGCCTTTAATGGTGTACAAAAGATAGGGGCACAAAATAGAAAATCTTCTTTCCGCGGATCAAATACAAAAGGTCTGATGACTTTGAGTACACAGAGGCTCTGAGAGCAAATAAGTGCAGGAGGAGCAAGAGGTGGGAAGGGACTGAGGCTAGACAAGCTGAAAGCAGCAGGGGGTGACTAGAAGTGAGAAGTTTCATGGCAGAGGGAAGGGCAAGGGTTTCTTCTTCAGTCCTAGCTGAGAACTACAAACTGACCTCTGGAGTGAGGCAGAGTGAAGATGGAGTGGGCCTGGCTGGGGATGAGTTGGATTTGGGACAGTAAATTTGAAGTACTTTAGAGACCAGTCATCACAGAAAATTGCAGTTTTCCTGAGAACACAGACCATAAGAACTCACTGACTCTTCATGCAAAAATTATGAGGATCTAGTAAAATACTGAATGAATGAATAAGTGAATATCATGGTCAAGAAGTATGTTCAAGTGTTGCTCACATGTTTATCAACAGCAACTCTGTTAGAAAAGTTGACTATTGGGGCCGGCAAGGTGGTGCTAGAGGTAAGATGCCTGCCTTGCAAGCACTAGCCAAGGAAGGACTGTGGTTCGATCCCCCGGCGTTCTATATGGTTCCCCCAAGCCAGGGGCAATTTCTGAGCGCTTAGCTAGGAGTAACCCCTGAGCACCAACCGGGTGTGGTCCGAAAAACCAAAAAAAAGTTGATTATTAATCACTTTAAAGATAAGTCCTTAAGTCTTAAGTCTTATGGCATATTTATAGATTTAAAAATTACCTTAGGCTAGGGGGATAGTTCAAATGTAGAGCACCTATCTAGCATGTAGAGGCCCAAAATTCAATTAGTAGCAGTGTATGCTGTGCATCACTTCTGGTGTGGCCCGAATAACTCCTGAGAATCACAGGGACAGTTCCTAGCATCACTTCAATGCCCCAAAGTCACTGCTAAGTAGACTTAGTTGAATACAGACAAAACACATGAAAGAATTTTCCCCAAAGCACTGACAATACTAAGTGCTGGCAAGGAACACTAAGTGCTGGCAAGAATGTAGATAGATAAGCCATTGCCCTAATTGCTAGCAAGTAGGTAAAATGGGGAGCCAGCAAGTATGCCAGTTCTATCAATCCCCTCACCCAGATCCTAATTCTAGCAATACCTGGTCCCTCAGCTTCATCAGGAACACAATCCTGGGGACTTCCAAGCACCACCATCGTGACCCAGGAAATCCCCAACACTGCAGATTCCGAGCAGCCCATATCCTCTGGTCCTTGCATTGAGTCACCATCTACATTGACTGAAAACAACTAGTAGGAACCTCCAAGCTTCCTGACTTCCAGACCGGGAATTCCTTCCCCAAAGAAGATGTAAAATGGCAAGACATTATGGAAAAAGTTAGGCAGTTTCTCATAAAGTTAAACAGACAATACCCAATTACCCCAACATTTCCACTCCTAGATTGCTACCTGAGAAAGATTAAACATTCTCAAACAAATTTTGCACGTGAATGTTCAATAGTAGCATTATTCATAATAGCTAAAAATTGTAAATTGCTCATATATCTGCCAACTAGTAAGTGGAAAACAAAATGTTATGTACTTATTATTCAGCAATAAAAAATTATGTATGGTTATGTCCTAAAATATGGATAAGCTTCAAAACATTGTGCTATAAAGAAAATAGACAGACATGCCAAATAATTCAAAGAGTATGATTGCACATATATGAAACTTCCTAGAAAAGGTAAATATATAAATACATAAAATGCTAGCACTGGAGTGATGATATGGTAATTTGGGTGGAGATTGGAGAGTAAATGGAATTTTAAGGAATGTAGGAAGTGAACTGAATTCTAAACTGAATTTTGTTGGATGCATAACTATAAACACCAAAATTCATTAAAATAACTACAAATAAATGTTGCATTTGAAGGCTTGTAAATTATACCCAGTGAAACTTAAAAGAAAAGTAACTAAACTGAGAGCTATGTTACTTAAAAGGGGGAGTGGCAGTGGTGTCCTAACCAATTTGGAGAGATCAAGTGCAGCTTAGTAGGGAACTGCATTTCTGGTGGGTTTTGAAAATTGCATACAATTCCACGAGATCAAGGCACACACAAAGGAATATAGACAAAGAAGGCAGTCCAGAAGTAGCAGGTGCATTTGTAATATCTAGAGTTCTCCTTTCACTGCATATCTGAGTGGAGAAAAGTAGAAGAAAAAGCTGAAGAAAAGACTTGTGGCCAAATCAGAGAAACTGAGAATGACCGGATATGACTTATAAAAGAGTGGGAAACCACTGAATATTCTGGAGTAGAAGGTTGTCCTAACAAAGTTCAATGGTGAAGCAGTAAGGAGAATAGACTAGAAGGAAGAACATCTAGGACAGAGTATCAACTAAAAGACTCAGATCCGACAGTAGTAAATGAAGGCCAAATTGTGGTCATTTACTTATGTTGACAATGCAAAAGGACAAAGAGAGGCATTGTATTAGACTGAAAGGAATATAATTATAGCCAAGAGTTATTTGGAACTTTCTATAACCCAGGCACAGTTTTAAAGAATCACCACACTAAAGGGGAGACAGAGAATTAAGAGTTTGCTATATATAAAAGGAGTCAAATGTATATTGATGACCTTTAGATCTGGCTCCAAAGAAAAGAAATAAAGATTAAGAAGGTCATAAAATGCTTATCTAAGGCATGTTATGAGAAACACAGATATGGAAACTTGTAACTATTGAATAAGAAATGGTGATAGTTCTAAGGTGTGAGAGCTGTAAATAAAATAAACTACAGAGACCTGTCTACAAGAAAGCAGAAGAGTCTAACAGCTGGCACTGTCATTGGATGTGATCATTCCTCTGATATGCATATCACACAGCAAATATTGTATGGTAACTTGAGTAGACAGACACATATGAGGATGGTTACACTGGCTGCTTTTAGACATCAAATCCTTGCCTAGTCACTGTTAGGAGTTAACACTCCGTACCTGGTGTTCCATACTCATGAAGATGGATTACAGAGTATTGGCCATCAATATCCACAAACTTAGTTCACATTTAAAACAAAGATCCAAAAATGACCTTCAGAAAGCTGAATGCAGCTATTTGGAGATCACAGAATGTTTTAACTAGCTGCCAACACAAATAATAGGACATTTCACATAAAGCATAAGAATTTTCAACTCTTCTCAAGAAGTTAATTATTCTAGGAAAGATATGGTCAGTCCCACATGGTGTGAGGCATAACTGAATGGTCAAAAATAGAGAACACTCCGCATGCCAGGATTTCTGGGTCTTTGACTGGTATGTTGGGGGCTCTGGGCAGGACAGCTAGCCACAGGCCCCCTGGGCTGAACACCTAGTCCAGGGGACCAAGATCCCCCCAAACCTGGTGGGTCTTCAGGGCCATGCCTGGTCAATCGGGCCCTGAGGGGAGGGGGGAGAAATCCCTCCCTATGCATCCAAAAACTACAGGGGCACGGCTGGGCTCAGAACACTCCGCATGCCAGGATTTCTGGGTCTTTGACTGGTTTGTTGGGGGCTCTGGGCAGGACAGCTAGCCACAGGCCCCCTGGGCTGAACACCTAGTCCAGGGGACCAAGATCCCCCCAAACCTGGTGGGTCTTCAGGGCCACGCCTGGTCAATCGGGCCCTGGGGGGAGGGGGAGAAATCCCTCCCTATGCATCCAAAAACTACAGCTGGCGCCCCCGCGCGTACTTCATATATTAAGAGTATTTCTTACTGTTATGTTACGTTTTACGTATCCAGAATCTTTATTTTGTATTGTGCCCTTTCCCACATCCCTACAAAGCTCTTTTTTATTCCTTTACTCTCTATCCCCCCCAAACATCTCTAATCTACATTACTCTTTTTAATCAGTAGTGTACAAACCTTAACACAGACCAAAGCCGTGTATTGTGTGTAACAACCCCAAACTGTTTCAAGATACATAAAATGGACACGTATTTCTTTAGAATATTTTGTGTTTTTTCTCTGACAGCTATAATTCTTACTAAATGTTGTCTTATATAGTGATGATTCTAACCACTTTTCATCTTCTCTTTTTGAGCTGTTTAACAAGGAATCTTAGAGAAAGAGTCCCCCAGATTAATGCTTATGATTGAACCATAATTGTTCTTATCACTCCCATATACGCCAAGAACACCACGTGGCATTGCTCCTTTTTTGCATAGGCACATTAAAATGGGAAAATACTATACATATAAATAAGATCCTATCTAATAGAGATTGGTACAGACAAATCTTATAGTGCAAAGGGACCTTACACCCTGAACATTGACATAACGACCTGGCACAGACCTCAGAAGAAAGGGCATTTCCCTGAACCAGGGAAGCCATCCACAAAACATCCAGGCTGGTCTATAGCATCACCTGGAAGCAATCCTCTACCAAGGAAGACTCTACACTGCTCAGACATTGTCCTGCTCAAAAGAGACTTCCATTAACACTGAGAAGACCTAACAACAACAACGACCTGCTTACAGGACAGGGCTCCCTGCATTGCCCTTTGATTGTGAGGTGAAACCAGAGGACGCTCCACATCCTGACTTCAATGTTGGATATACAGATTCCAGGATCTTAAATACAGAAGCTTGATACCAACAACAGAGACTGTGTGAAAAATATAAGTGTGTTGGCACTATAGACAATGTCTTGGATTGGATGATCTAGCTTGCCTGGAGCCTAGAGTTGGTCTTGTGCCAGGAACCTTCAGGGGTCGGGTCTTTTTGTATTTAGGCCAAGGTTATTTCTTTCCATGTCCCTCATATTTTGTTGGGCCTATGCAAACAACAATTGCCACTCTAACACCATTTTTGCTGTGCTCCTTTGACTCTAATCCTTAAAAAGAACCCAGTTAAGATTTGAGGTTAACTTAAGCTAATATGCATGAATATGGAAATGTAAAAAAAATGCTATGCCTGTAATGTTTAAGGAGTTATGTAAGTTTTATGGCTTTAGATTGCCTTGTGTGCTGTTAAGAAATATTATAGTGTGTTACAATCTTAATGTTCTTTGGATGAAATTTCAAAGTTGGGATATCAGCAAGGGGACTTCTGAGATTATGTTATGTATTGTCCTTCTACTGTAACTTTACCTTGTCCTCTTTCTTTGCATCCTTGTTCTCATAATTAAAAATAAAAAAAAAATAATAGTTAAACTTTAGAGTCTTATCTAATACACTTTAGTCGTTTAACAAATACTCATCAATTACTTACTATATGCTAACACACTTATAGGGATTGGAATTGTTACAGAGAAGCAAGAGACAAAAAAGTCTTATATTCCTGAAGATCATAAGAACATACACACATGAGACAATAATTTTAAAAATGTAACATATCATATGCATGTGTATACCTATATATGTCATATGTGTATGCATATATTATATTTCAAGTAATGGTAAGTACAGGAGAAATGAAGCAAAATATGGTGTAAAGACTTAAAAGTACTAGAGGGGCTCCTCTAGTTATGTCAGCAAGACATGACTTTGAAAGATTCTTATTTAAGCACCTGAGTCAAGATCTGACTAAGATTATGGCCCAAGTTCTCAGACATTATGGAAATATACCTGAAAAATATCCCTGGAGAGCTGGGCCAAGGAGAGGAAAAAACAACAGAATCTCATTTCATGTGGGAGGTGGAAGCCATTTCAGATGTAAAAGATGGCTTATTTTTATTCTGAGATAGGAAGTCACTCATGAGTCTGGACAGAGGAGGAACATGACAGGTCATGCTCACTTATAGCAGAGACTGGTTTCTAGAAACATTAAAGTTGTTGGTCCATAGCTTAAAGCAAAATGAGCAAAAACTAATTATAATTATATTTTCAGAAGAGAAAATCAGACTAATCGGTAGAGATTTATTGATCTTCCAGTACCAAGTTTGTGCAGAAGAATAATCCAACACTTAACATTAACTCTGGGTTAATTGATGTCCAATGAATGCATTAACACACAAAGAAATCACTCAGACAACCACGTTCACTGAGATCAGCATTTCTTGACACCAGACCAACCAAGTGAACCTGAAGCATCCTCCTGAAAGAGTACAAGTTCCCCTGACTGTTCATTTCCAAAAATCCTGGTACACTTAGCTTGGTAGACATCTTAAGGCTTGTTTTATTCAGCAGCTATTTCTTATTTTTTCTCTCTTATTCAGATATTAACTGACTCATTTTCTCACACTCAGATAAAAAACTGAACCCATGTAATCCCCAACCAAGCAATGATCACAATGGATGTTGGATAGAGCATGGGTTTTCCAGAAAACCCATTCCTTGATCTTGAATGGTGTGGAATGTGTTAAAAAAAAAGTAATAAATGTACTCACAATCAATACATGATCTCGTCCCATCGTGATGACTGTCCGGTTTACTGTGCGAAGCAGCTGGACCATGATCTCTTGGATGTGGTGATAGGTGAATGCCTATAACACATTCAGAAACATGTGTGTTACCAACAGGACATGTAACTGCACACATCTTCCAAACAGCAAAAGCAGTGGTACATATGGTAGTTACCAACACCACCACCACCAGAGATGCCAACACTGTCCTTATCATCATCATCATCATCATCATCATCATCATCATCATCACTGTGATTGCATTTTCATTGCAGTGAACACTAGTAATTTCACTAACTTCTTTAAATATAGGTTATTGCTTAGATTCTGAAATGTAAAAAGACCCTTGAATACACAAGTTATTCTGTATCAAGAATAATGGTGCAGGGCTAGAGCAACAGCACAGTAGGTAGGGTATTTGCTCTGCACACAGCTGACCCGAGTTTGAGCCCTGGCATTCCATATAGTTTCTTGAGCACTGCTATAAATGACTCCTGAGTGCAGAGCCAGAAGTAACCCCTGAGCACCACAGTATGTGGCTCATAAAAGAAAACAAAACAAAAAAAAGAACAACTGGTAGGCAGGGCAAAAGATTATGCCTTGCATGCAAGAGCCTAGATTTTATTCCTGGTACTACCTGATCTTCTAAGTACTGGCCAGTAGCAACTCCAGAGTAATATGATAAGTAAACACTGAGCATTAGTTGCTATGGCCCCAAACAGACAAAAATTTACTGTGCTGCAACAATGCCCGAGTTACTTAAATTTTCTAAACCATGTCTCTCTTTCTCTGTGTAATAGTCAAGATCTAACCTAGGTTAAAGAGAATTTAATGCGGTGAATTGATTATACTGGTGTTGAAGAAACAGAGATACCAAAGATAACTGAGAAATTATTAACTTCAATAAGCCAAAGTTATCCCTAGAGAGACAAAAACAGACGAAAGTGACCAGACTCACATGCTTTGCACGTGAGTGACCCAGATTAAACCCTGCATTCCATATGATCCCCGTAGCCCACTAAGAATGTTTCTTTTTTTTTTTTTTAATAATTTTTATTGTGAACAAAGTGAATTACAAATCTTTCACCACAATATTTAAAGTACATAGTGGCAATGAATTAGGGCCATTCCCACCAAAAGTTTTATCCTCCCTCCAAACCTGTTCCCAGCATGCATCTCATTTTGCCCCCTAGACTGCTAGTGTAACAGGTCCCCTTTGTGCATAGCTTTTTGTAGACTGGATTTTGATTCTGTTGTCATTGACTTTGGGTTTGGTGTTTAAGTCTGATCACTTTTTATTTCCATCCAATGTTCATACAATAGTTTGCTGGTATCATCCATTTCCCCCCTCAATTTATGAGGCAGAACAAGATGATTCAAGTTCTGTGGTTCTGTTTGAAAAAGAAAAAAAGAAAAGAAAAGAAATCTGCGAGGAGTCCGTCTAGAGGCTATCAATGTAAAAGAAGAAAGGGAAAAAAGAAGAAAAACAACAACAAGAACAAAAGAACCTCAACCAATTAAAAACACAACAGCAACAAAAATCAACAACAAAACAACCACCACAAGAAAGAAAAAGAAGAAGAAAAAGAATAAGGGCTGGTGTGGCAAAGTTTTGTGGGGTTTGTTGTTGTTGTTTTGATAGGCATAGTAAATATTGGGGAAATTAGAAAGGGAATTCCCTTGGCCTAAGAAATACAGGGTTTCTTCATCCTTAAACAATACTGTCATTGGGAACAACTACAAGCTCCGTACATGCTCATTACCAAATCCCAAGGTCTTTTTATGGTGCCAGGAAAAGTTCCGCTCAGTTGTGAGTGACAAAATCAAACCTCTGTAGCTAGAGATCTTGGTATTTGCACAGGTCATAGGATGAAGTCTAGCACAGAGTCTTTCTTTATAGTTCTAGATGTTCTGTTCCATCATGATTATTGTAATTAGTGTTCTGTAACTAGTGGTCTTGGTTTTTGCACATAACCTAGGACAAAGCCTACAATAAAGTTTTTCCTTATGGTTCCAGAAGTTCTGTTCAGTCGCAGTTGCAGGTGTCAAAGTCAGACCTCTGGAATTAGAGATCTTGGTTTTCGTACAAATCCTAGACTGAAGCCTAGGCTAGGATCTTTCTTATTGGTCCCAGGAAAAGTTCTGCCCAGTTAGGAATGATTCTTGAGTGCAGAGTCAGGAATAATTCATAAGTGCCTTTCAGTATGGCACAGAAACCAATAAATAATAATAATAACAATAATAAAAACAGGACACAGTTTTGGAAGCCCAGTTCTAGGGTTATATAATGAAAACTTCAACCATCGGGGCATTTATGCAGCAAAAAATACATTATCTGTCTTGGGGGGAAATATATGGCACACCAGACTGCAATGTTTACAAAGTTCTTTCCAAATTAATACAAGCCCTTGGACCTTGGAAAGGATGTGCTATTTCTTTTGAGCTTTTTCTGCAATAGGCAAGTGCTGATACATGTTTTCCTCCACCCTCTGACCTTTTTACCATTGTGACCTTAAGGCACAGTTTCATCTGACCTGGACAGACCTGGGCTGGCGGTCATAATACGGTCCTAAGATTTTAAGTGCAGCAGCTCTGAATCTGACCTTCAACTCTGCTCAGCTGTGTGACCCCACTTACCATGGAACCTCTCTGAGCCTCCACTTCCTGGTCTAAAAAGTGAGGACTCTAGCCCAGTTGTTAGAGATTGATGAGAACATAAAGTAAATGGTGCAATACAGAACAATCACTTGCCTAATTCCACTGTAGGAATTCTGTAGGTCTGAGATAGAGCTTGCACATCAGCAAGTTTTTATTTTTATGTGTTAGTCCCATAACTGAGAACTGCAACATAAAACAGTAGGAATCTCTGAATGTGGAAGCTGGGGTTTGGGAACTGCCAGTCTCTCCAGGACCCAGCCAGAATCTAACATAAAGAATTTGCTACATAAATGGAGTCTAAAAGAACTATGACACTCACTCCCTCACTCCCTCACTCCCTCACTCGCTCACTCACTCCCTCACTCACAATCACCAAATACCTTCCTAGTCAGCTTTTGCTGCTTTCTACTGCACTGTGGTAGATGTAATAATAAAATGTAAGTAGATTAATAATTAGAGGTAAGTAGAGAGAGAAATAGACATGTGCTTATTTTTAAAAAGTTTTCTCCTCTCAATATGCTCTGGCTCACAATTTAACTACTGGCATGCAGAAATGAAAAACCCCAACTTTTTTCCTTTACTTCACTCATTTATATCCTTTGGGTAATCCCTACTTCTCTTGCCCCAGGAACGCAACCAGCAGAACCTCTGCCTCCAGAGTTCCCATAAATTCTTACAAATACAAGCTCTCGGGTCCATCAAGCCAAGCAAGGCTCACTCACTCGCTAGATTTGAGCACTTCCACCCCCACCATCGAGCCCTTTTCCTTGCAGGGAAGAGCTAGCTCCCTACTTCAGTTGTGGGTAAATATCTAGTTTCTGCAGTGTTATTTCTTTGAAGAATTTTTGCTGACTTTAAAATCTCTTGTTTCTTGCATAATGCTCTATGAACACAGCAACAGATTTAACATTTTTCTGAGGGTTCCAAAGAGGTTTTGAGAAGTGCAGAGAGATTAAGGGATACCATGTTACAATGTCTGGCTCCAGAATTTACTCCTCAGCAAACTCACCCAGGCAGACTGGAACATGAACACACAAAGTCTACTCTGAGCTTGCTAATTTTTAATCTGTCAAGATGGAGAGATCCTTGCATGCAAATAGGTCAATTTCTGTCTTCGGTGACTTCCAACCTTTTCTTCCCTTTTAGAAAATCAACAGCACTATATATTCATCACTCCTTTATCTTCTCTGAACTCCTTGACAATTTCACCTACCCAAGCCCACTACAAACTTATATAATGTTTTCCATTTGATGTTCCCCTATCCTTAAGGATTACATCTCTTCCTTTACGTTCATTTAATAAAACCACTTTTTCTCTTGAACTCCTGCATCCTACTTCTTTTAAATAGCCACTTCTTAGTCCAAAGAATAGCAATTAGACTGCTTAGGAAGTTTAAGTGTAAAAAGTAGAAAATGATGAGATTCTATTTATTTTACCCTAAATATTCTCAATACTCTCACTCTAAATATTCTTATGGAAGGCTATGTGGAAGGGTGATTAAGACCAGAAAGACTAGAGTTTGAATCTCAGTTCTGCTTACTAGAGCTGAATGACTGTGGGAAAGTGTATATATTTTCTGTTTCCTTATTTACAAAAATTGGTGGAAATTTTTATTAAAAAATTACCTTTTGTAGAAACAGATTGATAGGAGGCAAATGGACATAAAGTGGCACTGCTGGAGAGAAATATACACTGGTAAAGAGATTGGTATTGAAATATTGTATGTGTGAAAATCAATCATGAATAACTTAATGATTTCACACAGAAATACACACAGAATGGTCAAATAGTAGAAAATTCTATGTGCAGGAAAAGCCCTCAATCCTGAAGGCTGGCACACGCTAAACTCTCGATAAGTGGTAGCTGCAACTTACATTTGCCTTGGTCTGCGTCAGCATTCTAGCCAGGCTTGCCAATTCTCAGCACGTAGCATAAAGTGCAGTACAAGGCAATGCATAATCTAAATTCTGGATGGTATCGAAATGTCACCCAAAGAATGTAGAGTGAATATGCAAATGGAAAACTTTCAAAATGATAAACGTGTGCTAAGCAGTAAAAATGAAGCCACAAATCACCCTCTGTTAATTGCTCCAGTGCCAGGCAAGAGAAGGGGAGCTCTAGAAAAGTGTCTTCCGGGCTCAAACTAAACTGTGGTTTGTAATTGAAATGACAAAGTCAGTCTTCCTGATATGGCCTTGGTAAAATAAATAAATAAATAAATAGAGAATCCATCCAGCCTAAACACACTGCAAATCGCAGTGATTTTTCTTTCCAAATAATTATAGGATGGAATAACTGGAAGGAGCTCCTTTCTTCAGATGAAATCATATACATATACCCAATATATAACACAACAGGAGAGCCAGAGATGGAGTAGGAGTGTGTATGATGCACGCATGTGTGTATGTGTGTGTTTGGATGTGGATGGAGAAGGAATCCTATCTTTCGACTAATCCTAGACCTTACCCTAGCCCTGTAACTTGGCAAAATGCAATTCAAAAAAACTGGTTTCCACAATATCTCAAAAATAACAATAGAACATATAATTTTTTGTTTTGTTTATGTTTTGGGGCCACACCTGGTTGCACTCAGGGGTTACTTCTGGTTCTGTGCTTAGAAATCACTTCTGGCAGGCTCTAGAGACCATATGGGATGCCAAGGATCAAACCCAGATTGGCTGAGTGCAAGGCAAATGCTGTGCTATAGCTCTGCCCCAAGAGCATACAATGTTTTTAAGTAATACATGGACATAGCGTTTCACAATACCAGATCAGATTCTGGGAAAGATATCCCCTTTTTCTTTCAACCCTCTGATAATATAAAAAAATAAAAGTTTCCTATTGGTACTAATACGTCTCTAATACCACTTTGATTCCCATAAAACTCTTATTTTTAACAGAGAAGGACATCCTCAATTTAAAGCAGACAGTAGACTAGAAATTTTTTCATTGCTTTCATTAGGCTATTTTAATAACTTATATTTATTGTGTCTATTTTAATAACTCTTATTTTTATTGCATCTATTTTAAACAGTATATAAAGTGATTATTCAGAAAAATATTCCGTTGGAAATAAAGCAAAATGGGATACTAAATGATTTCCTTTAAATTGCCGTCATTTTAGTAAACCATACTTTATAGATTTGTTGTTGTTGTTGTTTTATTTTGTTCTTGTTTTGGGGCCACACCCAGTGACACTCAGGGGTTACTCTAGGCTCTGTGCTCAGAAATCTATCCTGGGAAAGACATCAATCTGAAAAACAATTCCAGGTGTGCTGGTTTTGGGGCTGACATTACCAAAAGTTTTTTTTGGGGGGTGATTGCAGGCAACCTGCCCCCCACCTTCTTATGGAAGCTCTGACAGTCAAAAACAGGCCCCACAAAAGCTGCAGTATCAACAATAGTGTTTGGAATTCCTGGACCATGCAGTGGTATTTGCCACCATGCAACAACTCCAGTTTTGTTTTATATATACTGTCAACCCTATAGGAACAAACCAATCTAGAAGCCAATGTGTATCTGAATCCACCTAATGTTCAAAAAACTAAAGTAACAGAATAATAAACTAGTAACAAGAGCTTACTAAACCTTCTGATAATGACTTCATGACCTCATTGCAAGAAACAATAAATTTCACAAATTTTCTTGTTGCAAATCAAATGTATTATGTTAAACCATGTCAACTACATGATACATGGTCTATAAATAAAGTAAAATTGTAAACATTAAAATATTTTTTTTTTTGGTTTTTGGGTCACACCCGGCGGTGCTCAGGGGTTATTCCTGGCTCCATGCTCAGAAATTGCTCCTGGCAGGCACGGGGGACCATATGGGACGCCGGGATTTGAACTGATGACCTTCTGCTTGAAAGGCAAACGCCTTACTTCCATGCTATCTCTCCGGCCCCGTAAACATTAAAATATTTTAAAATTCCTTTACCTTTTTGTTTTTGAAAACCAGTAGGTTTTCAAGAGGGAGTAAAATGAGCAAGCAAACAAAATCTTATATTATGAATCAGAGTAAAATGTGAGGGGCCAGAGATAGTAGAGTAGATAAGGCTCTTGCCTTACATAGAGTTCACTCAGATTCAATTCCCAGGACCTTAAAAGTCCTCCAAGCACTGCCAGAATCTTTGAGCACAGAGTCAAGAATAAGCTCTGAGCACTGCTGGATGTATTTCCCTTTAAAAAAATAAAGGAGGGGCCAGAGAGATAGCACGGAGGTAAGGCGTTTGCCTATCATGCAGAAGGATGGTGGTTCAAATCCCAGCATCCCATATGGTCCCCCGAGCCAGTCAGGAGCGATTTCTGAGTGTAGAGCCAGAAGTAACCCCTAAGTGCTGCCGGGTGCGACCCAAAAACCAAAAAAAAAAATTAAAAAATTAAAAAAATAAAGGAATGAAATGGCAATTACCAAAAAGACAGGGGCTCACATGTAGATAAATCAGATAAGGGGCTGGAGCAATGGATATCTTGCATGAAACTGACCCAGGTTTAATTTCCAGCATCCCAGATGGTCTCCCAAGCACACTATGAATAATTCTTGAGTGCAAAACCATGAGTAATCCCTGAGCACAGTCATATGTGGCCCAAAACCAAAACAAACAACAGCATAAAACAGGTAAAAGGGCTTAACTGTAGGATAGAGAATCCAGTATTTTGGCAGCAAACATATTAATGTATATACACATATATAGAGAGAGATGTACTAGATACCTGAAATCTATACAAAGTTATAAACCAATGTTATTTAATAAAAGTGTTTTTAATATGACAACTTCATTGGGCTGGCAGTGGGTATGGTGCTTGCCTTGCAGATGGCCAGCATGAGTTCCATCCCTGGAACTCTGTATAGTCCCTAGAGCACCAGGAGTGATCTCTGAATGCAGCAGAGTCAGGAATAAACTTGAGTACTACTAACTGGTGTACCAAAAACAAACAAGCAAAAAAACAAAAACAAAAACAAAATCCACAAAACCTCTATTTACATTTTTAGGAGATTTTCAAGAAAGAGCAAAATAGGGTGATTGCATTTCAACTTTACAAAGATATCTACTTTAACTGTTCATGTCTAAATGTTTAATATATATGCTAACTTAATTAGATATATTAAAATTATGTGATAATGTCAAATAACTAAAAAATAACTAAAAACAAAAAATATGTAATTAATATATTATTGCATTATACAAATGTCTATGGTTTATTAAAAGAATTCTAGTGCAAGTCCCAATTTAACAGAAAGAAAAACATTGCATTTAAGAAGAGGGCTTACTCAAAGCCACATGACAGGAGACAAGTAATGCCATCAAAACTAGAAACAAAACTCAGTACTGCAGTGAAATGTCTACCCACAGCTTGCTACCCACTCCCCAGCACACAGCAGCCTTGGTCTTTCAACTCATGCTAAGGATGATTCCTGCTCTTCCACTTATTTTGTCGTCATTGGGCCTTTTCTGTACTGAGATGAAGATCACAAGGTCACAATAACAAAGGTAAATCCAAAAATAATAATAAAATTAAAAGAGAAATGGTGAAGATACTGAAAAGTAAAAACTGTTGCAATCTATAGCGGCTTCTGTTTTTCTCTAATCTGTGCTACTATATAAAAAGGTCTTTTCCATTTCATGTTTCCTTCAAGGCAGGGGTCTCAAACTCAATTTACCTGGGGGCCACAGGAGGCAAAGTCGGGGTGATCCTTGAGTGCAAAGCCAGTAGTAAGCCTTGAACAGTGGGGGGTGTGACCCAAACAACTAAAACAAAACAAAACAAAACAAAAAAAGATTCCTCTAGGGCAGGGCCACAAAATGTTGTATGGAGGGCCGCAAACGGCCCGCAGGCTGCGAGTTTGAGACACCTGCTTCAAGGCATTACATATACTAATCTAGAAAGAAAATGTCCAAACTTCAGAAGGAAACAATAGCTATTATCTAAAGCAGAGTGGCTCTCTCTTGCTGGTCCTAGGAGGTAATGTGATTTTTGCATGACTTCTAAGTCTGACTTTTCTTGCTGGCCCTAGGAGGTAATTTGATTTTTGTGTGACTTCTGTCTGACTTTCCTTCTCTTTGTTTTGGTTTCTATTCCCAAACACAGAACGCCTTGTGAGAAACAAGCAAAAGAGGCAGAGGGACTCAGGAAGGCAGGACTCCTAGCCAGCAGAACCCAAAGGGGGACTTTATTACATCCCATCATGTATGCCTATCCTTCCAGTGAAGGGATTCTCCATTTTCAAACAGGACTGGGGTACAACCTTCTTGTAGACCTGAGCACCTCAGCATCTGGATTAGACTGTTGTCAAAGGGGAACTTTACTAAAAAGGTGAAGCACCTATACAAAGAAAGCTACAAAATCCTGCTTCAAGAAATAAGAGAGGACACAAGAAAATAGAGAAACATACCCTGCTCATGGATTGGGAGAATTAATATCATTAAAATGGCAATACTCCCCAAAGCATTATACAGCATTATACTTTTAATGCAATCCCTCTAAAGAGATCCATGACATTTTTTCAAAGAAGTGGATCAAACACTCCTGAAATTCATTTTGAACAATAAACACCCATGAATAGATAAAGCAATTCTTGGGGAAAGGAACATGGGAAGCATTATTTTCCCCAATTTTAAACGGTATTACAAAGTAATAGTTATCAAAACAGCATGGTATTGGAATAAAGACAGATTCTCAGATAAGAGGAATAAACTTGAGTATTCAAAGAATATTCCCCAGACATTCAATGAACTAATCTTTGATAAAGGGGCAAGAAATCCTAAGTAGAGCTAGGAAAGCCTCTTGAAAAGTGGTGTTGGCACAGCTGGTTAGCCATTTGCAAGAAAGCCAACTCAGATCTCCATCTAACACCATTCACAAAGATCAAATCCAAGTGGACTAAAGACCTTGATATCAGGCCTAAAACCATAAGGTATATAGAACAATATGTAGGTAAAACACTATATGACATTGAGACTAAAGGCATCTTCAAGGAAGAAGCAGCACTCTCCAAACAAGTGGAAGCAGAGATAAATAGATGGGAATATGTTAAGCTGCGAAGCTTCTGAACCTCAAAGAAAATAGTGCCCAAGATACAAAAGCCATCCACTAAATGGGAGAAACTATTCACCCAAAACCCATCAAACAAGAAGCTAATATAGAAAATATACAAGGTACTGACAGAGGGTTTTTTTTATAGTTTATTTAAACAACTTGCTTACATACATGATTGTGTTTAGGTTTCAGCAATGTAAAAAATAGCACCCATCGAAATTTGGGACATTGGTGATGGGAATGTTGCACTAGTGATGGGTGGTGTTCTTTACATGACTGAAACCCTAACACAATCATGTATGTAATATAGTTGTTTAAATAAAAAAATTAAAAAAAAAAATGGGGCCGGGCGGTGGCGCAAGAGGTAAGGTGCCTGCCTTGCCTGCGCTAGCCTTGGACGGACCACAGTTCGATCCCCTGGCATCCCATATGGTCCCCCAAGCCAGGAGCAACTTCTGAGCACATAGCCAGGAGTAACCCCTGAGCGTTACCAGGTGTGGCCCAAAAACCAAAAACAAAAAAAAAAAAATTAAAAAAAAGAATAGCACCCATCACCAGTGCAACATTCCCATCTCCAATGTCCCAAATCTTCCTCCTCCTCCTCACCCAACTACCACCTGTACTCTAGACAGGCTTTCTATTTCTCTCATACATTCTCATTGTTAGGATAGTTCACAATGTAGTTATTTCTCTAACTAAACTCCTCCCTGTTTGTGGTGAGCTTCATAAGGTGGGCTGTACCTTCCAGCTCTTTTCTCTTTTGTGTCTGAAAATTATTATTGCAAGAATGTCTTTCATTTTTCTTAAAACCCATAAATGAGTGAGACCATTCTGCATCTTTCTCTCTCTCTGACTCAGCATAATAGATTCTATATAGGAAAATTTCATGACTTCATCTCTCCTGACAGCTGCATAATATTCCATTGTGTATATGTACCAGTTTCTTTAGCCATTCATCTGTTGAAGGGTATCTTGGCTGTTTCCAGAGTCTTGCTATGGTAAATAGTGCTGCAATGAATATAGGTGTAAGGAAGGGATTTTTGTATTGTATTTTTGTGTTCCTAGGGTATATTCCTAGGAGTGGTATAGCTGGGTCGTATGGGAGCTCGATTTCCAGTTTCTGGAGGAATCTCCATATTGCTTTCCATAAAGATTGAACTAGATGGCATTCCCACCAGCAGTGGATAAGAGTTTCTTTCTCTCCACATCCCTGCCAACACTGCTTGTTCTCATTCTTTGTGATGTGTGCCAATCTCCGTGGTGTGAGGTGGTACCTCATAGTTGTTTTGATTTGCATCTCCCTGATGATTAGTGATGTGGAACATTTTTTATGTGTCTTTTGGCCATTTGTATTTCTTCTTTGTCAAAGTGTCTGTCCATTTCTTCTCCCCATTTTTTGATGGGATTAGGTATTTTTTTTCTTGTAAAGTTCTGTCAGTGCCTTGTATATTTTGGAGATTAGCCCCTTATCTCAGTGGGGTGCTCTTGTATTCAGGGCGCTATTTCCTTTGAGGTGCAGAAGCTTCTCAGCTTAATATATTCCCACCTGTTAATCTCTGCTTTCACTTGCTTGGAGAGTGCAGTTTTCTCCTTGAAGAGGTACTGACAGAACTTAATAAGAAAAAACACATATAGCCCCATCAAAAAAATGGGGAGAAGAAATGAACAAACACTTCCTCAAAGAAGAAATTCAAATGGCTAAAAGACATGAAAAAATGCTCCTCCTCACTAATCACCAGGGAGATGCAAATCAAAACTACAATGAGGTACCATCTCATACCACAAAGACTGGCAAACATCACAAAGAACAACAACATTAAGTGTTGGTGGGGAGGTAGAGAGAAAGGGAAATGTTTAAGATGGTGACAAAAGATACAAGAAAAAAAAGATGTGGGTTCTCACTCTTATTTTGTTATTTTCTATCAAATCCTATATACCAGAAATACTATATGACAGAAATTGGGGGCAGATATTTGACATCTGGAATAACATTTAAAATTTTAAATCACTGAGAAGTCTAAATTATGTAGTCATGGGAGGCCAAGCCTGAATCCAATTCAATTCGAATTTTGTGCACTTTCCATAGGTCTGGTGATGGTGCTAGGAAGTCAGGGTGCTTCAGGCAAAGTTTTCAATACTCTGTACATCTAACTAACTCGACCCCTTCCTCTATGAACAAGTCATGGCTCTCTAAAACTGTTTATTCACCTGTAAACTGAATGAAATGACACCCACAACATCAGAATTGCCTAAAGTAATTGTAGCTGCTTTATATGCTGGCAGTTAGCATTTTATGAACTCTTACTAAATGTCATATTTTTTTCTAAGTCCTTTGCATGGATAGTTTAAGGAATCCTATGTGCACTTATGAAGTAAGAGAAATGCTTCCATTAGAACAGATTAACTATATGAGGAATGAGACCAGCTGTGGTCAAACTCCTCATGAATGCTGAGACAAATTCTAGTCCAGGCTTGCTGAATTCTCTCAGTGATTTAAGTTAATAAAGAAATTAGAACTATTCCTTACTTGGGACAATAAAAACATTCATTGAACACATGGAAGGAATCATATTTCCAGAAGATGGAGAAGATTCATACCAACTTGCTGCAGGCTGTTTTATGATTGAGGGGAGCCAATGGCACCTGCCTGAGACTTCCCACACCACCCTGGACAGCCACAAAACCTCAGTACTCACAAGCCAGAGAGACAGAGATTAGCGCAGCATGAAAAGGCACAGTTTAGGAATATTTTATCCTATTCTCATATGCTCGTAACTTCACTTCCTAACAGGTTAAAAAAAATCTACTTAATGCAGCTAGGAAAAAAACATGCCCAAACTATTGTTCTCCCAAAAACAAGGACAACAAACCAATCCATTGTGCTTAGAGTGAAACATGGCTTTTAATCAGTTCCTTTATGTTGCTTTGTGGGGTGTTTGTTAAAATACTCAGGAACCACCAACTGCCTGGAGAAGAAAACAGCAAACCTCCCAAGGTGCTAACCCTGACTTCTTTTTTTTTAATTTTTTTATTTAAACAACTTTATTACATACATGATTGTGTTTGGGTTTCAGTCATGTAAAGAACACTACCCATCACCAATGTCCCAAATCTCCCTCCTCCCCACTCAACCCCTGCCTGTACTCTAGACAGGCTTTCTATTTCCCTTGTACATTCCCATTATTAGGATAGTTCAAAACGTAGTTATTTCTCTAACTAAACTCATCCCTGTTTGTGGTGAGCTTCATGAGGTGGGCTGTAACTTCCAGCTCTTTTCTCTTTTGTGTCTGAAAGTTATTATTGCAAGACTGTCTTTCATTTTTCTTAAAACCCGTAGATGAGTGAGACCATTCTGCATCTTTCTCTCTCTCTCTGACTTATTTCACTCAGCATAATAGATTCCATTTACATCCATGTGTAGGAAAATTTTATGACTTCATCTCTCCTGACAGCTGCATAATATTCCATTGTGTATATGTACCAGTTTCTTTAGCCATTCATCTGTTGAAGGGTATCTTGGCTGTTTCCAGAGTCTTGCTATGGTAAATAGTGCTGCAATGAATATAGATGTAAGGAAGGGATTTTTGTATTGTATTTTTGTGTTCCTAGGGTATATTCCTAGGAGTGGTATAGCTGGGTCGTATGGGAGCTCGATTTCCAGTTTCTGGAGGAATCTCCATATTGCTTTCCATAAAGGTTGAACTAGACGGCATTCCCACCAGCAGTGGATAAGAATTTCTTTCTCTCCACATCCCCACCAACACTGCTTGTTCTCATTCTTTGTGATGTGTGCCAATCTCTGTAACCCTGACTTCTTAATGCTGATGAATGAGGGCAGGTAGGAGTCATTTATGAGCTCCACCGTGGAAAAATCTCTACTTTTGCAATGGAAGATGTTGGTTTTGCATTAGGGGTCATGGGTAAAAAAAGCATTTGCTGAATTCTCACTATACATCAGCCAAAGTACTGTGTTTCATCTTTATTGTCTCACTACATCTTGACCAAAACCCTGACGATAAGTATTATCCTGTTTTAATAAGCAAGATAAGATCCATTCTAATTATTTTTATCATTCAATATTTATTGAGTCCTTAATATATGTCAGATATTATAATAAGTGCTTTACATGCACATTTGGCTTAATTCACAGAATAATCTTATCAATCTGCTACAGTGGCCTTCCCATGTTACAAAGAGAAAATTCAGAAATCGATGTCCAAATTCCAGAGCTATGGATAATAGAACTATAATCTATGTCTTCTCAATTGGAAGGTTCATGTATTTTATAATATGCCATTTAAAGCAATTTTGTACTGTTTGTAAAATTCAAATGAACAAAGAAAGACAAATGTTCAAATATTCTCATAGCATTAGACTTCCACTGCAAAAATGAGAATCTGTGATAAACAACACACTCACTCAACCTATTTTACTGTAAGGGCTGATTACAATGTCAACAATCACAATATTTGAATGAAAGCAAAATTACAGGTAAGCACTCTGTTACCAGTCAGAAAATTATAAATGGCATATATATATTCTTGCCCTTTAGAACAAATAAACTTAATTTTTAATATATGACATTAGCTTAGCAACAGTATATTTCAAAAGATATATCTGTTAGCAAATGACTAGAAATGGAGGGGGGAAACACCCCAGAGGTGAAAACGTTTTCATATTTCTCTAAAAATCCAGTATAAATATACAAATATGACTTCTAACCCTCTTGGCCCCCAACTTCTCAGCAAGCAATCTCTTTCCTGTATCTCCCCCCATGGGTGCCATGCTCACTTCACTAGCTGTGTAGCATTTCTCTTTTTTATTTTGTTTCCTTCAGCTTTGTGCCTCTACTTTATCTCCAGCCTTCATCCCCAATCCCAGGATAGCTTCAGCCATAGTCAGAGAAAGAGCCTGGAGGAATCAGCATGATTGTCCCTCACCCCCAGATGATTTCCCAACTATACCTTCTATCTGTTTATAGAAACCTGAGGTTCCAGGGATAGACTGTCACTCAATGCAGTCTTAAAGGAGAGCATTGAAACATGAGACTACAAACTTGCCTGAGGTGAGAGCTATGCCATACCCACTCATACCTGACCCCCTTTCACTGCCAAATAAATAGACTGTGAATCCATGCTGAGTTCCCTGATAGAGACTGTATCTGCACCATTATCTAGGACAAACACCTGGCACATAATGATCACCCACTCACTACCTTCTATTACAGAGCTTCCATTTCATTTAATTCATTACAGTTTTTAGGTGACTTGGTTTTCAAGTGATAGCTAATAGCGCTCAAGGGCTATTACTACAAGTGCATTGACCAAGGGGCACTACATTTGAGGGACCACATGGTGCAGGGGATCAAACCAGGGTCTCCTACAAGCAAAGCATTTGCTGCAGTCCACTGAACTATCTCTGAAATTCCTTCATTTAATTATTTAAATGGTGGTGTCAGGTAATTACTGTAAAGAGAAAATAGATTCTTAGAATGAGAATATGGAAGTAGAACGAAAACCCTAAAGCTTCTTAAGCAGATTTCCTCAACTCTACCAACAGTACTGCTGGGTTCTAGCCTATGACTAAAGGGGTTCTATTTTTGTTTTCAGGGTCACATCCAGCAATGCTCAGAATATACTCCTGACTCAGAGTTCAGGGATTGTTGCTGATGATGCTCAGAGACCAGGCAGTGCTAAAACTTGAACCCAGGCCTTCTGCAATCAAAGCATAATTCCAGCCTGCTGAACTCTGGCACTGTTTTTTTTTAACTTTATATAAATACCACGGTTATAAATTTGTTCATAATAAGGTTGGGTGGGTTTTTTCACAATTGCAAAGTTGTTCATAATTGAATTTTAGTCATACAATGTACAACACCCTTCACCAGTACACATTTCCTGCCACTAATGTCCCTAGTGTCCCTCCCAACCTTTCTCCAGCCTGCCTCTGGAATATACATTATTCTCTCTCCTCTCTTTCTCTCTCCCTCTCTCTCTCCCCTTGTGACACACGGTTTGTAATATTAAAATAGTCAGCAATATTGTTGCTGAAGGGGTACCATGCCTTTTATTTTATCTCCTTTCAGCACCATTTCTTGTCCAGAATGATCATTTCCAACTATCACTGTGATAGTAGTTCTTTTTTCTGCCCTAACTACTCCCCACTATTTATGACAAGATTCCTACCATGAATTGGTCTTCCTGGCCATTGCCTTTATTGTCCCTGGATAGTATTACCAGGCTATCTTATTTTTTATATCCCACAAATGAGTATAATCATTCTATATCTATCTCTTTTTAATCATTCTATATCTATTAATTTACCTCTGACTCATTTTGCTCAGCATAATACTCTCCATATCCATATATATATATATATATATATATATATATATATATATACACACACACACAAATGTCATGACTTCATTTTTTACTGACAGCTATATAGATGTACCACAGTTTCTTTATTTACTCATCAGCTCTTGATGAGTTGTTTTCAGACTCTGGCTATTATGAATATTGCTCTAAGGCAATTTTTAAGCAAAGAAAGAGGATTTGAAAAATACATTCTTCTCCTTCCCATGGTGAAAATAACCCTTATCATGTAACCATCCTCCAGAGAAAAACATACAGACATTTTACCACTCATTCTATGTGATCTAGTTTCCTTGCAGGTCCACCCCAAATAAGAATTTTATTGTATTTTTTATAGATGTTTTCTTCACAAATTCAACACTCCTGCCCAAGTTAGGTAGTCACAAAACTAAGTTCAGAAGGCAGACAACTAATACAAAGGTTAAGACCCTACATGCTGCCAATTCTGCTTAAATAAATCCCTAGCACCACACATGATATCCTCAAGCATTACCAGGAATGAGCACAGAGCCAGGAGTAGCCCCCACGTACCTCAGGTCTGGCCAAATCTCCTATTGGTCCCTTCCTTTCACCTTCCTTCCCACTACACATACTCATGTAAAATCTAAGTTCAGAGAGAGTTCACATGAAACATTTTAGTGTCTGTTCTGTGCCAGAATTCAGATCTGACTAATATGATTAATGATTGGTTTTACCAGAAGCCTCAAAAATTTCCATCAACAGGAGGCTTTAAAATCCTACCACTGAACCTTTGCTGAAAAGGGATGGATGTAGTAAACCAATATTTAATGCAAGAAAACTGGCCAGAAAGGAGCAATAAATATGAAAAATGAATGTTATCCTCTGATATACATGCTTAACAGATATCTATGATTTTCTATGATTTTTGTTGGTACAGGTTGTATAAAATTAAAGCCCTGCCCAGAAACTCTAGCCTGTTTAACCCTCTCCATGGTGCTGATAAGATATCACTGCCTAAAACAAGGGCAATTCTTTTTTTGTTTTTGTTTTTGTTTTTGGGCCACACCTGGCGATGCTCAGGGGTTACTCCTGGCTGTCTGCTCAGAAATAGCTGCGGCAGGCACGGGGGACCATATGGAACACCGGGATTCAAACTAACCACCTTTGGTCCTGCATCGGCTGCTTGCAAGGCAAACGCCACTGTGCTATCTCTCCGGGCCCTTAAACAAGGGCAATTCTTTTCATTTTCAGAGTCTTCAAACAGAGAGTCTTCTCTCTCCCTCTCTATTCCCCTCTTCCCACCTTTTCCCTGAAGCCCCAAGTATGTGTGCCACTCTAGTTTCATGCTGATAAATCATGTGACTTTTTCCGTATCTTAACTCCAATGATCATTTTAACATACTTTGTTTTGGATGTTGATTATTTACTATTATCACAGCTCAGAAAGTATAGGTTATGTGCTCTTTCTTTCCCCATTATTTCTCTGACCAACATGTATGTGTGTGTATATATATATATATTTAATAAATTTAGAGGCAGATTTATTTATTTTCCTGATATTCCTCCAAATCTCCAATTGTATCTCTAGTTTCTGGTATTTTTTTTTCTAGACAGTTTGATGATGGTCACCTTATTTACCAATATATACATAATATACTCAATGCCCCACTTTTAATTAGGTAGTCTGATCCTTCCTGATCACCTGAAAACTGGAAATTCTTCTGTTTATCCCCCTTATAGTTGCAGACAGTGAGAGCCAAGCCTAGCTGATTGGGGTAACCAATTCATCTTCAACAATATTTATGTTTTTTCCTAGAATTGCACTATTTCTCTTTTCTTTTCTTTTTATTTTTGGGTCACACCTACTTATGCTAAAGGTTTACTCCGGGGTCTGCACCCATGAATTTTTCTTGATGGGGCCCAGGGAACCATATGGGGTGCTGGGGATCAAACCTGGGTTGGCCACATGCAAGATACATGCCCTAACCACTGTACTATTTCTCTAGCCCTACATTTTCTCTTGATAAGTGTGTGGCAAATGGAAATAGTCTTGTGCTCATTGCCTGGGGTGAACTTAGAGCTATGAAACATTGCCTAACCATCGAGCTACTGTTCCTCTCCGAAGTGCTGTCCTATCCAAAATGAGATGGATAGTATTCATTAACATCCAGTATCTCCAGAAGTATTATATGACTATCTACTTCAGGGTCATAACCATGCGTGCATTTTTAGAATAATCTAGGGACTTTCTAAATATACACATGTATTTATGGCACCCCAGACTAACTCTAAATCTGAGGCATGGGTACTGGTCTATTTTTTAAGAAGCTCTGTAAGTGATTCTGATTCAAAGTGAGATCTGAGTGTCACTGACTTTGTATGTGCTGGTAACCCAGAGTCAGAAAAAGCTCTGTCCCTGTTTTTAAGAGTTCATAGTCCATAGGCCACTTGTGACTAGGGATGATCGAGAATTTGAACAGGACCATAACAGAGTGCTAAAGAAACTCCAAAAAATATTGGAACAACTCAATCTCAGGGACTCTGGGAAGATGGTCTGCTAAAACTAGACCAAGAAATGTATACTTGATAGCCTCTTCTTTGCTCTAATAAGCAGGTCTTTATAACAATAAATTTTTTCCTCTAATAAAAACATAGCCCACTGACACAGAATTAGCCCTTACCTATTGCTCTTACCAAATATTACCCTTCACCAGTAGCTATCCTCATCCTGTTCACATGAATATTGGATTCCTCCCTGGTCACTCAAATTCTAGCCAGAATCTTCATGCAAGCATGAAGCCTTGGTGAAGCAGCCTCATCCCTGAACTGTAGGTGGTTCCCTGAGAAACTTCAGTTTTGGGAATCTGGTTAAGGTTTTGTTTTCCACAGACTTTAACTTACCCAGTTCCAGAGAACAACCTGAATACCTTTTCTGACTCAATCTTTCTTTACCTCTACCAAGGTCAAATAAATTGTTCTCTTTTAATTTCTATGAAATCCGATTCATACTTTCTGGAACCAGGAGACCACAACTTTAGATTGGGAATATACTATTTGTAACAAAATAAAAATTGTCAGTGGATGGTTGACAGACAGATGAATGAATGAATGAGTGAGTGAATATATTGCCTAAATTTAAATTTCATCTTACCAATTGAGAGATCAATGTAAAATAACATTCATGCCACATTATCTAGTCTTAAAAAGCAAAGAGGCTAATAGTTTGGTTCCTTCTTTGTCTAATATGTATCATTTTCTTTTATCTTTTCCACTGTAACCAAGAAAACATGATATTGTATACAGTGTCTTCCAAGATAGGTTTCAAACAGATAAATAATTAGTCTTCTGGGGTTATTTTGGAAGATTATAGATATTTCTTTCCTAACTTTCCCTAAATCATGTCATTTCTAGCCCGCAGATATTAAAGCAACCCTACAGTTCCCTGAAGACTGACTGTAGTCAAGAAAAGAACTCCACTTTCCAAACAAGCTGCTTTCAGACTCTGCTAATCAGACTTCTGGTGCCTCTTCATGAGGTTCTTTGAGGCTTCTCTTTGATATCTCCTCACAAGCCAAGTGATATTTGTCAAGTCAGAGGGGGACCAAATACCAGATTTGTCTGCTTTCTTTTATTTCTCACTTCACACAAAAGTGTATGCGACACATCATAATTTTCATCACAATCAACTATATCTATTCAGGCTATAACTTTGAATTTTTCAGAATATTCTTTTAAAATATTCATTATTTATTGCAAAAGCCTTACTTGAAGCAAAACGTACACAATATGCCTATAGGTTTAGCCCTGCAATATACCTCAACATTTTTTTATGGTGATTTCAATATCTTAGGCATGACAACCTCTATACAGCTCACAGATTGTTTGTGTTCTGCTTTTTATATTTAACATGACATAAATATTTTTATTAACATACTGATGGTCAAAGGGAGTCTTTACTTTGACTCATTCTTTTAATACATAGGAGGTGTGTAGAGAAAAGGTTTAAATTTGGACAGACTAAATTCTGGCTGACCTGCTCACCTGCTATGTAAATCTGTTTCCATTTATTTAAATTTGTGTAAGCCCAGTTTGCTCCTTGGTGATTCAAGCATAGAATTAGCTTAGTCATAGGATTATGACAAAAATTAATTGACTTCTGTATGTAAGGCACCTGACAGTGTCTTATAGCAGGCGTTCACTAAAGAATGACTCATGAAATAATATTAATATTTATATCATGAATTAGAACATTAAGTGTGCATAAGTAATTAAGACAGAAACAGGACTTAATGAAAATAAATGTAATCTTTGGGCTCCAACCTCAGGATAAAAAAATGAATTTCAGTCACCTGCAGCTAGTGATAGTTTGGTGGAAAATCTCAAAAAATAATTAAAACCTATCATTATAGTCTTTCACAGGTATGTCTGAGTGACCTGTCTCCCATATCACACAAACTGTCAGAATTAGAGTTGGAAATAGAACTTACATGTTCTGAATGGCTACTGAAAGGTTCTGCTACCAGGCATCACCTTTCCTGTCACACCATTTCAACCCAGATAGCAGGAAAAGAAGAGATCATTCAGTGATTAATCAAAAGCCTTTTGAGGGACTGCACTTGGCAATGAGGAAGGAAAGAAGAAACATACATCAACTACAAGTTTTGTCGCAACTAACAAAATATTATAGAGTAAATCAGACTCAGAGAGGACATATTAGTCCCTCAAAAATGCACAGGAAGAGGTGAAGTTGGTGCTCATAAACTTTCAGCTAGAATTTAAACTGAAAATGAACAGATATTTTTTTCACTGTCAGGTCTGTGCCAAGTGCTCTCTGTCTGGATAGGGCAATCAAATGCAATTCTTGCATCCTTGAAACTTCTGACAAAGTAAGAGCACAGTTTAAAGATGAACCAAAGGTGATGAGTATCAGCTAAGAGTGTTCAAAGTATTCATGCAGAGAGGACAAATAAACGTGCACCTCTACTCTGTCACAGTGTCTAGCCAAAATATTGGTTAAATGGTCTCACACTGGCTGCCCTGGGAATTTGACCACTATTATTTTTCCACATTATTTCTGTGCGAAAATTCACACTGAATTCTAAACTGATGGATAAACAGTTTTAGTGCAATAATATTTGAAGTTAGTGCCTGGTTTTATACACATTTTAGTGCAACAGCAGCAAATTTACCTTTACTTGTTAGGATCTGCTGAGTATAAAAAAATAAAATTAGTGTCAGCATGAATTTCTAGAAAGTAGAACTAATTGAAGATGGAAGGATCAATCAAACCACAAAGATTAATTATTGAGTATCTGCTTGGGATTCGGCAGTATGCCCAGGCAGTGTAGAAATGCAGGAGAAATATAAGACTGAATCAGCTCTGTTCTTGGAGAATCTGTAAATGAGATAAAGGAGACCCACATAAGAACACTTCCAGTAAATCTGCAGAGTCAAAATCCTAAGAGAATGGGTGTGCATCAGTCTGGGAGGGGGCTTCATGAGTCAATTGGCCAGGTTTCATAGACAGCTATGCTTTGAATATTCAGAGACTTTATCCTGGCATTAGGAGGAATGTAATTAGTTGAGAAAGAATTAGGGCAGAGTGTGCACTGAAAATGAATAAATTGTTTGTACCAAGGACTAGAGTTGGAGAGTACAGAGGAATAAGGAGAGCATTTTTTCTAATCATCTTTGTATCATCAATGCTTAGAATAGTACCTGAAAAAACAGTAGGTCATCTGTTAATGTTTTAGCATTATTAGTTTTTTATTTATTATTATATATTTATATAAATATAAAATTATTATATTTATTATTAGTTTTAACACCCTGCTCCTTGAAAAAAAATAGGAAAGATGCAAGGGTATCTTCAGTATGTGCCAATCAGGTCTAAGTGTAATAAGTGTAAAGTTGCTCATAATCAAGTGCTAAATAATGCTAAATAATGGATAAA
This sequence comes from Suncus etruscus, assembly GCF_024139225.1. Lineage (NCBI taxonomy): Eukaryota > Metazoa > Chordata > Mammalia > Eulipotyphla > Soricidae > Suncus > Suncus etruscus. The sequence continues at coordinate 131,479,600 of NC_064853.1, read as the reverse complement.
TGGATAAATAAATAGTGAAAATGGACAACAATAAATAATAAATAAATAAATAAATAAATGCTAAGTAATGGATAAACTATAAGAAGGCAGCAGAGAAAGTGACCAAGACAAGGTGAAAAGAACCTGATATAATTTTTTCAAGGAAAGGAAAGCAGAGTTGGTCTGAAGAGGAAAGGCAAGGTTTTTATCCCCAGGACTCACAATTTAGAGCCTGTAGGGGTAAATCAGGTAAGAGACAAGCATAAATTGTGTCCTCCAGAAAACAATTGTAAGAAGAAAATCTAGTTTTTATTTCATAATTTTTCAAGCAAAACAAAATTATGTGTGATCTAGGCTCAGACTGTGAACCATTGATTGGAGATCCTCAGAACAGGAATAAGGAAAAGAGTTATGTCTTCCAGGTAGAACAAGCAGGTTCATAAAAACAACAACAACAAGGGATTGGAGGATGAATAGAAAAGATTGTGGAAAGAGGGAAAGGCAGGTCACAAAAATCCAGAAATACCCCTGAAAATAGCAGGCTACGTAGTTAGAGAAAAAAGCTGAGCCTGAAAAAAGGTGCCTAATAAAGTCAAAGCTACGTAGAAAGTCGAAGATGATGTTAGCTTGCTGAGTTGCTTGGAGAAACCATGCTAAAACTACATACTTTATTTTCTAACTTGGGCTAACTCAATTGTCTTTATCTCAGAGACTAATGTTATCTGAAATCTCCCTGAAAAAATGTCCAATCTGGAACTCATAGATGTTTTCTGCCAACTTCTTTGGTGCTTTCCTGGTTGTTGCCTCCAGATTATATATGACAGCTGGAGTATTATAGGCTGAGCCATGGATCAAAAGCATCTTCAAAAACAGAGCACTGCCTTTCTTGCTTAACACATTTCACTTAAGAATTTACATTCACGCCGGTTGAACAAATCAAAGTTATAGTTCCCTTAGTAACAGTAACCTGGACCAAGCATAGTTATATTTTTCTACTGCTGAGTGGGCTTTTAACTCTCCTGCCTCCCAACTGTGAAGGAAAGCTTTAATTCAAACAGTGTGCAAGAAATGCTTTATGGAAATCAAGTGGCCATCCAGTGAAGAGTTAGTGTAAATGGCTGTTCCTTTCAACACATGTCTTTATGCATGGGTTCCCTGAGGGCAGAAATCTCAGCCTTTCTAGTCTTGTGAAGTGGATGTAAAAGTACTTTCTCCCTATGTGCAAGCTGTTGTGTTTACTCTTTCATGGGTCCAAGTCCAACTTTGTTATCTCTGATACTGACACTGATGAAAGGTTCTAAGAGCCTAGGACGCAGGTGAGAGGAAAACTCTTGTTCAGGGAGCAACATTTAATGCAAGTAAAAATAAAACAAACAAAAAACCAGAGCTCAAGAAAAATAAAACTTAATGTCATGGTTTTTAAAATGCATTAATAAAATGTCAAAATATAATTTTAAAAACATATTACATTGAAGTATTTCTTGATTATTGGATTTTTTTGAGTCTTCTTCCAGTTTTTCTCTGCCCCAGGCTCCTGCTAGTGCTTCCTTTACTCTCCCCACCCTCAATTAGTCAGTTGAGTTGCAAATGGAAGAGGGCATTGGAATTTAGTTTTAGGCAAACATCTTTAAATTTTAGTCACATAAAAAAACAAAGGAATATTGAAACCTTCAAGAATTATTTGTTTCTGGTTGGTAATGATGGCATAAAACATGTTACACTCTTACTTTTATCCGGGAGGGTGATACTCATCAACTGTTTGAGAAATGCTCTCTTTTAATTTTTCAGGTTGGTTCCAGAGAATCAACAACCCAAAGGCAAACCAGTAAGTTATTCTAAACCATCTACTTTCCAATCTGACAAGCAAAGATCAGACAACATCCAAGCTCTGCACACTGCCCTGGGAATTACTGCATGCACCAGCAGTCAAGTAGTCCAAGCCTGGGACATCCCCGAGACCAGGTCAAGCTGAAATGCCCTGAGCACCATCAGATATACTCCCTATCTCTCGAATAATTGCTTAGTTGCTGAGAAGTTTCACCTCCCTACAGGTTGAGGCAATTCAGAGGGCAGAATTCTCTAGGAAGTCTAGTTATTTGTGCTTTTTGTTGTTTTAATGGAAAAGCAGAAAAACGTATTTCTCGGCATCCTTTATTTTCTGAAACAGATGTACAGATGTTCCTCTGCTTACATGATGTGCATGGAGTTCTGCCAGGATAAACATTTTTTGTCAGTTGAAAATATGTTGAAAAAAATCGTAGAATACACTAACTTATGGGCCACCAAATAGGCCTACCTTAAATGTGCACACAAACACATTACTGGTCAACAATTGGGGAAAACCACCACCGAACCCAAAGCTCCTCTTCAAATAAAGTATTGATAATATCTGAGTACTAAGCAAGACCACTGATGATAAAGAGAGCCTGCTCCCCTCATGGTGGCAGCAGGACTGGAAGCTGAGGCTTGCTATTACTGCTCAGCATCGAGATTTTTTTATACTGAACATACTGCAAGTCTAGGAAGTTCAAAACCCAAACTTTGAACTAAAGTTCAAAAACTGCTTTTACTGGTATTATACCATTGTCAAGACAAACCATTCCAGTCAGAGATCTTGTACTTTGGGGAATCATCTTCAAAATACATTCATTGTGAGTGACCGGCTCCTACATATTTCAAAGATAAGCTTTATTTGAAAATAAAACTTTTTTTAAACTTTTTTATTTGAAAATACTTATTTATTTGAAAATAAAACTTTTTTTAAACTTTACTTATTTTTTGATTGATTGGTTGTCGGGCCACACCCAGCAATGCTTAAGGGCCTCTCCTGGCTCTGCACTCAGAAATCACCCCGGGCAGACTGGTGGACTATATGAAATGCAGAAAATCTGAACTGGGTCCCTCCCAGGTGAGCCACATGCAAGGCAAATGCCCTACCGCTGTGCTATCTCTCCAGCCCCTGAAAATAAAACTTTAGTCATCTTAAAATGTTAGTAAAGTTGCAAAAAATAATAAAGTTCCCGCTAAGAAGTCCTCACTCAGTTTTCCTTAATGTTAGCAAAATGCAGAGATTTCCAAACTTATTTGGCCTACTGCCTCTCTCTAGTAAAAATTAAAGTATTCCTTGCCCTAGGCTTTAGCTTGTCTTCTTATTTACTTGGAGTTAATTTTTATTAATTGGTTCTCTAGGACATATAGCTGAGTGTTTGTCCATTTTGAAGTATGAATACTTTACTACAGTACATCCCTGAACACTCACAGGGAAAAGATGGGTAGTAGCAGAAAATAAATAATATTTTCACCATTGAAACAGTATATTATAACCTCAAACACCTAGCTAAAAATCAAACAAGCTAAGAATCAATCAATCAAATTGAGAACTGAATTTTGAGTATTTAAATTCTGAGTATAACTTTGATGTTACTTTGGTTTATTTTCTTGTAAATATCTAGATCAATATTTTTACCTTGGGGGCCACACCTGGCAATGCTCAGGGTTTTCTCCTGGCTTTGCATTCAGGGGTGGGTGGATCTGATGGGGTCAGTGGACGATATAAGATGCTAGGGATCAAACGTGGGTTAGCTACATATAAGGGAAACACCCTACATGCTGTGCTATCACTCTAGCCCAATATCAATTTTTAAATGGATATATTTAATGAATAACTTATTTTTAAAAAGTTTACATTGAGTCTTCCTGAGTTGTCTGAACCAGTTCCACTCTACCACCCCATAGAGAGTTATCTAGTACCTAGAAGTTCAGAGACACTCTAAAGAATCCATAAAGAGACAACATGACAGTTCTCTCCAGCACTTTCAGAAATCTTCATGAGGTCCCAATACCCTGTAGGGGGTGGACTTGTTCCAGTAGCATCTGCTGGTTCTTGGCAAGAACCAAGGATGCCAAAGCATCTGGCTGCCACCAGGGCTGGCTTAAGATCTGCCACAGCACCAGTGGGGATTAGAGTCCTCCCAAAGCTCAAGAAGCCACTTGAACCTTTTCTGTTCTTCAAATCATTACAAGAATGTTGTGAAAGTTGCTTGAACAAAGACATAGTGAAAGGGAAAAGAATGGCACAGTACTGGGGATGGATAATGTGCCAGGTCTAGTCCTGGATATTTGCATAGGTGTTCTTGTTTACTGTACTCCTGAATCACTTGGGGAAGCAGCAGTCCCATTTCTACCAGGAGTTCACATGTTGTCCCAAGGCTCCCCAACTGAAACTTAAGCAAGTAAGATGGTGCATGTGAGAGGCAGCCTAAATGTTTAGAGACAGACACATAATGTAGCTTAACCCAAAGCTCTACCTCCTAAGAAAAACAAATGGTGAGTTTAGTGTAAGCTGTGGTAGCAATATGGTGTGGAAAAGGCAGATTTTGGAGTGAGTAGAATGATTCCCTCCAGACACTGCCTTGTACTAGCTATCTTAACTACATTAAGAATGCCTTTTCGGGGCTGGAGAGATAGCATGGAGGTAAGGCCTTTGACTTTCATGCAGAAGGTCATTGGTTCAAATCCCGGCATCCCATATAGTCCCCTGAGCCAGCCAGGAGCGATTTCTGAGTGTGGAGCCAGAAGTAACCCCTGAGCACTGCCAGGTGTGACCCAAAAACTAAAAAAAAAAAAAAATGCCATCTCACTCACCACAAAGAGTGATGAGTGTAATTAGAGAAATAACTACATTGAGAACTATCCTAACGAGAACGAATGAGGGAAGTAGAAAGCCTGTCTAGAATACAGGTGGAGGTGGGGTGGGGAGGAGAAAGATTTGGGACACTGGGGATGGAAATGTTGCACTGGTGAAGGAGAGTGTTCTTTACATGACTGGAACACAACCATATCATGGTTGTAATCAAGGTGTATAAATAAAAATATATTAAAAAATGCCATTTCGCTTCTCTCTAGGCCCTCACTTCTTTGCTCATATAATGGTGGAAAATATGCCTTGCCTTTCCATGTGATGGCCGGAAATGAGCAATTGCTGTGTATGTTAAATAACTTCATTAATAAGGTGCTGGGAAAAAATTGTGCTCTGTATTATCACCTGTGGAAATGTAGGGGCTACCAGGAAATGCCAAGGAAGCAGAGGAAGGATGAAGAATAAAAAGAAACTGGTCTTGAAGCGAGTGGAAGCATCTCATCTGTTTCAAGTTGGGGTTTAATTAGTTGTTCTGTTTGGAATATTCTGCAAACAAAAGAATGTCAGCAAGCCTGTATCTCTGATTTTTATTTGAAATATGAGGGAGCAGACAGGTTAGAAGAAAATCCTACTGCTTCACACAGCATATTGATTTCTAAAAATGAAATGGTGCTGCACGCAGGAGCCCCCTTCAGCTTTGCAGCGGGCCCTCTGAGGGTCACTGGAGGGATCAGAACTGAGGGATGCCATATGGGGTACTCTTGAGAAGATGACACCCAAACATAGAACTGCAGGATTTTTCACATAAGGCAAGTAAGGGGTAGAGCTGGATCATAAAATCCTAGAGTCTAGACCATCTTGTGTAGACCATAGTCCATTCCCACCCATCAGGACTGTAAGAGCTACAGACATTGATACCATTTTAATATTAAGTCTAATCCTCTTTAAGAGGATTAGAAGAGCCATGTGACACTTGTGTATATGAAAGCAAGTTTGTATATATTACTATAAATATATGCACTCCAAATCACATGTGCATATTTAACTTGTTAGACCTTGTCCATCACACATAGGAAAATTAGGGAAGTATTGGTAGGAGATAGGGATAAAAGATAATGCATATACAATCACATACACACACATACACACCAAGAGAAGGTTTTCCACAAGCCGAGGGTGAAGTATCATAAATGGTATCAATAATTCCACTCCTGCATCTGACATCCAAGGCAGGCATAGAAGAAAACGCCTTCCTAACTCTCAGAGGCAAAGACCGAAGGGATAAATCAAACCCTGCCTTTGATTTGGTCAAGTCACATCCATTCAAGTATTCAGCCTACAGGTTGATCTCTATGCTCTGACAAATTCACAGACATTGACAACATAGGTGTTGGGCAGAAGAGGCACAGTTGATCCCCTCTGGGTCCACAGTGAGAACTGCAGAAGAGCCTTAAGAAAAGGCATTCTGAGAAATGAACATTTTTTTTTTTAGATCTTGAGCTACAATTTAGCAAGGCAAAGAGTAAAGATAATGTGCTCCTGTAGTGTGTCCAGTGCATGCAACAGCCAAGAAAGGGGTGTTGGTGATCACCAGCATTCCATAGGCCTCTGAGTCCATCAGGAGTGATTCCTGAGTACCTTTGCTGGGTGTGGCCCAAAAGCAAGCAAACAAATTAAAAAAAAAAAAACTACACACACACACACACACACAAACTGATGTAGGAAGAAAAAAGTAGAGGAGGAACTGGAAGTGGGGCAAGGTTAGAATAGGTGGTTGTGTGAAGTCAGAGGAGCAAGAAGTGCTCAAAACCTCTGTGGTTTGGACTGAAATGATAAATTATAATTTATAAATGGGGAAGCAGAGATTAAATGGCTTGCCTCAGATCATGTGGCCTAAGTGATAGTTCAACAGGTAGGGTATTTGCCTTGAACTTAACTGATTCAGGTACAACCCCAGCATCCCATATGGTCCTCTAAGCACTGCCAAGAGTAACTCCTGAGTGTTGATCCAGAAGTAATACTTGAGCATCATCAGGTTTGACCCTCTCCCCAAACCAAACCAAACCAAACCAAACTAAAAACTGTGCTCAAAGCATGGTAGGGGTCACTCCCAGCCAAATGTCACATGATTGCTATAAGGAAGTCCTGATTCCTGACTGGAAATGGGGAGAAGTAGAAAGCAAAAAAAAAAAAAAAATGAAAGTATTATCTGAATTTAATCTAAAAAAGTATATGATTTTCCTTGCATAGAAAAAATGGAACTGACAACATTATAGGCAAGAGAAAATGCATGAGCAAAATTCTTCTCTACTGATGTCTAAGCTGATGAATAAAAATGTCAGAACTCCCAAGACATCCATGACTAACAGAGAGCCTTGGTTAATGTTCCCATCCCCCATCCCATCCTAGGTTTATTCAGAGTTTAAAAAATATTCTGAGCATTCTTGCTTCTCCAAGATCTGGACACAACCCACACCTCTTGCCTCTTCAGAATTAGGAGTCATCTTAGCTACTTTATGATTGCCTAAGCAGGATTCAAAACCATGACTCCCTTTTCTGTTAGCAGAATGAAACATGAAAATGAAAAATTTGTTTTAAGAGGGAGAAAAACACAACTCCCTCAGGGTCTGCCGCAAAATTGAATTTTATGAGTTACTCAGAAGCTAGGGAAGCACAGAAAGAAGCAGTGTGAAATCACCTTTCAAAGTAACCAGAGATGACAACTAAACTTACTCAGCGAGGGGGAGAAAGGCAGAAGTCAAGCCTTTCATCCTTCACCTCAGCCTGTCCCTTTCATATGCTAAGTGTAACTCAGGCAAGCCTGGGTAAGAAAATTTAACACTATCATTAAAAAAACATAGGCACCCAGGCTAAGGTGACGTCTCCCCTTGAGTCATATGCCACCCAGGGTTACAATGAATAGGCTAATAATGGGGAAACATTGCTTCCTCATGCCAGGCCTGCTGTGTTAGGCTGTAATTACCCAAACAATGGCAATCTACTGAAGACAAATGTCCTTTCCCAACCCCCAAACACACTTCCACCCCGCCCTTACCAAAGAAGCCTGGCATTCAGCACTGTAATTGCCAGATTCTGTGCTCAGGTTCTACCTCCGGGCAATAGTTCAGGCAGGGCAGATCAACACATTCTAAGCATGGGGTAGGAAGATAGGTTGTTCCCTGATGCCCTCAAAGAGCCAGTGACAAATAGACAGCCTTGCTGTTATCAGCAGGGAGGATCCAAACAACCAGAAGAAAAATCCAGAACATTTACCTTGGGAGCCTGTTGTGTTTTTCTTCCAATTTTGAGAAGTTATTGCCTGTAGAAACCCTATTGCACATCCGGTAGGCTGGGACTTCACAGTCAGATCTTTGCACAGGTTGCATACCTACTATCTCACAAAAATGAATGTCGGAGTACAAGGAAATGTGTTTGAAAATTCTGCTACTTTACGGTTTATTAAATGCCATCTTGAAAATGCTAGGCTTTATAGACTGGAAAAGCTCTTTAATTTAGAAGGTAGAGGTCTAAGAATAAGCCCAATTGTTCTGTTTCCAGTGAATACTGAAGATGAAAACAAACAACGAACAAAAACACAACAAAAAGACTGCATTTGAGTAGCATCTCATCAAGTGAATTCTCTAGAAGGGCAGCATCCATATGCTCTGGGAATTTGTGAATGATCAGGTCCCATCCTGCAAACCTAATGATCAGAGACCTGATTAACAGCTCCTCCAGGTCCTTCGGATACATGCTCAGTTTAAGATGTGCCCTAGGGCAGTGATCCTGCACCCCATTGTGCATTTCATCACTGGATAAAGTGTTCCCTGTGAAACCTCCACCCACCTCAGACCAACGAAATACAGGTAGTTTAGGAGCTTAGGCAGACTTGCTTTCCAAAAGCACCACAGGAAATATTAAGGTGCAGCTGAGAGAATTAAAAGCCGAGAGATTCAAATAAAATACTTTTGGGTTTCTGATGTTTCAGCTAAGTTCAAAGCAATAACGGCTACTAAATGAATCTTTTCTTCTTCTTTCTTCTTCTTCTTCTTCTTCTTCTTCTTCTTCTTCTTCTTCTTCTTCTTCTTCTTCTTCTTCTTCTTCTTCTTCTTCTTCTTCTTCTTCTTCTCCTTCTCCTTCTCCTCCTTCTCCTTCTCCTTCTCCTTCTCCTTCTCCTTCTTCTTCTTCTTCTTCTTCTTCTTCTTCTTCTTCTTCTTCTTCTTCTTCTTCTTCTCCTCCTCCTCCTCCTCCTCTTCTTCTTCTTCTTCTTCTTCTCCTCCTCCTCTTCTTCTTCTTCTTCTTCTTCTTCTTCTTCTTCTTCTTCTTCTTCTTCTTCTCCTCCTCCTCCTCCTCCTCCTCCTCCTCCTTCTCCTTCTCCTTCTTCTCCTCCTCCTTCTTCTTCTCCTCCTCCTCCTCCTTCTCCTTCTCCTTCTTCTTCTTCTCCTCCTCCTCCTTCTCCTTCTCCTTCTTCAACAAAAGGACTTTTGTTATAGCCATATATATACTGTTTAAATGTATATGTACTATAGTTTCTTTAACTGACATCTGTTCTTGAATATTTTGGTTGTTTTCATATTTTGACTATTTTGAACATAGGAATACAGTCTTTTCTGTGTTGGGGTTTTGGGCCCTTGGGATATGCTCCCAAGAGTGAAACTGCTGGGCAAATGGAATATTACTTAACCATAATAAAAGATGAAATCAGGGCCAGAGAGATGGCATAGCGGTGTTTGCCTTGCAAGCAGCCAACCCAGGACCTAAGGTGGTTGGTTCAAATCCCGACATTCCCATATGGTCCCCTGTGTCTGCCAGGGGCTATTTCTGAGCAGATAGCTAGGAGTAACCCCTGAGCACCGCTGGGTGTGGCCCAAAAACCAAAAAAAAAAAAAAAAAAAGTAAAAAAGTAAAAAAAATAAAAGATGAAATCATGCATTTTTCTGCTACATGGATGGATCTGGAAAGTTTCTGTTGGGACCTGGGTTCTAAACAAGGAGGAACACCATTTTGTAAAGGCGTCATGGCAGGTGTCCTCAGGTTCTGAGCAGGGAGAGATGCTATTTTGTAAGAACCACATGGTGTAAACCACACGCTAGGTCTTCACAAGCCTATTTCTATTAACATCACCACAAGGTACCTGACCATACCAGGTAGCTTATCAGGGGAGGATGAGGTAGCAGTAGGAAGGTATCCCTAGACAATAGCCAATAATTTTAAAGATGTTCAGAAAGCTGGACCCTCCCTATATCCCTTTCCTATATAATCTTCCTCATGACCTTGGGTGGGATTAATTTCTTTTGGGAGATTACCCTGGCTGGCCAATTTGGGTTCTTTTTGGCAGATGGATTAAAGTATTACCTTTTATTGAAATTGTGTGATCTCGTTTTTTTTTTTATTCACTCAGCATAATAGTCTCCATGTCCATCCATGTATAGGCTACACAATGGAATACTATGCAGCTGTTAGGAAAAATAAAGTCATGTTTGTTTGATTTTTGGTTTTAGGGACACACACAGAAATGCTGTGGGCTGACTCCTGGCTCTGCACTCAGAAGTTCCTATAGGCAGTGCTCAGGGGACCATATGAAATGCTGGGGATCAAACTTAAATCAGCCATGTGCAAAGGAAGTACCTTATACACTGCTATCTCTCCAGCCCTTAGATTTGAATTTTGAACCTGCCATTTATTTTTGTCTGGACTTGAACATTAGGTCTATGAATTTCAGGATTTTATTGGAAAAATGGAAATAATAATCCTTAGGTGCCAGAGTAGTAACACAGTGGTAGGGCATTTGCCTTTTACTCGGCTGATCCAGAACAGACCTCAGTTCCATTCCCAGAGTCCCATATGGTCCCCCAAGTAAGGAGTGATTTCTGAGTGCATAGCCAGGAGTAACCTCTGAGTGTCACTGGTTGTGGCCCCAAAACAAAACAAAACATAAAAAGAAATAATAATCCTTAGCACTAATCAGGGTAAACAGAGAAAACAAAGATTGCATTTAACGTAGTATCTAGTAATAAATAAAATAACAGTGTAATTGTTTATTAATTAATAATCATTAATTATTCACCCTTGAAAATTCAACTAAAGCTTTATTTTGTGACCCTTATCAAAATGCTTACATAATCATATACTCAGTCTTTCTGAGTATAGCATTTCTGTGTACACATCTAGATTTTAGAAGTTTAATTTTATTGCCATCACTTGTTTATAAGATTTAAATAATTTCCTTAAGAGGGATGCCATCCTTTTGTATACAATCTGGTAACTTATGAATGACTGAATAAGAGAATGGAACATGCTACTGCTGCCTTGTAAGGAAATAAGTGACTTTTTTATAATATAAGGATGAAAAGGAAGTGAAAAAGCACGAAAGAGTAATTGATAACAATGGGAGCTATGGACAGTAAGGAACAGTGCTCCGCAGGATTCTCTATGGTCTATCACAGATAGAGTTATTCAAAAAGTTCGTTTCAAAAAATATTCTGAGGAAGATGAAAAGGCAGGAAAGAAGGAATTTTCACGCAGAAAAGATTTCTCTGTTGTCTGGGTCCACACAATTCTGTAAACTAGCCTGTCAGAGCCAGATAGTTAATTCTGCAAACTGAGTACATGTTTTGCATGCAAGAAACCCAAATTTGATCCCTGCAAATGCATGGTCCTTTGAGTACCCCTAGGAGCAAACTCTGAGCACCAAGCTGGGAATAAGGCTCTGAGAACTGCTGAGTGTGGCCCCCAAATCACAAGGAAAGCAACAAAAGTTATTCTTAGGACCAGACAGAATTCAACAGATTGAAATACAACATTGCATATAAGAGACCCAGTTTAATCCCTTGAACAATCTTCCTCATGAGCACAGACAGAAGTAACCTCAAACATTGAGCAGCACTGAAAAGAGTAGCTCCTGATACCACTGGTGTAGACCCCAGTCTAAAACAATGTAGATTAAAATAAATTAAAAGCAAGTAAATCTAGCCAAAGAATAGTAAGCAGCATTACAACTTAAAGTAATATTTTAAATACTTTTTTGGCCACACCCGGTGATGTTCAGGGGTTACTCCTGGCTATGAGCTCAGAAATCGCTTCTGGCTTGGGGGACCATATGAGATGCTAGGGGATCCAACCATGGTCAGTCCTAGGTTAGCACATGCAAGGCAGATGCCTTACAGCTCCGGCCCCATACTTTAAATAATTTAAAGACATAATTTAAAGAATAGTTAAAGCTGCCCAGGGAAGCTAAGTCAATCAAGAACCCTTACTTTCCCCTACCACTAATAAAGAATTATGGAACTGGATATATAACATAGGCATCAAGCATTTATGACACCACCTGGTCCCCCAGGAAGTACCACTGGGTGTGGCTCCTAAGACCTCTAAGCACTACTGGGTTTTCCCAGGCAATCTTTGGCACCACAGGGCCCTAACAACAACATAACCTCAGGCCCTCGCATTGAACCACTGGCTTGGTGAGCCAAAAATCACTGATGGAGCTCTGGTATGTCCCTGCAAAAAAATTTTTTTTTAATTCTAGCCTAGAATTATTACTCAGTCTTTAACTTTATCCCATACTCCATCTCCCTCGACATTCTCTTCTGATTCTACCTTTTGGAAGTATTTTGCTTATTTTTCCTATTTGGCTCCATCTCTGCTTTATATAATTGTGAGTGATCTCTGCCAAGTAAATACTGGCTTCAGAGCCATAGCCATCTTCTTACCATTTATCCCAATCCACCCATGTATTATCTTATCTCTATACTCTAGGAAGAATCTTAAAAAAAAAAATAACCATCACAGGTGATAATTAAGGAAACAAAACCCCAGTCAATAGGCTAAGCAAGCAGAATAGAGGTTGGTTTAACTAGGCAGACATTGAAGAGTTGCCCTCCAGCCTTTGTAAATGATGCCATTAGTCAATGGACAAGTTATCTAAAAGTCTGCAATATTTCTATAACTATGCCCACAGAAAGTATCCTAACAAGAAATATGGTAATAAAATACTACATGTTAGACCTCCAGTTCCCAAATCATCTTTCACAGTGATGGGGATTAGTCACTGGAAAAGTAGGCCTGCTGAGCAAGCCATTGACTTTTATCTTTAGACTTCAACTACTATTCATCAGCATCAATATTTTAGCATCTAATCAACTCAGCTCTCATCTGAGTCCAGGATATCTACATCATCTTGAGGACTCACCACATCCTGACAGCTGAGGACCTCCAAAATGCTGTTCAGTAGTTCAACACAATACTTCTTCTCCTGAACCTGGTGCTGCATCTCATCCTTCTGTTCCAGTAGCTCCTTCAATTCCTTGGTGATGACAGGCAGTAGAATATCCCTGCATTCTGAAACAAAGGCAGTTCAGAAAAATTGGAGCTTCCTCAGTTTTTAGTTTCTTTTCTTTCTTCTTTATAGATAGTTTCCCATTACATAAATAATTTACAAAAGTATTCTACTTGTAAACATTTAAATATTAAAGATTAGTAAATACTGTCCTTAGGATAGTATTCACATTTCCGTTCACTTCCCAAGCTTACTTCCCAGCAGCAAACAGTGACTTAGTAAACATATTTTCATGTGTACTTCCATATAAATACATACCTCAAATATACATACATTTATTATATATAAGTTTATTGTATGCAAATGAGTGTCACTTTGATTTTGCCTTTTACTTGTCATATTAAGCTGCGATAATAAAGCTTCAATATATTTAAAATAAATATATAATACAAATAAATGTCCTTTTATCTTTATTTGATTTTATAAAAAGGGACTAAACAAGATAAATTGTTTCTTTATGTAATAACTCTTTGAGATCCTTATTGTTATTAGAAATAAATAATTAATAATTATTAATAATTAGTTTTAGTATTCCCTAATAGAAATTTGCTTGTTTAGGCATATATCCCTGTGATGGACATTTTTCATAAGCACAAACAGTACAGAAATAGGTAGCCTTTACATTGCTTCCTTGTATAAATGATTTCTATTTTTAATACATTAAAACTTTTTCTTGATATTTCTGTCTCAGAAATTTCTGGAAAGTTTCAAGATCTTACACAGCTTTATATCATATTTTCTTGAAAATGGCACAGCTTGAGAGACCAGAAAGAAAATGTTTTACACCATTCTTCACCGGATCTCTCTTGAACTAAAATATGAATCATATACACCAGGATTTCATCTTCATTCAATCCAAATATACATTATATATCTTTGATGTGGGAGAAATTGTATTTCTAAAAGCACAAAGGTAAGTGGTGTTTCTCACCACATAAATACTTAAAATCTGACTAGTAGAGGAGACTGGCAACAAAAAAGAGCAATGGTAGAAGACAGAAAGAGATAAAAGTGGGAAGAAGTAAAGAACATCTCTTATAATGTCAACTTTACAATTATACTCAGATCCCACTGCAAAGATCAAATCAAAGAGAAGGTCAGTTATGAGATATTACATACAATGATCATCTGCTTAGAAGCCACCAGACTTTAATTTCTACTTAAACTGAACTATATGAGTATAGTTTTATGGAAGGGTCTTGATACTATACTAATCTTTAGAAGATTTAAACAATAGTGTTCTGATAGATAGAAAGCTGAACTGAATGATGGTTTAGTCTCTATTCAAAATTCTATAACTCCACAAGTGGAGGATCAGAGAAAATAACAGAAGAAGGATGTATGTTAGGTAGAAAAACTTAGGATGCATGCATTGTTTACAAATTACTAAGGTTGTGAGAGCTGCAGATCACTATCCAGGAGTATCGGTGTTTTTTAATCTAAAAGTTGTCAACTATAGATTATCAAAATCAACGTTCCCACAAGATGAAGTCTCTAAGTGCCAAAAATCAGCAAGATTTTAGCTGAGAAAGCCATTAATAACTTGGCCTATTTTTTTAAGAAAGTACTTTGTCTTCTATTTAACCACAATTTATCAGAAAGTCTGGCTCCTCTCTTTAGAGATGAAATCATTTTTCTCATTTGTAATTGGACCTATAAAATTATATTAGTCAGTAAAGCTTCAGGAAGCAGACTTTCTAAATTGTCAAGCAAATAAACACAAATGGTTTAAAACAAACATTATGGAGTCCTAAATCAATCTTCCGAGGCAGAAGCTATGTGTTTAAGAGACCTGAAAAGGGCTGAGAGACTTGGTGACAAGTTCAAAACATAAAAAAAAAAAAAGTAATGTTCTGGTAGCATCCAAATTATTTCTTTATCTTACTAGTTATCACATTATGTGGAAATTGTCTGCTTTCCTCCATTCTATGAAGTGAGATTCTTATCACTCAGAAATGAAGCTGAGACCCAAAACTGAGAGCAAAAGGTATAACTGCAAAGCATTCTAAATTTAAACAGCCTCTTGTAGGTGGGATATGCCACCATCCCTCAAGATTTAGTGATATTATCGATTTAGTGGTATTATACAATAAACCAATGTGGATTCACCCCAACCTAAAACTAAGAGGCAGTCAGAAGAGGTCTTTGGCTATAATAGAAATTCTATAAAGAGAAGCTGTTACCTTTCTCCCTGAAGCCGAGGGTAAGGGCAGGGGGAAATAAGCACCCATAAAACAACTTGAGAACATTCTGGAACCATTCTTCTATGGTTCCAGGAGGAAGATTAAACCCAATCAAGGAATCTTTTTGAGATGCTAACCTACATACTACGTGTAGTTATTCCATTTCTTTTCTTTTCTTTCTCTTTTTATGCATTTTGTTTTTGCTACCCTATTTCTGAGCTTGCCTTTGGCAGTCTTGACTATAATTTCACTCCACTCAGCCGTTCTATATTTTGTCACCAGCATGGGTTAATCGACTCTCCACCCCTGTTCAATTTTTCAAAAACTTTCAGGTGAAACTCATTGTGCTTTGGCCAGGATCCTGTTTACTGAAAGGCAGGGTTAGCTCAGCTCAGCCTTGACAGGAAACAGTGAGGGACTTATGCCTGTTCATGGTTCTGCCTGCCCTTTTCCTAGCTTCTTGTAGCAAGCAGGGAATACTACTTGCAGAAACCCCAAATTCTCTGAGGCAAGTTAGAGTTGTGCTAGCTGCTTTTGCTCTATTCAGTGTAGGGAGCATCAGCAAAATGTCAGAGGCTACTCAGTTCAATCAACAGCATGAAGGAGGACCTCCACAAACACAACTCTGGTCTGACAGGTAACAATTTGTTCTCTCCACCTCCTCCTCCAGCCAGTGTGTCGGGAAACAAAGTCATTTCACCCACAGGGAAATCAATAACTACCCACAAACTTCTTATTCCAGATCAGATTACGATCTCTTTACAACTCCACTAGCATTTCCCCCCAAAGCATTCTTCAGCCACTCCTCGTGATTCACCTTCCTCACCACTCTGAAAGAACAACTAAGTACAATATCCAGAACCATCGCTTACTTACTCCCTCTCCAACCGGCCTCCACCATGATGTATAGCTCCACTTTATGAACCCTGAGGGCCAAAATACATATTCTCAGCTAAACAAATATAGCCTATTTAGAGATTTCTGAACTCAGCAACTGTAAACATTCTTCTGTTATCTTAGAGGGGTAAAAAATATAATTAGGCAATAAATTCTAAACAATGGTTTTTCAAGTTTTTTTTGAAACCCACTAAAAGTCTAAAGCTAGTGCTTACCATATATCTTTATTTATAATGATACCATACTAAATTTATAATAAAATATTCTATAATAAGGTAGTGGTTGTGATTCAGAGGCATAATAATGGCAGGGTGAATTGACACATAAACATTAGAAGTTTTGAGAAGATATAAGCATATTTGTATTCCCCAAAAGCTATATTTTGCACAATACAACTTGTAAGCTCTGTCTGTACATAACAGATAAATAAAAATTTTGAATTTTTGCTATTTGGGGGCAGCACCTGGAAGTGCTCAATATTACTCTTGGTTCTGTGCTCTGGTGCACAGGGTACTATCAGAAGTTAAATTTTGGTAAGCCGGGCACACAATAAATGATTTACCGCCTGTACTATCCCTCAAGCTCTATGTATACAAAATATTTACATACTTATGTACATAAATACTTATTATAACAGGTATTATTCTATTTCATGAATACTATTTCAGTGCAATACTAGAAACAATATAAGACATTAATAATGATCTAACTGGTTTTTGTGGTAGCAGATGTTGTGATAAGGTCTGGGTGAAGACTTTCTAGAAAACATTGGAAGGAGAGTAGGGGAATGAAGAGAAGATGACTATGGTTGATTGCAAAAGCAAGAAAATATTTTAGAAGGAGAGCTCCAGAGATGGGAGGGGACACCTAAAGCCATCATCCCCCGGAGATGAAGCATCATCACTACACTCAAGGTGCTTTTGGTACACAGGCTAAGTGGGCACAGAGCTGAGGGCAGCCCCCAGATGCAGGTCCTGGCTGCTGTAAGAGAAAGTATTCGTTGTTGTACATAGATGATTAAGACCCACAGGAGCTGGGGACAGGGTCCTGAGGGCTGGTACTATAACCACAAATGACCAGAACCAGAGTTAACCAGGTAAAGAGGAACAAGGAAGACACATAAAAGAGACCAGTCCCGAAGCCTCTTTGAGACAGAGACTCTTGGTTGAGACCAAGAAGAGGGTTTAAGGGTCTCTAGGAGGAATACGTCAAGCAGATTGGAGGTATGAAATAGCCTGATATGTAAATTTATGTCTACAATCAAATAATAAGTAAATTTCCTCCTGGGGTTACTTAAAGTGGGGAGTATACTAGACGACAAACTTGTGGAGCTGGGCTAGGGCCAGCTGTCATAACCTAGAGACTCATGCTACAGGATTTGATTACTGGATGGACATAGACATATTTTGATTCATATTTTTGATGAGAGATGGAAGTAGAAGGTGGCCATAGAGAGAGAAGTTTGGAGAATAGGGCTTTTGTTTGCTATTTTTTTTATAGAGGAAAGAGGAGACTTAGTTTTTATTGAGCCTCACTCTCTACCAAGTATTATCTCTATGAAGAAATCTATCATCATGCTATTTTATGTATGAAGAAAGCTCAGAGAAGTCCATTAACTTGTTCAAGATCAAACTGCTAGTATGTATCAGAGCCAGGATCAAAACTAAAGAAACGTAATTCTAGAACTCATATTTGCATCTACGAAGCTATCCTGCCTTCTTACTGTAACACTAGAAGGGAGAGAAGATAAAATGAATTGTTTGCTGTAGGAGAGACAGACAGACATGCACAGCCTTGGCCCATAGTTTAGAAGCAAGTTTGGCGTCTAATAAACTATGCATGCTATTCAGATATTTAAATATATACATTTTGAACATTTCCAAGTAAAAACAGTAGATTAATTTTTGGATTTATCAAATTCTTTTCTAATTACAGGGCCATTTCATTGCCCACACTAGTAAGTAATAAAAGACTCCCTCAGCACTTCTCCAATAGTGTAAAGTGGCCGCAGAGATGACCTTTCATTCCTTCTGAAAGCTATTAGGGCGTTACTGGTATATTCTGACAAGAATGTGCACTTTCAGCAACCCCCACCATACTTCCGGAGAATATTGAAAGTGTCACCACTGACCAGCTTCCTCCCTGCCAATTCTCTCATTTAACAATAACTCAGTTCCATGGAAAGTGCTTTTAGGAAAATAATGGTACAGATAGAGCCAAGTGAGTTGTGGTTCAAATCTGATTCGTTTCCTAATGCTTAGAATGATTATACTCACAACGTCATACAAATGAGTGTAGCTCAGCCTATTAGGAAACTGTGTTTCACCCACTTCCTCCCCCAGCTAATGGAAAGAGTAGCAACCAAAATATGAACCAAGTGGTCTTGGTGCTGGATAATCTGGGCAGTCTTGAAAAGAGAATTTGCATCAAAGTGATAGGTTTCATTTTAAAGTCACAAGAGAAAAGAAATGAGTCAAGGAAGCCTTTTAACTGAAAACAGCTGTATCCTTTTCTCTTTTTTGATTCCAACTCAGTGGCAAATGAAATTCAGGTCAATTTACAGACTCTTTAGGCACCTACTGTAATAGCCAGCATCACACACCACTCTTTTTGTCCTGCTACATGGAATCCTTGCATGTCTTCACCCCTATCCAGAGCTCCATGAAGCTCTTTCTTTACTGAAGCAGGGATTATTTCACCAATAATTCATTCTCAGTTACTCTGTCTGTAGTCCTATCTCATATAAGGGTTTCTCAGTAGAGAGCATCATTACAAAACATTATAATAAAGGACAAAAACCACTTGTTTAGAAATGTAGCTGGAGAGAAAGGAAGTGAAAGAGAGAAATATCAAGTAGGAGAGATGTGTAATAAAAATTGTTTTCCTGCTGGGTTCCAGGCACCACACTGGGGCTGAATTTAATGACTTCCCAAGATGTCATGTGTATCCTCACGGTTCCACTATTCTAGATGAGAAAAGAGGAACTCCAAGAAGTTTACTCAGGGTCACACCCTTCGCTACTGAGCTAGACTGGACGGCAGACCTATCTGACTCCAACCTCATCTACCAGCCCAGGCTTATGCATGAAATTATTCCTATGTGATGGATCCTCAAGCTGAGGCAGCCACCCTTTGAATGTGTGAACTCCCCTAACTTAGCCTTTATTAGAAAATGCAAGATCTCACTTATTGATTTAATAATGTCTGTTTGGTTTTGTTTTAGTAATAGCTCAGTCCTAATGGAATAAAAACAAAGGCCTCACAATCCTACAATCTTGGAATTAAATGATGAGTGTTCATCAACTCAGTGATTTAGTCTTTAAAGCCATCACTCAACTCCTTCATTAAAAACTTGAACCATTTATTTAAGTACCAGTGGTTAAGTTCAGTTGGTTAGTCAAGGTCAATCAAGGCCTTCAAGTTATTCCCTGTTCTCTCCTCAGTAAACTGAGAGAGATAACTAATCTCAACCCAGTCATGTCTTCTCCCTTCCTATTCTCAATGTATGTCATAGTATACTATCTATCAAGTGTCAAATGAAGGATTGTTTGCTGAGCCCAGCTAGATCAGGGGCCTTTTCACCCAACTCTGAGTTTGATGTTCAGAATCAGAACCCTGTTTTGAGTTGTGCTATGTACTCATTATTTTGTGCTCTTCTAGTGCAGCCTGGGATCCATTAGCTAGAGCTGGAAGAAGGATAGTTAGGGAGGACAAAGTGCTGCCTCTTCACTACCATCTCTGAATAGCCTTCCAAATAATATCTTCCCACTGTGCTGGATCTTAGTAAAACCTTGAAGAAGTGGATAGAGCTCTGGAGTAAGGGCCAGGTCTGAATCCCAGATTTACTCCTGGCAGGTGGTGTGAGTGTGGATAGGCCATTTTAATGTTTATCCTATATAAATGCGGAATGAAACGGCCACTTCATTAGAGGAATCAGATGAAACAATATATAAATTCAGTTGTCATTATTAATGTAATGTGATGTGAGGATCTGAGGCCAAGACTAAGAAGTTTTGGAGCCCAGGGTAGATGATGCTGAAACTTCAATTCTTCAGCTACTGCTGACTTACACACTTGACAGAACACTTGGTCCAGGCATGCTGGAATGAAATGGACTTAAAGCTATTATGAGCATCATTCAAACAAAGTGCACTTTTGTCTGAAAAAACCAAACTCACAGAATTGAGTTTCAAGAGGTGGGTATAAATTGAGAATATTGGGATATATGCCTATGATCTTTGTGTTCTCTTTTGTATGTGGATAGACTAAGGAGAGCTCAAGCAGGCTTTCTCTG
Source organism: Suncus etruscus (assembly GCF_024139225.1). NCBI lineage: Eukaryota > Metazoa > Chordata > Mammalia > Eulipotyphla > Soricidae > Suncus > Suncus etruscus. Next base: position 131,459,271 of record NC_064853.1, on the reverse strand, counting down.
CACATCCTTTTACATTTCTGTTTGCAACTTAGAATAATAATGCCACTTACCAGCAATCCACAAACTCCTCTTAACAATCCTATATCTGTCACTGCCATCACAAAACTTACAAATACCAAAAAGAACAAAAAACAGAAGTGATGTTTGGATCAATATGAGCAGCCGGCATATTCCATTTCTGAGAAAGGCACACATTAAAATTCGCTTGTTTACATTTTAAGGCTAACAGAGGGGCCCTTCATTTCAGAGAATTAAATGAGAAAATTCTCCTGGATTCAAGCATTAGCAAAATGGAATGTTTGTGTAATTGTTTCCAATCATCATCTGATTTTCTCCTTCCCTCACCTTCCCCATAACAGCTCCCATAAAGGAGGGTGCATTGGGTTCCACACATTTAAAATCTAGAATGGCTTATTACAAAGGGAAAATAAAGAACTAAATTATATTTCAAACAAGCCAAAGAATTGAAAACAAACTTCAAAGAGAAAGGGGGGAAATCACACTACCCCCCTTATAAATAAAAATGGAAATGAAAAAAATGGAAATGAGACGACTTTCTTCTGACCTACTTTTTTCTAAAGCACTCCACTACTAAGGTGCAGAACAGAAATAGCCTGAGAGATGGGGGTGGTTGGTAGGGACTTTTGCTTGTTTCATTTATCCATCAGAACCTAGGAATATCCAACTTGGAAAGTCCAAAGTAAAAGAGTGATTTTAAAAATGAAATGCACAATTAGGGTTAATAGTTAGGAGAAAATAAAGGAGATCCTGTTTGAACTCCAGTCAACAGAGAATAAGAAAAAGTGTGAGAAGGGAGGGAGTAAGGAGAATAAATATTAGTCTGAGACATGTAATAAGCTTTCTGTACAAAAAGAGGACAAATAAAGTCCTTACCCTTGGGGCAGTCCAAGTGCAATAAAAAAGATCCAATCTATTGAAAGGAGCAGTATTAAACAAAACACATACAATGAAACACAGTGCATTTCCCTTCATGTTCAATTTGTTGGTAAATCTCAAATTGTTTATACTGAATATGAAACTTTCATCTTTTATTTGATACATGATGTGTTGGTTATATTTATTATTAATCCTACATACTCCTTTCTATGTTTTTATACTCAAAATAAAACAAGAAGAAAGAATATGATATATTATTGCAAAGGAGAACATTAGGGATCTAACAGTAGTTCTTCATCAGTATAACAGACTATCCAGAAGTCAAGACAGGAGATGAGGCAATTTGAGAGTATGCTGATGGCTGAGATAAAAGAGCACACAATTTTTTGTTATTGATGTTGTTTTAAGAAGTAACTTTTTCTGGCACTAACCTCCTAAGGAAAGCTTGATATTAAGTACTAATATTCTACATTAAGTTTAGTAGAGAATAGCTACTACTGACATCAGCTTGTAGATTCCCATCTCTGAAAAGAAACTGTGGAAATTTAATTTCACAGGGACGTACTTCATATGACAAGTAACACATCTGATATGACACATGAAAATAGTAAGTACAGAAGGGCATATTAATCTGTTATTATCCTGATATGGCCTCCTCCTTTATTTTCCATGTGAACAAATGCTTACTAAGTGATAGCAGATGGTATGTATCATATATGGAACCTAAGTCCACGTGGCAGAACCAGAATGTGAATGGCAAAGTGACTTGTCTCAATGTAAATATAAGAAAGGATAAGAGGCCACTGTAATTAAAAGTGAACAATGAGGCACAAGATGATTTGGTCCAGTTCTGAATGACTGGCAGTAAAAATATTGAAAGAGACAAGGTTTTCATTAATAAAATGAAAATAACTTTGTTAATATTGAGCTTCACTACTAGCAAGATATTCAAGTGGAAACATCAGAGGTATAAGTAGCTAAAAACACACTAAAATGGTCTAGAACAAATATATAAGCCTATTAGGCAGTAAGAAAAACACTTTGAACATAGTCACATCCCTCAAAGAATTGATAACAGGAGATCACAAAGTAGAGATTATAAACAGAGTGGCTTATTAAAATTATTTGGTACTGATTATGACTACCATAGTAAAATAAAAAGGAAAATGTAAACAAGGGAAAAGAAGATACAAAAAACTATAAAATGAAGAAGGAAAAGGAGCAACAACATGTATGAGCCTGGCTGGGGGAAACATGAACATTGTAAGTTTCAACAAAAAACTTGGAAGCATACAGAATTTCCAATATGGTTTAGACAACTCTTCCCCCAAAAGCCTAAAATCTTACCTAGGCAGTTAATCTAAAGGGTAAGCTTGTCATATACTCACTTTATTAAGCAGTATCATTAAATGGAAGTTGGAGGCAGGGTATCCTAATATCAACTGTCAACAACTCATTCTAGAACATCAACTATTGAAACAGAGATGAAAGAGCATTGAATCCTTTCTTTCCTTCTAGAACCTGATGTTCAAATGCCATGCACTGCTTGCTAAGCCAGTACAGGCAGAGTGATGAACTAGACTGTGAAGAAGCATGGAAAGAAAGACATCCACTAAGGATGTTCCATTCTCAATGCTCTGAAACAGTTAAGACATTCCAGGTCTATGACAACTGCGTAGTCAATAGAAGCAGCTGAGAGTGGAAGCTCAGAGCACAGAATCTCAGATACTATGTGCCCATGGACAAGTCACTTAATTTCTTTACATCTTTATTTCTTTATTTGTAAGATATAAAGAGAGAAAGCACCTCCCATCACGTGGTTGTGATAAATACGTAATAAATATTAAGAACTCAAGGCAGCACTTTTTAGTTTGTTTTGGGGGGCTACACTCAGTGATGTTCAGGGTTTACTCCTGGCTCTGTGATCAGGAATTACTCTTGGCCCTGTGGTCAGAAATTACTCCTGGCAGGACTTGGGAAACCATATTGGGCACTGGGGATCAAACACAAGTTGGCCATGTGTAAAAGCAAATGCCCTAACTACTGTACTATCTTTCCAGCCCCTTAAGATAGTAATCTTGGTAAGTGTAGGCTAGTATTATAAGATTTAACTTACCCATGTTTAATGTGTAATGAGAATATACTCAGTTTTGATTAGTTGCTGGTTACAGACACAAAAACATTTCATAAAGGCATATCCTTAACATTTGTGCACTGCACTGTGTAAATCTGGAACACCGTGAGACTCGAGTAAGTTAAGCAAATAACTCGATACAATGCAGTGAATTCCACCCATTAGCCTATGTTCCTGTAGAATGGGCAGAATCCTGGGCCATTAAAAAGAAACAAGACAGTAGTGATCTAGACTCTACTGGGACAGCTACACCTTGCTCTATTTGGGCCTTCTGCATGAAAAGTATGGCTCTCCTAATTTTTCTTCTACCTCTACTCTTATCAGCTCAGCTCAGTTTCATTGTCTTATTAACTACTAAAACCAACCTCCCTGCCACATAAACTTGCTGGTGATGAAAAAACACATATAGCTCAAGAAAATACCTGGCAGAAATTGAGGACTGAAGGAAATACCCCAACCTCCCCAAATTTCACAAGGGTCAAAGATACCCTGCTACTATCTCAAGTACTACCTCATTCTATGGATGCATATAGCTTATACTGTGACTAAAAGAATCACCAGAGAAAAATAAGTGATAATAATTTATGAGGTGCTATAGTGATTCATTTCATATGCCTCCTCCATTAGCAGTGTGTCTGAATTAACTTTAATATGCATGTTATCATGTTAATCTTGGATACTAAAAAAGAATGCATCATCATTAACCTTACTAGCCCTGAATGTAGCGATGTGGTCTTTGGCTTAGATTTAACCGAGATAGCAATATTTCTTGGCACCTCAGTCCCCTACCTATCTGTATGCATTGCCACAAGTCACCCTGGAAAATCTCTGCTGAATCAGAAGCCCATTTTTCAAACATTTGACTCTAACTGCCTATAAGTCACTAGAAGTTGACTCCACCTTCCTTTTATTTTTTTCCTCTAGATTCCTCTAAATGAGAATAAATTTTCCATTCAAAGAGCAGAAACCAGAAAAGACCTCTAATGGCTGGTGGAAAAAGGCCCAAGATATGAAAGGATGTGGTAGTCTGTGTTCTTTTTATGAAAGGAAGTTCATGCCAGTGTAGCAGAACTGCTCTTTAACACTCAGGGGCCTCTTCCCAGTGACCCCATTAAAGGTAAGCAGGAAATTTAGCTTCAGAGAACAGGAAAACAAATCAAGCAATACTGGAAGATTAGCTGTTAAATATAATAAGAAAAAAAATCACCCAAATAGTAAAACTTCTGTATATCTTTCTTTGGATGTCATCTCTTCAAATTGCTAAATGTTAGGTAAAATAAATGTATGGAAACATCTATATAATAAATTGTGATGTGCTCACTTCTTTATTTCTAAACTGTATAGTGTTAAAAATAGGATAACTATGGGACTTGTTCAATAAATTGCATTTATCACTTTTTCCTGTCATTTATTCTCTGTATTTGAAGAACAAGATAATAAGAACCATAAAATTTTATAAAAGGAGAAAAATACAAGAATAAACTCTAAAAAAAACTTAAAATTAAACATTTATCCTTAAGAAAATTAAAGCAGTTTCTGTTCTTAACAAATGTAATGGCATATAGTTTTACAATTTAATAAATAAAAATATTGACATACAAAAAGTAAGCTGGTTACCAGTATAACTCTTTTGGCTACTAAGAAAGCTACCAATAACAATGTTATCAATCTACCTGAGTTTATGTGTGGATGTGTGGGTAGTTTTATGTTTTCTTTTTAGGTCTAATCATTGTTTTTATGGCTGTACATAAAGAAAACATGATATGAATAAGAAGAAAACTAGAACTTAGTCATTTCTATCCTCAAAGGGCAGAAAAAATTCTAAGGGACAGAATAAAATATTTTCATACTTTCTCTAACTAAATTTTTGCAATGGAAGAACTATCAATTATTTTTCATAATTCACTGACTGACCTATTGTTATATTTTTATAACATGGATTCATTCTAATTTGCTGATATCTATTTTAAAAGAAAAAACTTTCTACTTCAGCCGGGAGATCAGTATATTTTGTTGTAGAAGAAAATAAGTATAACCATCAAAACTACTCAGATCATGTACTTTTATTAAGTTTTAAGAGGATCATGAGCTGAAGTCTACTCTCTTTGTTATGAAAGAACATTTAGTGGTAAATGATTAAAGATAAATACCAAAGGTATACTATCCTTGACATAAAGATTAAAAAGAAACACAAAGATTAAAAGGGAGCTGAAAAAAAAGAAAAAAAACAAGTTACCTCATGACAGTAATGGTTAGAAATGATCACTATAAACAAGAACTGGATGCTGAAAGTAGGTAAGGTGATATACAGAATACTCCCTCAATAACACTATTGGAAAACATGTCTAATGGGAATAAAAGAAGACTGAAAGAAAGAGAACAAAAATGTCGGCAGTTTGGAGGGCGTGAGGGAACCCGGGGGCATTGGTGTTAGGAAATGCACATTGGTGAAGGGATGGGTGTTGGACATTGTATAACTAAAACTCAAACATGAACAACTTTGTAATTGGCTCTCCCAGTGATTCAATTAAAATTTTATTTTAAAAAATGCCTAAGCCTGACACTGGTTTGACTATGCAGTTTTCCAGTATAATTTTAATAGCATTAGTATATTAGTACCACTTCTTATAAAATACAAATAAATTATAATTTAAAAAATAATAAGTGACCTGTTTTATGATACAGTAATTTATCAGGCACACCTAAAACCATTCTTCAGTTGAAGGAAAATAATTTTGCATAGGTGATACTTTGGGATACAAGAAAGAAACCAAAATTAAGGTTTCTGACTTCCAAGTCAATTTCTACCACTAACTCAAGCTATGACCTTGAATACTTCACATCTCTTCTTAGATCAATTCCCACAACTGTAAAGTTAGGAAACTGGAATAGGCAATCTCACCAAAGAATCATTCAACTCCATGTGTTTATATTTTGTGAGACCTTTAAATGCATCCTCATCATCAAAGGATGTGATTATTAATTGCAGTTATCTTTCTATCTAAAGGTCTTACCAGGAATAACAAAAGTTTAAAAATCAGTTACTTTGGGGCAATAGTGCCTTCGGAAGCTGTTGTGTTAGGAAAAAAAAATCAATAAAATTGACTGCAATCCAGGCACAACAGAAACGGACTGTCCAGGATATATATCTGAACATCCCTCAGGTTAGCAAGCCAATGGGTAAAACACTATCTTTAAATTAGCTTTACAAACAAACCATCACTTGATCACTTGCCTGAGTCAAGTGGTAGATTATACGAGTTGAGTAAGTAATAGATTCAACCTATATACCTTCTGTTATCTATGAGAAAAGCAGACTGATAGAGAAAACCCCCCAAGCCAAAAGCCCATAGATCAGTAATTAAAAGCCAGTAAATAAGTATAAATTTGTTAATTTGCAGGAATTAGCTGGTGAAGTTAAGCAAGTTTCTTCATCTTTAAGTGAAAGTCAGCAACCTACTTTGTGAGATTTCTATAAAAATTATAAAAATAACTATAACAATAATTATTGCATATATATATATTCTTCCTTACATAGTTTTTCCATAACCTTGATATTCTGAAAAAGTCAATTTAAACAGTACTTTATTTTTAATGTTCTATATTGGTTCAGTTTACTCTGAACTAGTACCGTATTTGCCGGCATATAAGACGACCCTTCAACCCATGAAAAACTTCATAAAAGTCTCAAAAGTAAGTTACTTCTTAAAAGTAAGAAGGGTGCGGATCACTTATCCCTGAAGCTGAAACAAGTTTCAGCATGCTGTATACCAGCATATAATATGACTCCAACTTTTAGGAAGTTTTTCATGGGTTGAAGGGTCGTCTTATATGCTGGCAAATACGGTAATAATAAAAATGAAAGTTAATCAATGAATAAGTTATAGGTATAATTATGTTTGTATTAATTTTTAGTTCTCATCTAAGTTTTGCTTAATATTCACATCAACCCCAATATCATCCCTATTTTAAAGATAAAGACAGTAATAACCATAGAAATGTCACAAGGTGTCAGGATAGTGAGTGGTCTGAGGTGCTAGAATTAAGCTTCACTTCTGAGAAATGCCGTGAGTCCTCCAAAGAAAAAAATGAAAGTATGCAATAAAATAATTAACCTCATGGTATCTATTGTTAAAGAATTTAACAAGTCTTTGACATTAAGAAAGTCCCCAAAGTTCCATTTGCATATATGGAGCTATCGTCAAAATCATAATTTAAAGAAAAATTCGTAGGTTACCCAAATCCAGTTTTATAAGTTGAGAAAGACTAAAAGTTGACCAAGCTGAAGTGCTCTAAGTCTTGTTTGTTATTACTGTAAACAACAGAAAGTTAGAGTTGAATGTTCTCTAACTTTCTCCTCTGATGACTCAAGGCACTTTTGTTTATATTTTAACACAGAATATTCATCCTGTATTTGAACAGAGTGCCTCTTTTGAAAATGAAAACAAGCACCTTAGGAAAAGTTACCATTTTTGCCTCTCTATTTCCTAAGTGCTAGTTACCCAGTGCATTAATTATAGCAAAGGATCAATAAACAGGTATTAAATTAAGAACTAAATATTAATTCTTCATTAAAAAAAGGTGATCTATTGGGGGCCAGAGAGATAGCATAGAGGTAAGGCTCTTTGCCTTGCACACACAGCCTATCCAGTATGGAAGGTGGTTCGAATCCTGGCATCCATATGGTCTCCTGCGTCTGCCAGGAGCGATTTCTGAGTGCAGAGCTAGGAGTAACACCTGAGCACCACCGGGTGTGACTCAAAAACCAAAAAGAAAAAAAAAAGGGGGGATCTATCTATTCTGTATGAATATTGAGATGACATTTAAAGATAACAGTCTAGAGATGAAAGTTAGGAGTTTAGCATTAGGGCCTGAGCAATAATACAGTAGTACAGTGTTTGCTTTGCACATAATTGACCTGAGTTCAATCTCATATAGTCCCCTGAGGCTACCAGGAGTGATTCCAGAGCACAGAGCAAGTTGTAACACTGAAGCATCACCAAGAAGCCCCCCAAACAAACAAACAAACAAGTGAAGAACAACAACAACAAAAAAAAACCCTTTAGTTTACAATCTTTAAGACTAAAGATTGAAATTGAGTCTTTAAGCATAGGGATGGGATTCAACCTCAAGAGTAGATGAACACTGGTTCCTTCTCCCCAGGAGAAAGAGAGAACAGGAATGCAGATTAGACACTCAGTCTTGAATGCTTATGTAAAGAGCTGAGATTGTTCTCTTTTCTGTGTCCCTCATTTTATTAAATAATTTTGAACCACACCTAGTAATACTCAGGGGTTACTTCTGGCCCTGTAACTTAGGAATTTCTCCTGGTGGTGCTTGGGGAACCATATGGAATTCCTGGAACAGATCCTGGGTTGACCATGCACAAAGTAAGCACCTTACCACAGTATTCTGGCTCCATGTGTCCCTCATTTCTGACCTCTAGAGGAAACATTCTGAGAATGTTCCCCAAAATAAACCATGGAGGACTTCCCAGTGTTCTCCCCTACACTGACTAGAGAGGGAAGCCAGTATAGCTAGCCAGATTGAGGCCTGAACTGCTCCCTCGTCTGGAATTCCACCCTCAAAACTCAGGTGTGTCCTCGAGCAGGGGGCTCAGATCAACTGATGAGCCAGAAAAAAGGAACAACACATTGCTTGCACAGGGATTTTCTTTTCAGATGGAACAGGAACACAAGTCATTCTGCTCAGAGAAGGTTCTCACCATCTCACCATTTCAGCAAGATCTGTGACACACTGTAGGCCCCTGAAATGCCACAAATTTCCTAAGAGGTAAGTGGGACCTACTTGATATTTTGACACAGGCCATGAACAAAAAGCAGAGCGCCACTGTGAACTTCTGCTACCTGGACTGTAATTGACTTTACACTACAGCTGGGAAGGAGCCCATAAACCAAGCCAGACAAAGCTGTCAGTGTATACCAAGGTTCTAGCAAATCAGAAACAGCAATAGGGGCAAGCTTGGTGTAAAGTAAATTTTTGAGAACAACAGAAATATTTGCAAGGAGGGAAAAAAACATTACTGCAGATAAGACTTATTCTTACTGCTGTTCCTCCTTGAAGGACTCAGAAGACTTGGAGGAATCCCACATGCCTGTGCTAGAAACACAAATCTAGTTCCAGCCAACCTTTTCAGGACACAGCAAGAGTCCAGCTAAAGTCTCCATAGAAAACTCTTGACCCAGGTCACGTAAGAGCACAATGAGTCCTTCACTCTATTCTGTGCCAGCTGACACCAGTGACCCCAAGCTCCAGGATACAGAGTGCTTTTCAAGTAGTTTAATACTTGAGCATGCACTCTCTTTTTCTGGCAAAACAGACTTGTTGACTAGCAGAGGTGGACAGGACCTTAGAGATGTAACTCTCTAGTCATACAAACCAGGAATGAGGCCCAAAGAGGTTAAGGGTTTTGACCAAGGTCATCTAGTTTATTAGTTGCTTTCTTGGGCTAGAATTTAATTTGCCAACTCTCATCACAGTGCCTTATTTAATAAACTGATACCTTCCTTAATCAAGGCAGTGGTATCTCATTATCTAAATATTCACTAGGTACCTACTCAGCGCCAGTTACTAGCAATATCAGGAAAACATTCTTTTTCCCAAGTCAAGATGGTGGGTGTGTGCAGAAATAAGAGAAATCTCCAAGAAGCAGAAGAGAGGAGATCCCCTCATGTGATCAAAGAGAAACCCCCAAAGGCCAAAAGCTGCCAGAATAAGAAGTCCAGAGGTTCTAGGAGAAAGAGCTGGCAACTTTGCATCCATATTTGGAGGTGCCCATGAAAATTCCACTAAGGGAAGGTAGAAATTATGTTTGAATGACCCAATATACATCAACACACACATTTCTAGATTTGGTGGGAAAAGAGATTCATTTGTTTAAATCTGATCACAACTGACTTTGTTTTCTGGGTTTTAGAATAAGTTATATATCCTGAGTGGAGCGGCAACTCCCAGGGCAAAACAGGTTCAAGCCAGATGGGAAATATCCAAATACTTTTTAGCACAATAAGGACAGGGTTGGCAGATACTAAAAGATCCAGGTCAAAGTCACATTCAGTGGGAAAAGAGCAGCACCCCCATGAGATTAGAATATGCAATGTCTGAGAAGAATAAAAAGCAAAAAAACAAATGCTCACCTTGGCAAGGTATGCACTGCTTTGGAGATGACCTAGAAAAAATATTGTTGTGTCTCTCTGAGAGGGTAAGCAACAGAGAATGGTTTCCTACAGTCCACACTCTCTATTGGGACCTATATACAGCCAGTCACCACCTCCACGTAATGTCCTGAAATCAGAGAGACTGTGCAGAGAAGATTCTCAGCGATTATCTAAAGCAGATCTCAGAAGAGAGCAATGAACAAGATGGAATTTCCCAAAAAAGAGGTGCTGATGAAGGTGGGAAAAATGAGGAAATGGTGTGGAAAATGGACAGACAGGAAGATGATGAGATCTCTGTATTTGGAAGCTGGTAGATCCAAACAGAGTGCTTCCAAATCCTTACCCAGCACATGATGATGGGGATCAAATGGTCCACAGGAAGAAAACAGGGTTAGAAGAAGATTGAGAGCCACTGTTCTAAACAAATATCTAATGCTATGCCTGGTACAGAAACTGGATGTTGCTCTTAAAGTAATATTTTTATTTTATTTAATATACTTTTATTTAAAGCCTTGTGATTTGCAAAGTTATTCATAGTTAGACTTTAGACATACAATGTTTCAGTGCCAAACCCACCCCCAGTGTCAACCTCCCTCCACCAATATTTCTTTAGTCCACACCACAACTCTCCCTTCCAGCTTACCATCTTAGCAAGCACATTTTAAGTTTGATTGTTAAAGTTTGGGTCTCATTATTTCATTGCTGTTGATAGTTTAAATATGTAGTTCTGTCCTTCCTTAACACTACCTATACACCCAAGTCCCTTCATCCCTTGTCCCCCATTATTTCACATCTGTCTTTCTCCTCCTGTACTCAATTTCTTTCCTTCTTACTATACTCTGGGTCCAAAAGTGCTCAAGACAACTACATTTAAACCATTAAATCTTCATGTAGTATTCCAAATATCACATATAAGTGGTATCATTCTGTATTTAGACGACTTCTAGCTTACTTTTTTTTTGACATATCTTAAAGTTCCATCCAGGTTACAGTGAATTCCATGACTGCATCATTTCTTACAACTAACTAGTAATCTATTGCATATAATATATCTTCATGACCCACACTCATCTATTATTGTATGTCTAGGTTCATCCCAACTGCTAGGTATTATACTGAGAGCTGCATACGTGGAATGCATATGTTTATATGACCCAGTCAACATTCCCACCAGCAATAGATGAGAATTTCTTTTCTTTTTTTCGCCACATCCCCGCCAACACAACTTGTTTTTTGTTTGTTTGTTTGCTTATTTTTTATTTTGGGGCCTCACTCTGCACTCAGAAATTGCCCCTTGCAGGCTTCGGGGGCCATATGGGATGCTGGGAATTGAACCCAGGTCCATCTAGGTAGGGCGCATGCAAAGCAAATGTCCTACCACTGTACTATTTATCCTGCCCCATTTTTTAAATCCGTATTTTTAATATTTTAATATGTTTCATCCTCCTGGTGCAAGATGATATCTAATTGTTGTCTTGATTTGGATTTCCCTAATGATAAGGTCTGATGAGCAATTTTATGTGCTAGTTGACTATATGTTGGCCTTCCTCAGAGAGGTGTTTGTTCATTTCCTCACCCATTTTTTAATGTTCTTTTTTTATTTTAGTTTTTGGGAGGTTAAACTTTGTGAGTACTTTATATATCCTAAATATTGACTCCATATTTGATGTGGTGAGTACAAATATTATCTCCCATCAAGTTTCTATCTTTCAGTTTTAGCCCATATCTTTTTTGCTGTTCAGAATCTTCAAGTAATTTTACCCTCTTTAGCTGTAGCCATAATTAGGGCTTCATTTGCCTTCAGATAATTGGCTTCCTTCTCTCTCTGGTGTCTGGTTCCACATGGGCAGTTACTCTAGCCAGGAGGGTGTCACACGCAGCAAATCCACTTTGTCTGTGCTGAGCTAATGAGGGCTCTCAGTGTGGCTGCACTGAAGTGTCTGGGATGCAGTGTCTCTGCACAGACACACCCCCTGCCACAAAGGAGGACAATCCTTCCCAAACTGAATCATGCCACTCTGTCTACTTACTGGAGTTCTATATACCGATTTAATGCTGAGTCTATCACATCAAAAAGCAGCAAAGAAAAATTCTGTGTGTCAGTGTAAGTGTGTATGTAAGAAGGAAGAAGATAAAGTTAAAATATCAGACAAACACAGAGAAATGTGGATGAGACCTATGTCCAATAGTTAACAAATAATAATCACAGAGGACAATTTTTCTGGCAAGAATATGAGTACTGGTAAGTTTTTCATTTATTTCCAAAAACATAAATGAATTCTTGAGGCTGGAGAGATAGTACAGTAAGTAGGGCAATTTCCTTACACACATCCAACACAGATTTGATCTTCAGCATCCCATATGGTCCCCCAAATGCCACAAGGAGTAATTCCTATGTGAAAAGTCAAGAATAAACCCTGAGCACTGATAGGTGTGGCCCAAAATCTAAATAAATAAACAAACTCAGATCCCCTAGATATTAAAATTTTAATATTGATCAGAGTTCATCTACATGACAGAGTTCTATAAAGTCCTTTTAAAAAATGAGAAAATGTCCCCAATAATTGTAAGAGAAAGCAATAGTTTACATTATCCTGATTATAAAATAAAAGCTAAAATGGGAAGAAAAAAGAAACAATGGTTACCTGTGAATCAAAAGATCACAGGCACTTTTATATATTTCCATAAATTCTGCAGAGGTCAGGGAAATGGTGATCATGAAATTATGATCATCTGAACACCGCCAGAGAAATCCCCAGCCTTCTCCAGTACATCAAAAAAAGAGAAAGAAAGAAAGAAAGAAAGAAAGAAAGAAAGAAAGAAAGAAAGAAAGAAAGAAAGAAAGAAAGAAAGAAAGAAAGAAAGAAAGAAAGAAAGAAAGAAAGAAAGAAAGAAAGAAAGAAAGAAAGAAAGAAAGAAAGAAAAGTTAAGAGACAGTAAGAAGAGAGAAAGAAAGGAAGAAAGAAGATAGAAAAAGAATGAATGAAAGAAAAAGAAAGGAAGGAAAAAAGAGAAAAGAAAAGAAAGTTCTATAAAAACGCCCACATTTTGGCATTACTAATGTCTATAAATGATATATGCCATTTATTCCTACCCTGGACAGGATTTATAATGTAGTTTGAGTTGCCTATTAGCATATAAAGCAAGAATCAACTCAAATTCTCTTAGGTTTGAGAAGCAATGGGACAATGTTTCCAGTTAATACCAAGGTCAAAGTTTTCCCTCACATTGTGTCCCTGTGTCATACTCATCAATGTTCTTCAATATTAGCTGACTTCCTACCTCCTCCATAGATCTATCCCCAACATTTCAAAAGCACTGTTCCCACTGAATTCCAGTAACAGTCATGCTTTCAGGGTTATTTGAAAATAACAAATGACTATAAAACAAATTTATTATACTATAAAGTTATAAATTCACAACAGACACTGCCATCCTAGATCCATATAGATGTAGATTATGTTTTACTTGCATGTTGTTTAAAATGACACTGACAAGCTTTCAAATAATAATCCATGAGTCTGGGAATGAGGTTCAGTGAAAGTGTTTGACTCGAATGTGAGACTTCCTAGCTTTGATCCTAAAACTGAAACCTACACACACACACACACACACACACACACACACACACACACACACACACACACACACACACACACAAATACACACACACACCTGTCAGACATCCTTTTTATTATTTTATGTAAACACCATGGTTACAAAGCTGTTTATGATTGATTTTCAGTCTTATAGGGTATACCCTTTATCCTTGTATATTTCCTGCAACCAATGTCCCCAGTTTTCCTCTCATCCTCTGCACTGCCTGCCTCTGGGACAGAAGTTTTACCTCTCTCTCTCTCTCTCTCTCTCTCTCTCTCTCTCTCTCTCTCTCTCTCTCTCTCTCTCTCTCTCTCTCTCTCTCTCTCTCTTTCTCTCTCTCCCTCTCTCTCCCTCTCTCTCCCTCTCTCTTCCTCCTTTCTCCTCCCCTCCCTCCCTCTCTTTCTTTCACTTCCTTTTTTTTCTTTTAGGCACTGTAGTCTACACTATTGTTAATGAAAGGAAACCATGCATAACTATGTATATCACTTTATTTCCTTTCAGCATCCAGTTCTTTTCCAGAGTGATCATTTCCAACAATCATTGTTATAGAGGTTCTTTCTCTGCCCTAACTGCACTCTTCCACTATTTATTTCTGGCAAGGATCCTACCATGAACTGATCCTACTGGCCCTTGTCTCTATTGTCTCTGGAAATAATTACCATACTATCATTTTTTTTATTTTCCACAATGAGTGCAACCATTCTATGTCCCTCTGATTCATTTTGCTCAGCATAATACTCTCCATATCCATCCATGTATAAACAAATATTATGACTTCATCTTATCTAATAGCTATGTAGTAGTCCATTGTGTAGATGTGCCACAGTCTCTTTATCCACTCATTTGTTCTCAGGCACTTGAGTTGTTTCCAGATTCTGGCTATTGTGAATAATGCTGTAATGAACATAAGAATGCAGTAGGCTTTTTTGCATGGTGTTTCTTTTTGGTTCCTAGGATATATCTCTAGAGAGATATATATCTCTCTAGGCTGGATCATATGGAATCTCAATTTTGTGGAACATCTCTTGAGAACTGAGCACAGGGCTGGAGTGATACATAGCGAGTAGGGCATTTGCTTTCCATATAGCCAACAAAGGTTTGCTCTCCAGCATCCTACATGGTCTCCCAACCTTCCAAGAGTGATTTCTGAGCACAGAGACAGGAATAACCCTTGAATGCTCCCTAGTGTGGTACACACACACACACACACACACACACACACACACACACACACACACACACACACACAATGAGAGAGAGCTCTTAGCTCACATATCAGTGTGGCAACAACCAGTCAATTCTGATCCACAAATTCCTCTATATCTTCCTCCAAACTTAGACTCCACCCTGGCCTCACCCTTTCCTGTCCCCACCCTGAGCTGAGTATGCATGGTTCATTTCTGCTTGTTTACTTATGAGTTTAGAAATATTTATCAGTAGAAATGGTTCTGTGAAGGTGGAAAAGTGAATAAAGACTAAATAGTATCATGTTTTAGGAAGCAAATACATAAAAAAACTTACTTTGTGAAGTTAAAAAAGTTATTTTTGGTTTGTTTTTGTTTGTTTTATTTGTTTTGAGCAGTTCTCAAGACTTTTTTCTGACCTGCACTCAAGGAGCACTCCTGGAATGGACTCAGGGTAGATAAGAGATTCTGTAGATCAAATCCAGGTTGGTCACATGCAAGACAAGTGCCCTGTCTGCTGCACTATTTCTCTAGCTCCAAAGAAGTTCCATGCTTAATAAGTGGAAAATCTGTTGTGAAAAATACAACTGAAGCTGACATTAGACATCTGTATATTATGATATCTTATTGAATGTTATAATTATAATCTTTACTTTTTATTACCTTCTTGGCCTGTGTGGTATCAATTTTTAATACCTTAGGAGTAAATTTTTTCTTTCTCAAGTACAAGCATCCTGGATGGTAACGAGGCAGACACCCTTCTGTTCCAGAGACCACACTGTACAGTGATTCATGGAGTATATTTCCGGAATCCTGGCTCTGCCAGGTTACTTGGTGTGTGACTCTTTGCAAAATCTCTCTAACCTTTAGTTTTCTCACTGGTAAAATATAGCTATCATATCTGTGTTTTACAGATAATGAATGAAATCACCTGCAAAAAGCCTAGCATAATAACTGGAACAAAATAATGACTAAATAAATGGCCTTAAAATTATCATTAGTATATTTTTCTTATTCTTAAAGTACTAGGCTGCAATATTTTCAGTAAATGTTACTTGAATTTACACTGGTTTTTAGATGTTGGTTGGAGCAACAATCAACAAAATCAAACTTAAACTAATTAACAATGGAAGCTCAAACATTCTAAAATCTACCTCAGTGTAATTTAAACCATCCATGAATGTAATTTTATAGAAATAAAGCCTAAATGTTTAAAGTAAACATAAAAGTCTTTTAAAGAATCATATTAACTCCCTCAGTATGTCTAACATAATGCATACAAACTATCCACTTATACAAATACATAATATATCCATTGCATAGAGCATAATCACAATATTAGAAGAAAAGATTTGAAGAGATAGTACCCACTGGTAGGGCCATGTCTGGTATGGCAAACCCAAATTCAATACCCAGCATCCCCTACAGTTGCCAGGAGTTATAACTGAGCACAGGGATTCAACTAATCACTGCTATTTGTTGCCCAAATTCAAAAACAAACAAAAAAATCCCATGAAACATGGATGAAACTTAGATCGAAAAATACAAAATCTGCCTGATTGTATTATTTTGTTTTAATAAGGTAAATGACAAAAGTCTAATTTTTTTTAACCCCAAACAGTTCATTTGGATTTCCATTAAAGAAACAATCTTGGATTTCTGTCCCTCAAAATCCATTTGCTCTGCATCATATAATTAGAAGCTGTTATTCTAAGTATTTTTTGGAAGTTCAAGGAGAAGGTTTTTTTCTTTGATTTTATGCCATTTTCTTAGCCAAAAAAAATAATAAAAGACCCTTTTAATAAATGTCTCTTGGACTTGTTCTGCCTGCAGCTTATTAAATCGTTGTCTTCTCTGATTCTAGATCTGAAGGTTTCTGAGATTGAATTCTGTGATCAGTCACGTTAAAAAGTGAAGAGATGTGAGGCCCAACCCCTTCTCAGATCTCCAAGTGTGGAAGGACATTTTGGAACTGAATGTGGCTTTGTAACACTGTAGATAGGACGGTCAAACCCCTATTTAAAGACCTTTGATGCCTTCAAATGTTAGAAGAAAGGGAAAAAAAACCTCAGGTTCTCAAAACTCAATAGCTCTATTTAAAAGAAAATAATTGACAGTACCATCCAATTTCCCTTTACCCCTTTCACCCTCTATAAAATGGCCCAATTCCTCAGCTCAGTCGTTGTTTTTTTTTTTGGTTTTTTTTTTTTTTTTTTTTTTTTGGTTTTTCGGGCTACACCCATTTGATGCTCAGGGGTTACTCCTGGCTAAGCACTCAGAAATTGCCCCTGGCTTGGGGGGACCACATGGGACACCGGGGGATCGAACCACGGTCCTGATCCTTGGCTAGCGCTTGCAAGGCAAGCACCTTACCTCCAGCGCCACCTTGTTGGCCCCCCCTCAGCTCAATCTTGACATCTAGAAATGTTGGGTAATGGTGACATGTACAGTTACTATGTGTGCACTTTGCCAGAGCATAGACTCACTCTGTTCTTGAAAGAGAAGACTTTTTTTTTACAATGTTGTTTTTATTTTTAGTTTACCTTTTTTTAAGTGAGTGAGAGAAAGAGAATGCCAATCTCGTATAGAGGCAAGGGGTGTGGGGGAGGAGGAAGATGAGGAACATTGGTGGTGGGAATGTTGCACTGGTGAAGGGAGGAGGTGTTCTTTTTTACAAACCAAACTACAAACATGTTTGTAATCATGGTTCTTTAAGAGATGTAAACCAAGCCATGAAAAATAATGGATACATGGCCATGCAGCTGAAAACTAGCAATCTCAGGAGGAGGGCGTAGACTCCACACTGCTGAAACTGTGCTTGCTGGATACATCACCCACCATCATTGCTTAGCCTATGGCCCTGCTGCACCAACCCTCTATGACTCTCTGTAAAGACACCGATCTGACCAAAACTCCAAGTACGCTGGCATTTGGGTTGATATCACCAGGATTTTTTGGGAGTAAGTACAAGTTCTCTTCTTCTACGTTTTTACACTTCTGGAAGACCTGCCAGCCTAAAACATGCCTTATCAAAACGACAGTATCAGCAATAATGTTTGAATTCCTGGACTGTGCAGCCACATTCATGGTTGTGCGACAACTCTATTTTTGTTTAATACTGTCATTTCCATATGAGCACACCAATTTAGATGTCAATGTGTAGTTGAAGTCACCTAAGGTCCAGAAACAAGTTAAATAACAGAATGGTCAACTAGCAACAAGAGCTTACTAAACCTTCTGACAATGACTTGATTGGAGATAGTACAATAATTTCCACAACTTTGCTTGTTGCTGTACTTCTTTAATTTTCATTTTCTTCTCTTCCTTCTTTTTTTCTTTTATTTCTTTTTAAAATAATTTTGTTCCCACTTATCTGGAAACAAGTATATTTTTGTGTCCAGATAAGTGGTCAGTTGTTGTGTATGTAAATATTTTAGGGGATTATTATGTTACTGACCCTACTCTGATCAGTGATTGTGCCCTACCCTAGGGTGTGACTTGGCATTCTGCCCCCATCCTAGGGTGGTACCTGATTCTGCTTCCACCATTGGGTGGTATCTGATACCACCATTGGGTGGTACCTGATTCTGGGGGATAAAAACAAGGGTCTGTGGAAAGCGAGAGGCTTTTTGGCTGGAATTTATGCTGAGTCTTTGGACTTCAGTCTTGTCCACCGAATAAAGCTAATATTTCCACAAGCCTGACTGTCTGCGAGCTGTTTACCCGCCGTCGGCTGGACAGGGTGGCAGACATGTGCTCCGAGCTGGAGGGGAAAGACCTCATCCTCCATCCCTCCATCAGTCAACCCCCTCAGGGGCTGACTTGCAGCAGTCAGTATTACAATCAACTATGTCAACTATGTGATACATGTGATACATAGAATAAACTTTATAAAAGGAAATTTGGGGGTACAGTATATGGGAGAATGAGGTTTAGACACTAAACAACGGTACAACAATTTAGCATTATCAAATCAGAAAAATGACTACAAATCAGAAAATGACTTTATAAATTGCATATTGTTTAGTGCTCAAAGAGCACTGGAAAAATTCAACCTCATATTGTGAGCTACAGAGGTTAAATGACTTCCTCAAGATCATGCAACTGTACAATAATTGAGGTAGTGGACACTGTTTAGCACAGTTCTAGAAGCGTTCATCACAGATAGGCTACAGTTGCTGTTGATGGCATAATATTATTCAGATGTTCTTCCTTACATTCCATGCCCTTTTTATACATGCTCTTTTTATAATACATATGAGGAATATACAAAAGGTTCTCTACAGTTCCAAACACTTCTACTACTACAAAAAGATATCATCTGGAGAAACTATTTTCTTTCTGCACTAATAAAGAGAGTTTAAGCAGAAGTGTTAGGTTGTGGTTTGTAATTCCCAGCATGTAATGTTATATGGAACCTAATTCAGGGTAATTCCCCTTTCCTCACCCTTCTTGCTTCAACTAACACAGAGAAACTGCACAATATATGTGAACCAAGAATTGACTCCAGACTCCAATAGTTCTGCCTTCAAGTGTCCAGTGAAGAGCCATGGCCTAGAAATGCAAAATGACACTAAAATGGAGAAAGAAAATTGCCCAGTGGCACATGGAACTGGGAACAAAGTAGATTTCCATCTTACTCTATCAATAAAACACAAGATATATAGATTGTAATTTGTAGATTAAACATAGAATTCTTAGTAAAATATGAATTTCTTAGTCCTTGGGATTAGTAAGGATATTATAATCAAGGCAAAAATATCTGACTGTACAAATGATTATTACATTTGATTTCTAAATATTAAAAACTAATGTTTGAAAAAATACAACTTAAGTAAAAACTTAAGACAAGCTTTCTTTTTTTTCTTTTTTTTTTTGGTTTTGGGCCACATCCGGCGGTGCTCAGGGGTTACTCCTGCTATCTGCTCAGAAATTGCTCCTGGCAGGCACAGGGGACCATATGAGACACCGGGATTCGAATCAACCACCTTTGGTCCTGGATCGGCTGCTTGCAAGGCAAACGCTGCTGTGCTATCTCTCTGGGCCCAAGACAAGCTTTCTATAAGGAGGAGATATTCACAATATTGACATTCTTCAAAAACAATAAGGAATATTATACATAATATAATACAATAATGTAATATAGTATCCTGCACACCAATAAAAGAAATAAAACCATACCAATATAAAAATGAACAAATTACATAGACAGATATGTCACGGACATGAAATACAAGCAGCAAACATAATTTTTAGCATAAGTGATGATGAAGAAAATAAAATAAATTTCAGTTCTGATATATTTTGTGCCATTTTTTTGGTCAAAATAAAGGAGACAATTTAATTTTTGAATTCACATTTCTGGTGCTAAAGGGAATGTGGATTCAAAGAATCTTTACTGCATTACTAGTAGGAGTATAGGCACAACCACTTCTGGAAAACAGATATTAAATGTTCATATTCCCTATAAGCAAGAAAAACTACTTATGGTTATGGGTCACAAATAGTCTCGAGAACATTCAGAACAGACATTTACTAAAATACTCTTGGTATCAGTAAAATACTAGCACAACCCAACTGCTGGAAATAGACAGTTTAGAATATTCTTTTTTAAAAAACATTTATTTATTTATTTATTTAATAGGTTTTGGGGCCACACCCAGCAGTGCTCAGGGGTTACTCTTGGCTCTGCATTCAGAAATCACTCCTGGAATGCCCGGGAGGCCATATGTGATGGGCTCATCATGGGTTGGCTACATGCAATGCAAAGCCCTACCCGCTGCACTATTGCTCTAGCCCCCAGTTTGAAATATTCTATAACTAGCAAAATATTGGGCCAGACTGATATTGCAGCAGTCAGGGCATTTGCCTTGCAAACTTCCAATCCAGGTTTGAGCCCCATAGTCCCCTGAATACTATCAGGAATAATTTCTATTGCAGAGTCAGGGGTAGGGCCTGACAAAACAATTAAAGTGAATCTTGAACCTTGAGCATGGATAAATATTAGTTAAATATAAGGAGGGAGGGGAGTAAGTTCACCCCCTATTACTCAGAGTTCAGTACCATTTTTATACACTTAAAATAACAGACCATAATAATATATAGAGACATAATCAAACTGCACAGAAAGACAAGCTGTAGAATGATTGATAAAAGATGGAAGAAGTGGTTTCTTTCATAAGGTTAAAGTGATGCTTAAATGATTGTTAAATTTCTACTTTCTGCCTGAAGTAGTGACCGCTTGGGTGTTTAATCCAATTTTAAGAAGTGAATATGTGAATAAATAAAAGCAATCCTTTATATGAATCCATGGTGAGATGGATTAAGAAGCAAGTACTCTGATCCCAGAGAGATCACTCAGTGGGCTAAATACATGTTTTATAGGTAGGATGCTCAGATTTGATCCTTGACATTAAATGGTCCTTTATGCTCTGCTAGGAGTGATTTCATAGTATTGATCCAGGAGTAGCACCACTACATGTGGTGCTAAAACACTGTACATCTAAAACTCACCTATGATGAAAATTGTAAATCATTGTGCTTAATAAAAGAAAAATTTAAAAAAAAGACAGAAAAAAAGACAAAAACTACTAAGATTCCAGGGTCAAACTGCTACCACAGAATACATAGCCTTATGTATGAAAACTTTAATACATACTGTAACCTCTAGTTTGTTGTGAGAATTTAATGTATATTATATATTCTATTGACCCCTGATTCATGGCTAGCATTTAATAAATATGTCTTTTCCTTAAGAAGCTGTTTTCATTATTTTTCCCATGGCCACTATTATATGACAGATATAGTAGTTGACATTTAATAAGCAATAGTTGCCCAAGGCTCTATACTAGGTGAATATATATTATACATTTATATTACATATATGTATATATAATCCTTTTTGTGATAAAGAAAAGCAAAACATGGAGAAATTATTTGCTCAAAGGAACAGAGAAAGTAATTGATCTGGTCAAGAGGAAAAACAAGAATTATATGAATCTAAAGTTTATATTATTTTTGCCCCAATGCCAGGAATGGAACTCAGAGCTTGGTACATGTAAACCTTGCTTTTGACCACCCTGTGTGATCGCTAGCTTCTAATGGAAATATCTCTGCTCTCGGTGCAGAATGATGAAGGCGCAGGGATGTTACATAAATTCATGACGCAAAGTAATAATAGCTCCAGTGAGAGGTCCTTTCTCCCCAGCCCAATGCTAGGATTAGAAAAGATAACCTCCCATTGCTCTGGGCCCAGTTATCTAAACCCCTCTCCCCCACAAAGTTGCCCGTGCTGTTATAAACTGAGATTCCAGCAGCTCTTACTACTGTGGGCAACAGATAACAGGGGAGAGAAGGAAATGATGTCTTGATAAAAGGAAAATTGGATATTTTGTGTTCAAAGGATAGTTTTTCAATGAAACTTCCAAGAGAAAAAAATCCATTAGCTTTAAGTAAATATTGGGAAAGTTTCACAACATTTCTTTCAGGTCTCCGTCTCTGTCTCTGTTTATCTCTCAGAGTGAACATTATCTCTGCACTTCTCTGTTACCATTTAGTATCTCTGAATCTCTGTCTCTAGTTTTCCCTTCCTCTCCCTCTGTTTTGGAAGTTGAGAAAAGCGAGCAATGCAGATCCTAAAGCCGTTTACACTGAAGCAGATGGTGCATCTGATTAGCATCAGACTAAAAAGACACATTACTTAGAAATTAGGTTCTCATAGGGACAAATCTGTTCCAAAGGCGCAGAAGGTTTGCTTTTCTTGTAGACTCCCCCCCGAGCTTTCTCAGGGCATAGCTATTCATCCTTGCTATCATCATCACCACCAGGCAAGTTTGAACTTGGATTGGAGAAGACAGCAAATTAGTCTCCTGAGAATTCTCAGTTCTCATATTGCTGAACCCTGAAGTTACTCACACGGAGCATGCCTGTCCCTTTGGGACTTCTGCGGATGGTCACCCCTGATTCTCCCAAACCCCAGGCCGACTGGCCACATTATGCTGCTGCATCTGTACAACAACTCAATCAGACTCATTACGTTACTATTCCAATTTTACAGGTAAGGAAAATGAGAATTCCAAGAATTAAGACATTTATTTAAGATCATAAAACAAATAAAAGGTCATAAAACAAAGTTGCTTAATGGAGGTTGTCCGCATGAAAGGAAAGAGCTTGAGGAGAGGCTTTGTAGGCCAGAGTCCAGGCTCTATACCATCAATAGTAGCAATCCCCAGGCACCAAGCTAGGAGGAGTCCCTGAATACTATCAAGGAATGTGACCCCCAAATCTAAAAGCAAAAAAGTTACCCCTTTTCTAAAGGATCCTCCTAAAACAATCTGATAAAATCATTGCCAAAAACGTGCTTAAATGCCTTCTGGGCCTTATGCTTGGTGTCAATACAAATGTTCCAGGCTGTAAGTACAAGTTACTGTCCCTGACAATACTCCAGGCATTTTGCATATCTGGCAGTTAAATGAGCAGCCACAAAGCAAATCACATCCCTGAGGCACAGGGCACTTTACAGGGAGAACAACAGGAGAGATTTCACTACAGTGCAGACTTGGCAAAGTGATCAAACTTACCTTTTTAAGGATATAAAGAGAGATATTCACCCATGAGTCCCTGATGTCCAGTGAGTGCTTAAGGACTCAAATACTGTTCATTTGGACCAAGAGGACTTAAAGAGGAGTGAACTGGTTTTGCTTTGGAATTATTTTAAGCTAGGAGTTTACTTAGCATCAATACAGGGGGAAAGGATAAGAGTGTACTAGTCCCATATGAACCATGGATGGACAAACAACTCTTTGCAATATCTTCAAAATAGGCCCAGAAAATACTGATTACCTTTTATACTCTGTATTGAAAGGATGCAATTTGAGCTGTCCTACCCCCTAGAGATGGCAGCAAAGGTGCCCACCCTGTGGACCAGAAGGAAACGAACAAGACTTGTGCCTTGAGAAGAGTGCAGCCACGGAGTGGAGCAGCTAGCTGTACACATATCCTCTAGATAATGAATCCTATCATAACATGTAGAAAATGTCATACTGCAAACACAGTAACACAGAACACCACCATGCTTAGAGAATGAAGATGGTATCTCTGCAAACCAAACAAATACTGGCCACTTATATAGCCTCTCTGATAAAGATGTTAGAGAAGAAATCTGAAGGATGGTTTAAAGAACTCAAAGAAATCATGGAACAAAATAAATGAATAGTAAATAATAATCAAGAGGATATGAAAGTATAAATGAAAAAACTTCAAACTGAAATAACAGGGTTGGTAGGTAAAATAAAGACCTCACTGGAAAGTCACACCAGCAGAGTAATAGCTGTTGAGGACAGAATCAGTGAGCTGGAAGATGAGATGCATTAACAACTCCATTCAACAGGAGAGGTTGGAAAAGAGCCTTAAAAACAAATGATCAGGGGGATGGGGAAAAAAACAAAACAAACAAACAAACAAACAAAAAAACCAAATGATCAGATGATGGAAAAAAATCCTCAAAGAATGTAAGCAGATGAAAATAGAAGTCTGGGATAAACAAAATAAACAAAAACTAGGTAGGCAAAAGGAAATAACAAAGCTTAGAATAGAAATTAATGAAGTGGAAATAAAATAACAATCTAAAAGATCAATAAAAGCAAACATTGGTTCTTTGAAAAAAATCAACAAGATTGATAAACCACTAGCAATACTCACAAAGAAAGGGAGGGAAACTTAATAAACCAAATTAGAACTGAAAAAAGGGAGATCACTAAAGATACTACAGAAATTCAAAGGCTAATTGTTGGATTACTGGTCCCACCCTTATCAATATTCATACTCCACCCTAGGGTGTGATATGGTGATAAGATTACTGGATTATTTACTACTTATTTCTCTCCAATCCTAGGGTGTGGCCTTGTTCTTCTGAATATAAGCAGGGATCTCAAGAAGGCAGGCTCTCACTCTTTGGTCTTCCTCCACTAAGCTGCTTACCTTCTTAGAAGCTAAAAGCTTGTGTGTTGGGATTCATAGCTAGAGTGTTGGATTTTCAGAATCCATTCTTGTACTGCTTCACTGTGTGTATTATTTTCTGTGTAAACATTTGCTTCCAGACCCATGTCTTACCAGATTCTTATTTTGGAACCTGGGGGTCTGGTTATAGATGTAATCGGAGACTACTTTGAAAAACTCTATGCCATAAAACAAGAGAATCTGAAAGAAATGGATAAATTTTTGGACTCTTATAATCTTCCACAGTTGAACCAGGATGATCAAGCAAACCTAAACAGACTCATCACCATTGAGGAAATTAAAATCTTAATAAAAAGTCTTACCCAAAACAAAAGCCTGGGTCCACTAGTGAATTCTTTCAGAACTTTCAAGTGGACTTACTGCCAATTCTTTTCAGACTCTTCCAGGAAATTAAAGAAACATAAACACTCCCCAATTTTTTTAATGACAATACCAAAAGCAGAGAGAGATGCCACAAAAAGAAAACTACAGACCAATACCCATGATGAACACAGATGCAAAGACCCTCACCATAACAATCAGGTACAAAAGATATATGAAGAGCATCCAGATAGGAAAGAAAGAAGCTCTTACTGTTTGCAGATGACATTATACTATTTTGTTTTGTTTTGTTTGCTTTTTGGGCCACACTTGGTGATGCTAAGGGGTTACTCATGGCTATGCACTCAGAAATCACTCCTGGCTTGGGGAACTATATGGGATCCCCGGGAATAGAACTGTGGTTCATCCTAGGTTAGTCATGTGCAAAACAAATGCCCTATTGCTTGCGCCACTGCTCCGGCCCCATTATACTATCTTTTAAAAATCCTAAAGACTTTCCCAAAAGCTTCAAAAACAAAATATTTGAATATCAATGTGGTAGGCTACAAAATTAACATGCAAAAATTCATGGCCTTTTTATATACAAATAAAAATAAAGAAGAAATAGACGTTTAAAAAATTCCATTCACAATAGTGTCACCAGAACTCAAGTACCTTGAAGTCAACTCAACTTAAGAGGTGAAAAACCTATTCAAAGAAAGCTATAAAACACTTCTTCAAGAAATAAAATATAACATAAAGGAATGGAGATATATACTCTCTTCATGGTTGGGAATATTAACATAATCAGAATGGCAATACTCCCCAAAGCATTGTACAGATTTAATGCATTCCCTTAAGAATATCCAGGACATTCTTCAAAAAAAGTGCATCAAACACTCCTGAAATTCATTTGGAGCAATAAATGCCCATGAATAGCTAAAGTAATATTAGGGAAAAAGAAAATGTGAGGAATCACCTTCCTCGATTTTAAATTGTGCTACAAAGCAATAGTCATTAAAACAGCCTGATATCAGAATAAACAAAGACTCTGATAAATGGAATAGACTTGAGTATTCAGAGAATGTTCCCCAGATATACAATCAATTAACTTTGATAAAATGGTAATAAATACAAGGTGGGGCAAGTAAAGCCTCTTCAAGAAGCGGTATTGGACAACTAGTTAGCCACATGCAAAAAAGTGAGTTCTAACCTCTCTTTAAAACCATGCACAATGGTTTTAAATGGCTTTAATCCAAATGGATTAAAGACTTGATGTCCGACTGAGACAATAAGGTACATAAAAGAACACATAGATAAAATACTCCATGACATTGAGATTAAATGCATCTTCAAGGAGGAAATACCACTGTTCCAGCAAGTGTAATCAAAGATAAACAAAAGGGACTACATTAAACTGAGAAACTTCTGCACCTCAAAGGAAACAGTGACTAGGATACAAAGGCTACCCATGGAATGGGAGAAATTGTTTATCCAATACCAATCTGATAAGGAGCTAATGTCTAAGATATACAAGGTACTGACAGAACTCAACTTAAAAAATAATCTAGCTCCATCACAAAATGGGGAGAAGAAATGAACATGCATTTTCTCAAAGAAGAAATACAGATGGCCAAAAGGCACATGAAAAAATTCTCCACATCACTAATCATCATGAAGGTGCAAATCGAAACATCAGTGAGATATCATGTCACACCACAATGACTCACACACATCACAAATAACATGAACAACCAATACTCGCATTGATGTGGGGAGAAAGGAACTCTCATTCACTGCTGGTGGGAATGCCATCCAGTTCAGCCTTTCTAAAAAAAACAATATGTATATTCCTCAAAAGACTGGAAATTGAGGCCCCATATCATCCAGCAATACCACAACGCAAAAATGCCCTCCACACTTCTATATTCAGCACAGCACTATTGACAATAGCCAGACTCTCAAAACAATCCAGAATCCAGGTGCTCAACAACAGATAAAATGGCAAAAGAAACTGTGGTACATACACAGTGGAATACTATGCAGCCTTAGGAAAAATAAAGTCATGAAACTTGCCTATACATGGGTGAACATGGAGACTATCGCACTGAGTGAAATGACTCAGGTAGAAAGATAGAAAGAATGGTCTCACTCATCTGTGGGATATTAGAAAAATCCAGAAACAACAGAGATGATATGAAGCTCAGTTGGAGCACTAACTGCACTGACAACTACCATGAAAATTATAGCAAGAAAGATAATCAGAAGTCAAGGAGCAGAGGTGTTGTGGATTGAAGGACATTAGTGGAGGGAAAGTTGCACTGGTGAAGTGTGATGTTCACTGTATGACTGAAACCCAAATATGAACATTTCTATAACCAAGGGGATTAAATAAAGAAATTATATAAAATAAAGAAAGGCTGAAATTTTGCAACTATGTATAATATTAGTCTTCTGTCAGATAATTTGAACCAAAGGGACCTTACCAAATCCAAGATTTGGGAAACAGAAGGAACAGTGAACACCAACTGTATTACCTCCCTGTGATCATGTAACCCCAGAGCCATCTTCAGACCCAGCCCAAGAGTTTTGAGTCCAGTAAAGGAAGAGAACTGCCACTATTCACCCAATCCTGGATGGTTTCAGGAGTCCATATGTACTCCACACTAAACATCCCTGAATAATGAAGGGGATCCAAGCAATATTGTCTGTGCTTTTCATTTGGTATCATGTGTAGTTGGAGTTATCTTTGTCATATCCTAAGGGCAGAAATCATCTCTATCTCTACAGCGATGCCTCCTAAAATCCAAGAAGAGACTCCCTATGCAGAAACAGGCAGGTTTAATTCAAAAGTAAGGGCAGGCAAAAGTAAGGGCAACTCAACGACCACTGCTAAAGTCACAACTTGGAGTCAGAACATGGAAGGTTTATTTTAAGGAAGTCCAGATTTAGCTTCCGATGACCTTACATAAAGCACCATGTACAAATGAAGCTCATTTGCATAGCATTAATTTGCATTCACACACCCAGTTATATGATCCAGAAACCACAAACATAAACACTTTCCTCCTCAAATACACTGCTTACCCTTACTCCAAGTGTAAGACTCAGACAGCAAATATGGATATACCATATGAAGCAGGTATTGAAGAAAAAATAATTTTTACAATAAAGTGGTTCCTGAATATTTCTGTGATTACCAGGCATTTTGCATAAATATTCAAGCTCTGCTCTGTATAATTATGAAAGGTGAAGGTTCTGCTTTCTAAGACCTCTTGATTTTTGCAGTTAGCTTCTCATGTGGCCACTAGCACCATATGGAAAAGAGGAACTTTATATTGGAAAGCATTGGACTTAGGGTACAGAAAACTGTACTGATATCCCAAGCTCACCTGTTTCACCCTCACAGTTGGGAGTAATGGCAGAGTTGTGGAGGTAAGAAGTAATAGGTATTGATGCTTATGTCCTCATTGGATAGATCTGGAGCAGGAGGGATGGCTAACTAGCTCACTTACCTCAGAAATAAGAGAATCCAACCCTTGTCAGAAGGGTACCAAAGATCTGTTTACAAAATCTGAAGAATCTCTGATGCATTCCCAGACCCACTTTGTCTTCTACTCTTTAAGAAATGTCATTAAGTGAAGACAGGACAGATGGATGATATGTTATTATGTGAGTAAGAGCAAAACTAATGTTTGCACACATGGCACACACGCATTGGATGTTCGTACATGGAAGCAAACACTGAAAACTGTACAAACTTTTAACATTTCACATTTTGATTCAAGATTCAAGCAAATAAAATAATAGCTTTTTCTTTGAAAAATGTAATTTTAAATGACATTATTAATGACGTTTTTATTAAAAAAATCAGCTTATTTTTATTCGATCGGAATCCTAACATGGATTGCACAAATTCTCATTTTAACAAGTTCTCCAGATTATTCTTACATTTATTGAAATCTTGAACTTCTCCAAAATAGGTTTTTGTACCAAAAAAAACCTTATCTACTTCCGCTGAGTGAAGGACATCAAATGCAAAGCATCTTAGGGGTATAGAGTGGAGGAGGGGTAGAAATCTTACGCATAATAATCTAAAATATCTGCCTCCAAACTTACTTCCTCATTAAACATTCTCAGGAGAAACAAACAATGCAACCTAAGCTCTCTTAAAAATCAATTTAAAGTTTGATATCTAAGTTGTCAGCTATTTTACTTTTCACTTACTCAGACCAAGGGAGTTGTTAGAACAGTTTAGTACTTTGGCAGAGTGATCTGTCCCACTGAGCAGGGTCCAAAAGACACCAACAGGAGAGGAGAAACTGAGGGGGAGGTGGTCTTTTAGCTCCTTAGCTGGTCTTTTGTACTTACCTTGCTTTTTAAAGAGGTTACTCTGGACTATCTCATTCATAGACTGGATTTTCTGTTTCTGGAGTTTCACAGGGGGAATGCAGGTATAGAACTCATATAGTAGTTGGCTGAGAGCAGAAAGAACAAAAGTGCAGAGAGATAGTTAAATCAGTTGTCTCCCACTTCATAGCACTCACCACCTATCCTGGCACTATCAGTTCTGTGGAGCCAAAGGTGATAGACATTTTCCCATGGTTCTCCAATTCCTTGCAGGTGTCTGGACCGCCCTTTAGGATAGTGTTCAAAGAGAAGTAACAGCTGACAAATAATACTAGCACTTACTGTATTAGCACATTTCTGTATGACATTATTATGCCATTTAAACTTCACACTCTCTTAGTATATTCAGCATTTGTCCCAATTTTACAAACAGAGAAGTTAAGGTTTAAAAAGGCTAACTCATCTTCCTTAGGTTACACAGAGAGGAAGGAAGAAAAGAAGGAATAATGCAAAGAAGGAAGGAAGAGAGAGAAGGAGGGAGGGAAGAAGTGAGGAAGGGGAGAAAGGGAGGGAGGGAGGAAGGGAAGGAGGGAGCGAGAAAAGGGAGGGATGAAGGGGAGAGAGGGTGAGAGGAAGGGAGGAAGGGGAGGGAGGAAAGGGAGGAGGAAGGAAGGAAGGAAGGAAGGAAGGAAGGAAGGAAGGAAGGAAGGAAGGAAGGAAGGAAGGTAGGTTTAAAACCAAGTCTGTACTTTATTACTTTATTTTGGGTTTTGAAACACACCCAACTGTGTTCAGGGATCACTTCTGACAGGGTTTGGGGAGCCATATTTGGTACCAGGGATCTACAGGTTTGAATGTTTTTACCATTCCAATTTATTTATTAAATATTTTTAGGCTTCAAAAATGCTTTTTTTCTTTTTAGTTTTGGAGCCACATTTGGCAGTGCTCAGGGCCCATTCCTGGGTCTGAAATCAAGGATCACACCTGTAGGTGCTTGAGAGACCATATGTGGGGTCAGATATTAAATCTGGGTTTACTACTACATGCAACTCTGGCCATCAAAGTGCTTTATGATAGATAAGACTTAAGATCAAAAGCTATTCTTAATTTTAAAAAACAAGTCATGAGACAGAATTAAGACATATATACAAAAGAAATGCCTTTTTTTTTTTTTAAGAAAACAGCTTTTTCAAAATAAAATTAAAAAATTATGGAACCGGAGTAGTGGCGCAAGCTGTAAGGCATCTGCCTTACGTGTGCTAGCCTAGGATGGACCGTGGTTCAATCTCCCAGCGTCCCATATGGTCCCACAAACCAGGAGCGATTTCTGAGAGCATAACCAGGAGTAACCCCTGAGCATCACCAGGTGTGGCTGAAAAACCAAAAAAAAAAAATTAAATTAAAAATTTCTGACGTGCAAGGCACTATTCTATTAACAATAGTACAAACCACAGTGTCAAAAATGAGAGAAAGAGGGGGCGAAGTGCTTGCCCACGCCAGCCTAGGACGAACCTAGGACGAACCTTGGTTCGATTCCCTGAGGTCCCATATGGTCCCCCAAGCCAGGAGCGATTTCTGAGTGCAGAGCCAGGAGTAACCCTTGAGCTTTACTGGGTGTGGCCCAAAAACCAAAAAAAAAAAAAAAAAAAAGGAGAGAAAGAGAGATAGAGGAACAGAAAGAAACTAATCCCTACCCTAGAGACAGGCAGGGAGTGTAGTAGGGGTGAAAGGGAAATGGGAGACATTGGTGGACAGAAGGGTACACTGGTTAAAGGTGGTGTACATTCTATCAGTGAACGTCAATAATGAACAATTTTGTAACCATAGTGCTTAAATAAAAATTAAAAAAATAAAATTATAGCTACTGTCAGTTTTGCAAAAAAAGTTCATTCTTTCAATTGCTCATTGAACAGCACTTAATATGTGACAGGCGATGCAAAGAGTGGAGAGGAGACCATGGAAAGAAATTCAGTTGCATTGATTTAATATTCTAGTGGCTGTGAACAAGCAACATGGAAAGAAACTAATCAATACAGGGCACTATATGTAATGAAGAAGTGAATAGGGAGTTGTGTCCCAGAGTAATGGTATAAGAATCAGGGCAGAATTCAATTAATTTACACTATTATTATGTAACTTTCCTGAGATCATTAGTATGAGATCTGAAAGACAGGAATCAGCAGAAATTTTCCAAAGATGTCATTGAAAGAGGACATGAGTGAGAACATGGATGAGATACAAATAAAGTCTGGAATATAGGTAATAGAGTGCTACCAATATTAACCTCCTGGTGTAGGTTTAGAAGCCATAGTTATTCTTTTTGAAAGGTGAGTGAAGGATATTATATCCTTCACTTTATCCTATCTTTATCCTATCTCACTTTCTCCTATCCTCACTTTATCCGATCTTTGTAATACTTCCAAATCTCAAGATATTTTTTTAAATAAATAAGTATTTGAATCACCCTGAGATACACAATTTTGAAGTTGTTTATGGTGAGTTTCAGTCATACGATGTACAACACCCTTCACCAGTGACCATTTTCAACTATTAATGTTCCCAGTTTCCCTCCCACCTTCTCCCCTGTCATCTCCCCTGTCTGCCTCTGTGGCAAGCAGATATTTTTTGTTCTCTTTCTCTCTCCTTTCCTCCCTCCTTTCTTCCCTCCTTGTTTTTCTTTTAGGCACTGTGATGTGACAATATTGTTGCTGAAGGAGTATGCCTATTACTTCATCTTTCAGCATCTCGTTCTTTTCCAAAGTGATTATTCCCAATCATCACTGTCATCGTAGTTTCTTCTCTGCCCTAACATTTTGATATAAACATTTAAAGTCTTTATGTGTCCTCTTAGAACCTCGGTGAACTTAAGGAAAAAGAGAAAGAGAAAGAATTTACAACTATAATGCTTGCAGAGCAAAGATTGGAAACCCCAAATAACCTCTAAACGATTAGGTGGCATTCACACCAAACACCATTTTTTTTAACTTGTATTCTGCATTATTTATATAATCTAAGAAGAATACTCATTTTCTATTTGTTTTTACCAAAATCTGGCATAACTGAATCAAAATATAACCATGTGTCCTTCCTTGTCCTCCTCACTGAGGACCCTTCTTGAACTCCCTACAAGAACTCTTCTCTCCTTCAGAACCTCTGCTTGTCAACAAAGCACAGAAAAAACTCATAAACTCTCACCTGAGTAGTTTTGCATCAAAGACTGTTTCCACATCATGGAGGACAGATGGGATGTATTTCAAAGCTGCCACCTAGGTGGAAAGAGGAATAAACATGAGTGATGCTTACATCCAACAACTTGGCAAGAGAGAATGACCCTGCCTCCTGGGCACTGCTACAGTAATTCAAGGCTGTAAGGAGACTGAAACATTAGCTTGTTCTTCTTTGTACCACAAAAGTCAAGTCACAATTTCTATCTTCAAGGAGACAGCAAAGTATAGAAAGGTCACAGACTTTGAAGTAATATACCTGCTGTCAAATTCTGGTCCTATTCCTTGGAATTAGTCAGATTTGTGCAAATCACTTAACCTCTGATACACCAATTTCCTTGTCTGTGCAATAGATAAAATAACACCTATTTTTCAAGGCTTACGAAAATCAAAAAATAATATTGGAGGATGTAGCAGATTTTGTATGCTTAATATGAGCAACATTTATCATTACTGGAAGATGTCATTTCTGAATTAATTTTCTGGTGGCAAGGAAAGTTTGAGTTAAGTTACATTTTCTCTAGTCAGTTTATAAGCCTTAGTAGGCACATTTTTGTCAACACTAGCTGGGTAAGATGAGTGGGATTGTTTATTTATTTTATGCAACTGTTGCAGCAGAGGTATAAGAAAACTTAACTCGGTGGCAAGGAAATGGCCCAAAAGAATGGAGTGTATAGTATTCACACAGGAGCACAGGGTTCAGTACCATAAGTTATGACCCCCAGTCCCTCACAGGATCCTAAGCACTGCTAGGTGGCCCAAATCACGGCTAGGTGGCTCAAAGAAAAACTTAGTTGTCCCAATATAGCACCATTTGAAAAGCAGAAGGATATATTACAATTTTCCAAAAAAGACATGCAAATCACATGGCTGGATATTTGAGAATATAGTGGAAGGATTATTTTCTTTATATTTTGAGTATATGCTTCCTAGCCAATAAACATTGTTCCAACAATATGACCAAAATAAAAAGTAAAAATTTCTTTTTTAAAGAAAATATATTCCTAGAAATACAGAATTGAGCTGAATTTCTTAGAAATACACGAAGTTATCTGAGGGCTCTCAGAGGGACAGACATCATTTTGAACACTGCTCATAGAGTATCTCGTTAAATCTTATTACAGACCTACCAGAAAAAAAATGCTCTTCCATTGATAAAGGCCTGTGTTGAATCAAGATTTACTAAATAATCCAAAGGTACCAAGTAAACAAGTGGGAGAACCAGAGTTCAAATTCAGATAGACTACTTTCAGACATTCCTTGTATTTTTCAGCTACATGCTCATATGACTCAAATAGCAACTGCTTCTGTGCCTTCATCATTTTTTCCTTGACATTTACAACTTTGAAAAGTCAGTAACATGTTTGATATAAAAGAAAAATTATCACAAATAATAGCATTACTGAGATGCCACATCTCCATCTCTGCTACAGCCCCCAATTCCCCAGAAAAACTGCCAACATTGTTGGGAATTTCCTTTCAGATGGTCTTCTATACAGGAAACTGGGTATATTGGCACCTGTGTACAAATGTGAGTAATTTATACCACTCTGAATCCTGCTTTTTTTTTGGGTAGTTAACCATCTACCACTAGGATTGTCACATGTCACTTCACAGAACATATTATTCATTTATAGTCAGAACTTAACCATACCCATATGGGCAAACCATGATTTCTTGAATATTTTCTATGTTGAAAAACTCCATGTTAGCATTATTGTAAAAAGATGGTAAAAATTAGTTGACATACATACATGTATGTGTGTAAGAATCCCTGGAGGGAAAGACTGCTTAAAGAGGAATTATAGACCCAAATACATAATAATCTCACTCATTTGTGGGATATAGGGAAAATAAAAGACAGTTTAGAGATGATATTCAGAGATAATAGAGATGAGGATTAGAAGGACCAGTCAGTCCATGGTATAAAGTTTGCCACAAAGAGCAGAGAGTGCAGTTAGAATAGGAAGGATCTACTGTATTTTCTGGCATATAAGATAACTGAGTTTATAAGATTACCCCCTACTTTTTCTGTTAAAAATATAGGTGTGGGGCTATATTCACCATATAAAACTAATTCTCTTTTAATGCACACCAACTAGAAACTAAAAAACATAAAACTTAGTTTCAATAAGGAAATTTCAATTCAAATGCTTGTCATGCATAAATTTATCTGGAAAATTGTCACTTATAAACATAAAGCTATTTGTCATCAAAAATGTAAACATAATACAGTGATCTACATTGAGAGCAGGGCGAGGGGGCTCCTCCAAGAGCAGCTGGCTAAGGTGCAGTGATTAATAGGAAAGCTAGAGGGAGACAGAGTGCCTCCTCTGTGTTCCATAAAAGCTGAACAGAGGGATGCCTTTGTAAAGGGTAAATATAAGGGGGTGCAAATCACTCATGCCTGAAGCTGGAGTAAGTTTCAACATACCGGTGTATAAGACAACACCCAACTTTTAAGAAGTTTTTCATGGGTTAAAAAAATTGTCTTATAAGCCGGAAAATACGATACTATGAAAAGAATATTCATGGCAATCCCTTCCTTAGCAGTTGTGCAAACTGCAATGTCAAAAAAGAAAAAAGAGAGAGAGAAGTAAAATGCCTGCCCCAGGGGCAAGTGAGGGAGAGGGAAGGAGAGGAAAGAGGACAACAGGGAGGGTAAGAGGGAAACTGTTTACTTTGGTGAGGGAAATGAGCACTGATAAAGGTTGTTATAAATTGTATAACTGTAACTCAATCATAAACAACTTTATCTCTGGGGAAAAAAACTGTAGTTTTTGGATACCTTGTAACCAAGGTGTCTAAATTAAAATAATAATAAAATTAAAAAATATATGCCACTCACACAAAAAAACCTGTCTCTACAACATGGAATTATGGGTTGGCGAGTGAAAGGGAATCTGGGGTCAGTGGTAGTGGGAGGAGGACAATGGAGGCAAGAACATTATTTGCCTAAGAACCCACAACCACATAAATAATGGTGTCTAAATAAATGAAAAAAATAATTTAAATGAAAATGAATAAAAGTTACATAGCCAGTTTGGGAGGGAAGGGATTAAATAAATAAATAATAACTAAAACCTTGTCGTCTTCCTGGGAACTTTGTTCTTTCACTGCTGCTTCTATCTTTATGCTCATTTATACCACATTATACAGAAGATAATATTGTTATGATGTTCACTTCATTCTCTATATATATCTTAAAATCCATCTTTCTATCTACGCATATATATCTTTATACATTAGACTGAATAAAATATACAGAGAGGGCCGAAGTAATAGCACAATGGGGAAGAGAATTTGCCTTGCATGCAGATGACCCAGGTTTGATCCCTGGCATACCATCTGGTCCCTTGAGCCAGCCAGGAGTAATTTCTGAATGTAGAGCCAAGAGTAACTCCTGAGTGCCATCAGGTATGGCCCCCCCAAAACAAAACTAAACCAAAACACAGATATATGCCTCCACATGTGAATAAATCAGAATACTGAGCTCGGGACTGTAACTTGGATTGAGGTGGGGGAGTCCAATATGCAGGAGATCCTCAGTTCTGAACCCAGCCCTGTTCCACATGCAATCCTGGTGGAACTGCTACTCAAGGTTCCTGGTTAAAACAGAGACCATCCTAATGTCCTGTAACTAGTGTGTGTGAGCCCTGACAAGCATCAAAACTAAAGTGTGTGAGTCCAACTAAGTGTGCAAGCAACTTTACCAGTGGGGTGACCCCAGGTCACTGCCACAACAAAGGAGAGGGAAGGGAAAAATATTAGTTAAAAAAGAAAAAATTGTAATATTAATCATATTGCTTTAAAATGACAGTTGTTAGTGAACTTCTTCATACATGTCCAGGGCTTGGCATGTATGAGTCCATTTCAATCTTGTAACTGCAATGGGTCGATTATACTCACCATGGAGAAAACTAAGGACAGAGAAGTAAAACATTTTGCTTGAGAAACACTTAATAAGCAACATAGCCAGGATAAGAACCTGATTTTTTTCAATTGGCTCCTGATTAAAATGTTCTGCTCCCAGCATCCTACTATCGGAAAGATGTCTTTCTTGACACTCAGAGGTTTCAATAGGAGAGAAAGAGAAACTAGATAAAGCAACATCCCTACTTTGTGAGGCTAATTCCTGAAAAGAAGGTCTAGTTTCTTTAGTATCTATTATTTTAAGGAACTTTCCCCCAAAACACCAGGTTTCAATTCTTTCATTTTAATAAAGGATTGATGGTTAAGGTCCATGAAGCTTGAATAATCAACATCACAGATATTCACCACAGAAGGACCAAAAACTTCCTTCACAGCTGTCTGAGGAAAATAAGGACATGCAGGCAATTCTCTCCTCCTTTCATTTCAGGGAAAGGAAAAAAGAAAGGACCATCAGGTTTTAGAATATGCACATATCCTTTCTATTCCTTAACATTATGCTGACTCCTGAGACTTGGCAGGAAGCCAGAGACAGCCCAGGTGGACTGTACATACCTGTGTGCCTTGGGTAGTTAATTGTCTGTGCCAGTTTTCTCAGGAGAATACAGGAAATAAAGGTGCCTAATTTATAGGGTTCATGAGAAGATGAAATGAATAATTTCAATAATCAACAAATACCATAAATATGGCACATATAATTAAAAGAGAAAGAAACTGAAGGTCATTTCATGCTTTGAGGTGAAACTCCATCTGTTTAAATATTCCTACCTCTGAGCACTCAGCAATTAATTGGTGAGCCGCTTTTTTTGTTGTTGGTTTTCGTTTGTTTGTTTTTGGGTCACACAAGATGGCCCTCGGGGGTTACTCCTGGCTCTGCACTCAGAAATTGCTTCAGGCAGGCTCAGGGGACCTTATGGGATGCCTGGAATCGAACCACCATCCGTCCTAGGTCAGCCGCATGCAAGACAAACATCCTACCACTGTGCTATCTCTCTGGTCCCTGGTGAGCCACTCTTATTTGGCTTTGTTTGTTTTAGAGGCCACATACAACAATACTAGTCCTAGTCCAGTGCTTGGGTAAATCCTGATGGTGCTGGTGTACTGGATGTACTGGGTATTAAACCAACTAATCCTTTAAGCAATCTCCCGTGGGCCACATTAGTGCTGGAGTAATAGTATAGCTGGTTGTATATAGGGTGTTTGCCTTCCATGTGGTCAACCTGTGTTCGAACCCCTGAATGCCAATAGGATTAATTCCTTAGTGCAGAGCCAGTAGTAACTTCTGAACATTACCAGGTGTGGCCCAAAAACAAATAAAAAAGAATGGACAACATTTCCCCCTTAGTTAAGATATTCTAACATTTTACATATATAAACAACTATGAGAGGAAAGAAAGAAACATTGTTAATGAGCTTTCCTTCATGACTATGACCCAACATCTGTCCCTGTTAGCTGTTGTTCATTGTTGCTTATTGTTTATCCACCTGGCATTCTACCAGAAGATGTGGGTCTTTAATCAAACAACAGTTTTTCTCACAGTGATTAGAAACAAACTCTGGACTTGCACAGCCAGGATTCAAATCCCAGACTTGCCACTTCTTAGCTCTGGTTAAGTTACTCAGCCATTCTAAGCTTCCTTTTCCTCATCTGTAAGGTAGAGATAAAAAGAATGGTTGCCTAATAAGGTTATTTTTATAAAACTCAAATGAGATGAGAATATGTATAAAACTTTTGCTCACTATTTGACACATAACAAATGTTAAATCACGGAACAGTGGAAAGTACTGTACATTTTTCGATTCATTTAAGCAAAAGACACTTGAGTTCTACCAAGTGGCAGCCTCAGACATAGAGGACATAAAAGATAAAGTCCTTTGATTAGTGTTTATCACCCAGGGCCAGCTGGTCTCCTGTAAGCCCCAGGAAATTATAAGGGGCCACAGATGAAAGTCATGTAAGTGGAGAAGCAACCAGTAGGAGAGGAATACTACAGGAAAGAAGGATGTGAGAAGGAAGTCTCTGGGGGGCCAGAGTAATAGTATAGTGGGTAGGACACTTGTCCTGCACATAGCCAATCTGTGTTTGATTCCCAGCATTCCATAGTGTCACCCAAGATGCCAAATGAGTGTTCACTTATTTCTCTCTATACCATCACACTGGAGTATTATTATGGCTCTATACAATGTCACCAAATAATCTTTTTTTTTTTTTTGGAAGGGGGTTTGAATACGTGGAGGTTTTCAGAGCTTACTCCTGGCTGTGCCAAGGATCAGTCCTAGCATCTCAGATGATCAGATGATCATATGGGGTATCTGGAATCATACCTGAGTTGACCACATTCAAGAATGTAAGCATTCTACCTACTATACTATCTTTCAGGCCCTAAATGCCCCTTTCTAATGCTTCACTACACCCAAATCAAGAGTTGGGTGATTACCCTTTCAATCTACCATTTGTTTTATCATCAATGTTTATGAGGCCAAAGCAAACAAGGATTAAAAGCATATAGCTCATTATTAAAAATATATGTAATACCTCAATCTAACCTACTCTTTGTGGCATAGAAAATAATATTAAATCTGGAGTTAAGAGACCTGGTGTATTCAAATCCTAGTTTCACCATTGTGGACAGGTACAATACAATTTACAGATAATTATTTAACTTTATGAGCTTCCTGTGAGCATAGAGACTAGTTTCTTATAGATTTATGGCAGGATGAAAAACACTATGTGCCAAGAGTTCAGCTTCATGCCTGGCACATGATAGGCATTCAACCAATGGATATACTTTTTAATGTCCTTTCTACCTTTTTGAACTGATTGTCTTAAACTTTCTAATTTTAGGTGAACTACTGCTAATGCCAACTCTGAACAATAAGTAAAACTTCAAGAAATAATCCACAAAGTCATATAAGCCTTAGAAGTGAGAAAGAACTTACTTAAGTCATGTAAATCACAATGGAGAGAGATGGCATTGAACCAAATGTGCTCTTCTCTGAACTAAGGCAGCTGTGAGATAGGGTTCCATAATAAGCTGCTACCCAGCTAGCCATATGACCCTGAATGTTAAACCAGAAATGCCAATCATTGGCAAAGTTCTAATCCACCACTTAATGCAGAAACAGATCACAGTACTCTTTCTCACTGTACCCACAATGCAGGTTCAGAATAAGACCCTTGGTACCTTGTCTTTGCGCTAGCTTTGCCATCCAGTTTTTCTCATTACATAGAGTCCATTCTTCTTTGGAATTTATTCTCCCTGGAATTTACATCTGTGATTCTTAATCTAATTGAGTAACTAACTACATATTCTAACATCACTCAGCTAGTATGGGACACTAATAGGAAGCCTCAAGGGACCAGGTGAGAAGCATAAATATGCCCTCCATGTTCCATTCAAGTAAAATGGCCAAAATACTATTACTTCATTATGATGTAAAGTAGGAATAGCAATAATGAAACAAAACGGTTTGTTTAAACTGAACTACGCAACATGCACTATACACCAAGAGTTACATTCATTACTTTATTTAATTCTTGCACTAATCCTTCCAATTATTAGTTTTCATTAGTCTTTATTAAGCTTAATGGAGCTTCAGGAAACTGAAATGACTTATCCAATGTTACGTGCCCAAGTGGGGATGCCCAATTTCCCACCCAGTTCTCTGGCTCAAAATCCAAAGCTTCCAAGCTCATTCGTCTGTAGCAAATATCCAAGTCTGCAAAAACTTCTTTTGCAGTGTTTTCTAGTATCACACAGCCTTATTCCCTCTCTTCTCATTTGCCCATTTCTCACACTCCAAACAGTACTGACATTTTTCAAATGACATTGCTTTCCATATTTGACTATGATTTCAAATTCTTTTATTACTTTTCAGCAGCCATAGAAATGGTGGAAAGCATCATTGATTTCATGCAAATTCCTGAAGATAAATTTGGTTCTTAAAAGCAAATTGGAAAAAGAGATGAAGTCCCTTCCATGGCTTTGGGGTGGAAATCTACAACGAGAAACCAGCATAATGTGCTTTGAGTCCCAAGGAAAACATGGCATTTCTAGCAAATTTATCCAGACAATGTGAACTTGAATTAAGATGACTATGTCCAAACCACAGTCTTCCTATTAGCTCTCCAGACCTGTATAGCATTATAGTTTGCATTTTTGAAGGCTATATTTATTGATCCTCACACTAACAATGAAGTCTTATAGATAAGGAAATTTAGATGCTAAGGAGTAAAATGCACAGCAAGAAATTACACAGATGATAAAATGATACAAAACAAACACACAAAGGGATTATACAGATGATAAGAAACTTTGTTGGGGACTGTTTGTGGTTGGCCAGGTCTCCTGGGTACTATCAATGCTAGCTAAGCTTTGTTCCTTGATTCCTTTCTTTTACTATCTTCTATCTTCACCTGCTTATTTATTCCCTCCACCTCTTCCTTCATTCCCCCAAGATATATACAGTTCAAATAAAGAACCGAGCTGAGTGGGGAAGAGTGTCTTCATGTTAACCTGCCTTTTTTCAAGCTCACAAGGTCTCTTTCTCAATGCCCCTTTACCTCTCAGAAGCATCTGCTAACCTTTATCTTCCCCACCCAGTGCTTCTTCCTGTGTATAATCTTTCTTCTTCCTTACCCTTCTACTTCCTGAGAGTCTACTTAAGCCCTTACAGAATGATAAAATTTCCCCCACTGCAACCAGCTATCCACAGTAGTTCTCACCGGATATCCTAATGCTGTCTTTCAATAGAGGTTCAACTATGTCCAATATAATATGATAAGCAAACAGATTCGGGTTCTTATTGATGTTCCTCACTCTGTTCCCTGTTCCTATCATTCTCTCACTTAAAAATAATGAAAATTTGAAGAATAAGTGTATTTTTTGAAGGGGTTGCTCCTGGCTCTGAGCTCAGAAATTGCTCCTGGCAGGCAGGCTCAGGGGACTATATGGGATGCTTGGTTTGAACCTGGGTCAGCTACCTACAAGGCAAATACCCTACCCACTGTGCTATCACTCTGACACCAAGGAGATGATTTTTTTATATCCATCTAAAGGGAAGGCCAAGTGCATGCTACCAGGCTAATTCCAGAGAAAACACCTGTATTCTGAGTAGGTGCTACATGACAGTATAAAGAACAATACAAGAGCCAGAGAGATAGCACTGCGGTAGGGCATTTGCCTTGCATGCGGCTGACCAGGATTCGATCCCCAGCATCCATATGGTCCACTGAGCCTGCCAGGAGCAATTTCTGAGTGCAAAGCCTGGAGTAACAACTGAGCATCGCTGGGTGTGCCCCCCGCCAAAAAAAGAACAGCACAATGCAGGAGGTCATAACAGACTATTTAGATCCAGGCAAAAAAGATATGACTCTTCTGACCATTTACTAAAAATGAAAGCCTGAACAGCCTGTTTCAAGTCTTTGAACTTTACTCTCTTCACCTATAAAGCACAGATCTTAATACCTATCCCAAGGGCTGCTTGTTCATTCATTGCACAGATATTATTAAGCATCAGCTATGTATTATTGACAGAAGATACAATAATGACCAGGAAAAGCCTCAACTACACACACCCCACAGAGATTCCTTTTCTTTATTACAACAAAGCAAACTAGAAGAGTGATTCTCAAATTTTGTCTTACAATGAAACCCACTGGGGAGCTTTTGAAACTGCTCTAGCTCTGGTCACACTCCATACTGAAGAAATTAGGACTGGTGGTGATAATTAAGCATTCAAATTTATTAAAGATCCCCAAGTGATTTAATGAGCAAAATGTGGAACCTATAGTGTTCGCAGCTGCTACTGCCTAGATAGACTTCTGCCTCTGTACTCTCC
This sequence comes from Suncus etruscus, assembly GCF_024139225.1. Lineage (NCBI taxonomy): Eukaryota > Metazoa > Chordata > Mammalia > Eulipotyphla > Soricidae > Suncus > Suncus etruscus. The sequence goes on along the minus strand of NC_064853.1, from coordinate 131,416,616 downwards.
CAACCCTTCTAGCAGAACGGCGCTACTCTCTCATCCTTTCTAACCTGAGACTGGAGTACGCAGGCACAATGTGTATTTAAGTTAGTAACTAAAAGGAGAACTGTTGATTAAAGGAAGTAATCTGCATTAACTCACTGATTTACATATTCACAAACCATAAACGTTCCTTCCTCGTGCACATTTTGTAGAAGTTATGAAGTCTCGTGAGACATTCTCTACACTACTAAACTCCTTCTCAAACATAAGGTTTCTTAAAGATATAAGAGATTGCAGATTAGCATCATGAACCACTTAATTAGAGGCCTCTTCACTCTGAAGTTTTCCTGGGTTACTGAGGAGACTCTCAAGTCCCAACTGGGGACTTGAATACATGTGTGGAGAACAAAAGGGGAAAGATTTAAGAGACTGCTCCTCTCACCATTATAAGTACAACAGGTTTGAACCATTTCCTTCGAGGTAGGAAAAACTTTAGAGTTATTTTTAAAAGGTCTGTTACCTTCATAGATAAAAAACAACAAATCTGCTTTCATCTGCCTTGAGGAGGCCTTGGTCTTTTAATTCTTGTACCATGTGGCCAGCCCGGCCTTCAACTACCACAGGGTTGCATAGTCCAGGAAAAGCAGACATGATCTCACCCTGATGTTATTTCTGGGATGACCAAGGGAAAAGCAGATTGTTTTTACAGTATTTTGTAGTATTCACCAACCTGCAAGAGGATCGTTGTCTTATATTGACTTTTCATCAGGTTGTTAATGGATTCAAAGAGCCGTCTCATGGATTCTTCAAACTCCATCTGTTCTTTGCCTTCGTAAAGCCTGAAAGAAGACACATCCTAGTCATTCCTCAAGCCCACAGACAGTCAAGACCTTTGGAAGAGTATGCTGGCTTCAAATTTCATTTAAATTAAAAAGAGAAGAGATGGGAGATGGGATGTAGGGGGTTGAGAAGGAGAGGGAGTGATTTAGCAGGCACTGCATAATGCACAGAAGAGGAAAAGCTGCATCCCCTCTGCAGCCTCCAGAGCCTCCAACTGATAGCATAATGAAATTAATCCCTGATCTCTCTGCCAACACATGCATGCATGCACACGCTTGTGCACACTCACACAACACACACACACATCCCACTTGTATTTTCATTTTAATTTGTTTAACCCTGAAGAAGTGCCTCAAAGGATAAAACTTCTGAGCTGAAGTGATATTAATAATTCCACATCTCTGCAAGATTCAAATGACAGATTGGTCATTAGATTTTCTTTTATCTTTATTTTTGAGGGTTTTTTTTTTTTTGTGGCGGTGGGGGGGGGTCACACCCGGCAGTGACTAGATCCCTGGCTCTGTGTTCAGAGATCATTTCTGATTGTGCTTGGGAGCCCTATGGAGGGCTGAAGATTAAACCCAGGTTGGTCGCATGTAAGACAAACACCCTAGATTTTCAAAGGATAAATACTGAATAGTACACTTGTTCCCTTCCTGCTTGTCAGATGAATATGGAAATGTCTGTTCTATGTCAGGGCCCCTCTACTTCGATGGGTATATTTATGACCTCATTTAAATATATTGTTCCTTTAATTAAAAAGTCCTGTATTATTATTATAAAACAAAATATAAGCCTAACAGAAATGAATAATCTATAAAGTGGAAATCTTTATAAATTCTATAGGAAGATTAGCTCTTGTTAACATTTTGATAGCTATCCTTCCAGACTTTCAATGTCTGCATTAATAGACATTTGACTTTTTATGGCAAAACTTTCCTCTTATATATAATCCATCTCTAGGCCCTGCCTTGGAGTTTGATGCAGCCAGACCCTCTCCAAAATCTTTTAAGGTCAACCATGCAAAAACCACAACCTGAACTAGTAAATCCCATTCCTTGCAAAGAACATTTTTTCCTCCAATTTAAATGAAAAATATCTCAGGTCACACAGTCCAATAGTCGAGTTGCTCCTGGCAAATATGGTAAAGGAGTTTCTCTGACACACAAAATGGTTTTGTTTGTTCCTCTTGTAAGCACAGGATGGGCTGTCTATCACTACCACCTCAGTCTCAGTCTCCCAGAAGCCTCACTGTCCTCTTGTCTTTCTGCCCTTTTCTTCTTCCTCAATCTGTGTGTATCTCTTTACTGGTCTTCAGCAGTTATTGGTCTCTCTGACTCTCTCTCTCTCTCTCTCTCTCTCTTTCTCTCTCTCTCTCTGTTTATTTTTTGGTTTTGGTTTTGGTTTTGGTTTATGGGAGGCCACACCCGTTGATGCTCAGGGGTTACTCCTGGCTATGCGCTCAGAAATTGCTCCTGGCTTGGGGGAATCATATGGGACACAGGAGGATCAAACCACGGTCTGCCCTATGCTAGCACTTGTAAGACAGACGCCTTACCTCTAGTGCCACCGCTCTGGCTCCTCTCAATGTTTATTTTATTTTATTCTTCCTCTTTTTATGTCACAGTGATTCTGTCTGCCTATCTCTTTCTCTCTGTTCCCACCTACTTCAATAAACATCTTCCTAAAACTCTTCTAAAATAAGAAATATATTCTATTCCAATTGTAAGGTTGCCAGAACCTGTTCCTAACTTTCTGGCTATCTAGTGCATGGTCACAGACACCAGGTTGTGAGTGGAGTCAGGAGACCAAAAGTGACATTAATCTCCTCACTTTTCTTTCTCTTCTCTACCTCTCCCCCCTCTCTAAACAACTCACTCCTAAACTTACTGCTGGAACAAAGGTACCTGCCATAAAATTTGTCTTCTAGATTCAGTCAGTTCTAGGAGACAATCTGCTCTGCTCTACACAGCTTGATACCACACTATTAGCAGCAAATGTGGCAAGTATGCTCTGCCCCCAGTTATGGCCTTGTATGTAATGAATCATTAGCTCATCTTCAACATGCCATGCGTTACTGGAGTATCAGTTGTATTATTCCTAATAGTCCCACTTCACAAATGAGGTCAGAGGTTACAAGACTGTAACTTGCCAAAATTCCACCAAAATGAAAAACATAAAGCCATCTGGCAGGAAGAAAGAGAGCATCCAAATTTAAAGATGAAAACAAAAAGGTCTTTCTTCTTGAAATGGCTTAATTTAAGTTTTTCTTTTCGCCAAAGCTAAAACTAACAGATGCTCCAGCCTTTATGACTTTTGACTTGAAGTTCTTTCAACCAAAGGTGGAGAAACTTTTTTCTGTCAAGAGCCGTTTGTATGTTTGTAACATCATTCACAGGCCATATAATACAGACAGATGGGATCTGGACAGCCTAGAGAAGTAGATGTTTCTGTCCCTTCCTGTCTCCAGGCCAGACACATTATTTCACAGTCTTAAACTGCCTGTAGGCCAGATCTCTATCACCCCTCCTTAGTCTTTTCACTACTCATGTTGTCTCAAAACATTTAATAAACCACATCACAATCCCTATTACTGTTCTAGAGTGTCTTCATATACATTTAACTCTCAGACATGGCTGCACATGGCAGTCATCAGTATTTATATAATATAGACTTTTCTCTCTGTAAGTCAGACTTGCTTGTTTATCTGTGTTTAGGGGGTGGGATGGTTTTCTAATAGGTCACTTTCTTAAAAACTACATGGATTATCTAACCAGTATCCTCCTGGCTGACTACTCACTCCCATTCTCACCTGCAGAAATGGAATACCCCACCAAGAGAGAATGTCACATGCTCTCTCATTCTCATTGGTCATTAAATGGGTGTTTCTGGGATGATGGCATTGATGGCAGTGCTAGAGGAACTTAACTATCCCTAGACTCCAAAGAGATCTATGACACTACTATGGTTCCTAACCTCCTTAGGTCTAGTTACTTAATTCTGGATTTTATGAACTACACAAAAATCCTTCCAATGCATGTTTTACTTTTCTTATACTACCTCTTATTGGATCTATTGTAATGCCTATAATCGTGACGCTACAGAGAGGATGAATGGTTTTCTTCTCACAGCTCTCTGGGCCTTTATTGTTATTTTTTTTATTTGGGGGTTATATTCATTGATGCTCAAGGATTACTCTGAGATCTGTACACAGGGATCATTCTTGGCAGTCCTCAGTAGAGGTTAGAAGTGCTGGGGATTGAACCAGGTTAGTTGCATGCAAGGCAAGTGCCTTAACTTCTATACTATCTCGCTAGCCCCTATCTGTAGTTTCTTTGGTTTTGGGGGGGACACAACTAGAGGTGCTCATGAGTTGCCCCTGGCTCTGCACTCAGGTATCATTCCTGGTGGTGCTGAGGGGACCACATGGGATGCTGGGGATTGAACCTGGGTTAGCCACATTAAAGCAAGGGCCCTACCTACTGTACTATAGCTCTGGCCCCTCTTTGGGGATTTTAAACCAAGTGCTGGGTGGGTGGAAGTGTGAGTGAAAACTTAATTCATGCTTCTCTTTAAATGATGAGGAAACAGAGATCAACAGGGAAGGGAGAAAATTTCACCACCCTTTCTCCATTTTTTTTTGTTTGTTTAGGGGCCATAACCCTCAGTGCTTGAGGGACCATGTAGTGCCACAGAGATCTGGCATGCAAAGCAGGCACTCAACCTTCTGAACTATGTCTCGAGCCTCCCCACCCCTTCCTTTTCATCTTCTTCACTAATGTCTTTTAAATGTTGCTGGAGGTGAAAGGAAAAGAGACTTTCAGTTATAAAATCGAGTTAATTGCCTATTCAACTTCAAACTTTGTAGCAAAACAAAAAAGTGAGATTGATTTCTATGAACAAGACTGATGTGCTCACTATTGGTCACAGAGCAAACTAGAGCTCAGCATTTTTCTTCTAAGCTCTGAGGACTGATGGAGCAGATGATACAAAGTCTAGGAGGCCAAGAGCAGAACATATTGTCTTTGTGGGATTCCAAGCTGCTCCCTGTTACTCATGTCACAAGTACCTTACTTAGCATCATATTCTAGGGAAGGAAATATACCTAAATTAGTGTAAATTTTATAAAGGAAAAACACAAATATGTGTGACAAATGGCTTACAGTTTATAGCAACCATATCATTAAAAATTATCACACTATCAATTATGTGTGCTAACCTTTTGATTCTTTCTCCTCTTCCTCCTCCTCTCTCTCTTTCTCTCTCTCTCTCTCTCTCTCTCTCTCTCTGTACTGAAGATTAAACCGACAGCTTCATACATGCAAGGCAAGTATGCTCAATTATTGCTCAATTCTTAACTTTTAAGCCTGGATATTTACTAAGTGGGAATGAGAAGAAGAGTTGCTATAAACATGGTTGGAAAAATGAAATAGAACTATTTAGTATAAAGGGCTTTGTTATCTAGCTAGCATCCTCCATATTATGCCTGCATGGCCTCAAATAGCAACTCTGAATCCTACCTTCCTTATCAATAAAATGAAAATAAAATGCTTGTGTAAAGAGTATTTGAGGAAGAATCATATTAGCAAACTCTCTGACCAAAGGGAACATAAATATTTTAAGGGAGGAGTAGCTAAGGAAAAGGATCAGAAGGGTTTTAATTGCTATGAAAGAAGCTGATAATGGAGGGTATTCCATATTATGGAGTCCCTCTGAAAAGTCCCTCTGAGAATGATCAGAGGAAAATGATGTGTCATCTATCTGTATGGTGGTACATGTGGCCTGAGGTCAAGGGCATGAAAGATGCAGTTTCAAGGCTTTTATTGCACTCAGTCTCCAAAACAACTTTAGGAAGCAAGTTTATTTTTTTTTCTTGGCTTCAGTGCACCTAGAAAGATGCTTCCAAAACCAGCTGATTCTGCCAAAGAGCGAGTTATTGAAGGGCTCTAAGGCCCAGACCACAAGGAAAACTGGAACAGCCTTTGAAGCCCTGTTGTGGGGCATGTGAGTCGGCCACAGCAAGCTCTCTAGCTCCCAGTGTTTGGATAAATATAGCGGTGCTCAGCCCACATGTGATTCATTAAGAAGACACTGTGCACAGCTGAGCACTCACTAAATGCAAATGGGGCCCCATATGGAGTGTACAATGCTTTGTATCACCTCTTCTGCAGGTACTGAAAGCTGCAGCCTCAAATGAAAATGCCAACCTCAAGCCAGTGGCCCAGGGAAGCAGAATCCAACCCAGGCATCTCAAATCTCACATCTCACAAATCTCACAACACAGAGACTGGCACACACCACAGAGAACAAAACAACCAGTGCTGGCACAAATGTGAAGAGAAAGGGATGCTCATTCATTGCTGGTGGGAATGCCAACTAGACTAGCCTTTTTGGAAAACAATATGGATATTCCTCAAAAAACTAGAAATTGAGCTTCCATATGACCAAGCAATACCACTCCTACGTATACACATTAGAAACCCAAAATCACATGAAATAAAGCCTTCTACATTCCTATGTTCATTGCAGCACTATTTACAATAGCCAGAATCTGGAACTGGAAGGAAAACGCAGTGGTAGGGCATTTGCCTTGCGGTTGAACAAGGACAGACCTGTTTGATCCCCAGGGTCCCATATGGTTCCCCAAGCCAGGAGCGATTTCTGAGAGCATAGCCAGGAGTCACCCCTGAGTGTCAGTGATTGTGGCCCCAAAACAAAACAAACAAAAGACAATATCCAGAATCTTGAAACAATCCAAGTTGCCCAAGAACAGATGAGTGAATAAAGAAACTGTGCTATAACTGCACAATCGAATATCACACAACTTCTAGGAAAAAAATAATTTATGAGAAAATTATGCTGAACAAAATGAATAAAATGTAGAGGGATAAACATAAAATGATTGCACTCATTTGTGGGATATTGCAAAATCACCTCGCATGCTGTATCTCCAACCCCAGGTGAACAGGACTATAGCAGGGTCACACATGAGATAATCCAAACCAGGCTGAGGGTGAAACATGTATAATTTGGCAATCTTCTACTTTGTATCTCCTGCAAGCTGCCTGCCAGAACAGTTTTAATTGAGTATAGAGACCATCCATAGGTAGGGCAGTAAGGACATAGTAAGGGTAGATAGCTCAGGCTAGTCTGAGCCTGACCTGCTCAGGTTTACATATAAAATGATCTTTGTTTTGGGTGAAACCAAGTTGTAAACAAACAGATACAAAGAAACTAGGGTTGATCTTTGTTTTAGGTAAAATAAGGTGTAACCTAATGGGATATAAACGATAAAATAGAGACAAGTGCCAGGAGGACCAGTCCATGTAGGAAGATTGCCACAAATAGTGGGGGGGGAATACAGTTAGGGCAAAGAAGGGACCACTATGACAATGATCATTAGAAATAATCACTCTGAACAAGAACTGGGAACTGAAAAAGAGATAAAGTGATATGCATGATACCACTTAAGCAACAATATTGCTCATCACAGTGTATCAAAGGGGAAACAGAAAGGAAGAGAGAGTGAGAGAAGTGTGTGTGTGTGTGTGTGTGTGTGGTAAGAGAGAGTGAGAAAGAGCAAGAGAGAGAGAGAGAGAGAGAGAGAGAAAGAAAGAGAGAGAGAGAAGAAAAATGCCTGCCCCAGAGGCATGTTGTGGGCAGGCGGGAGAGAAACTGGGGACATTGGTGGTGGGAAATGTGAACTAGTGAAGGGTGTTGTACACTGTATGACTGAAAATCAATCATGAACAACTTTGTATATATGAAGAACTATTTTCGGACAGTCTAAAAACCATGTTGTTTAAATAAAAAATTAATAAGATAATAATAAAATCAGAATTCAGAGGCAAGGGTATTCCAGGTATCCCAGCTTGATTTCGTTTTCTACTTCACTTCCTCTGAGTCACATTCATGGGGCTCTTCCTAATTTTTTTGCCCACTTTTAGAGGTGATATGAACATTTAAGGAAGACAAAATAGTCTACATGCCCTGTTCTATCACTCACTGGTTCGAGTGAACTTAGCTAACTTTTGTCATCACTATATATAGAGGCTCAGTTTTCTCATTAGTAAAAATAATACTTTAAAGCAATCAGCCAGTGTATAGCATGTAGTAAACTCTAAAATATGTCAAATGGTATTTTATGGTGTCACTTTCCCTCCTAAATTTTCCTTTTTCTTTGCTTCCTAAACCTTGAAGAAGAAATCAGCACCTACAAAAAAATAATAGCCAGAGGCTAGAAATAGTGGAAGGTGTATTTTTTTGCATGCACCCTACTTGTGTCTGATCCATGACTCTCATATGGTACCATGATCATTGCGAAGAGTGATTCCTAAGCAAAGAACCAGGAGTAATCCCTAAATACTCCAGGGTGTAGCTCCAAAACAAAGCAACTCCCAACTCATTTATTGAGCAACTACTGTGTGTAAAACACGATGTCAAAAAAAAAAAAATACGATACCACAATCACCAGAGAGGAATTGGTAGGTAGAGAAAAAAAACGCAACTGGGGTTCAATGCTGCCAATAGTACTTCCTTTGGGTAGGTATGGTGCTAAATTCTTTCTGTGCACTAATCCATTTGGTAGAGACTATTATTCTCTACATATTCTAGGGGAGCAGAAGGGAGGCCCAGGAGAAGAGCAAGATCCCTGGTTAACCATAGTTTTGCCTGTTCTGGGCATATCACTCAGGTTTGAGCATCTGCCCTTCCAAGTCACACTAAACTATATCCCTGTTCCTCCCAACCTTGGAAGTCCTGTCAATATCCCACAGGGCTATATCTGAGTTTCTTCTGTATCCAAACCCAAATTGCATTTAGTAAGTGATGCATATCTGACTCATTTTACAAATACCCATAAATAAGACCAAATTGGGCATTTTAAAATGAAGATTGTTTTCAACATGTCCTTGGTTAATATTATGTAGAATTGACCATAATTATTCAAACTGTAAGGTCCCACCACAGTATTTTATCATCTTGTCATTCAGGATATGTTTGTGCTCAACACTATGATGTTTGGTATTCAGGGTCTATCAGTGTATTTCCTAAGTGAAACATATTTTCTGCATACATGCAGCACATCACAAAAATTCAACATTTCCTAGCTTACTTTCTTCTTTCCTTCTCTCCCTCCCTCCCTCCCTCCCTCCCTTCCTCCCTCCCTCTCTTCCTCCCTCCCTCTCTTCTTCCCTCCCTCCCTCCCTTCCTTCCTTCCTTCCTTCATCCTTCCTTCCTTCCTTCCTTCCTTCCTTCCTTTCTTTCTTCCTTCCTTCCTTCCTGCCTTCCTTCCTTCCTTCCTTCCTTCTTTCCTTCCTTCCTTCCTCTTCCTTCCACCCTCATTGTCTCCTGCACTACAGCATATGCACTACATAGACAGAAGATATTTTGTTAGTCTTTGTTGTAATTTGCCACAGCTATATAACAGGAGACCTGGAATACCATAAACTGGTTTATAAATAGAGACATAAACAAATATTATGTTTTTAAATGCTCTGAATGAACTTTTAACAACTTCAATGTAACTTATATAAAAATGTCTAATGAATCCAAGAACTCATGGCAGTTCATCACAGTAAATGGCAGAATCTGACTTTAAGGGTGAGGGTATCTGGATCTTTACTTTATTCCTTTGACAACTAGGCAATATAGACTCCCTGCATCAGAGATAATGTTATAAGTCTGTCTAAGGAAAGTTTGATATCTGGCTTTAGCCTTTTTCTGTTCAAGCTTTAAATTCGAGGTAACATGGCTAATCATCCTGCCCCTGGGTCATGAATTCACCTTATCGGAATAAGTATCAATTAGCCACTTTCTAAAAAGAAACAGTCATTCCTAGCTTCAGAAGAGAGGTTACTCTGGAAAATTACATTAAGATTCTAAGACCAGAATCTACCTACCTCTCTACCTAATCCCAATCCCCAATTTGGGACAAAAAATGATTATAGTCAGACCTTTAATGCTCTGATCCTGTGCACAGAAAAAAAAAACGCCTAAGTATACTCCATGGTTACAATATTTAGCTTTAATCAATAGGGCTGAAAGGATTCTGCTAGCCTTTCTTTCCTGTGCAAGAGCAGCCCCTTTCCTAATTACCCCTTTTCTGTGTGGCCACGATCACTGTCTCCAATCCCCACACCTTCTACCACCATTGAGATGTTTGGACCAATTTCCAAAATGAATCAGAAAATACAGATTAAACCATGGAATGCTGGTGCAATTAGGTTCAAGTGAGTTGTCTGGTCCAACAGAAACCAGAGATGTCCTCAACTAAAGATAATCAAGCTGGAATTATGAAAGGTAGAGAAACGAAGGTAACAAAGTTGGAATTCCATCAGGAGAAATACAATTAAACTGTATAGGGAAGCGGATACGTGAGGAGGAGCCAAGGTAGCTGCATGGTAATGATGTAGCAACTTTGATGGCCAGAGGTGGCCACACAGCTTTCACTTGGTGAAATCCCTCCAGCACTGAGGTGGAGCTCAGCTCACACAACATCCCTACTGCCTTTCATCAATAACAAAATTATTTCTACTCAAGCCATTCATTTCCCAGAATCTGACATTTGAGAAGAGATCACTCCTTTGGGCAAACTGTAAATAAGTTGCACTAAACAGTCTTCTTTCTGTGAATCACTCTGGGGAAGAATGATTTGTAGATGAGAGGAAAAAAGACAAATTCAACATGTGGGGATCCCGTTTTGAAAAATGCCTAGAATGAGCACTCAAAACTGACTGCAATCACTGAAGAAAAACTGCCTCAGGTGGAATCATAAACTGCCTAAATAAAATAAATTGAAGTTAACAATATGGAAGAAATGAAAGAAAAACATTCTACCCAAAACATTCACTTTACTTAGAAAATATGGCAAGCCTGTGTAATAAATTAATAGTAAGTAGGTAATAAGATGCAGGCAAAAGCCTTGAGAAGAACTCTAAGTTATGAATAGAGTGTGATATGTGCCCTGTGCTATCCTTCATTCTACCAGGAGCAACTGCAGCCTTTATGAAATTTGGCAAGAACTAAGTTGCATAATTCTGCACTTAAGTAAATTTCTCCATTAGCCTGAAAAATTGTGCTCAGTTTTTTTTTTCTCTCAACATAATTAGAAATTGAGTGTTCCCGAAACTATATTCCTATGAGGGTAGGGGGAGGGAGACAGAGAGAGAGAGAGAGAGAGAGAGAGAGAGAGAGAGAGAGAGAGAGAGAGAGAGAGAGAGAGAGACTATCATCTAGACTAGAGAAACTAGTATTTGTTAAACTAAGAAAAATAAGAGAAAGTCCAGATTTCTCCTTAGGCCCCATTGGTATACAAAGTTTCTGTATATTCAACTCATAGTTTTGTTAACCTTTAGGAAATGGGTTCTAAGTGTTCCATTATATACTTTTATATTATTTGATGCTAGTTAAACAAGTAGAATTATTTTTAATTTTTAAAGAAAGTCTACTCTTTCTTTGGGATGAATGTTTTTTGACCTCCAGCTCCTTTCCTTAACAATCTTTTCTCTCAAAGCCTTTCCTAAATTTCTTCATTCTTGCTGTGGGAACTAAGACTGGACCAGGGGATCTAGCTCAAGGTTATACAACTAGAGACAAACTTCTTGCTACAATTATAGAATTGAGATGCTGCATTTTCACCTACTCCTTGTATCTGGCACAGACTAAAGCTAGAGAGATGATTACCTGAGAGAAATGTCAAGTTATTATTACTCTAAACTGTGGTCATGCCAATAGCATCTGAACTTTGTTCTTCTTAGTCTGTGACTTCCTTAGACTTATATTAACCCCTGGGCATCCCTGCTCTGTTAGTCTGCTTAGAGCTTTGACATTTGGTATGTAGAGTTAAACAGAATTTTAACATTTTCATTTCTCATGATGATGCTCCAATAAAACTCTTTTGCTCAAAGAAAATGATGAGTTTAAAATATTAAGGTTTTGCATTTGAGGATGCATTTTAACAGCAAGATGGCTGACGATGGCTGAGGGCTGAGGGTACTGTCAGAAAGAGCAATAATTCTGGAATCTAATTCAGACTCCAGCCTTAGTGTACGCATTGCTGCCTTTTCAGATCTTTGTGCTGAGTACTTTGCCCTCACTTGCAAGTAAGCCACTTTACCATTTAGGGAAGCCTCTATGATTCTTCTGTCTTCTATTCCCAGAGTCAGGAAGGCATACTGAAACCAAGACCAAACCTGTACTCCTTCCAGAGTTCCTAGGCATAGATGTAGGAACCCAACTGGGCCTGAGTTTGTGCACATACATATTGAAGAACTTGAATGTCAGTATTGGGCCCCATTAATTCCACCCTCCAAGTCATTTTCCAGATTTATTGATACATGTAAAAAAAAACCCCACAAATTTGTTAACACAACAAAGTTCCTAAGTCAGAGAGGGTAACTTCTGAAGTGCCAAGCGGTTAGGAGACTCTGCCACAGTCACCCCGCCAGATTGCTCCTGCTGGATGGTCGCTGCTAAATTGCTGGAGAAACTATTTTCTTGACAACTGGCTCTTGCTGCCTTTTGCTACCAATTCTACTGCTCCAGGCCCTAATAGTTGGAGCCCAGAACAGACAGTGGGTAACAATCCTTTAGGGAATCAGAATTGTGACCCTGTGGATCAAAGTCATGACCCCTTCATGGATCAATAAATGCTGTGGTGGATTAAATCTATGCTAGTCTCCTGAATATTTGGTTTTATTTACTTATTTATGTTTTTTTAGGTCACACCGGGTGGTGCTCAGGGGTTACTCCTGGCTCTGTGCTCAGAAATCACTCCTAAAAGGCACAGGGACCATATGAGATGCTGGGATTCAAACCACCATTTCTCCTTGATATTTTGTGTGCAAGGCAAATGCCCTACCGCTGTGCTATCTCTCCATCCCTATGGTCTCCTGGATATTTAATGAAAATCTTTTACCCTAATGTGTGTCTTTCAAAGATCTATTGCTATTCATGTTATTAGGGGTGATGACATGCTGGAATATATATCTCCAAATAATGATAAAAGGAAACAATTCTTGGGGCTGGAGAGATAGCACAGTGGTAGAGCATTTGTCTTGCACGCAGCTGATCCAAGATGGACAGTGGTTCAACTCCCGGTATCCCATATGATCCCTGTGCCTCAAGAGCAATTTCTGAGTGTAGAGTCAAGAGTAACCCCTGAGTGGCACCTCGTGTGAACCAAAATCCAAAAAATAAATAAATAAAGGAAAGAAAATAAGAAGGAGAAAAGAAAGAAAGAAAAGAAAGAAAGAAAGAAAGAAAGAAAGAAAGAAAGAAAGAAAGAAAGAAAGAAAGAAAGAAAGAAAGAAAGAAAGAAAGAAAGAAAGAAAGAAGAAAGAAAGAAAGAAAGAAAGAAAGAAAGGAGAAAGAAAGAAAGAAAGAAAGAAAGAAGAAAGAAAGAAAGAAAGAAAGAAAGAAGAAAGAAAGAAAGAAAGAAAGAAAGAAAGAAAGAAAGAAAGAAAGAAAGAGAAAAAGAAAGAAAGAAAGAAAGGAAGGAAGGAAGGAAGGAAGGAAGGGGAGAGAAAGAAGAGAAAGAAAGAAAGAAAGAAAGAGAAGAAAGAAAGAAAGAAAGAAAGAAAGAAAGAAATAAAGAAGAAAGAAGAAAGAAAGAAAGAAAGAAATAAAGAAGAAATAAATAAAGAAAGAAAGAAGAAATAAAGAAATAAAGATAAAATAAAGAAAGAAAGAAAGAAAGAAGAAAGAAAGAAAGAAAGAAAGAGAAAGAAAAAAAGAAAGAAAGAAAGAAAGAAAGAAAAAGAAAAGGAAGAATATTGTATTCACAAAATTACTTAAAAATATTACCTCCTCAGCCCCTCTTGCCCCACCTCCAGACCAGACCGAGTTTAATTTGGGTTGTCACCCTCTCTGCCCTACTTGTGCCTATGCCTCGGAAAAATAGAGCTCCTCATGCAGAATCTAGATCAAAGTGACAAAATGACAAAAATGTCACTTTCACTCCTCCAATACAGGAGAATTCCATCTAAAAAGGGGAGAGGTGCCTTTTCAGTAGAAACTTGGGCTCAATCTCAAACCCAACCTAGGGATGAAAATATTCCAAATATATCAATGGCAGTCTAGTAAGACCTGGATCACCTTGGCATGACTCAAACTCCAGCACCTCAGATGATGAGACCATTAATAGACCTTCAGACATAAAGTCTAAAAATTCTCTCCTGCCAAAATAGAATAAGGTGAGAATCCAGAAGATGAAGGCCTCTTGAGCTTCCATCTTACCAAGGTTTAAAAGTAAGTTCTCTTGGTCATTTCAAAAGACTTGTGCTGCTTATGGGCCCATTTCTTCATATTGTAAAGAATATTTACCCAGATGAAGTAAAAGTGTTCTTTAGAGTTCCCCAAGATTTTCAGAGTATACCTGAGTTCCTCCTGCTATTTGCAGTGGGAATGTGGTATAGTAATGAAGCCATGGTCAAACCACACAACCTAGATCCATCTGGCAGGAGACTTTCTGTGGTCTAAATCACAAAAGGCATTCTAATAAGGAAGAGTACAGTATATGAGAAAAAAAGCAAACTATCCTACTTCGTTCTATTCTAACCATGTCCAAGATGCAGCATTGTGTACATGGGAAAGGATTAATTCGGATGCAGAATTCAAAGAAAGCTAGACAAAAATCTTCCAGGTGGTCACAGAATCTTGTCTCCAATTTATAGGAAAATTAACAGATTTGAAAATGCCAACCAAGACTGGCTAAATAATTAGGGAGAGAAGCGATGTTATGGGCTAACTGAAAGCATGCTGGAATGTAGGTACCATCTCACATCAGGCATATGTAAATTCCCTTGAGGCCTGCACAGTACAGAGGCAGGCTAGAGAACCAGGCCATCTATGCAGAGAATATAGAGCTCTAACAAACTGTATTTTTGAGGTCACCATCTGGACTTTGTCCAAAATGTGGTAAGGGAAACCATTGAGCAAGATATTGTTGTTCCATTGAGGTTGGAAAAACTGGAGAAGAGGACAGCTTCAGACCTCACAAATTAGGGATATCAGCGACTATTGCACGGATTGTAGGACCCTCCCTGGCAACCCAGACCTTGCAACAATGCAATGGAGGAAATTATTGGGCAAGAGATTTCCCCAACAACGAATAGATATTCAGAAACTGGCCCCATGAGAAGAGGAGCCCCAACTCATGCAGGTCAATAAATTTGCTTCAACCTGATACCACAGGAAATGCTGCCTTAGATATCCCCTGCCCTGACACCATCACAATAACAGAAGCTCAATGCTAGTATAAAATGAAACCCGGAACAACTGTACCAATACAGTCAGGCACTGTATGCCTATTTTTAGAAAGAAGCAGTCTAACTATTAAAGGAATCAAAGTGCATGTGAGGATAATAGATTCCAATTACTTGGAAGAGATAATAGTTGTTATTACAGTACTAGCAGTATGGACATTTAAAAAAAAGAGTGCATTGACAAACTCTTGCTTCTTCCATTTGTTATGCCTGGCTATTCTGATGACCCAAAGATTAAAGGTTTTGGTAGCACTAACCCCATAGTAGTCTCTGCAGATCCCCTAGTGGCCTTTACCTATAATATTACAAAAAGCACTGGATTTTTTTAATAATGCATTGATTGGCCCACTGATAATTCTAGAGAGATACATGGAAAATAATTTAAAGGAGTAATTGGCATGGGTGATGATATTTCCCAATACTGATCCTGTAGCTAGGTCCTGCAAGAGATACCTTATGGCTTGCAGGGAATAGACACTTTGCCTTCTTCTTCTGTTAGACAGAGTGTTGATGACTGAAAACCATTAGTCATGAAAGAAAAAATAGCCACATTTTGGCGTTATGTGTCTCCCTTGTTCCTGAATTTATGGGGTCAAGATCTACATGAACAATGGCAAGCTGAGTAGCACCATAGCACCATGAAGATGGACCCAAACCTGGGGTAATCCCAGTCCTTTCTTCTACAAATTCAAACCACAGTAATTTTCTATTATGTGTGTTCCCAATGACATCAAAAGTGATAATGTTCCAGCCTATATTAATAAAACTTTTTAATCATTTTTTCAAAGAATAGCAGATCAAACATATCACTGGTATCTCATAATTCTCAAGGACAAACCATTGTTGAACATGCTCATAAGACTCTCAAAATTCAATTATTTAAAAAGAGAAAAGGGGGTATGCCTCCACTTTATTTTCCTTCCTTAACATTGTTTTCTTTAAGTCTTTTTTAAATTTACCTCCAGGATAACCCCATATAGCTGCTTAAAGACATTTTAAAGATTTACAGGTTCAGAAAACAATTCACTTACCTGGGTTAAAATTGATAAATATTGGGTAGTGAGCAATCTAATCATTTGATGGAAATGCAGTGCTTATATTCTACAGAGGACAGTCCCCAAAAGAAACTCTGGATTCCATTATGCCTCATCAGGAGTCTATTTTTCTGAGACTCAGAAAGGCTTCTAGCTTTTCATCGCTTTAAGAAATCATTGAAGTCGTCTCTTGTTTTTAAGCAGTCAGCTGCTCTTGTGCTTTTGTACAGGAATCAGAATGTAGTTATTTATTTTTTGACCCAGTAAGAATCCAATTATCATTTCCCCTGCCTTCTATTAGGAAGATATAAGAAAGTGAAACTCTGGCAATCCCACAACGCCCATGTCAGCAGGAAGTAGTCAGATGATCTCATCACCCCAGTTCTTAAAATATCAGAGTTTTCACTTCTTGAAGTAAAATAATTATAAGTTTAGCATTTTTATAAAGGTTTTAAACAACCACTGCACTTGGGTCACCTTTAAAGTAAGTTTTTGTTCAAAGTAGTTCCTTGATGTTATAAATTTCAGGAGCTTTTATTTTATTCTACTCCTCTTACAACATGTTGCTATTTTTACTGTTCCCCAACAAAGTTTTCTTTTCTTTTCCGGTCCTTTAGCAATAGAGTTCCAATCCCCTTCCCCTCCATGAGGTGTAAAATAAACTGCTGTTTGTAACCAGCCCAATACCTACTTGAATCAGAAATTTTGACTGGGATCATGACTTAAAGAATGATCTTTTTTCTTAATGTTTTATTTATAATATTTTATTTAAACACCTTGATTACAAACATGATTGCGGTTGAGTTTCTGTCATGTAAAGAACACCCCCCATCACTAGTGCAACATTCCCATCTTGACCTACAGAGGACTATTGACTTCCTCACTGCCTTGCACTGATAGATTATGTCATCAGCTAAAATCCTTCAGAACTGACCTACCTGAAACTTAATTGGCAGTGTAGGAAAGTACTTGAAATATTTCGTCAAGGATACTTCACCCAGCTAGATTTCCATTCAGGATTTAAAAAAGAATACAGGGCTTCACATGGAAAAAAACTCAGAGACTTTACAGACTCAAAACCAACATTATAAGAAGAACTGAAGGGTCTATTTAAAGCAAGGCAAACCCAACAAACACCCAAACCCTTACAAAAAGATGACACTTAATCCCATGACAATAAACTGTCAATATCAATAGACTAAATGCACCAATTAAGTAACACAGAGTGGCAAAATGGGCCAAAATGTTGAACCCAAAATTTTGCTGCCTGCAAGAAATACATCTGAATAGTCAGAGCAAACATTCAAAGTTGAAGTCTGGTAGACAATCATTCAAGTCAACACCTCCTTAAAAAGGTTCGGGTGGCCATATTAACATTAGACAACACAAACTTTAAGCTCAAAAAGGTTATAAGAGACAGAAATGTACATTTATTAATAATTAAGGAATATGTACAACAGGAAGAAATCCCAGTCCTAAACATACATGAGGGGCCAGCAAAATATTTAAAACAATTGCTGATAGATTTGAAGAAAGACATCAATAACAAGACAATAATAGTGGGAAACATCAACACCACCTCCCTGTCACCCCTTGATAGGTACACCAGGCTAAACTCAACAAAGATATACTGTATATAAAGAGAGAAAAGGAAGAGTGTTGCTGAGTATATAAATATATATAGGGCTCTCATCCCCAAAATGATAGATGAGCTCATTTTTTGGTCTTCTTCCACTGGGCTGCATTCATTCTTAGGGGAATAAAACCTTGGGTGGTTGAATTCTTTGCTTGAGTGCTGGATTTCCTGGGCCCTGTTTTCCTGTTTTATACCTCTTATCTTTGTGGATTATTTCCTGCTTCAAGGTTTGCTTCCAGACCTACATCTTACTGAATCCTCATTTTGGAGCCTTAGGCTGCAATGGTGAAGGTTTTTCCTGCTCTGCTCCCTGACTAGTTTCCTGCTTTTCTGCCTGAGACAGCCAGAAATGGCCCCAACAGACATAATCTCTTCAGCACAAGCCAAGAAAAGCCCCAGCAGACATAATTTCTTCAGGGCTCTGCATAAGGTAGGCTGATCCTCCATGAAGGGTAGAGCTAGAAGACCATGACTTCTTTGCTTTCCTTTGTGGCTGCATGCACCCTCTAGTCTATGAACTACAAGAGCATGTCCATAGAGAAACAACGCTGAACAATATGCATAGAGAATGAAGATATCAGCTTTGTGAGCAGAAAAGTACCAACCACCTAGTTAGCCTCTCAGATAAAGAGTTTAGAGTAGAAATATGGTGGATATTCATAGAACTCAAAGAAGACATAGATAGAGCTGAACAGACAACAAAAATAGAAATAAAAAACTCCAAACTGAAATAACAGGACTGGAAAACTCAGTAGATAAAATGAAAGTCTCAATAGAAAGCCTTTCCAACAGAGTAACAGCAGCTGAGGACAGAATCAGTAGCTGGAAGATAAGATGCAAAACAATTCCATATAGAAGAAGAAATTGGGGGAGAAAAGCCTTAAAGCAAAGGGTCAGACAATGGAAAATTACTCAAAGAATGTGAACAAATGAAAATAAAAAAGTCTTTGATAATCTCAACAGAAATAAAATAAGAATCATTGGAGTTCCAGAGACCCAGGAAAATAATCCCCAGGAAGAATCAACAGCCAAAGACAACATTACAGAGAAAGTCCCAGAGCTAAAGACTGCACACAATCAAATCCTGCATGCCCGAAGAGTACCAGCTAAAAGAGACTTGAAGAAAAGTACCCTAAGACACATTCTAGTCACAGTGATGAATACCACAGATAGGGGTAGAATACTGAAAGCAGCAAGATCAAAAAGGGAAATTACATTCAAAGGAGCATCCTTAAGTTTTATGGCAACCTGTCACAAGAAACCCTGAAGGCCAGAAAGCAATGATGGAATACAGTGACAAAACTCAACGAAATGAATGCTTTGCCTAGACTACTGCACCAGCCAAACTCACTTTCAGATTTGAAGGAAGTATACATAGCTTCACAGATTAACAATATCTAGGAAACTTTACAGACACAAAACCAGCCTTAAAGGAAAAACTGAACAGTCTACTTTAAGACAAGACAAGCAGACACATCAAACTTCTACAAAAAGATGACATTAAATCCCATGACAATTATCTTTCTCAACATCAATGGACTCAATGCACCTATTAAGAGACAGAGAGTGGCAAAATGGATCAAAAAGTTCAATTCAACATTTTTCTGCCTACAAGAAACACATCTGAATAAACAAAACAAGCATAGACTCAAAATTAAAGGTTGGAGGAATATCATCCAAGCAAACAATTACCTTAAAAAATACTGGAGTGGCCATATTAATAGCAGATGACACAAACTTTAGACTCAAAATAGTTTTAAGGTACAAAGATAGACATTTTGTACAGAAAAATACTTAATACAATTGTTGACAAATCTGAAAGAAAATATCAATATCAACACTATCAACACAATAACAGTGAGAGACTTCAACACTGCCCTGTCACCCCTTGTTAAATCAACCAACAAGAATATACTAGCTCTGAAAAGAGAAATGGAAGAAAGTAGACAAGTAAAGAAATATATAGGGCTTTCCATCCCAGAAAACTTTATACACATTCTTCTCCAAATCACATGGGTCATTATTCAGGATAGACTACATGCTAGTCCATAAAACATATATCCATAAAGTCAAGAGGATAGAAATTGTACAGACTACTGTCTCAGATCACAACGCACTAAAATAGAAGTGAACTACAAAGGAACACAGAAGAAAAACTTTAACACCTGAAAATTAAACAGCTTACTACTGAACAACAAGTGGGTCAAATGTGAAATTAAAGAGAAAAGCAAAACATTCCTGGAAACAAATGACAACGAAGACAAAAATTATCAGAATTTATGGGACACAGCAAAAGCAGTACTAATAGCAAAATTTATTGCTTTGCAAACACACATCAGAAAGGAAGAAGGGACTATATAAAAATCTTAGTGACACAGCTTATAAAATTAGAAAATGATAAACAAAAGGAATCAAATATACTTAGGCAGAAGGAAATAACAAAGCTTAGAGCACAAATAAATAAAGTGGAAATCCTAAACCAATCCTAAAGATCAACAAAAGCAAAAGTTGGATCTTTGGAAATGAAAAAAAAAAACAAGATTGATAAACCACTAACAAAACATACAAAGAAACAGAGAGAGAAACTTAATAAACTAAAATAGAAATGAAAAGGGGGAGATTACTAGGGACTGCAGAAATGTAAAGGGTAATCAGAGACTATTTTGAGAAACTCTATTCCATGAAACATGAGAAACTGGAAGAAATGGATAAATTATTGGACTCATAATCTTCCAGGGTTAAACCAGGATGATCTAGCATACATAAACAAACCCATCACTACTGTGGAAATTAGAAATCAAAATTCTTCCCCAAAACAAAAAAGCCCAGGCCCAGATGGATTCATTAAGAATTCTTTCAAACCTTTCAAGAGGAACTACTACCAATCCTTTTTAGGCACTTTTATGAAATTGAAGAATCAGGAACACTCCAAAATAGTTTTTATGAAGCAAACATCACATTTATTTCAAAACCAGACAGAAATGCTGCAGTGAGAGAGAGATAGAGAGAAAGAGAGAGAGAGAAAATGATAAACAAAAGGAACCAAATATACATAGGCAGAAAGAAATAACAAAGCTTAGAGCAAAAATAAAGTGGAAATCCAAAACCAATCCTAAAGATCAACAAAAGCAAAAGTTGGATCTTTGGAAATAAAAAAGAAAAAGAATACAATATTGGTCTACAGACCAATATCCCTGATGAACACAGATGTAAAGAGCCTCAACAGAATTCTAGCAAATAGTATCCAAAGCCTCATCAAGAAGGTTATACATCATGACCAAGTAGGTATCATTCCAGAAATACAAGGGTGGTTTAACATTCATAAATCAATCAACATAAATACACCATATCAACCAAAAGAAAAATAAAAACCATATGATCATATCTAACACCCATTCTAAATTAAAAAAAAAAAACAAAAATCTTATCAAAATGGGAATGGAGGAGCCAGAACAATGGCACAATGGTAGGGAATTTGTTTTGCATGCAGCTGATTCAGGACAGACAGTGGTTCAAATCCCAGAGTCCCATATGGTCCCCCAAGCCAGGAGTGATTTCTGAGTGCATAGCCAGGAGTGATACCTGAGCATCACTGAGTGTGGCCCAGAAACCAAAAAAAAAAAAAAAAAAAAAAAAAGATGGGAATGAAGGAACTTTTCTCAACACAGTGAAGGCCATCAACCACAAGCCAATGGCAAATATTATTCTCAATGGAGATGAACTAAAAGCCTTTTATTTAAAATCTGGTACATGGGGCTGGAGAGATGGTATGGAGGTAGGGCATTTGCCTTTCATGCAGAAGGATGGTGGTTTAAATCCTCATCCCATACTGTCCCCCGAGCATGCTAGGAGCGATTTCTGAGTGTAGAGCCAGGAGTAACCCCTGAGCACTTCCAGGTGTGATCCAAAAACCAAAACTATAAATAAATAAATAAGTAAATAAATAAATAAATAAATAAAATCTATACAAGGCTACCCTCTCTCACCACCCCTATTCAACATAGTGCTGGGATTTTTTGCCATAGCAATTAGGCAAGTCAAGGATATCAAGGCCATCCAGAGAGAAAAGGAAGAAATCAAGTTTTCCCTGTTTGTGGATGGCATGATACTATATTTAGAAAACCCTAAAGATTCTACAAAAAGCTTCTAGAAACAATAGATTCATATAGCAAAGTGGCAGGCTACAAAATTAACATGAAAAAAAACCATTGGCCTTCTTGTACATTAATAATGATAGAGAAGAAATGGACATTAAAAAACAATCCCATTCACATTAGTGTCACACAAAGTCAAATATCTTGGAGTCAACTTGACTAAAGAGGTGAAGAACCTATAAACAGAAAACTACAAAACCCTTCTTCATGAAAACGGAGACACATACCCTGCTCATGGATTGGGAGGATTAAGATAATTAAAATGGCAATACTCCCCAAAGCATTTTATAGATTCAATGCAATCCCTCTAAAGAGACCCATAAAATCCTTCAAAGAAGTGGATCAAACACTCCTGAAATTCATTTGGAAAAATAAACACCTGTGAATAGCTAGAGCAGCCCTTGGGAAAAGGAATATGGGAGGCATCACTTTCCCCAACTTTAAATTGTATTACAAAGCTATAGTCATGAAAACAGCATAGCATTGGAATAAAGACAGACTCTCAGATCAATGGAATACATTTGAGCATTTAGAGAATGTTGTCCAGACATACAATCAATTAATTTTTGATAAAGGGCCAATAAATGCAAAACTCATTAGAATGGTAGTGAGTGAGAGAAATAGAATGTCTGTCTCGAAAACAGGCAAGGTGTAGAGGGTTAGAGGAGGAGGAAAATGGGGGCATTGGTGGTGGGAAGGTTGCAATGGTGAAAGGGGTGTATATTTTTAAGACTGAAACTCAACTACAGACATATTTGTAATCATGGTGCTTAAATAAATATATTAATAAAAATATATAGGGGCCAGAGCAATGAAGCAGTGGTAAGGCATTTGCCTTGCACACAGCTGATCCAGGATAGACCTCTGTTCAATCCCCCCAGCGTCCCATGTCATCCCCCAAGCCAGGAGCGATTTTTGAGCGCATAGCCAGGAGTAACTGCTGAGCATCACTGGGTGTGGCCCAAAAACCAAAAAATAAATGAATAAATAAATAAAATAAAATAATAAAAATATAATGAATGCCCTAATAAAAGTCTCTTAAATTGTGCTATAAGTACAATTAAAAACTTAACAATATTTATTGAATAAATGTTTATTAAATGGATGAGTAAATATGTCTCTGCAGGAATCTATATTAAGGGAGTAATATGAGGGATAGCAGAAAAGTGTTGGTGACTTGAAAGATGGTCATTATATGGACCTCATTACTAAGTTCTTTTCAATTTTTCATTCACAACAAAACATAATAAGCAGCATGCTCCACAACTGAGCAATATCCTATTTTGTATTAAGGAAACATTATGCTTTGAGCATAATGCCTGGCCCAAGTGCATCTAAAGTAGATCACAAAGTATATCTAGTTTCCTGATTCAGTTCGGTATCTCTGACAATGATGTTAACTGGCTGAATGTCAGCCCTTTGGCAAACTGGACCCTTTATTATCCCTCATGTTCATATAGAGTTAAACAGGGTTTGCAAAGCTACATATTTAGTCAGTAAATTGATTTTCCACACAAGTCATTCTCTAAGGAAATGTCATCCTTAGCATTTGACAGAAACAGCCATTTTTGTGCAAAGGCAAGGCTTCTGCCAACAAGCAAGCTCTCAAACTCCTAACAAGGAGTTAGCAAGAAAAAGGAAATTGTCTACTGCTTCAGCCTGAAAAAGAATAAATACCGTATGTCCTCTATGCTTTTTTACCTTAACTATGTACAGCACTGATAGTCTTGTTCTGAAAAATTAAGCCATTTAAAGGGACAATGGATGCAGACATGACAAGTGTCTTACACTTTGCTCTGAGCTGAGTACAGGTCTAAACCAGAGTTTGCCTGGCTGACATCACTAGATAAGCCACGAGGATTCTACCTTGGCAAAGGACAAGACACAATGTAAAGCCTGAACATTCAAGTGGCATGCCTTGATATTGTTAGATCCTAAAGACCCCCTGAGTGGTAAGGAGATAAGACACTAAACTCTGCATGAAGGACTAGCTAATGCACCAAAGGTCTAAATGCAAACTCTCATGCTTCTGAATCTCCCTGTAGTAGTTGATATCGCTGACACTCCTTCCTTGAAATGTTCCCTTTCCTGGTTCCAGTAATCTTTCTGGCTTCCTTTCCTGTGTTTCCCAGGGCTCTCTCCTCATTCATCTCTCTAGTCTCTGGGGTTTCATTCTGAGTTTATAGCACTATTCACCTTGTGCTGTAGCTTCACATACCTCTATGGATCAATTTGTGCCAAAAATACATCTACATTCTCCACTCTTCTGAAATCCAATTCTGTTTCTGTCTCCTATATTTCCACTGGGATACCTATCAATAACACCTCAAACATATACCAAACAAAGCATGATCCTTTTCTATATTCATAATATAAACTAGCAATGTTTGGAATAAGAGGGCAGAGAGGATCATTGTCCGATTGGTTAACTCTGCACTCCCCTTCCATCCCACTCCCGTGTTCAACAAGTCCTGACTCCCTGACTTCTTTAAACCCTTGTCTTCCTTCCTTTCTTCTCCAGATTTACTCTGACTACCTTCATTCAACCAGTCTCCTTGCCTGGATTATTGCAATATTTTGACATACTGCCTCTAGTCTCTCCCTCTCTATCTTCTCCATACTGACCTTACTTCTTCATTAATTTAATCATGCTTAGACTATACTTAAGTACTTTAGTGTATAACCACTGCCCAAACCTAGTGTTCCCAAACTTCTATGAAAAAAATTGTAATTTTGATCTTCAATAGTTTATTTATTAATAGATAATCTGCATATACTATTCTAATCATAATTCAAATTGTTTATGAAAGTTTATTTTCCCTGTCTTTGGGAAATATATGAAAAAATTTTACTTAGTCCCAAAGGATTATTCTATACATCTGCCAGGGTGATTGATAGAGAGAAGCATCTCTGCCAATCTTCCATGGACAGTGGATGGTGACATCTCCATGGTCTGATATTTAAGATTTTCTCAACCTTCAACCAACCTCTCAGGGGCATTGTCCCTGCTCCTTCCTGGTCCTCCCCAGTGGCTTCACCCAGTAGCCTCTCTGATCCATGGTATCCATGCCTAGATCTTTGGGCTATGCCCCTTTTGTAGTAGACACAGTATAGACTAAAGAACTAGGCATAAATATCAGATATTTCTCTACCAATGTCTAGTTATATTATATATCATACTTGTACTCAAGGAAATATTGTATTAAGGAAACTAAAACAAAAGGGCAAACACAAGAGTGACTACAAAAATGGCAGGTAAGAGTGACAGGAGCAATTGTAAATTATATCACATATTCTACTTTCTTTATTCAGTTTTAATTTTCTCTTTTCCAGTGGGCTGCATAAAAAAATCACCTCTGAGAAGAATTACTCATCATGACAAAAAGGATGAATTCAAACTTGCATGCCCCTTGGGAACCACTTGCAGGCTTCCACTGTCCTAAAACCACACCCACTGCTCATTCCAGTTACTTCATAGCTAATATGCCTGTCCATCTTGTCATCTACACTTATCAAAGATCTTAGCACAGTATGTTTTCAGCAAGAGTTTATCAATATTTTTCTACACAAAGGGTAAAAGAGGAGAGTAAAGTATATGCACATGTACAATTTCATATTCAAATGTGCTACTTAACAGTTTAAAAAGTGTTTTCACATGTGTGTAAGAAGCAAGCTGTTACCATCCCTTCTGCACTTAAGCAACTCATGAGGCAGATAGTAAATTAAAGAAAAACTGTTTGACAATATCTTTTTTATGACAGTTTTGCCTGCTGCCAAGTTAATGTTATCATAGAATGATTCCATTAACTGCAATTGTGCAGTTTTACTGAGCCATTACTGTCATCAAAAAGCAAAATCACATTCAAAACTGAAAACTAAGGCTTACATAGGAATAAATGTCATTAACATGCAAACAAATTATATGCAGGTGAAACAGAAATAGTAACATGACAGGCATTCTGACTGTTGCTCAGCTTAAACAGATAATTACATTTTAATATTTATTCATACATAAACAATAAAAACAAATCATACTGACAAGTATCTTTGAGTTAAACTCATATTGGTTTTAAAAGGTAGGGGCTTTTATACTCTGACTTCAGGCTACAATAGCATTGCCTGTGCCTTATTCAGATAGTCTTGCTGCCTACCTTATTTGTGACCCAGAGGCTAAATTACTATATAATATTTCCATTATTGTTGAAATTGAACTGATGATAGAATAAAATGGGGGTTACAAGAGAGGATATAGGCACTGTAAAGCACAATGCAAAAAGGCAAAAAAAAAAAAAAAAGGCAGCTCATCTAATGCTAAAAGCAGTTAAAGGGCAATGATATCTGACCCAGGGAAAAGAAAGCCAGACTGTCTACCTGTGAACTGTGCTCCTTTGATACCTGTGTTAATGTGTGGCAGCCCCAGTGAAAACAATGGCACTATGAAGGCCCTGGCTCTCCTTCTTGGCATCTGGGTGAGAGCTGGGGAGCAGAACAAACTGGGAGGGGCCAATGCCCCCATGAGGAAGCTAAATACCTCAATATCCCTTTCCTGATCAGTGCCTCATTTCCAAAGAATGAGAGTTCACCCAGTCTGACATATGCTGGCTTCTTTTTATTGTTCCTTGAGAGGGTACACGTTCAAGTCACAGTTTCCTAGAGAGCTTTCCTTAGAGCTCCTGCTCCAATCTAGCATTTCCTTTACAGAAACCTCTCTGTCCCCTCTCTTTACGGATGGTACCATATGAATAAGCACCTAAACTAAAGGCCTTGTGCTTCCCAGCAGCCTGACCCAGAGTGTAGACTCACTAAGTCAAAGAAGCTCTCTCTCAGACTAGTTTCTCCTTTGGCTAGCCACCCTTAACACATGTAGAGCCCAGAATAAGTCCTGATTCTAAAATTTGTTTAATCAAATGAAATAGAATGCAAAATATTGCTCTGCTAGTTCTCAGCTGCCTGATCTCTGAAACTAAATTTTGACTTCCCTATTCATGAGTTGGGGGACAGATGGTGAACTGCTGCATAGTGATCAAGAGTCTATTACAGGCCAAGAGCTGTTCTTGGGATACATCGAAGAGTAGTCAAAGATACCAAATTTCTGGAGCTGTCAGCCAGCAGAAAGGGAACGAAGACCTAATTCATTCTTGTACAGGAAATTCACATCTGATCAGTTCAATAGAGATGGAAATGAAAGAGTAAAGGCAGAGCGAAAGAGAGGGGATCAAAAGTGCTACAGGCAGAAGTTAGCATTTTAAAAATTTTAATAAGATAGAGAAAGAAATATTTAAGCATAAATTAGTAGGCAAGGCAAGGGAATAATCAAGTTGACTACTGGGAAACATGCAAAGGCACTTAGGAGCTGCAACCACAGAAGGGTGCTGTGCGACTGGCACAGAGCAAGTGAGGAGTAGGAGGAAGTGAAGGCAGGAGATAAGGTCCACAACTGGACTTTTGTGGTCTGACAGAGATATTATATACAATATGCTAAGAAGGTAATAATATGTCCTCTTTAACTCTTTGGAAATAGACAGGGAAGAGGCAAGATCCAGTGCGGCTTCAAGCTGTGCAGTCTAGGTAGGATTGGCTCCCAACAGTACCATAACAGGAAATGACCTCAAGTGGGGGATTTCTCAGAAACCAACTTTGGTAGAGGCAAAAGGCCACAGTGCTGGGAGGTAAAGGCAGAAGGGTCACCAAGAACAAATCAATAGCAGGAGACTGTCGGTTTCTTATGCTGAGTGTCTGTCTTTTCACTTTTGGTGCTGGTTGGCATCTGGCTGGGCTGGGGAGAATGTTTTGCTTCGTGAGGAGTTAAGAAATGAGTAAAAAGTAGGTTAAATATGGAAGGTTAACATGAAGGGCTTAAAGAGGGTTTGTAAGGTGTTAAGAAAAAAGAGGGGGAAAGGGTTATCTATGAAGGAGGGGACAACTCTATACAATATATTGTATCTATTTTGGACTGAAATTAGACTGACAATAATATGGCTTGCACAGACTCCAGGTGCCTACATCGGCAACCAGAGGGGTTCGTGGATTACATTTGGAAAGCTTTCCTAGATGATATGGGACAATATACTTGAAGAGAAGAAGGAAAAAAATGGAAGAAAAAAAAGAAAAAAGTATAGCTGGCAAATATGTTGTAAAAGGTCCCCCCACACATACCTTTTTTTCCCTTTTTAGACTGGTCATGCTTGGTAAAGATAAACTAGATTGGTGAAAGAAATAGCTTAGGTGGTGTGTGTAGCATTCACACCTTTCCTAGGCATAACCGTTATTGAACATCTTATAGAGCAGCAATTTACCCTATCCTCAGGTTTCATTCAATATACTAGTAAGATACTGGTATACTATATACTACACTATATATACTAGTGTACTATAAATACAGTATACTATTTATACTAGTATAAATACTAGTATTCTAGTAGACAAATCTCTGTTCAGAGTTCATGTAAACAAAATGCTCTGAGGTCTATCGGTCTTGACACCTTGGCCACCCATACACACTGGCAACTCCCTCTGACACTGTCCCTTTCTGCATAGGCACATCACAATGAGAAAAGTTCACTGTCGCAAACATATCCTTATCTAATAGAGATGGGAACACAAATTTTTTATACTGCAGAGGGACCTAACACCCTAAACACTTGGCATAATGACTTGGCTTAGAATTCAGTTGATTCGACACTGACTATTCACCCCCTGAACTGAGGATTCTACTTATCAAAACAAACAAGGTTTCCCACATCAGCACCAGAAACATAAATTCTATCAAGGAAGGCCCTACTATCACCACACACTGACTTACTCCAAAAACACTTCTTACATCACCCTGACAACCAGGCAACAGCAATAGTCTGCTTTTAGGACAGGATTCTCTGAAATGTTAACTGATGGAGAGACAGAAACAGAAGACACAACACACCACTTAGTCTTCGACAGAGAATCTGTACAGAAACCAGGATCTATAACTACAGAAACCTGACGCAACAACTATGAGACTGAAAAGCTGAACACTGAGAAAGACTAGGGGGGGTTGGACAACCAAGTTTGCCTGGAGCCTTGAGTTAGTGTTATGCCAAGGTGCTTCCGGGATAAGATCTCCCTATTTTTTAGGCCAAACGTGTTTATTTCCAATTTCTTCTATATTTTGTTTTGCCTATGCAAACGACAGTTGCCCCCACACACATTTTTTAAATGTACTTCCCATCTCTGGAGAAAAAAATGAGAGCATACTAAATCTTCGGCTATTGCAGTAATGACTTTATTACTGATACAAGAAGTTTCAAAAATATAATTGCTAATGAATTCTCTCCCTTCTTCCCTTTCTTTAGTTCTCTGATCTCTTTCTATTTCTTAATAACTTTGCTTTCTAATGTATTACCAATGTATAAACTAATGTATTATGATCATTTATATCAACAACGTGATACATTTTCTTTAAATAAATAATTTAAATTAAAAAAAGAAGGTAATAATAACTGTGAGCACTTACTATGTGATAAGCTCTGTACTAAGTGTCTGGCATCCATTACATTATTTTGTCTGCCTGACAACTAGGCAAAGGTTTATACATCCTTATTTTACATACAGGGAAAGTGAGCTTTAGGAAGACAACATAATTTTCCCAAGGTCATAAATATTAGTAAGTAGATGAGGCAGGACTCAAACACAGAATCCAAACTCAATCAGCCTCGTTTTGGAGGCAAACCCTTCCCTTTAATGACTGCTGTCTTCCTCCTTAAGCAAGTGGGTAGACATGAGTGTAGCAAAAGAGGAAGTTGTGGATGCTTCAGCACTCCAAGAATAGGGGCACAACACAAAGAAAGAGGATGAATCCAAGTACCACAAAAACAAAACAGGTCTATAACAAGAGCAGAAGACCTAATTCAAAAGATAGAGAAGATAAAACCCAGAGCAGAGCAAACACTGAGCTAGTGGGAACAGTGAAATAAGCAGGACACTCCAAAGAGCCTGCAATACAAAGGTTAGCTTGTATTGATAGCCATTTTTCATGGCATCAAAAAAAAATTCTATACTGCAGTCCACAAAACATCAGATACCTGGTAATAAGAAATAAACAGAAAATATTGTTTAGTAAGTCAAATTTTGAGGCTAAAGGACCAAAGAGCTGATATAGAAAATAGACTGCTTGCTGTTCCCATGGCTGATCCCTGTTCAATCCCTGGCACATATCTGGTCCCCTGAGCCAGAAGTGACCAGTGAATACAGAGCCAGGAGTAAATTCTAATCACAGCTGGGTGTGACTCAATTTAAAAAAGAGATTTTAATACTGAATCAAGATATCAGGTCTTACTAAATTAACTTGAGTTTTTGAAGCAAACATCACTGCTATATTATTTAGGTAAAGACATCAGAACCATTAAAATTGATTATGTTGCTACTATGAGAATCAAATGCAACAAGGAAAACTTGGTACATGATCTTGTTGAATCTTCAAAATACTAAGAATCGATTTACTAACACTTATTGATGAGGAAAATGAAGCTCAGAAAGGCTTGGACACTCATGAAACTATACCTTAAGGGTACAGAAATGTGATTCTTTCTAAGGTCTGTCCAGAGAGCACAATGAACATGTCTAAGCCAGCAGAGATTGGTATGATGTGAAAATAAGTGGGGGAAGCTGCTGAACTCTGCTGGAACTCAGATACCAGTACCCCTATCTGCCTGTCTTCTGTGCTGTGTTCCATTTTTGGCCTGACTTTATCCTGTGTGTGACTCATGTGTGGATGGCTCGCCCTCCCTGGAGCCTTCCCTGGAGGTGAGTTTATACGCCCAGAAAGGGTGGAGCCAGAGGAGCGCGGCCACTCAGTTTCGACCGCTCACATCATTTAGCCGATGAATATAACCACAACACATAGAAAAACCCACAATACAAGTGTGACAATGGAGAAACAACGCAGGCCAGCACCAGACATAGAGCATGACGATGGCAACTCTGATGACTTGAACATGACAGACCTATTCAGTCTCTCAGATAAGGAGTTTAGAGTCGCAATATGGAAGATGTTCAAAGAATTCAAATAAAATATAGAAGAGAACACTAATAATAATCAAGAGAATATGAAGATAGAAATCAGAAAACTCCAAACTGAAATTTCAGATCAAATAACAGGTCTGAAAAACTCAGTAGATGAATTGAAAAAAAAAAAAAACATGGTTGAGCTTTCCCACGGGTTAACAGCAGCTGAGGATAGAATTAGTACACTGGAAGATGAGATGAATAACAATACCATACAGCTGAAGAAATTGGAAAAAAGCCTTAAAGCAAATGATCAAATAATGGAAAAATTACTCAAAGAATGGGAACAGATGAAAATAGAAGTCTATGATAAGCTCAACAGAAACAACTTAAGAATCATTGGAGTCCCAGAGACCCAGGAAGAAAATCTCCAGGAAGAATCAATGGTCAAGAACATCATTAAAGAGAAACTACCAGAGCCAATGAATACACGCGATCAAATCCTGCATGCCTGAAGAGTACCAACTAAAAGAGACCAAAAAAAAAAAAAACACCCCAAGACACATCCTAGTCACAATGACAAATCCCACAGATAGAGATAGAATTCTGAAAGCAGCAAGATCAAAAAGAGAAATTACATTCAAGGGAACATCCTTGAGATTTACTGCAGACCTGTCACTGGAAACACTCAAGGCCAGAAGGCAATGGTGGGACATAGTGACAAAACTCAATGAAATAAATGCTCGCCTAGAATACTGCATCCAGCAAAACTCACTTTTAAGTTTGAAGGAACAATACATGGTTTCACAGACAAACAACAGCTCAGAAACTTTACAGACTCAAACCCATTCTTTTTTTTTTTTTTTTTGGTTTTTGGGCCACACCCGGCGTTGCTCAGGGGTTATGCCTGGCTATCTGCTCAGAAATAGCTCCTGGCACGCACGGGGACCATATGGGACACCGGGATTCGAACCAACTACCTTTGGTACTGGATCGGCTGCTTGCAAGGCAAACGCCGCTGTGCTATCTCTCCGGGCCCTCAAACCCATTCTTAAAAGAAAAACTGAATGGCCTACTTTAAGACAAGACTGACGAATAGACACACCAAACTCTGATATAAAGATGGCACCAACTCCCAGGACAATTCTTTCTCTCAATGTTAATGGACTAAATGCACCAGTTAAGAGACACAGAGTGGGGGCCGGGCGGTGGCGCTGGAGGTAAGGTGCCTGCCTTGCCTGCGCTAGCCTAGGACGGACCGCGGTTCGAACCCCCGGCGTCCCATATGGTCCCCCAAGAAGCCAGGAGCAACTTCTGAGCGCATAGCCAGGAGTAACCCCTGAGCGTCACAGGGTGTGGCCCAAAAACCAAAAAAAAAAAAAAAAGAGACACAGAGTGGCAAAATAGATAAAAAAAAAAACTCAATCCAACCTTCTGCTGCCTACAAGAAATGCCCCTGAATAGTCATAACAAGCATAGAATCAAAATAAAAGGCTGGAGGAAAATCATCCAAGCAAACAACACCCATAAAAAATCTGGAGTGGCCATACTAATATCAGATGATGCAAACTGTATACTTAGGAAATTGTAAGGGACAAAGATGGACATTTTGTATTAATCAAGGATACGGACAGCAGGAAGAAATCACTCTCCTAAACATTTATACACTGAAAGAGGGGCCAGCAAAAATATTTAATACAATTGTTGATAAATCTGAAAAATAATATCAATAACAACACAATAATTGTGGGAGACCTCAACATGGCATTGTCAACACTTGACAGGTCTACCAGACTGAAACCCAACAAGAATATACTAGACCTGAAAAGAGAAATGGAAGAAAGAGGCCTAGAAGATATATACAGGACACTCCACCCCAGAAGCCTGGATACACATTCTTCTCTAATGTACATGGGACATTCTTCAGGATAGACTACATGCTAGCACATAAAACATACCTCCATAATATCAAGAGGATAGAAATTTTGCAGGCTACCTTCACTGACCACAAGGCCCTGAAATTATATGTGAACTACAAAGGGACACGGAAGAAAAACTTTAACACCTGGAAGTTAAACAGCCTCATACTGAATAAACAGTGGGTCCAAGATAAAATTAAGGAGGAAATCAAAAGGTTCCTGGAAACAATGACAATAAGGACACAAACTATCAGAACTTATGAGACACAGGAAAAGCAGTACTGAGAGGAAAATATATAGCTTTGCAAGCACACATCAGGAAGGAAGAAGGAGTTTACCTGAGTAGCTTAATGACACAGCTAATAGAACTAGAAAGTGCTAAACGAAAGGACCCAAAAATAGAAAGACAGAAGGAAATAACAAAACTGAGAGCAGAAATCAACAAAGTGGAAACCCAAAAAACAATCCGAAAGATCAACGAAAGCAGAAGTTGGTTCTTTGAAAAAATAAACAAGATTGATAGACCACTGGCAAAACTAACAAAGAAAGAGAGAGAAACCTGGTAACTCATATTAGGAATGAAAAAGGAGAGATCACTACTGATATGACAGAGATTCAAAGGGTAATCAGAAACTACTTTGAGAAACTCTATGCCACTAAAAATGAGAACCTGGAAGAAATGGATAAATTCTTGGATTCTTATAATCTTCCACAGTTGAAGGAAGAGGATGTAGCATATATAAACACCACCATTACTATTGATGAAATTTAAACGGTAATCAAATGTCTGCCCAAAAACAAAAGCCCAGGCCCAGATGTATTCACTATTGAATTCTTTCAAACTTTCCAAGAGGAACTACTACCAATCCTGGCAAGACTCTTTCATGAAATTGAACAAACGGAAACACTTCCAAATAGCTTTTATGAAGCCAACATCACCTTGATACCTAAACCAGAGATGCTACAAAAAAAGAAAATTACAGAACAATATCGCTGATGAATACACATGCAAAGATCCTCAACAAAATCCAAATAGGTTTCAATGCCTCATTAAGAAGATCATCCACTACGATCAAGTAGGTTTCATCCCAGGGATGGTTTAACATCCATAAATCTATCAACATAATACACAACATCAACAACAAGAAAAATAAAAACCATATGATCATATCAATAGATGCAGAGAAAACATTTGATAAGGTCCAACACCCATTCTTGATCAAAACTCTCAGCAAGATGGGAATGGAAGGAACCTTTCTCAATATAGTTAAGGCCATCTACCACAAGCCAGTGGCAAATATTATCCTCAATGGAGAAAAACTAAAAGCCTTCCCTCTAAATTCTGGCACAAGACAAGGCTGTCCTCTCTCACCACTCCTATTCAACATAGCACTGGAAGTACTCGCTATAGCGATTAGGCAAGAAAAAGATATCAAGGGAATCCAGATAGGAAAGGAAGAAGTCATGCTCTCATTGTTTGCAGATGATATGCTACTCTACTTAGAAAACCCTAAAGACTCTACCAAAAAGCTTCTAGAAACAATAGACTCATATAGCAAGGTGGCAGACTACAAAATTAACACACAAAAATCAATGGCCTTTCTATACACCAATAGTACTAAGGAAGAAATGAACATTAAAAAAATAACCCCATTCACAATAGTGCCACACAAACTCAAATATCTTGGAATCAACTGGACTAAAAATGTGAAGGACCTATACAAAGAAAACTATAAAACTTTGCTCCAAGAAATAAGAGAGGACACACAGAAATGGAAACACATACCTTACTCATGGATTGGCAGGATTAACATCATTAAAATGGCAATACTCCCCAAGGCATTATACAGATTTAATGCGATGCCTCTAAAGATACCCATGACATTCTTCAAAGAAGTGGATGAGGCACTTTTGAAATTAGTTTGGAACAATAAACACCCTAGAATAGCTAAAGCAATCAGTGTGAAAAAGAGTATGGGAGGTATTACTTTCTCCAACTTTAAACTGTACTACAAAGCAATAATTATCAAAACAGCATGGTATTGGAATAAGGACAGGCCCTCAGATCAGTGGACTAGGCTTAGAATACTCAGAAAATGTTCCCCAGACATACAATCACCTAATGTTTGATAAAGGAGCAAGAAATCCTAAATGGAACAGGGAAAGCCTCTTCAACAAGTGGTGTTGGCACAACTGGATAGCCACTTGCAAAAAATTGAACTTAGACCCCCAGCTAACATCATGTACGAAGGTAAAATCCAAATGGATTAAAGACCTCGATATCAGACCCAAAACCATAAGATATAGAGAACAACACATAGGCAAAACATCCCAGGACATTGAGACTACAGGCATATTCAAGGAGAAAACTGCACTCTCCAAGCAAGTGAAAGCAGAGATTAACAGATGGGAATATATTAAGCTGAGAAGCTTCTGCACCTCAAAGGAAATAGCGCCCAGAATACAAGAGCCACCCACTGAGTGGGAGAAACTATTCACCCAATACCCATCAGATAAGGGGCTAATCTCCAAAATATACAAGGCACTGACAGAAATTTACAAGAAAAAAACATCTAATCCCATCAAAAAATGGGGAGAAGAAATAGACAGACACTTTGGCAAAGAAGAAATACAAATGGCCAAAAGACACATGAAAAAAATGCTCCACATCACTAATCATCAGGGAGATGCAAATCAACACAACTATGAGGTACCACCTCACACCACAGAGAATGGCACACATCACAAAGAATGAGAGTAAACAGTGTTGGCGGGAATGTGGAGAGAAAGGAACTCTTATCCGCTGCTGGTGGGAATGCCATCTAGTTCAACCTTTATGGAAAGCGATATGGAGATTTCTCCAAAAACTAGAAATCGAGCTCCCATACGATCCAGCTATGCCACTCCTAGGAATATACCTGAGGAACACAAAAATACAATACAAAAATCCCTTCCTTACACCTATATTCATTGCAGCACTATTTACCATAGCAAGACTCTGGAAACAACCCAGATGCCCTTCAACAGACGAATGGCTAAAGAAACTGTGGTACATATACACAATGGAATATTGTGCAGCTCTCAGGAGAGATGAAGTCATGAAATTTTCCTATACATGGATGTACACGGAATCTATTATGCTGAGTGAAATAAGTCAGAGAGAGAGAGAGAGAGAGAAAGATGCAGAATTGTCTCACTCATCTATGAGTTTTAAGAAAAATGAAAGACATTCTTGCAATAATAATTTTCAGACACAAAAGAGAAAAGAGCTGGAAGTTATAGCTCACCTCAGGAAGCTCACCACAAAGAGTGATGAGTTTAATTAGAGAAATAACTACATTTTGAACTGTCCTAATAATGAGAATGTATGAGGGAAATGGAAAGCCTGTCTAGAATACATACAGGAGTTGGGTGGGGAGGAGGGAGATTTGGGACATTGGTGATGGAAATGTTGCACTGGTGATGGGTGGTGTTCTTTACATGACTGAAACCCAAACACAATCATGTATGTAATCAAGGTGTTTAAATAAAAAAATTTAAAAAAAATAAAGAAAAGAAAAAAAAAAGAAAAGAAGCATCTGACCATACAACTTCCCTTCCTCTCTCAGCATTTGAACTGAAAGGAATGCAGATGCGTGGGCACAAATTTTATTGCAGCACTCTACTCTGGTTTATTTTACTGGAAGCAAGCATCACAAAAGAGCTACAGTCTTATGTCCATGAACCTGGTCAGCAGGAAAAGGAGCTATTTAGTATCCATTACATGGATCAGGGAAATATGAGCTGGTCCTAACTCTGAGTGTTCAATTCAGAAATTTAGGGAATGAGCCCAGCTCATCCCAATTTAAACTTTGAGATAATAGCCTGCCAGAAATTTTTGCATAAAGCCCAATATCTGGAAGATAATCACTTCACCTCTTTCTGAATGTTTCTCACTCTATATATATCTCCCTTGAGCTCAATCATTCCTGTGTAAAAAGGCCTTTTTGATACATCACCTATAATTTAAGAATTTCCCAGGCATGTAAGCCTTGCTCTGTAGGACAGAAGCTTGAACCTTCTCTGCTAGCCTCTGTGACAGCTATGTTTAGAGACATCTGCTTCAGACCTTGATTCAAGAGTTAGTGATATTATAAGATGAAATGGCTATGTAACAGAAATGAATAATCTTAACAAAAAATATTCAGTCCTCATCAATAACTTCTCTTCTTTATTTCCTAAATTCATCCTGCATATTGATACAGGAACATCCCTAATGATTACAAATGTGCATGTGCTGTATGTGCAGAGGAAAAAATGGCAAGAGAACAACATGGGAACTAGATCAGCTGCAAAAGTACAAAGGAATCACAGGAAACAGAAACACAATACCAGACAAAATAAGCCCTAAAAGCAATAATTACTTTATGATTTCCCACCAGCTGGCTTAGAAATATCAGAGCACTGAGCTTCCTTTTTTATAGTTTTCCATGGATAATGCCCTCCTTCCTCAATGGGAAACTACCACAATTGCTTCCCAATGTCCTTGGGCTCCATATAATAGCAAATCTTTGCTAAAGACTCTAAAATGAATGAGACACTTGAGACCTACCTTCCAAGTTTTTTTTTAAGACCCTTCTTGAAAGTCAGCCTCATTTCTGTTTATGAGAAAGGATTCAAGTTTAGACCTGTGTTACTTTAGAGATGTCCCCTGACAAAATGGACTTTCTTATTACTCAAAATCCACATTATCCAAAAGGCATTTTATCACTACCAATGATGTTCAACTGAGTGTTAATAGTGTTCCACACTGTGCTATAGATATAGCAAGGAGTAAAAATAAACTGATGCTCAGGAAACCAAAAGTCATTTAAAGTTTCAAGAGCACTGATTTTATACTGAATAGAAAGTTAGGGGTTCTGCAAAATGACATCCTTCGGGCAAAAATGTAGAAAGCAAATATATAAGCACTCTTCACTCCAGTGGAGGCAAGAGCCAAGAAAAGTAAAAGAGAAAGGAGAATAAAGAAAGGAAGAAGAAATAAGGGGGGAGAAAGGAAGAAGGATTTGGAAGGCAAGGATACATTGACAAATCAAAAGGAAATGATGGAAAAAATAAAAGAGCCAGATACTCACAGAAAATAAACAGCAACAATAACAACAACAAACTCCTTGCCTTAAAATCTGAAATTACAATGTTTGATTCCTTGAACTCCAAGGAACTCAAACCTTAGAAAAACCTGCAGTTACTACCTGCTGGTTTCCAAATAACTAACAAGTATCCATCAAACTCAGAACATCCATATATATTGCAGTGTATAATCTCTGATTTGATTGACAAACCAGAAGAACTCAAATAGACACATGCATTTAAAAATAATCCAGGAGACGTGAATTTTGTGTCATGGATCAAGACACTCATCTTTTTATATGCATCGCCTGATATCTCAAAGAATGTATTAGGAGAATTTCAAGAGACTACTCATTTCAGATACTGGTGAATATGAATCTTTCATAGCCCATCCATATTCATAATCAGAAAGATTCTTTGAGACTTTGAGTTTATTTGAGGAAGTCATCTCTCCTACTAGACCAGTCGAAACTCTAAGTTACTGAACCTACTCAACTCCGGCAGTACACCTGCAACTGCAACTACACAATCTGCATGTCCATTCCCCTGATCATACTGTTAAGAACCTTAGTTTATTCCCTGAAGGTAATCATGGTATAGGATTTTGCTGAAACAGCAAGAAACTTAAGGTTGTTTAGACTAATCGAATATTAACCTAAAGTTTTCACTAGCTTCTGCAATAGAAAATTTGTCTTAGAAGGCAACTAAAGGGAAATTAAATAAAAGGAAAACAGAAGCAAAATTGAGAGGGGTGAGGCAAGTTTTTTTTATCCCAACAAATGTGAATGTTTGAATTCAGTCAGGTATTAAGTAAATCTACTCCATTGATTTTCTCCCTAAGGTAGTAAAAGTTGCATGTTTTTCATTTGCTCTAAGAGTCTTCACTGACCTTTTTTTGTATGTTTTGTTTTTTTTGTCTTTTGGGTGAAGAGGCCTTTCAAGTATCTACATGCTGCTATCCCCTCAGTGCCATGTTGACATGTTATGGCCTGTGCTGAGGACACCCAAGACTACACTAATGGTACTCAATTATATGCTGCTTTTTAATTTCTCATCATACATAGATCAATCATATGAAAACACAAGCACCTGACTAACTTTGCTTTATAGACAACATGAATGTAAGTTCTTTATATCTAAATTATATTTAAATATTTCTATATTCAAAGCCCTTCAAAATGGCAACTATCTTGGTAAAGTCATCAAACATTAAATCTTGTCGGTGTTTTGGTATCCATTAATTGGTCAATAGAATCTCAAGGACAGACAGGTCAGTAGCAAATACCAGCACATCTGTCATGGCCCACCCCCTGCAGCCAATAATTGTCAAACTCCTTGAGTTCCACTTTCCCAACTCCCAATCTATTATAGAATACATATTAAAGAAAAATTTTATGGAGAGATGCCATGGAGCTTCAAATCATATTCATTGTATGATGTATAGCTCTATAACATGTTAATAATTTCCCTAAAATTATTAGAGGGAATAATTATTATCTATTAATAACTCTGTAAATTGGCTTTTAAAGTTGGTTTGGGTTGAAAGCTGATTATAATTCTCTAAGAGTTTTTCCAACAGCACAAACGCTATCATATCCCAAAGGAATAGCAGAGAAAATCAATCAAGCTTACACAACAAATACTCACTGTGAAAATAATGTCCTCGACCGAACAATGAACTTGAACACATATTCCAAAGCTTTCAGAGTCCTGAGGATTGGCTCACACTGCTCGCCTCTGCTGGAGGTATCCAAGTAAGTCTTCAGCACTGTCATCAGTTTCCTGAATAAAATATTTTATTTCCAGAATTTATTTCTTTCTAACCCATAGCATGGTAGTTTACTCTATAAATTATAAGAGATATAATCAAAGGTCAAAGGTGATAATATCACCAAGCTCAGTCATTCATTGGCAGCCATAAAAATAACTCTTTCTAAAAAGTACATTTAATGCAAAGGGTGAATTAGTAATTTCTGCACATAAAATGTCAGCAAAGAAAAATTAACAAGGAAAAAAAACTATAAGAAAACCAGTCACAATTCAGAGTATGAACAGGAACTGTAATAAAGATAATGTCTTTTATGTTCCAGAGAAATGTTCTTATAATATTGTGATCCTTCTGACTTAAAAACTTTTCATGGTTCTTACTAGCAGCAAGACAAATTTTTAACCAGTTGGCCTGGATTTAAAGAGTCTTTGGGGTCAGGGTACAGCAAGTAGGATGCCCGCCTTGCATGCTTCCTACCCAGGTTCAATCTCTAACACTGTATATTGTCCCCTGAGTGTTATGAGGAGTAATTATTGAGCACATAGCCAGTAGCAAACTTTGAGCATCAAAAGTATGGCCCCAAAATCAATTTTAAAAAATAAACAAAGGTCCTTTGATAACCAGGCTCCACAAATCTTCCCAGCATCACTTCCCATCATCTTGAATTCTCAGTTACTACAGCCAAACTATAGTGAGTGCCTTTTATGTGCACTTTTTTTTTAAATCTCTGGCCTTAGAATCCCAGTATCGCTAAGTAGCTCCTAAATAGCTGACTGACCTAATGAATAAAACTCCCAAGTGTTTATTATGCTG